>NC_090651.1:274954367-275554367 GCF_040937935.1 Hyperolius riggenbachi
ATAGTCGGGTCACAAGCCAAGGTCTAGAGCATGCAGATAGCAGGCAAAAGAAGTCACTAGCAGACAATACAAAGAACATTTTATATTGGGCTTTTTCATGTGGCGGTCTCAAAGCACCAGAGCTGCAGCCACTAGGGTGCGCTCTATAGGCAGTAGCAGGGTTAACGAGTTTTGCCCAAAGTCTCCTCACTGAATAGGTGCTGGCTTATCGAGCAGGAAGAGCTGAGATTTGAACCAGTTTACTGTGTCAGAGGCAGAGCCCTTAACCAGTACACTATCCAGCCACTGTACACTGTACGGAGGTCAAACGAGGAGCGCAGATGGAGAATGGTCAGACAAGATGGGTTGTAATGCAGGTTCAACAGGTAGGTGGGCTAAGGAAAATAGGAATGCAAGGTCAGATTAACCAAAGCTGACAGAACAATTAGAGTGAAGGAGGGAAATCATAGATTGGCTTAGTGGTTCCTTTCATGTGGGGAAAAAACAGAAAATGGTGCTTTCTATTCATAGCATACCAGGATAGAGGCAGAAATGAATGGCATATGCATAGAGCATTCTAAACTACATAACAAGCAGATAGATATCGACACTCGCAATATAAAATTGCTATCTCATTTACAACATGTTTCAATGTTTGTTTTGTTAAAAAAAAAAAAAAAAAATTAATAGCAATGACACAATTTATGGCATCTAAGAAATTTAAAGAGAACCAGATACGATAAAATAAAAGCTTTTATACATACCTGGGGCTTCCTCCAGCCCCATACGCACGGATCGCTCCCACGCCGCCGTCCTCCGCTGCCTGGATCCGCCGGTACCGGGTCCCGTCATTGCCGCCAGTCGGCCGGCGGACGCGGCCAATTCTCCGCATCACAGGGGCTCTCTCTATACACTTACACTTGTGGCTGCCTACTGCACAGCCGCATGGGTAAGGAGGGGAGCCCCTGTGATGCGGACAATTGACCGCGTCCGCCGAAAGTGACTGGACCCGGTAGCGACGATAGAGGAAGCGAAGGATGGCGGCATGGGAGCGATCCAGGAATATGGGGCTGGAAGAAGCCCCAGGTATGTATAAAAGCTTTTTCTATTTTCCCGTTTCATTCCTCTTTGGTACCCTTTAAGGACAGTGTATTTCCAAAGCAGCCTTTTCATTCCTTTCCCTTGTTATATGAAGGCAGAAAGGGTAGAGGTGCATGCTGGCATGAAGGACATAGTGAACCACATTAACCACTTCAGGACCACAGGCTTACTCCCCCCTAGTGACCAGGCTATATTTTACAAATTAGTGCTCTGCAGCTTTGATAGCTCGCTGCAGGGCCATACGACTGAGCACACAAATGAACCACCCCCTCTTTCTGCCCACCAACAGAGATTTCTGCCCACCAACAGAGATTTCTGTTGGTGGGCTCTGATCACTGGTGCCTTGTTTGTTTTTGTTCTTTTATTCGCTGTTGTTTGTTTTAATAAATTTGTCTATATTTTTTTTATTATTATTATTTTTTTTTAATTTCCCTCCCTCCGTCCCCCCCCCCCCCCCCCCCCCCCCCACCACCCTCAGCAGCCAGTCAGGGCGATCCCCTCTCACAGGCATCAGCCTATGAAAGGGGATCATGATCTGAGCCTCTTTAGGGGACAGCAGAGTGACACAGCTGTCCCCAGTATAGCGCAGCAGTATATTGCAGCGCTTTACAATGTAAATAGACTGCTGTTTCGCCATATAACAGACTGCTAGCGGCGATCACCACTGGTAGACTGATGATGGAGCGGAGCTCCGTCACTCAAGCGGGGATGCGCAATCCCCTGTAAAACCCAGCCCCAGCACTTGATGCCTTTTGGCGTTAGGCGGTAACTGCATGCAGCAGTAACTGCGATCGATATTGTGAGGACTGATGTACGTGACGGACCCCTAGCCAATGACTCCCCTCAAGTTACCGAGCGCCTGTACCATGTGGCACCAGGCGTGTGTGACGTGGTACACGCCCCATGTGGTACAGCACTCACGGTAACCAGGGTGATGGCGAACAATTCCAGGAGTTGCGCCAGGGGAACAGGTGACAAATTATGCAGCAGGGCACTAGTGTGACATTTTGCCAGGCAGCGGAGGCGGCATTGCTAGGCCAATTCCAGATTTCGTGCTGAAATCTATTGGGAATTGTTCTGCAGCGTTTGGAGAGGCAACAGTTTTCTCTCTGGTCAGATTTCATCAGAGAGAGATCTGAATTATGGCTGATCTGCCCATACATCGCTAGATGTATGGGCCCCTAAAGTATGTCTGTCATAATGGCCAGGATTGTTTATTAGAACGCCTTCATATACTTGCATGGTATCCTTCATATACTTCTGCCGATGCCAGTGTATGGTGATGTGTAGTTGTTCTTTAATACATAGTTTGAAAAAAAAAAGTGGTGAAGGTAGTGACTTTGCTTTGTGAATAGGCTCCTGAGGGCCTGTGTGATGGAGGAAAACCTCTTTTTGTGTTGTGTAATATTGTAACTACTTTGCTATCTGTATGCTGTAACTTGAAAATTGTTCAGCGGCTCATTTTAGTCATGGTGTGAGGAAGTGAAGGTGGAGGTGTCATCCCTACAGGAAAGGGCACTGCATATGAAGGGAAGTGTGAGATATAGCCTTTAACCTTGTGTGGACCTTATATCACAGCAGGGTCAACTAACATCTACAGCCTGCCTGGAATTTGTTGGAAAAGAAGTGGTCAGCAGTTTATCACCTGCTTGTATTTCGTGTCCTTATTCAAAAGCTGGATTCAATTATGGGTAGACACAATGACATTTCTGTCCAGGTCTTTTCAGAGTCCAAATATCCTTTTTGACTGAGGATCAGAGAATGTGTTATGAAACTGGCAATTCATATTTTCGTGTACAGGACATAACCATTGCTTTTTTCCCTAATACTTCCTTCCTTTAAAGTCATGCTTGTCAGTATTTAAAAATGGGTGGAAGTCAAAATCAAAGCTTCCATGATCTGCCAAGCCACAACAAGGTGTAACGCCTGAATACTGACCTTTTCCTATGCTATAGAGCTGTTTTTGCCACTTCGCCCTACCTCCTGCCTGCGAGTGGTGCCTTGGTGGATTTTTGTACTCTCTTTTGGTGGAGGTTGTTGCTTTTGATTGGAGGCTCCTTTTTTTTTATTTCTTAAAGTGTACCAGAGCTAAATAAAGGAATGAAATCGATACTTGCCCGCTGCTTCCTCCAGCAGCATAAACACGTTAGTCCCTCGGTGTCCTCCCATGGTCTCCCATTCCGCCACGATCAACCCCGGTAATAAGCTCAGCCGTGTCCAGTCTGGGTCTTCGGGACCTCCCACGCATGCGCAGTAGACCCAGACTGACACCTATTACCAGGGCTGATCGCGGCTGAACGGGAGACCGCAGGAGGACGCCGAGGGACTTGCACGTGTTTATGCTGCTGCTGGATAAGCAGAGGGTAAGTATCGATTTTATTGCTTTATTCAGCTCTGGTTTACTTTAACCTCCCTGGCATTCAGTTTCTGCTGGATTTCTGTGCAAAAAGTGCTCCAATTAATTTTCATAACCTTTCTTCCTGTAACTTACCAAAATGTTTCAAGCAAAAGTCTAGTATACATTTTGAATATAATTAAAGCTTGAAACACCAAATCAAATTAAAACAAAATTTTAAAATGACACCCCACCCCCTCAGTAATATTTAGCCCACCCTTTTTCCGGCACCAGCAAACTCCTCCTCAAGAGTCTGCAAACACGATCACACAGCAAGCTGGAGATAGACTTTTCTCAGGCTTCTTCAATATTCACGAAGTTTATTCAGGAGACATATATACAGATATAGTTCATCATATCCTGGCAAAGCAGATTTCCATGTTGCGTTACAAGCTTCTTGATTAGACTTCCTGCTGAAGTCAATCAGGTACCTTCTTCCTAACTACGTTACACTAGACTACCTACAGTATGTACCGCATACATTATATCAGATTATATATAGAATGAAAAATAGAGGTTCCAGTCAGCCTTTAGATCTAGTGGGAAAGTCAGAAGCAGAGTGAGCTCTGAGCGCCCACCTAGGTTTTTAATAACGACTAGGAAAGAGTTAAACGTGACATCATATTCGCCATCCCCTAGACCAGACTATTGGATGAACCCCATCGTGGTGTCATAATACCCACCCACTCGATTAATATTTAATGTCACCTTTCCTTTACTTACTGGAATGTGGATATTTAGTAAATATGGCTGAAGTTTATTGTTCCAGTGGCGTACAAGCTGAGGTCAGTGAGACCTGCGGCCTTGTTCATAGAACAGCTTCTTGGTATGTTCTAGTTCTGCTGACAGAACGGCAGATTTTCTCTCTAAGAGAAAATCCCTTAAAGGGCAGGTCTGCTCCTCAAGCCTTTTTGACTAACTCAGTCCAAATAACTGAGGCCTACTTAAATTATAACAATCCTTCCTAAAAAGGCTTGACCCGCAGCTGAACCTACCAGTACCTGGTTTCGTTCTTTGTTTCCCTTTTCGATGTTTGTGCTCACACAACTTCTCTGCTCTAGGTGGTTATCCCTGGAAGAGAGAGCAAGACCTCTTGGTCTTCCTGTAACCAGGCTCTCTGGGGAGGCCCTACTTCTAAGTCCCTCTATACCACATGCTCAGCATTTGCGTCACTTGCGTATCACTCACAAACTTGCATGACCACAGAAAAGTGAAACTCGTTTGTTTGTTACTCAATGGAGCAGGGCCAGGTGCCTTCTAAAAGAGCGCCGTTATACAATCACTGTGTGGGGCATACTGCTTTTAGCTTATTTTCCTCCGCCCAGGAGGTTAAGCACCCAATTTCTGTAAAACTATCTGCCACCTACTCTTTTGTACTGACCAGTGAGAAGCGATGGTCTCTACTTCAGGCAGATGGTAGTGCATATACGCAGGATTCAGTAGCCATATGGGTGGGTAGCGGAGGGAGGAAGGAAGGAAGGTCCAGCAGTTCCTACTCCATGAACATCATGGTTACTTCTGCTGTGTTTTAAACTCTAGCTTAAACTTGACTTGGCCAAAGCTAATTCAACTGAAAATATCTTTTGACTTAGCGCCCTTTTACACTTAATCAGTTGCTCTCAGTTATAACCGAAAGAAAACTAATTTCCAAAGTAATGCTCATGTTTTCCTATGGCCTCTTTTACACTTAATGCGTTTTAACTGAAATCGTCTTCCCAATGCACTGCTATGGAAAAACCGCATACCAACGCGCACTAACGCATACTAACGCACACCAACTGATTAAGTGTAAAAGGGGCCTAACAGTAAACATCATTGTGCCTGTTTCTTTGTAAAGAAGGTAGACTTACAGTCCACATTAAAGTGAACCCAAAGTGAAAGTGAGCCATATTTATTTCCAGTTGCCTTGATGTCCTTCTGATCCTTTGCCTCAAACAATTTTAGCCATAGATTTCTTACAAGCATAGGCAGATCAGGTCTGACTGGATTAGCTGCGTGCTTGTTTCTGGTGTAATTCACACACTACTGCAGCCAAATAGATCAGCAGGACTGCCCAGCAACTGGTATTGTTTAAAGAAACTGAAGTCGTGTTTTTTTTTTTTTGTTTTTTTTTAACCTGATTTTCTTATGAAGTCATGTTCAGCATTAAATTCTAAGTGGATTTGCCACATTCCAGCGGCAGAACGAGTTATTTATAGCAGAGAAATAGACCTGCAAAGTTCCATGACTTTGCAGGTCTTGGATTTTGCTGCACTGGGGAGGCAGAGCTTTGCGCAGTAGCTCTGCCTCCTATCCGGTTAATCTCCGCTCCTCTTAGTGAAAGAAGATTGAGAGGGGCGGGAAGAGACAGAGATCAGCGGAGATTGTCTGGAGTAGAGGCAGAGCTTCTGCGTACAGCTTTGCCTCTACACAGGAGGCTCTGTGAGCCCAGGAACTTTGCTAGGCTATTTCTCTGCTATAAAACTCGTTCTGCCATGGGAATGCGGAAAATCCGCTTAGAATTTAATGTTGAACAGGACTACATAAGAAAATCAGGTAAAAAAAAAGGAACTTCGGAGTCTCTTTATAGCGGACCTGAACTCAGAACTTCCTCTCTGCTCTTAAAGACAGCATAATAACATTTAAAGAAAAACATTTTTGTTACAGCTGATACAAATCCTGCAATAAATCTGCACTGTTTCTACTTCCAGCTTTCATGGAAGCAGACACTATCTGCCGTAGCAGTCAGGTGACACAGGGGAGAGATCAAATTTGCAACTTGTGATTAGAGACAAATGAGAGGGAATTAGACTGGCTAAACTCTATAAATACATACAGGGTGCATTTCTCTGTTTTCCTTCTGTCCTGTGCAAGAGTTCAGGTCCACTTTAAAGGGAAATAAATATGGCAGCCTCCATATTACTCTCACCCAAGGTTCACTTTAAGTTGCTGAAGCATGAACATTTTGAGTAAATACTTGGTTTGACTACGCTCTGTAAACCTGCATTTGTAAATTGCTTTCGTTTGGTCATATATATTAATGAAAGCCTTTGATGAGAAACAGTGAGGCAGATTTATCAAAACCAAAGCTGGGAAACTGGAGTAATATCTGTGCTGAAGTGGAGCACATGCCCAAATCAAGGACTGTGTTGCTCTTAGCAGCTTCTCCATTTTTGGACTTTTTTTGTTCCAATTTTCCTCGCTCTGGTTTTAAGGGGTCGAACGCACATCCAACCCTACTTCCATGTAGTGTGAGAGCTTACCTTCACAAATGTTCTTCGTTTTCAAAATATATTGGGCCTCATCCTACATGGAAAAGGTAAAATTGGCCAATCAAAATTAGATGACTGCACACACCCTGAATCGGCTCTACTATTAATTTATGGAATTTCTCAAGGAATTTACAGGAAGACCTTTAACAATTGGTCTCCCAGAAACACTGTGGGAAAAGGTCATCTGTATCGTGTAAACTATGCATGCCAAATCTGGTGATGTAGGCTCTTACCATAATGTGGAAGATGCCAACTAACTGCAGAGGAGAAAAACAGTATGGCTACACTCATGTAGAGTTCCCAAAATTAAGCCTTTTTTCAGGCTACAGCAGGTCAAAAACGGATCCATTTTTCAGTTTTAAATGGATGGGTTTGCTATATTTCGTCATCAGTTTTTCATCCATTGTTCTGTTTCGTCCACTATCACCACCCACTCGGTAAGTCCATCAGCATACGCTTCATCTGGCCGGTCCAGAATAATTTTATGTGACTTAAACTTGCCTTTTGTTCCCCGGAATGGACCGAATGGCTCCTATTGCTTAACTTCGCATTTGTTCCCATTGTTCTGATGTGCTCTGCTAAGCGTGACTATGTTGCTACCAATGTAAAAGGCTCCTTAGGGGGATTTTTGTCTGATTTTGGAAACATTTAAGTTTCTGCTATATATTACTACTACTTTAAAGTGTGTATGGGTAACTCCCAGTGTTTCTGCACTTAAAAGTAGTTTTCAGCTACCCTGAAATGTTGTCCTGTGAGCTCACCCCATTGCTGAAATGTGTGTGGCAGAATGTCCTCTGTTCTTTGCTGTGCACCAGGTTGTCCTCTCCCTCCTGATCATTGCTGCCTTTTATCAAATTTCTGTTCACAAGTTTATCAACATAGCAGATATGAAGCAAAAAATTGCTGTGACAGGAGATAACGTTCAGAGGTGAAATTGGAGGACCTTGATATGACTTATTCCTTGTATGCTACAGAAGCAGGAAATTGGGTCAAGCAAGCGACTGGAGAACACGTAAACGTTTACTTGTGGATCAAAATCTTAGAATATTCCGAAAACTGTTTCCCTATGTTGAAGGCAATACTGTAAAAAATGTTTTATGAAATGTGCACTTTCATATTGAAAACTTTGCCTAAAGCGGAATATAACCCTGCATTTCAACTTTGCTCTAAAACATTATTTACAGCATATTATATGCAACCAGCATTGGAAGGGTTACACACAGAGCTTTAAAGTTCTGTGGAGAGAAATGCTGTGCAGCCGAAGTTTAGATAGATACATTTAAGTAAACACAATGTAACAAGTGAGGAATGTGACTCTCTCTTTGTGTCCGGGAGCTCCTGCACAGTCAGTGTGTGTCACATTCCACACTTGTTACATTGTGTTTACTTAAATGTATCTATCTAAACTTCAGCTGCGCAGCATTTCTCTTCACGGAACTTTAAAGCTCTTTGTGTAACCCTTCCAATGCTGGTCTAGTAAAAAAAATTGCTGGTTGCATATAATATGCTGTAAATAATGTTTTAGAGCAAAGTTGAAATGCAGGGTTATATTACGCTTTAAAGAGGAACTCCAGTGAAAATGATGTAATAAAAAGTGCTTTATTTTTACAATAATTACAGTGGGTTGCAAAAGTATTCGGCCCCCTTGAAGTTTTCCACATTTTGTCACATTACTGCCACAAACATGCATCAATTTTATTGAAATTCCACGTGAAAGACAAATACAAAGTGGTGTACACAGGAGAAGTGGAACGAAAACCGTACATGATTCCAAACATTTTTTACAAAACAATAACTGCAAAGTGGGGTGTGCGTAATTATTCGGCCCCCTGAGTCCATACTTTGTAGAACCACCTTTGCTGCAATTACAGCTGCCAGTCTTTTAGGGTATTTCTCTACCAGCTTTGCACATCTAGAGACTGAAATCCTTGCCCATTCTTCTTTGCAAAACAGCTCCAGCTCAGTCAGATTAGATGGACAGCATTTGTGAACAGCAGTTTTCAGATCTTGTTACAGATTCTCCATTGGATTTAGATCTGTACATTGACTGGGCCATTCTAACACATAGATATGTTTTGTTTTAAACCATTCCATTGTTGCCCTGGCTTTATGTTTAGGGTCATTGTCCTGCTAGGTGAACCCCTGCCCCTGTCTCAAGTCTTTTGCAGTCTCCAAGAGGTTTTCTTCCAAGTTTGCCCTGTATTTGGCTCCATCCATCTTACCATCAACTGACCAGCTTCCCTGTCCCTGCTGAAGAGATGCACCCCCCGAGCATGATGCTGCCACCACCATATTTGACAGTGGGGATGGTGTGTTCAGAGTGATGTGCAGTGTTAGTTTTCCGCCACACATAGCGTTTTGCATTTTGGCCAAAAAGTTCCATTTTGGTCTCATCTGACCAGAGCACCTTCTTCCACATGGTTGCTGTGTCCCCCACATGGCTTGTGGCAAACTGCAAACGGGACTTCTTATGCTTTCTGTTAACAATGCCTTTCTTCTTGCCACTCTTCCATAAAGGCCAACTTTGTACAGTGCATGACTAATAGTTGTCCTATGGACAGAGTCTCCCACCTGAGCTGTAGATCTCTGCAGCTCGTCCAGAGTCACCATGGGCCTCTTGACTGCTTTTCTGATCAGCGCTCTCCTTGTTCGGCCTGTGAGTTTAGGTGGATGGCCTTGTCTTGGTAGGTTTACAGTTGTGCCATACTCTTTTTATTTCTGAATGATCGTTTGAACAGTGCTCCGTGGAATGTTCAAGGCTTTGGAAATCTTTTTGTCGCCTAAGCCTGCTTTAAATTTCTCAATAACTTGATCCCTTACCTGTCTGGTGTGTTCTTTGGACTTCACGGTGTTGTTGTTCCCGATATTCTCTTAGACAACCTCTGAGGCCCTCACAGAGCAGCTGTGTTTGTACTGACATTAGATTACACACAGGTGCACTCTATTTAGTCATTAGCACTCATCAGGCAATGTCTATAGGCAACTGACTGCACTCAGATCAAAGGGGGCCGAATAATTATGCACACACCACTTTGCAGTTATTTATTTGTAAAAAATGTTTGGAATCATGTATGATTTTCGTTCCACTTCTCACGTGTACACCACTTTGTGTTGGTCTTTCATGTGGAATTTCAATAAAATTGATTCATATTTGTGGCAGTAATATGACAAAATGTGGAAAACTTCAAGGGGGCCGAATACTTTTGCAACCCACTGTATGTATAAATGATTTAGTCGGTGTTTGTCCAATGTAAAATCTTTTAAATCCCTGATTTACATTATGACATTTATTACATGATGACATCTTTACTGTTGGCAGGTGATGTAGCTGCTGCATGCTTTGTTGGCAGTTGGAAACAGCTGTAAACCGCTATTTCCCACAATGCAGCAAGGTTCACAGACAGGAAACTGCCAGCAGTACGTACTCAAGAGTTTCTTGTGGGAAGGGTTTCACCACAATATCAGCCATACAGCGCCCCCAATGGTCTGTTTGTGAAAAGGAATAGATTTCTCATGTAAAAGGGGGTATCAGCTACTGATTGGGGTAAAGTTCAATTCTTGGTCAGAGTTTCTCTTTAAAGGACCACTATCGCGAAATGTTTAGTTTTTAAGCATCCCTATATTAGTTACATCAATAATACAGAAGCTTCAAAGTGTAAGTTTCATTTTTTAGTATGTACCTTTAAATATTGACATATCACTATATCCTGTAGCGTCAGCCACCGCACTAAACACTGACGGACTTCTGTAACTATAAATGCAGCATAGGGGATGTGACAATCCAGCCCCGCGATCCCGTCGAGATATGCTCCCGTTAGCATACACAGGAAGTACAGGTGCAGACGGACAACGAAGACCTGTTGCTGGATGTCAGAGGGAGAAAAGGTTAAAGGGAAGGTTCAGGGACAATAAAAAAAAAAAAAAAAAAAAAAATTAAAATCCAAATCCACTTACCTGGGGCTTCCTCCAGCCCGTGGCAGGCAGAAGGTGCCCTCGGCGCCGCTCCGCAGGCTCCCAGTGGTAACCGGTGGCCGACCCGACCTGGCCAGGCCGGGCTTCTTCTGCGTTCCATTATGCGTTTCACGCCGGCGTGCTGACATCATCGGACGTCCTCCGGGCTGTACTGCGCAGGCTCAGTAGTTCTGAGCCTGTGCAGTACAGCCCGGAGGACGTCCGATGACGTCAGCGCTCCGGTGTGAAACGCATAATGGAGCGCAGAAGAAACCCGACCTGGCCGCCGGCCTGGCCAGGTCGGGTCGGCCACCGGAGACCACCGGGAGCCTGCGGAGCGGCGCAGAGGGCACCTCCTGCCTGCCACGGGCTGGAGGAAGCCCCAGGTAAGTGGATTTGGATTTGAATTTTTTTTTTTAATTGTCCCTTAACCTTCCCTTTACTGCAACAGAGCGTGCCAATCCGTCTAATCTGCTCCCGTTAGCATACGCAGGAAGTACGGTGAACAGACTGACAATGCAGATTGATTGCGCAGCTGCCGACAATATGTAATGGTACAAACCTTTACCAATCCCGTATTACTAGGCCACTGTTGCCATGCAGGTTTCATGCACTAGAGACTGCTGGAGGCAAAATCACTGTGTGCGTAGTAAACGGTTAAAATTAGTTGGAGGTGCCAATACATGTACAATCCCGATTGTACGTACAATCGGTAAACTAAAAATATCAATTTCGCGCTGGAAATCGGGTAAATACACTGCCACCACTCTTCCAGTTCAGGGAGGAAAGAGACTCCCGCTATCATAATACGGTAGCCAGCCCAATCACGTTCGACATACTCCAGTCACCGTTCGGGGAATAGTCACTTCCGAAGGCTTAAAGACTGTGAGCAATGCGACGTTAAAGAAAGGTTACTGGGTCCATATATGATGCAATCTCGATTGTATCCAATCAAGAAAACTAAAAGTTATTGATTTCGCACAGGAAATTGGATACTAGCTAATCCTAGAAGGAAGAAACGGTTATTTACAACCTAGCTAGCAAATCAACAAATTTATAGGCAAATAATAAAACAATGCGGTAGTATGACTGACTCTTCAGAGGGCAGATTCGTTATAGCAGCAATCAGATGACCAGGACAGGCACAAGACTGAACCATAAAATTTGTTAGTTTTATTCTAAAACTACATACACACACACAGCTTACTTTAGAACAGATTGATTTGATAGGAAAAGAGTAGAGACGAAAATAAACAATGTCTTTAATTTACAGTTCAAATACCGTTATTGGTAGTCCATGCGGCAATCGTAAGTCTTTGTTGAAAAGTCCAAGATGGCGATTGCTATGTGGCCAGAGGCCATGATAGGAATAATCCAAGATGGAGATTCTGCCAGTGTCCAGCTGGCTTGTCAGATGTTATAGACAAAGATTCCAGATGATGGACTTGGACCCAGAGCTTTCTGGGCTCTCTGTAGTTATAGCCGCCACTCCAGCTAGGAGGGGTTAGGGGGCAGGAGATATGCCCGCCCCTCTCATGGACACAGGAATATACCTGAATCATGATAGGTGTGCTAATCTGCAAACCATACAGGTTATGTTAAATCTAGTAACATTTTTAGGTTTGTCAGAATTTATCAAGAACGATGATACCAAACTTGGGGGATCAGACCCCTGGGTTATTAGAGGGTTGTTTTAAAACAGTCTTACACTAGATCTGGGAGTCCGATTGGTCCGTACACCTCTCAGAACCAGCGTCCTGCGGAATCTTACAACTTGTGCAGATTTGATGGGCATAGAGATTTGCTATGCCATGAATTATGAAGAAAATGTGAAGGAAATATGGATATTGGGATTCCTGAGGTCACAGTAGGTCAGCTGCTTCCAGAGAGAAACTGATATCTGTGCATTTGCTAGCTCTGTGTGGAGGTGGGAAAGCTAGAGACACCATTCTCCCAGAAACTTGGGATATATGTCAGCCTTATCTGTGATGGATGGGCTGTATAACTTCCCAGAAATGCTAGGTGACAAATTTCACACAAAACTGCCAGGGCTTGCTAGTAGAGCCAGGAAGGAGAGGAAAAAAAGTGATTTTAAAACAACAAATGTCATTTTGGTTGGTTTGCAAAGAAACTTGCGTTTATCGCTTCCCTGACGCATAAGCAGTTTTCTCGGGAACCGCACAGCGTCACAGGGGAAGCCTTGTCAGGTAAACCAAATAACAGATGGTTTAGACCTTCCCCCCGTCTCCCGCCCCGCTCTCTGTAATTGCTAAACCTGTGACAACTTGCGCTGTAATCTCTGTGTTCTTCCAGCGCGGTAACTTCAAAAGGCCCCCCGCACTCTCCACCCTGCAGGCATTTGTAGAGACAGCTGTCTCCCCGCATACACGGCTGCCTAATGAGCCGCTCTCCCCCACCATACGATCGCCGTTGCCCATCTTCTGCTGTCATGGCTGCGCAATGAGCCACTCTCCCTGTCAGAGCAGAAAAACCGAGAGCCCAATATAGTGTAGTATGTACTGGATAATGGGATGAAACATGAAAAGTAAGTATTATACTTACTCTGATGAGTCCTTGACGGACGAAACGCGTAAGGCGGAGCTTGGAGCGCCTGACGTCACTGGGAGCATACTGGGGAACGCGAGCCGGCTACAAGCTACATACGAGCGGAAGCGCCGCAGCGGAGACGGGACGCCGAAACCGCATTGGAGGTGACACCGCAAGGCTCACATGAGCCTGATATGCGTATAACCCATCCATATGACGTGAGTGCAATTTAGCGCAGGGCATTGGCTGCTAATGCTTTACGGTTTTACGATATGTTGGCCTTGTTGTTTTATTGTGATTTTAAGAGGAATCTGGATTAAACCCTTTTGAAGATTTGAAGCTGCTAGTTCGTTGGCTTATTGATTCATGTGAGAGACCCACCTGAAAAGTGAGGTGGATTACATCTGGTGAGCCTGCATTTCTGAAGGGGTTGTGGCGACTATTACACTAAGTGTGGAGCACGTGTGGAGCACCATAAATCACTGGGGTGTCAGTTAACAGTGTAACAGTAATGCACTATGTACAGGTTTTCATCTTGCAGGTTGTGATATAAGAAGAGGAGCGCTGTCTGCATATATATGAATAGACTGGTCTGTGGATTGATGATAGCGAAGACTCTGAACTTATTGTGGACACACTTATTAACCAATTTTAGGATAGCTGAGTGGGTGGGCGCATTCTGTACTACTATAAGTATTATACTTACAAATCTGGGTCACCACAAAGGTGACCACTGTATAGGTAGGTGGGGAGATTAGACCTGTCCCCACTCAGGATTAAGATGGTCCACCACCGCCTACTTTTAGTCCTTTTTACCCTATTGGCGCCTCTGTACATCCTTTCAGATCCAACTCTCCCTGTTAGGGCAATGGCCGCAAATGCAGTGACGATTGCCCTGACAGGGAGAGTGGCTCATTGCGCAGCCATGACAGCAGAAGCAGGGCAACGGCGACTGTATAGTGGGGGAGAGCGGCTCATTAGGCAGCCGTGTATGCGGGGAGACAGCTGTCTCTACAAATGCCTGTAGGGTGGAGAGTGTGGGGGCCTTTTGAAGTGACTGCGCTGGAGGAAAAGAGATTACAGCGCGAGTTGTCACAGGTTTAGCAGTTACAGAGAGCGGGGGGGGAGGGGGGAGGAGGTCTAAACCATCTGTTAGTTGGTTTACCTGACAAGGCTTCCCCTATTCTGCATTTATAGTTACAGAAGTTCGTCAGCATTTAGTGCAGTGGCTGACGCTACAGGATATAGTGATATACCAATATTTAAAGGTACATGCTACAAAAAAAAAATTACACTCTAAAGCTTCTGTATTATTGATGTAACTAATATGGGGATGCTTAAAAACTAAACATTTTGCGATAGTGGTCCTTTAACGCGTTTTAACTGAAATCTTTTTCACAATGCACTGCTATGGAGAAGGAAAAAAAAGCGTACTAACTGGTTAAGTGTAAATGGGGCCTTAGACTTTGCAATTGCTGTTCAGGAAATGCTGTTGAAAACAAAGAAAACCTTGAGAATCCCCCATGAAGAGATGGACTGGCCCAAATCCTGTTTCTTTTAAGATTTTAACTGCCTACTTTTTTCGCGATGGTGGTCCTTTAAAGGGTGCACTTTGTGTGGCATTTATGTGTTTATTATTTGACTTCCATAGCGGAATTTCCAATCCGTGGTTTTAGACCCTATATGGTTTAACCTCCCTGGCGGTAAGCCCGTGCTGAGCACGGGCTATGCCGCGCAGGGGGATTTCTCAGGCCCAGCTGGGCCGATTTTTGATAATTTTTTTTTTTTTTGCAGCACGCAGCTAGCACTTTGCTAGCTGCGTCTGCCCTCTGATCGCCGCCGCTCTGCACTGATTACGCGGCGCTCTCTGCGCCGTGAGGCCCCCTAGACCCCGTGCGCTGCCTAGCTAATCAGTGCCAGGCAGCGCTGAGGGGTAGATCGGGTCTCCCAATGACGTCACGACGTCGGTGACGTCATGCCGCCCGTCGCCATGGCGACGGGGGAAGCCCTCTAGGAGATCCCGTTCTTTGAACGGGATCTCCTGATCTCCGATCGCCGGAGGGATGCCGCTGAGCAGCGGCTATCATGTAGCGAGACTTTGTCTCGCTACATGAAAAAATAAAAAAAAAGACTTTGCTGCCCCCTGCCGGATTTTTTATAAACCGCCAGGAGGGTTAATCAGAAGCATCTTCTGGATCTTCTGCTGATAAGCTATCACTTCCAGGGTTGTGACGTCTGTACAAAAATCATCCAACTCCGACTCCTCAGTTTATGAAACCTCCAACTCCGACTCCAGGTACCTAAAATTGCTCCGACTCCTTGAACCCAACTTCACAGCCCTGTTGGCCATACACTGTATATTTTTAATAGATTCGATCTTATATTACATTAAAATTGTAAATCTGATGAAAATCTATTGAAGATGAAAGCCCTTTTGATTGTCTTATTGGTAGTGGTTACTGGTTAGGGTTGTGCTGGCAGGTAAAATATGTATGAGCACTCTTGTGGAGATTGATAATAAAGCAGGGTAAAGTGGGTGTGGTCTGATCAACTAGTGATGTCTTGTTACATTTTATTTTAACTACCCCCACCAGAGAATGACTTTTAGCTTAGCTTGTATCTTTAGCAGCGATGGTTATCACTGTTATTTTTTATTTATACAGCACCAACATCTTCCATAGCGCTGTAGTAGAAATAAAAAATATCGGGAACATAAATACACAAAAAGTTCAAAACACTGAAGGTTTCTTTGCAGTCATTTGTTACATTCATGTAAGAATAGTATCAGCTTGCGTTGTTTGATTACGACAGCACTGGAAAATATATGCTTTTTTTTATATTTTTATGTGATGGGGGGAGTTTGAGGTATGAAGGCAAGAAATGTTCCTGGGAATCCTGTGTCCAAGAGCGGCTCTGGAATTGCTTAGATCCTTCCATCTGCTGTTTGCTTTGGCAGTCGCTCAGTGCAGTCATCTGATGAGTAGGATGGGAAAGGGTGATTTACTGTCAAAACTGCTCAGTGTATCTTGCTTGTTTTAAATTTTTTTTTATCAGGTTCTGTGGAAGCCCCCAGTGTGAGAGTTGTCATGTACATTTGTGTTGCTTTTTTATTTTCTTGTATCCGATACTAAAAGTAGAACTAATGTCAATTAAAAAAAATCAGTCCAGTGTAAACCACTCGCTGTGGTAATTTTTTTCTTTTTGTAACGCTTACCCTCTAAAATGACAGCTATGCAGTGTTTGTCCATAGAGCATCTGTACTTCACTAATTCTTCTGCAGCAGGCTAGGGGAAGGACCTATGTAAACAATCGTGTTAGCTGGGTGACTAACAAAACACAATAAGTTAGAACTTCAAATAGAGGTAATTTACTCAGTAGGCGGCTTTCATGCTCTTCTGGAGTCTGAGCCTGGTCTACTAAGCTTCTCAGGAGCTGGAGATTAAAATGAACTTGACATGAGACCTATGGGAGCTGCCATTTATTTTTTTTCAAGTGAACTCTAGGGGCGAGTGATGTGGAGGCTGTCTTATTTCCTTTTAAAGAGACTCCATAACAAAAATTGCATCCTGTTTTTTATCATCCTACAAGTTCAAAAAGCTATTCTAATGTGTTCTGGCTCACTGCAGCACTTTATACTATCACTGTCTCTGTAATAAATCAATGTATCTTTCCCCTGTCAGACTTGTCAGCCTGTGTCTGGAAGGCTGCCAAGTTCTTCAGTGTTGTGGTTCTGTGATGAACTCCCCCTTCCAGGCCCCTCTCTGCACACTGCCTGTGTGTTATTTAGGATTAGAGCAGCTTCTCTCTTCTCTCTTATCTTTTACAAGCTGGATAAATCGTCCTCTGAGCTGGCTGGGCTTTCACATACTGAAGAATTACAGACAAGGGCAAAGCTGTTTGCAGGAAGAAACAAGCAGCCTGAAACTTCAGTGCATGAGAACAGGGGGAAAGAAACACACATATGATCTCTTGAGATTCAAAAGGAAGGCTGTATACAGCCTGCTTGTGTATGGATGTATTTTCTATGTGTGGACATACTGTACATCAACCTACTTCCTGTTTTGGTGGCCATTTTGTTTGTTTATAAACAAACTTTTTAAAACTGTTTTTAACCACTTTTAATGTGGCGAGGAGTGGCGAAATTGTGTCAGAGGGTAATAGGAGATGTCCCCTAACGCACTGGTATGTTTACTTTTGTGCGATTTTAACAATACAGATTCTCTTTAAGCAATACCAGTTGCCTGACTGTCCTGCTGATCCTTTGCCTCTAATACTTTAAGCCATAGACCCTGAACAAGCATGCAGATCAGAGGTCTATGACAAATCTGACAAGATTAGCTGCATGCTTGTTTCTGATGTAATTCAGCCACTATTGCAGCCACATAGATCAGCAGGGCTGCCAGGAAACTGGTATTGTGTAAAAGGAAATAAATATGGCAGTCTCCATATCCCGTTCACCACAGGTTTACTTTTTAACAATACCAGTTGCCTGGCAGTCCTGCTGATCTTTCTGGCCAGTAGGGTCTGAATCACACACCTGAAACAAGCATGCAGCTAATCTTGTCAGATTTGTCATAGACATCTGATCTGCATGCTTGTTCAGGGTCTATGGCTTAAAGTATTAGTGGCAGAGGATCAGCAGGACTGCCAGGTAGTGTGCATTATTGAAAAGCTAATAAACATGTCCTACATTTACCTCTCAGCTCTGGTTCCCTGAAAGTGAACAACCAAGCAGACTAGGCCAGGATGTTAAAGCATTGCTTGGATGATAACGGACAGTTGTGAGTATTGCTGACAGACAAGTGAATTATCTGCTACGTTTACAGATATGTACACACCTGCAGAGAGAGCAGTTTTTGCTGTGGGTGTACACGGCTAAATCCCTAACCTTCCTTTTCGGGTTTATTTTAAGTGCTGGCGATTTTGAAAATCTCCCTAAAAGCGTTTGTGCAATGATTCCCTATGAGAGTGTTCACATCTGAACGTTTCGATTGCTTTCCGATGACCAAAGCGCTGCCTGTACCATTTTCTGAGTGGTTGGGCTATAATGGAAGGTATAAGGAAAATCCCTAAGCGCTTGAAAAAGCGCTTTCCCGAGCACTTTTAAGAATAAAAACATAGGGCCTGATTCACAAAGCGGTGCAAACTGCTTAGCACGGGTGTGCTAAACAGTTAGCACGTGAAGTGCATTTTGCGGACTTTTGCACGCGCAAAGTGCCACGATTCGCGCGATTGCCACGAAATGCACTTTACGTGCTAACTGTTTAGCACACACGTGCTAAACAGTTTGCACCGCTTTGTAAATCAGGCCCATAGTATTTATTCTTTTCCGGGTCAGAGTTCACTTCCTGATTGTCGTCAGGAAGTTAAAATCTCAATCGCTCATCAAAAGCACTTACACAAAATCGCCCAACGCTAAGAAAACCCCAGAATCACTTAAAAAAAAACTGCACACAAAAGCACTTGTGATAGCGATGGGCGATTCATAATGTGAACAAGGCCTTACTGTGGTACATTGTGATCCAGGGGAGAGCGCTGCAAACTCGTGCTGATTACAGAAAGCGGTCAGTATATTCAGGCAGTTTTGCAGGGCGAACTTATGATCTACAAGGGCCCCCAGCCTTGTAGAAGTGTTCTAAACCATTCCCTCCAATCTTAGAAACATTGTCCTAATAAATTTGAAAAGGCGGAAGGCAAACCTGTTGAGGTTTACATGTCCATAAATGAAGTGCATCTGGAAAAAGTATTAATAGCGCATCACTTTTTCCACATTTTATGTTACAGCCTTATTCCAAAATGTTTTTTTTTTTTCATCAAAACTCTACACACAACACCCCATAATGACAACGTGAAAAAAAGTGTACTTGAGGTTTTTTTCAAATTTTATTGAAAATGAAACTGAGAAATCACATGTACATAAGTATTCACAGCATTTGCTCAATACTTTGTCAATGTACCTTTGGCAGCAATTACTTTTTGAATATGATGCCACAAACTTGGCAAACCTATCCTCGGGCAGTTTCGCACATTCCTCTTTGCAACAAGTTCTTTTCAGTGAATTGCAATTGGATCCAAGTCTGGGCTCTTGCTGAAGCCACTCCTTTGATATCTTGGCTGTGTGCTTAGGGTCGTTGTCCTGCTGAAAGATGAGCAGTTGCCCCAGTATGAGTTCAAGAGCACTCTGGTCTGGTATTCATCCAGTATGTCTGTGTACATTGCTGTAGGGATATTTCCCTTTGTCCTGTCTAGTCTCCCAGTTCCTGACACAAAAAAAAAATCCCCACAGCATCATGCTGCCATAGGGATTGTATTGGCCTGGTGATAAGTGGTGCCTGATTTCCTCCAATCATGATGCCTAGCATTCACACCAAAGTGTTTTTGTCTTATCAGACCAAGAATTTTGTTTCTTAATCTCTGAGAGTTCTTCAGGTGCCTTTAGACAAACTCCAGGGGGGCTGCTATGTACTTTTTACTAGGAATGGCTTCCGTCTGGTCACTCCACCATACAGATCTGATTGGTCGATTACTGCAGAGATGGTTGTCCTTCTGGAAGCGTCTCCTCTTTCCACACAAGTCCTCTGGAGTGCTGACAGAGTGAAGATCAGGTTCTTGGTCACCTTCTTGTCTAAGGCCCTTCTTCCCCGGTCACTCAGTTTAGATGGCCGGTCAGCTCTAGGAAGAGTCCTGGTGGTTTTGAACTTCTTCCATTTATGCAAGATTGAGGCCACTGTGATTATTGGTACCTTCAAAGCTGCAGAATTTTTTCTGTAACCTTCAACAGATTTGTGCTTTGAGACAATCCTGTCTCTGAGCTCTACAGACAATTCCTTTGACTTCATGCTTGGTTTGTGCTCTGACATGAACTGTCAATGGTGAGACCTTATATAGACAGGTGTTTGCCTTTCCAAATCCTGTCCGATCAACTGAATTTACCACAGTTGGACTCCAATTGAGCTTCAGATACGTCTCAAGGATCATCAGACACCTTACTTCAAAGAGTTTAGAAAAATCTCAGATGCTATCTTCACACCTTCTCCTGGATAAATATGGGCAGCTGGAAGGGGAGGGGGGAAAGTGGCAGCTCCTGTAGCTATTAAAAACCACGGGGAAAAAAGTGGTGCTTTGTTTCCTTTAAAGCCCAAAAGCACTGCCACCCAGAATCTCTGCATACTTATGGAGGTCTCTCTGCCTACTCTCTATTATAGTTGTATTCACAAAGAATAATCTTCAGCAGTTGAGTTTAGCTGGGCTTTAGGGCTAGGTTCATACATAGGGAAAAAAGTACCCTTTTCCAGACAGCAGGCAGGCGGACAAACGGACACTTGAATGGATTCAACTGTGTGCAAGTGTACATGAAAGATTTGATACTACTGCAAGGGGTGGCATTTTGCACAGTACTTTATGTTGTGAAGTTTGAGGTTGCACCATGTTTTGCACCATTTGCTTACTTCTGCGTTGTGAACTCTTGATGTTTTTGTTTCCATCATGTTGACTTTCACTTTATCTCAATTCAGACATGTTGATGAAGGTAGGCTTTAGTTCTCATCGAGAAACTGAATTTACCCTAAATTCACTTTTCAAAATAAGCTGTTGCGTATTGTTTGCTGCACAGGTTATGGAATCATGCGGGATGAATATGGATTTATCTGTGCAGTTCCCCTATTATAACTCCCAGCAGTCTCTGCAGATATTTTGTGATCTCCACCTCAAGGTCCATACACAAAATATATTTAAGTCTGTTAGAGGTTTGATTTGATAAAAACATCAACCCAAAGTGTGAAGCGGTGGATGCAGTGTTACCGGGCCAATTCCCAAGAGATTTCATGACCATAGTTTTCGGGATTCAGCCTGCAGTGTATGGGCAGCCAACAGAACTCTCTCTAATCAGCTTAGAGAGGGATCTGTCTCTTGGTCGACATGCATCACTAGATGTATGGGCACCTTTAGATTTACAATGTTTTTGAGTCCATTAAAAAAAGTTTAGCCCCCCTCATTCTATTTTCATAATTTTGAATGGCCATTACTTAAATTGGCCATTGAGAGGTTTATTATTCCGGCTAACTTGATCTGTTTTCAGCATTCCTAATCTATGAACTTCTAAACAAGTTCATTGATTGACTGTAGGGAATTAGAGGTGTATATTGACAGCCTTTATGGTCTTACACTGCATTGATCAGTACAACATTTGTGTGTCACTATTAGGGATAATCAATGAGCGGAAAATATTTTCTCTTGCATTCAAATTTAATGTAAATGTTATGCAGCTTCAACTTGGATCAATAAAAATTTACAGAAAGTTATTCGGATTGGTCCAGTTTCAAGCTGCTTGTAATTTACATGTCATTGACGTTTGAATGCAATGACTTTCTCGCTCTTGGCAGATGTCTTATTGTTAATGTTAATTCCCAAGACGGGTGTAAATGTCCCTTTTGAAAAATATTATTTAATTATTTGATTTATATAGTGCCAACATATTACACAGCTCTAGGCAATAAATACGGTAGGATACTCAAGGAAGGAGGGCCCTGCCAAAGACTTGCAATCTAAAGGGAGGGGGAGGTGACACGATAAAAGGTGGTGACCCGATAGGAAGGGGGCTGCATTAAGAGGCTTGGCAGGGAGAGTCAGGGCAGCGGTCAGGTGGAGTAGGCCTTCTTGAACAGGTAAGTTTTGTTTGAAGGTGCTAAAATAAGGGGGCAAGCCTGATGGGCAGTGGAATATTTCCACAGGGGGTGGCTCTAGTCAAGTTCTTTAGTCATGCATGGGAGTGCGAGATGAGTGTGATGTTTAGGAGAAGATCGTTGGACTGGCAGGACTTGTGCAAAGATTTGTAGGCCAGATATAAGTGCTTGTGAGCACCTGCTCACAGTGCCAAAACCACTGGTAAATGGTTTACTGACCATGGTATTACTGTGCTCAATTGGCCTGCCAACTCTCTTGACCTGAACCCCATAGAGAATCTGTGGGATATTGTGAAGGGAAAGTTGAGAGACGCAAGACCCAACACTCTGGATGAGCTTAAGGCCGCTATCGAAGCATCCTGGGCCTCCATAACACCTGAGCAGTGCCACAGGCTGATTGCCTCCATGCCACGCCGCATTGAAGCAGTCATTTCTGCAAAAGGATTCCCGACCAAGTACTGAGTGCATAACTGAAGATAATTTGAAGGTTTACTTTTTTTGTTTTAAAAACACTTTTCTTTTATTGGTCGGATGAAATATGCTAATTTTTTGAGATAGGAATTTTGTGTTTTCATGAGCTGTATGCCAAAATCATCAATATTAAAACAATAAAATGCTTGAACTACTTCAGTTGTGTGTATTTGAATCTAAAATATATGAAAGTCTAATGTTTATCAGTACATTACAGAAAATAATGAACTTTATCACAATATGCTAATTTTTTGAGAAGATCCTGTATATGCACTACCTAGTGGCGTAAGAAGAGTTGCCACCAACTGACCTGCTGTATCGTAGAGATTTGTCAGAAGTGCACCATCATGTGCAAATGCACAGCTGTCTTAATATGCAGAAGTGTCCATAAACCAATAATCTAATAAAATAAGATGTCAGTTATTCTCTGCTTGTTTTTGTTCATTTAATTACTGTTTGTAACCCCCTGTTATTTATTCTCCTCCAGATTTTGGGTTCAGTAATCGTTTTACTCCAGGGCAGCTGTTAAAAACTTGGTGCGGAAGTCCACCTTATGCAGCTCCAGAACTATTTGAAGGAAAGGAGTATGAAGGACCCAAGGTGGACATTTGGGTGAGTAGTGCTTGTATAGTCACTGAGCTACAACAAGCTACAAATGGCTGCTAACTCCCAAGCAAACCCCTTCCAGTTATACACCATTACTCCACCACTCACATTTTTATCTCTGACCATAGGCGGCATTCTGAATTTCATTTGGTGACAGGAGGAACTTTAAAAGCAGTACCCACTATGTATTGACTGCAGCAATGGTTAGTGTTTTTTTTAAAGTATTCCCAAGTAGGGATGGTCAATGAGATGCAAATAATCTGTATTGATGCAGGATTATACAAATTTTGTATGCAAACAAATGCATCTTGAAAATGGACCAGACACATTTTTCCGGGCTGGAAGTTGACAGGTCCCCATGTTCAAGCTGCATATATTCACATACAACTTTTGCCTAATCCTGCATCACCTCGGAACACCATGCATCTCATTAACCATCCCAAATCCTGAAATACCATTTCTCGCCTTCAGTCTTCTGCCAGGAGAAGATCTGTTCCACAGTGTTCATATGACTGCAGTTTTGGAGGATTTAGGGCCCGTTTCCACTATCGCGAATTCGCATGCGTTTGCCGCATGCGAATTCGCATAGCCAATACAAGTGGGTGGGACTGTTTCCACATGTCAGGATTCCTTTGCGTTTTTCTGTGCAGAAAAAATCTGCACGACAGAGCCATCAGAATTCGCATATCGCTATGTGAATCGCATACAATGTATTTAATAGGGAATTTCACATGCGGCATTGGTATGCGGATTTTCATGCGAATTCGCATACGGTTTCGTATGGAATCAATGGAAAAGCACACAGGCACTGCCATAGTTAAATTCGCATACATAGTCATCCATGTGAAATCGTATGCAAATTTGCATGAAAATTCGCATACAACCGCATGCGAAATTCGCATGCAAATTTTTACTGCGGCGATTCCCACCGCAAAGTTAAATTATTTAAGATCTGTTTTAAAGCCCCATCTACACGATACGATTCTTTGTGCGATTGGATTACAATTCTATTTACGATCTGAATAAATCCGACATGTCCGATCGGGATTCGATTCAATTCGATTTGCCATTGTTTTGCAATGGCAAATCGAATCACGATCAGACATGTCGGATTTAATCAGAACGTAAATGGAATCCTAATCCAATCGCTCAAAAAATTGAATCATGTAGATGGGGCTTAAGATATAGATTAGAGAAGGTTTAGATCCTCTGTCTGATTTTTTTTATTGCCGTCTTGAGTCTAAAAGTTGGGAAAATATCACCGAAGAGAAAACTCAGAAGAAAAAGTTAGCTACGTATGAGCCATGGTGTACAGAAATGTGTGCAGAAATACTCACATAGAAATCTGTCAAGTGTACCCCCAGCCTGAATATTTTTCACCCTGCCTTGTAACCTGCTTTGAAAGCTTTCTTTAACCTCCTTAGCGGCTCGGGATGGAAATCTGCAGCTCAGAGCGGTAATCCCGTGCCTGAGTGAGTTATATGCAGGAGCTGCTGCAGATCTCTCTATGGTTTTTTTTTTTTTTTGCTTTGTTTTTAGGGACTAAAGGCTTGTGAAATAATTACATGGCTTTTAGACCCTTAATCCAGAAATAACGCCAGCGAGGTTAAAGGAAACCTGAGACGTTATAAAATACGTTTTATACTTACCTGGAGCTTCCTCCACCACCCTCCGCACTGATCCCTCCCACAACATCTTCCTTCCCCCTCCTCGCTTGCTTGGTAGAGGCCCCATTAGCTTGGCCAGTCGATGCGTACTGTGCATGCGCAGCCTGGCCGCGTGTGCGCGCTCTGTGCCTGCGCAGTACTGCTGCCCAGGCGCAGAACGCTCCCAGATGCGGGAGCGAGACGGGGGAGCGCTCATGCAAACTGCGCCGGCTGGCCCCAACTTGCCAAGCTAATGGCTCTTCTACCGAGCAAGCAAGGAGGCGGAGGAAGATGGCGATCAGTGCAGAGCGAACTGAAGGAAGCCCCAAGTATGCATAAAACTTATTTTATTACCTCTCTGGTTTACTTTAAGGGATATCAGAGCTGAATGAGAAATTAACAGACTATATTAGTGTATGGAGAGGTGGGCAGACTCTTACCGCACTTCCTGTGCCAGAATCACCCTGCGTTCAGTGGTAAAAGCCTCCATTTTCAGGTCAGCGTCCTTTGACCTGGCCATACTTGCTGCACATGTGCAGTAGTTCATGTCTGTGCCGTGTTACCACCCTCCTTGCTTGTGCACACAGGAGACAAGTGGGAAGTGCGGTCACAAGGTCACATGGGCGGTAGGTGCGGTAAAAGTCTGCCCACCTCCCCATACGCTCATTAACATAGCGTACCTTTTGTTTTTCATTCAACTCCTGTATCCTTTAAAAAGGGAACAAAAAGTCACTCCTATGAGGTCTTTGTATTCGGAAATGAGATTGAAAAAAAAAAAGTGGGGATTGGTCTGACGTTGGTTTTGGAATTTTCACAGATTATACCTTTTTCACAAAATAACAAAAGTTGATTTTGGCAACCTTTTTTTGTTTAAAGAGACTCTGAAGCGAGTCTAAATTCACTTCTTTAACTTGTAGCCATGTTAAGCACTATAAGCCCTGCTAAACAGCCGCTATCCCGCGGCAAAGCGAGGGGTTTATATCCCCCAAATCCCCCCTGCAAAATTTACAACTTTCTTGGTCGTGGATTTTGCTGCCCCGGGAGGCAGAGCTTTCAGCTGTGGCTCTGCCTCCATGCACGTCAATCGCCGTGCGGATCTCCGCCTCTCCCCCGCCCCTCTCTGTGAAAGAAGATTGAGAGGGGCGGGGAGAGGAGGCGATCAGGGGGATTGACGCGCTGATGAGGCAGAGATACAGCCATAAGCTCTGCCTCATCAGGAAGAGCTCCCCGGAGTTAGGAGAGGGGATTTGGGGGGTATAAACCCTTTGTTTTGCCGCGAGGTAGCGACGGTTTAGCAGGGCTTATAGTTCTTAACATTGCTATAAGTTAAAAAAGTGGATTGAGACTCACTTCAGAGTCTCTAACATTGAAATAAAAAAAAGCCCCGGGCTTTGCTCTGGGCTAGTACTGACTTGTTCAGCACTTTCCTGTACAAAGCTTTTGCTGTCCATAGCTCTCCTTTTCCATATCTACAGTATTTGTGTACCACTGTGTTCTCTTTATCACACCAGCAGCATTTTGAGCTAGGACTGTTGGATGTTTTTTATTCTGCTGGTCTTAGCTCCAATAGACTAAAGGTGCCCATTAACCGTACAATTATCTTAGTGATCAACCCTCTGACCAATCAGATTGGTGCAGATTTAATGGTGCATATTGACAATGAGCAATTAACGTATTGATCGTTCTGTTGATCCATTTTTCAAATCAATTCTATTGATGTGATTGGATTGGCTACCAATTTGGTTCCAGTTCATGTGCCCAAATGATCATTTCCAACCGATTGCAATTATCACACAGACCCGGAGATTGTACTGTTAGGCACCTTTACATTTGGCGCCACTTGTGCATGTCCACTACCCAATGTTAGTATGTTGAGAATTAAAAGTAGAGGCAGTACAAGGGGCAGCGCTGTCCTACCCCCACCTGAATTCTTCTGGTATTATCCTAAAAGCTTATTGTAAAGTTATGTAAGTGGCAACTTTTGTTATCTTGAGAAAAAAATTAACTTTTAACGCTCTGTACACACATGGGTAAACCATGGTCTTCAGACACCGAACGAGGAATGACTGGTCAGCCAAAAAAAGTTTTACGAACGTTCCTACGACTGTAAAAGACAGCGATGATTGTCCATGTAGATTGATCCGTCCTGGCCAAAGGGTTCAGCTGATAATCTGGTGAAATAGTTTGTACCGCACAATAGCAAACAATCCATTGAAAAAAAACTTGCGTGTTGCAAATCTCACTCTTACTGCTCCTAATTTTTGCGGTTCTGGTTCCGGTCTGACCAGGAGACTGTGATTGTGCCATCACTGAATGCAAATGTGCGCCAACGTAATTTGCTCATCACTTATCGGGTATCGCTCGTTTTCTGATAACCGTGGTCTAGCTTGTGTACGGAGCTTTAATTTGAAACTTTATTGAAGTTTGTCTTTTAATGGCTGATGAACAGTTTGTCCTGTCAGAACCCACCTGTTTTGTGTTTTTTTTGCTTTTGTTTTTTTGACAGGTACATAACTTTTTGTAAGCCTTTACAGTTTTGCAGATAACCTTTCTTTTTTTTTTTTTCCCCTCTGACAATTAGAGCTTGGGAGTGGTCTTGTATGTCTTGGTCTGTGGTGCACTTCCCTTTGATGGAAGCACATTGCAAAACCTACGAGCCCGAGTCTTGAGTGGGAAGTTTCGGATACCTTTTTTCATGTCCACAGGTATAATTTTTATTTTTTCACCTAAAAACAAAATGCTTGTGCATGTTGAAAATGTAAAAATGATTCTTGATGAAATTTCAAGCAGCAGTTATTTTTTGATGATCTTAGTTGTTAAAGTAAATCTGTTACGAAAATAAAAACAAAAAACAGATACTCGCCTAAGGAGAGGGAAGGCTCTGGTCCTATAGAGCCTTCCCCGGCTCCTCACGGTACCAGAGTTAAATCGCTGGATCCTCGGTTTAAAACTCCCGCCGCGGGAGGCTTTGGAAGTGTTCGGGTGCCTGAGCGCTCCTGTAGATGGGTGGCTCCTTACTGCGCATGCGCGAGTGTGTGAGACAGCATGCTTGTGCATGCGCAGTACGGAGCGGACTGTCTTTTTAGAGCTTTCTGGGTCCCAAAGACCTCCAAAGGGGGGGGGGGGGGGTGTATCTGTTTTTTTTTTTTTAATTTTCGCTTCAGACTTGCTTTAAATCAGATCTGTAGTCAACAAAACTTGGTCTCTTGACTTCAGTTGTTGGGATTGATCAGGTAAGCAAGAATGGAAATTCTTACATCCACGATCTCTGTTTGTTACCTTATAGTAGTCTAAATCTGCCACTGCTCTCCCTGATCAAATCGAATTAGAGAGAGATCTGTCTCAGCCCATACACCGCAGGCTGCACCCCGATCAGTTTCAGCATGAAATCTCTTGGGAATTTGCTGCGTCTGCCACCTTGCCATTAACCACATATCCCCGCCCCCCCCAAATGCCTCCCCTCCCCCGGCATTTATACATTACCTGTCCTGTGTTGCCCACCGCACGGTGCCCAGCAGTCTTCCACTTCTATTTGCCCCTCACACGCTGCCGGCTTTTAGCACTTGTGACGGCGGTGTGTGAGGCGCAAATAGAAGAGTAAGAACCGGAAGAAGGATGGGCATTGCTTGATGGGTGACATAGAACAGGTAATGTATAAATTAGACTAGATTTATTTATTTTTTTGACCAGCAGTGGAAAACTTCAAAAAATCTGTGGGCAGTGAACATTGCAGAGCAGGATTATACCTCATAATTTAAAGAGACTGCTAAGGACTTCAAGATTTACACCTCCCTACAATAGAAGCTACGAGTAGCCATTTTTAAATTTATTTTGCAAAATGTTTTAATCCTTATTCTTCGCTAGGATTTTGGAAGCTAGCTACTATAAAAGATACAACCTAAGACTATTATAAATGTAAATTCTTTGAAAAAGAATGTTAGATTCTTAATGCCTGAAAGATACCCAGTAATAAACCTGCATTAGAGGCTCTGAAGCTGTGTACACACGCTAGATGAAACTTGGCTGAGAATGCCTCTGGCGTTATTCCATCGTCTGTACAGCCCCTGACCCACCTTGGTGGCTCAGCCAGGGATCTGCCTGGCGGATCCATTTGGTCAAGAGCATTGTTCTCCCCACTGAGTTGGCCCACCTCCTGCTGTCTAGCGACCCGTCTTGTCAGCCATGCAATGTCACCTTAGGGCTCAAATTCCACTCCCTGCCTGTTTGAGGCTTTAGAATGGGATTGATTATTGAAAGTTTTGTCTTTCTGTACCAGATAACAGCCCTGCCATTTGGCATTTCCCAGCTCGCAAAATGTTCACAAGACATGTGACAAAACTTAAATCTAATCACAGGTTATGTAAAATTACTATAATCAATTACCTCATTGATTTCCTTATTGCTGCTGGCATTAAGTACCTCTGGTTACGGCATCTATGTACAGTCTTGTAAACCCTGTTTGACCTTGGCTGGATTATGGTTTATAATCTAGAAAAATACAGTTCAGTAACGAGCACTACTAAGCAATTCTTGTGGTTGATAACACACGGATATGGCATGCAATCAATCACTCCCCAATTGTAAATTGATCTTGTAGTAGGTATTTATTCTTCCTCCTTATCCACTATAAGGGTGCCCATACATCACTCGATTATGCCGACCGATCCACCTTTCAGTCCATTCATTTTATCGTATTGGACAATTTATTTTTCAAACGATTTCTGGCAAAAAGTGGTTGAAAGGATCAGTCGGGATTGCTGTAATATCTCAGTCGCAAATGCTCGATCGATTGTGTGGTGGTAACTGCATTTGGTATGCAGTGTATGGGAGGGCAATAGATCCCTCTCTGATCAGATTTGATCGGAGAGTGATCTGTCTAATGATGCCTCTTGAAAGTTAATTTATTGTGTGTTGTCAAGGGCAACTTAAGCGGGAGGGATATAGAGGCTGCTATATGCATTTCCTTTTAAGCAATGCCAGTTTCTTGGCTATCCTGCTGATCCAATGCCTCTAATACTTTAAGCTATAGACCCTGAACAAGCATGCAGCAGATCAGGGGTTTACGACGTTGTCAGATTTGACAAGATTAGCTGCATGTTTGTTTCTAGTGTTAAGACACTACTGTAGCCCAAACGATTAGCAGGGCTGCCAGGCAACTGGTATTATTTAAAAGGAAATAAACATGACAGCCTTCATATTCTTCTAACTTCAGTTACCCTTTAAGGCAATAGATTCCTGTCAAGTGATCAAATCTTTTGGAAAGAAGTGTAAGGTCAGCCTTATTTTGCTTGATTCTGAATAGGGATGGCCTAGCCTAGGAGAACTCATGGAGAAGCATGTGATCAGTCTGATCAGCTGATAGATTTGTAACGCTCTGATTTGCTGTGATGACTTCCTGGTTTAACACATGATCATGACCAGCAAATCAGAGCCTTACAAATCTATCAGCTGATCAAACTGATCACGTTCTTCTCCATGAGTTCTCCTAAGCTGGGCCATCCCTAATTCTGAATTGGAATTGTCTTATGTCCTGACATAGAAAAGGCTATCCCATGTAACATTTAGCTTAAAGGGGAACTGAAGTAAGAGGTATACGGAGGCTGCCATATTTATTTCCTTTTAATCAATACCAGTTGCCTGGCAGTCCTGCTGGTCTATTTCTCTGCAGTAGTATCTGAATAACACCAGAAACAAGCATGCAGCTAGTCTTGTCAGATCTGACTTTAAAGTCTTAAGCACCTGATCTGCTGCGTGCTATTTCAGGGGCTATGGCTAATAGTATTAGAAGCAGAGGATCAGCAGAGCTGCCAGGCAACTGGTATTGCTTAAAAGGAAATAAACATGGCAGCCTCCATATACCTCTCTCTTCAGTTCCCCTTTAATCCAGTTATGTCTTTTAGAAAGGGCGTGAGCAATGTGTCTTCTGAATTGACAGCAGGGCAAGTGAGCTTCTGATGGCGGGAGACTAGCGGGTAGCAGCTGGAGCACGCGTCAGGAAGTTGAAATATGCGCCCTAGCAGGGATAACTGCTCCCAAACAGGGCCTAGCACAATCTGGAAGCAGTTGATGTATAAATAAGGTTATTTCTTAAATCATCCTCACTACACAGCATTCTTTATCAAGTGCCACAAATGTTAGCACAGTGCTGCATATATATGGTCCTTGTCTACCTGGGAAATTAAGGGGAAAAAAAATCAGTCTCGTTGTAATGTTATCACGTTGATCTTTTCCTCAGAATGTGAACACCTTATCCGACACATGCTGGTTTTGGAGCCCACTAGGCGTCTGTCAATGGAGCAGATCTGTAAACACAAGTGGATGTGTCAGGGTGAGCAGGACCTCGATTTTGAGAGGGTAAGTGCTACCACACACACAGGCATCACTACTCTGCATAGGGGGGGGGGGGGGGTAGATTTAGCCATTGCCACTTAACTCTGCGTTAGTGACTCAAGTATAAGCCAACATCCACACTTTTTGGTCACTTTTTTGCTCCCAAAAACTGTCTTTTACTTGAGAATATACAGTAATTGCGTATTTGGAAGGTCAGATTTTGGAGTGAGATTTTTGTTTTGATGTCATTTTGACGAAATCATAAAGGAAGGTCAAAACTTTTGGATAAAAGCACCTAGACTTGAGAGGAATGGGACATTTATTTTGGGACGATCTATGATGCAACGGGAGATTTTCTTAATTGCATTTGAATTTTGTATAAAGCTGAAAATATCAATCGTGAACATTTTAAATGTTAAGAGTATTTTTCTAAACTCAAATAACACATTCTAGTGAAACAGAAATAATTAGTGCAAAATTAAGACACATATGGTCAGCATAAATGTAACTTAGAGAGCATGCGCCAAAAATGACTATTTATAGATTTGGATGTATTTCTTTACTTATTATTTATGATTGGACCATTGTTTAAGGCATGTTTTAAGTCTCTCATGGGTTACACTGTGCAGTGCTGCGTTAGTATGTTGGAGTAACTGTTGGTTCCCAGGGCACATTTGCCATGCCTCCCACTGTCAACTTTTACATTGCTGATTTGCAACTGAAATAAAAAAATGATTTGTTTGGGGAATAAGTATAAAACTTCGGCCACAGAGGCCCTGAACTGTAGTTTCAGATCTTCCACTGAAAACGCTGCTCTGTTATTTGAAGATCGCAGCCCCACTATTTCTGCCAATAATATCACATCATTATTTGTGGTGATAGCTGGCTAAAGGGAGCAGCTTAGTGAATCTGGAAGGGGTGCACAATGAGTCTTGCTTCATATACTTAAGGGGGGGGGGGGGGCAATTTTAGAGCAAAGACAAATTTCATTGAAGTCAGACATGGAGCAGTGATCAGATGACACCTTGTACATTGCTTCCACAGGATTTGGATTCGCAGTGATTTTAAGTGCTAAAAAGTGCAAGGTTCATGTCTGAGTATGAGGAAAGTACAAGAGAGTCCTTTGTTAGCTATGGCTATGTCTGTGTTATTGGCTTTTCAGCTAGCATATATGCTTACAGTCTTTATGTAATAGTTTTTTTAAAGAGAGCCTGAGGTGGGCAAAAAAAAAAAGTAGGCTACCTGATCCGCAGGGCTGAGCGGATTAGGGAGCCGCAAAAACAGCCTCTCCCCACCACTCCCGTGGGCTGCAATGGCCCACTTTCACTGTCCTGACCTATAGGGGGAGCGGCAGGAGGCGTGGCCAGGAAGAGAGCTGCCCAATGGCAGCTCAGGAAACTCTGTAGGTACATCCTTGGCGGGTGTTTTGAACAGGGAGTCCCTCTCCCCTGTGTTTACCTCAGTTAGTAACAAATCTTGTGGCTAAACTCGAGGGGCTGTAGCACAGTGTGTGTGTGTGTGTGTGTGGGGGGGGGGGGGCAGAGAGCGGCAGTTGAGGGACACAGCCATGTCATTAAGCAGACAACATGCCTCTGTCCCATCTGCCACCCGAAGATCCACCTCGGGTTCTCTTTAAATGTGCATAAAATGTGTTAAAATGATACCCTTATCAGTAATTGTTTTGAGTAGAGCAGGCAAGAATTATAACCTCTGAAGTTGTTCCTTTCTTACCACCCAAAATTGGCCTTAAACTTTGGTAGGGACATTACACTATTGGCTATTATGAGAATTAGGTCCCTCTGAGGGACAGTCAAGCCCTGTACACACACTAGATGAAACTTTGCCAAGGCGATCGTTAGCCGCCACTGACCCCTCTCGGCCGCTTGGTGAGCATCACTTCGTCTGATGGCTGAGAGCATTGTTCTTTCCACTTATCTCTTGCCCATCCCACATAGGAACAGCGCATCTGCCAGCCTTAGCCCAGACATGTCACACGAGGGATCAGGTACCTCATGCTTTTGTGTTAACTTCCTTGTACTCAGGCTTTAGTGCCATGGTTTGGTACCCTGCAAAGCTCTGTAGTTCTATATAAGTGCATAATAGTTTGTTTACGGTATCCAGCACAGAACAAGTGCCCTTTTCTTTCCATAATGTTCTTAGTTTTTTTTTGTGTTTTTCAGTTAATAGCAGAATGTCAGCACGTGAAGATGGAGAGGCAGAGGGAGCCTATTAATGATCAAGTTGTACTGACTATGGTGGATATGGGATTAGACAAAGACCGGACTCTTCAGGTGAAGATCATATTTATATAGTAGAATCTCATTTATTCAGCACTAATGTGGATTGGTAGATGCCGGACAGATGTGGTTTCTGGTTGTTAGTGAATTGCTGTTTTAAAATGGCAAATTAAACCACGCCTGACCTGAGACAAGGCTACAAGCACAGAGGTATGTCCCTGCTGGGTCTACATATCTCTGTGCGTTATCACTTACTACCCCCATTTCTCCAGGCCCCGTAATCCCTATTTAAAATCTTGACTTAAAGTCAAATTTTCAGGCAGGAAGAGGCAAATAACATTTATATTGTGCTTTTCTCCTGGCGGACTCAAAGCACCAGAGCTGCAGCCAATAGGGCGCTCTATAGGTAATAGTGTTAGGGAGTCTTGCCCAAGGTCTTCTACTGAATAGGTACTGGCTTACTGAACAGGAAGAGCCGAGGTTCGAACCAAGGTCTCCTGTGCCAGAGGCAGAGTCCTTAACCAGTGCACTATCCAGCCACAGCAGATAGTGTACTGATAAATCTCAGATCTAGAAATAATGTGGTATAGAAACTGGGTGGGAGGGGCCATCATCACAATTTTACTTTAGGCAGCCAGGAGAGAGGAATGGACAACGCACAGAGTTATGCGAATCCAACATGGTCATAACTCTACTCTGTGCTTACCTTGGGTAGCTATGCTTTGAGTTGGGTATCCTTCAAGTCAGAGACCGATATAATATAACACAGTTTTATTACTGTGTAATATAAAATAACATTTGTGAATTAAGTGTTTAATTGTAGTTAATTGGCAGTTAATAAACTTTATTAAAGTGAACCCGTGGTGAATCTCGGGGCAAAAAACAGATACTTATTTAAGAAGAGGGAAGCCTCTGAATCCTATAGAGGCTTCTTGTGTCGTCCTTGCTCCTACCATTCGCTGGACCCTCTGGAATATGCGGACCATGCTCCTCTTTATCCATGAGCACAACGGTTGTGCCCACGCAGCAGCACAGAGCCGATTCGGCTTACTTCACAGGTGCAGCTGTACTTGCGGAGGCGTAGCATCGCCGCACTCTTGTATGAAGAGGAGTGTGGCCTGGATTCGTAATCGGACAAGCTCTGGTGGGATTTTTTTGGAGGCCCGCAAGCAGCAATAATGGTCCAGGGGACTGCATGGAAAGCCTCTACAGGATCCAGGTGTTTCCTTCTTTGGTAAGTACCTGGTTTTTGAACTGATATTCTACCAGGTACACGTTAATGAACTTCACTAACTTTATGTAACTGTTACAGTTGGGGTTAGAGGGTTTAGACATTACATCAGCATCTGGTGATGTAACTGGAACATATTCAAGAGAAGTGGATGCTGATTAACTGAGTTCTGGATAATTGAGATACTACGGTTTTCTTTCTTTTCATGGTTGAGTTGCAATTTACAATTGTGGATGCAACAACAGAATGTTTAGTGTTTTTCAGTAGTGTTTCTGAGCCCATGCAGTGAAGTCCACTTCATGGCCTTGTCTGTTTTTAGTGCCGGGTTTCCTGAGGGTCTGAAGATCATGACCATTTAGTATTGCGGTTCAGGCTTTTCTCTTGTATACAGAGAGTTTTCAAGGTTTTAATGATGTTGTACAGTAGATGATGAAATTCCTAAATTCTTTGTAAGTTATGTCCCGGCTTGTGTTGCCAATTAACCTAATTAGTTGTCCCATTTTTATGAAGTGTTTCTGACACAAGAATTCAAAATGAGCGTATGTTTTTCATAAAATTCTCAGTTTCAAAATTGAGTGGTATTGTCTTAGTACGATTTTCCATTATAGAGTTTGAAAAATTTGCCAGTCATCACATCCTTTTTTTTTTTTTTTAAATAAAATACTGTAACTAAAACCAAAACTATGTACTTCATTAAATTTAATAATGCACAAATAATCATGAATATCTACTGTACTTCTCACCTCTAATGGCACTCACTGTAGTAGGTCAAAAAAATTATCCATTGTAGGCAGGGAACACACAAGTGTCTTTTGGTTTTTGTTTTCTGTTTTTTTGTTTCGTTTTTTTTTGTAGCAATGTATTAGAACAGGCAGCCCCACTCGCATTGGTAATGGTTGCTGCTTTGTTTTTGTTTTTTTCTTCCTCCACGTGCATTTGCATTTTTGTATAAAAATGTATTTGGCAGCTGTGGACTTACCCATTTACCGTAAATGCATACAACTGCCTATTGTATTTTTTGGAAAATGTCTCAAAATCTATTCATAAACTCAGATTGCAGTGTGATCCCTGCATTAATTAGCCACCTTGTGGCTGATCTTTAGTTAGTAACCCACATGACCTTATTGTGCATAGATGCTGCCACATTCAGTTCTATTTGCCAGCTTACTGTGGTAGCTATAATAAGCCATTTGAACTATTGGATTTGTAAATACTTCACCCTTCCCCTGTAACACAGTCCAAATGAATGTCCTGTTTTCTGTAAATATTGATACACAGTACTAATTTGCCACACCACTATAAGTCTAGACATGAGGTCCTAACCCACTGCACACAGCACTGTCCACAAAGCAATAGCATTCTCCAACTATCCAACTACCATACAAGGTTCCACCTTGTTTTACATCTTTTGTGTCTTTTTGGGTATTTATGAATCCTTTTTTCTTTTATTCCCCAACAAGTCATTGAGGACCGATGCTTATGACAACTACAGTGCTATCTACAGTTTGCTATGTGAACGCTTAAAACGGCATAAAACTCTTCGCCTCCCAAATCCACCAAGTGCACCTCGGCCAATGTCCTACTCTACTTCGGCATTACAGGTGAGCCTTACTTTTGATCCCTTGCCTGCATTATGGTAGAGAGTACAAAAACACAATCTCTGCAATTACTATCTTTCTGTGAGACTAGTGGACCTCATCCATATTGAGGCCACTTTTCCACTTTTGCCCTGGGTTGCCCCGCATTACGCTTCCCCACCGCAAGTGCCATGCAAGTTTATGGAGACCTGCACACTTCACGCGATGCAGGGTGGTGCGCTGGAAGTATGCAAACCGCCTCATTCCTGTTATTAAGTCTGCATCATGCTGCTGCATGATCTGTGCTTACCGCACTGATTATGCAGCAATGTAAGCCAATGGGCGATGCCGTATGTATTAACGGTGTTGGTGCGGTGTGGCATGCATGCGTGGGCCAACAGGAATCCCAGTGACCTACTTCCTGCGCAGCAGCAGCGAGTATGTCACTGAGTGGGAGGCGGCGGTATGCATATGACTCTGTCGCCGCACAGTGGTACAGGGTCATATGAAGGCTGGTTTCTGAGGTGCTTGTACCGCATCATCCCGCTAGTAACATATGTAAAACCGGCCTCAGCGTCCTTGTCATCTCGCACCATTTTACTTGCAGAACATACCTGTAATTGGTTTTTTTTCTCCTTTTTATAGGGAGATGGTGGCAGTGCAGTTAGTATGAATGTGCCTCAAGTCCAGCTTATAAATCCTGAGAACCAAATTGTGGAGGTGAGCAAAAAGAACTGTGACTGAAACATTAAGAATTTTTGCCAACCAGAACATTTTTGTAAAGTAAATTGTATTTGAAGCGTTAAAATATTTAGTATGTCGATGGAATGGTAGCCAAGTACTGGCGCTGAAGAAGATATCCAGACAAGGTTTTTTTTTTATGTGCAGCTTTCTGGGGGTTTAGAATAATTGATGTTTTATTGCTGTCTGTGATACCTGTTGTAGAAATCTGAACTCAGGGTATCCCTCCCAAGTGCAATATTGCCCCTCTCCCTATCCACCCTCCCATCCACATTTCCTCTACTTAAGCCTAACGAAACAACCATTTTAAGTTTTGTACAGTAGTGCAGCAAAGGGAAGCTTTGCACACATCACAAGCCATTTTGCTGGCTGGCCTGTACCTACATACTGCAGCTCCCTGGCACAGTGCTTTACTTAACCTTTTCGGGACCAGCCGCCTACCCCCCCCTTAAGGACCAGGCATTTTACGCGGGAGGGGGGTGCGCGTGTTTGGGGGGGTCAGGCGGCCGGATCCTGTCTGTGGCTGGCTGGATTTGTGTCCCCCCATAGTGGCCTGTGCCCCCCCTTCTGCAAGCAGCCTTCACTCACCTTCCAGGCTCCAGCAATGAGCCGCACGGGACCCTCTTCTCCGGCCAGCATCTCCGTTCTGTCTGACGATCAGTTCCGGGTCGCGGCTGGATGACGTCATCAAGCCGGGACCCAGGGCTGATGTCAGACGGAGCGGAGATGCCGGCCAGAGCGGAGGCGGACGCCGATCGTCGCGGGAACGGCAGGGAGGTGAGTGCATCCTCTTCTTTTCCCCCCTGCCGCCGCAGCTGTCAAACTGATCACTATGATCGGACGGCGATTGTAGTGATCATCAGCCATACGCGATGGCTGCTGATCACTCGGGGGAGATGTCGGCTTTCATATGACAGCTTAATCTCCCCCTCCGGGTGCGCACGATCGCGTCGGGAGTGGAAACTGCGGGCCGGCGTAGATTCTACGCCGCATCAGGCTAGAACAGCCACAAGTGTGGCGTATAATCTAATGCACACGGTCCCGAAAAGGTTAAACATGCAGCATTTTGATTTATAAAGACCCATTCACACTATTTGTCCGATTCACTGATTCGATTTGATTCAATCCGACATGTCCGATCCTGATTTGATTAGATTCAGTTTGCCATTGTTTTGCAATGGCAAATTGAATCTAATTCCGATCGGACATGTCGGATTGAATCGAATTGGACAAAAAATTGTATGGTGTATGTCAGGAACCGGCCCGTGGCACACCTGCGTATACGGTTCCCGACTGCGGGTTTGACCAGATCGAGAGGGAAAGCAGCCTTGGTTGAGCTAACACAAGGCTGTGACCCCCTCAAACACTTCTCACTGCCACCGCTAGCTGTTGCTAGACACGCCTCACTATGTCGAGCTACTCGCTCAATCATACAATTTGGCATGGACATATACACAGTTACACTTCAGTCTCTTCTACTAGGCTATGAGTGTTAGTTTAGTACAGCAGAAGTCAAACTTATTAAATAACGATTTAATATTCCAGGGAAAAAAAGTGGAACAATGCAGAAAATATATACAAAAGACTTAAAAAAACAAAGTAAAAAGTTACCACGATACAAGTTTACAAAGATACACACAAGACAAGTTTCAAAAATAAAAGGGAAATAACGTTACCAGCGTACGTTAGAACGTGGTTGGTGGGAGAACGCAGTTTGCGATTTCGATCGGGATCCTCCCTACCTATTCGCTACCTCCAAGAGAAGATGATCTGTGACTGTCCCAGGCTGGTTCTTATAGTCCCAAGTGTTGCCCCGGGCAATGGATGTTCAGTCCCACAATCTAATGCAATTTCCCCAAAGTGTGACATCACCGTCTGCCGAGCCCCCTGTCACATCTGGGCTAGCTGTGACATGCAAATGTCAAGGCTTTTCCTGCCCCCGGTTACGGGTGACAAACACATTGGTGACAACTTTGAGCAAGGCTTTTCAACATTCCATCAGGCTGTCATATGTAAATTCCAGAGTTTCCTGATAGCCTATGAAGTTGGCAGACTCAATTAGTCCGATTGTATTTTGGGACAATTGGGTGTCTACATGTCACAGAGTTCAAAAGCTATGCAGACAATCCAATTAGCAGTGACCCACTCTCAGGGGAACTGCATACAGAAACTCAAAGTACTTCATATTGTCATACAGACCATCACATTAGCATTCAGTTTCCTCTGGCCAGGTGACCAATTACCCTGAAGCCAGCTGGCTTCGATCAGACGTACACATGACATAGGCAGAAAAATGAAACCTATAGCTTCCATGCGATACCATACGGCGGCTATATTCTGCATATTACCATATACATCATCATCATCACGTATATCCTTACAGTGTAGATGGGGCTTTAGGCCCCACTTTCATTATCAGCACAGATAGCCAGGCATTGTATTGCAATATAAGAAAAAAAGAACATTATTCTGCAAAAAGTGTCAGTCAAGTGGCATAAGAAAAACTTTAATTACAGTGCCAGTTGACTGACACTTTTTGCATAATAATGGGTATGTGGTGTTATATTTCAGTAATAAACCTGCAGTACTGAGCAGCATATACTGGTTCTCTATTTTTTCCCTTATGCTCCAATACCAGTGCTGGAATCTCCATAACCCACGCACTTAAAATTACCGTATATACGTTAATTCACTGTGTTGTAATGAACACCCCATTCTCTTACCATTATTACAGTATCTATATGAAAGAAGGTGATTGCTGATTACCCCCTATTGTGAACAATAACATCTCAAGTACCCCCTAGTTATTAGGTGTATTCAAGATTTGTATTTTAAATGCTTTTTAAAAATTATTTAACAATTTAATTAATACTTATTTAGGTTTCCATAAATTCCCAAACACTCTGTAATGGACTGTCTAGTACATACTCCAGTACCACCAAGTTCTTCCAGGGGTACACTTACCATGTGTTAAGAACCTAGGCCTTGTAGCACAGAAAAATTGGTCCCTCAGTGTTTGTCAGTAGTGCACCATATCCAATATGACCAATTAAATGCACTGGCATGATGGCATGCATGTTACCAAGTGTGGCAATGTGTGTAGTGTGAACAAGGAGCTGTAACATTCTGCTACTCTGTTCTCTTATCAACCTTGTGCTAACCATTAAATATGAAGCTGTGATTTTGCCATCGAAACATCCAAACTTTCACATTTATAATATTAGTGACATTGTTAACCCATGGGGCATGTGGGTAAAGCAGAAAGCTGCAATCGCAGTAAGGCTTCTTTTACACTGCAAATCACAGTAAGATTCAGATTTGCGATGCCTATTATCACCTGATGCTAGCAACACAAGAAGACGCAGAGAAAAGTGCAGCATGCAGGACTTTTTACATGCAAATCAGAGTTCATATTTTGATGTGATTTTACATGCGATTCCAATTCAGATTTGGATTAGATTTTAAAATCTCAAAATAATTGTACGTAATGTAAAAGAGCCCTAAATGTCTGCCTAAAGAGGGTTCGTGTATATTCTGAGGGTTTTAGATAATAGTTTTATTTGTAGCATTTTAGACTCTATTTCAAAGCGGATGTAAGATGAAAAACTAACTATAGCAAGTAACTTGTCTATATATCTTATCTAAAGTTTAGATGGTTTACAAAGTAAATCTAGCTGCAAGCAGCTTCAACAGTATATAATTATTTCTTCCTGCGATACAATGAGTGCAGCCACATTCTGCTTGTCATTATTACACAAGCAAGCTGCTCTGCATCTCCACCCCTCAGCCTGTGAAAACTCCACTCCTCTCTCCTCCTTTCTCCTCACCTATCCGCCCCCTTGCCTCTGAAATCTTGTGCATTTTTCAGCAAAAGCTTCCTCCTCCCCAGGCTGAGCTCCCATGAGCACCTGACCTATGGGGCTCAGTATGCTTAGGCGCTGGGGGCGTGGATACATTAATTTACCTTGTAGTTTGATTTTATACTTACTTACTTAGAAATGGGCCAAAACATACTCTAGAATTAGATAAAAGAGAACCCGAGGTTCTCTTATAGATAATAGAGAATATTATCTGCATACAGAGGCTGGATCTGCCTATACAGCCCAGCCTCTGTTGCTATCCCAAACCCCCCTAAGGCCCCCCTGCACTCTGCAATCCCTCATAAATCACAGCCATGCTGCTGGCAAACAGCTTGTCAGAGCTGGCTGTGTTTATCTCTATAGTGTCAGTCTGCTGCTCTCCCCGCCTCCTGCAGAACTCCAGTCCCCGCCTGCATCCCTTCCCTCCTTGCTGATTGGAGGGAAGGGACGGGGGCAGGGGGCAGGAGGCGGGGGAGCAGCTGAGACTGACACTACAGATGTAAACACAGCCTCACAGCACGGCTGTGATTTATGAGGGATTGCAGAGTGCAGGGGGACCTTAGGGGGGTTTGGGATAGCAACAGAGGCTGGGCTGTATAGACAGATCCAGCCTCTGTATGCAGATAACATTCTTTAAACACACCTCAGGTTCTCTTTAACCACCTTAGCGGTATGGACGAGCTCAGCTCGTCCATTACCGCCAGAGGGTGCCGCTCAGGCCCTGCTGGGCCGATTTTGATGAAATAAAGAGCAGCACACGCAGCCGGCACTTTGCCAGCCGTGTGTGCTGCCCGATCGCCGCCGCTCTGCAGCGATCCGCCGCGAGCAGCGGCGATCCGCCGCGAGCAGCGGCGAAAGAGGGTCCCCCCAGCCGCCTGAGCCCTGCGCAGCCGGAACAAATAGTTACGGCCAGCGCTAAGGGCTGGATCGGAGGCGGCTGACGTCAGGACGTCGGCTGACGTCCATGACATCACTCCGCTCGTCGCCATGGCGACGCAGTAAGCAAAACACGGAAGGCCGCTCATTGCGGCCTTCCGTGTTACTTTTGGCCGCCGGAGGCGATCAGAAGAACGCCTCCGGAGCGCCCTCTAGTGGGCTTTCATGCAGCCAACTTTCAGTTGGCTGCATGAAATAGTTTTTTTTTTATTTAAAAAAAAACCTCCCGCAGCCGCCCTGGCGATCTTAATAGAACGCCAGGGTGGTTAAACATAACCTTTAATAATTCAAAAAGTTTCATGATAAACACATCAGATCAAAAAATAACAGCAATGACATAAAGGTACAGCCACTTAGTCCCCCCTTTCGCATGAAGTTCAGCTACTAAACAAACAGCAGTCTAGACTGTGACCAGCTCAAATATAACTCGGAGTACATCATGACCTATTGCTGAAAATTGTTCTATTGTATAAAAGTATGCTTCCTTTAATGGTAGCGTGATGCTGATCTGTAAACTTTATTTTTATAGCATTGTCTGTTGTACTAACACCTCTGCTTTTTCTCTCTTTGAATAGACAAATGGCACCATGAATCTGGACAGTGATGAAGGAGAAGAGCCTTCACCTGAGGCATTGGCTCGCTATTTGTCAATGAGGCGACACACGGTTGGGGTGCCGGATACACAGTTAGTCATCTATTTTTTTTATATATATATAAGCACTTCATCAATCCGCGTAGGGGAGCACGGTGGTGCACTGGATAGCGCTCTCGCCTTGCAGCACTGGCTCTCTGGTTTGCATCCTAGCCATGGCACTAACTGCACACACTTTGTATGCTCTCCCTGTGTCTGCGTGGGTTTCTTCAGGGCACTCCAGTTACCTCACACATCACAAAAACTTTCCAATAAGTAAATTGGCTTTCCTCTAAAATTACATGGACATATGATTTTGGTAAGGATTCGATAGTAAGCTCCTCTGAGTGACAGTTAAAGGGGCACTACAGCAAAAAACTGTAAAATTTAAAATATGTGAAAACATATGCAAATAAGTACATTTTTTTACAGAGTAAAATGAGCCATAAATTACTTTTCTCCTATAATTCTGTCACTTACAGTAGGCAGTAGAAATCTGACAGAAGTGACAGGTTTTGGACTAGTCCATCTCTTCATACGGGATTCTCTGCAAGGCTTTTATTCCTTATAAAGATATTCCCTAAAAAGGATTTAAACAATGATGCTGGCCAGCTTCCCTGCTACCTACAAAGTTTTTTTGGGCAGTTGGACAGAGCAACTGCCATTCACTAAGTGCTTTTGAAAATAAATATATCCCTCAGAATCCCCTATAAAGAGATGGACTAGCCAAAAACCTGTCACTTCTGTCAAATGTCTACTACCTACTGTAAGTGACAGCAACATAGGAGAAAAGTAATTTATGACTCATTTGACACTAGTATAAATGTACTTATTTGTATATGTTTGCACGTATTTCAAATTTTACAGTTTTTCATTGTAGTGCCCCTTTAAGAGACCGGACTACACTCTGTAAAGAGCTTCGGAGTATATTGGTACTATATAAAACAGGAATGTGGAGTCAGAGCAATTTTTGGGTACCTTGCGTTGGGAAAATATGCTCCGACTCCTAATTGATTTAAACTGTAATTAAAACAGAAAATATGATAAAATGTTCTATTTCTCAGATAATGGTCATAAATTATATACAGTGGTGTGAAAAACTATTTGCCCCCTTCCTGATTTCTTATTCTTTTGCATGTTTGTCACACTTAAATGTTTCTTCTCATCAAAAACCGTTAACTATTAGTCAAAGATAACCTAATTGAACACAAAGTGCAGTTTTAAATGATGGTTTTTATTATTTAGTGAGGAAAAAAACCTCCAAATCTACATGGCCCTGTGTGAAAAAGTGATTGCCCCCCCCCCCCCCCCTTGTTAAAAAATAACTTAAAGGTGGTTTATTACACCTGAGTTCAATTTCTGTAGTCACCCCCAGGCCTGATTACTGCCGCACGTGTTTCAATCAAGAAATCACTTAAATAGGAGCTATCTGACACAGAAAGTAGACCAAAAGCACCTCAAAAGCTAGACATCATGCCAAGATCCAAAGAAATTCAGGAACAAATGAGAACAAAAGTACTGTAATTGAAATCTATCCGTCTGATAAAGGTTATAAAGCCATTTCTAAAGCTTTGGGACTCCAGCAAACCACAGTGAGAGCCATTATCCACAAATGGCAAACACATGGAACAGTGATGAACCTTCCCAGGAGTGGCCAGCCAACCAAAATTACCCAAAGAGCACAGAGAAAACTCATCCGAGAGGCCACAAAAGACCCCAGGACAACATCTAAAGAACTGCAGGCCTCACTTGCCTCAATTAAGGTCAGTGTTCACGACTCCACCATAAGAAAGAGACTGGGCAAAAACGGCCTGCATGGAAGATATCCAAGGTGCAAACCACTTTTAAGCAAAAAGAACATTAAGGCTCATCTCAATTTTGCTAAAAAAAAACATCTCAATGATTGCCAAGACTTTTGGGAAAATCCCTTGTGGACCGACGAGACAAAAGTTGAACTTTTTGGAAGGTGCGTGTCCCGTTACATCTGGCGTAGAAGTAACACAGCATTTCAGCAGAAGAACATCATACCCAACAGTAAAATATGGTGGTGGTAGTGTGATGGTCTGGGGTTGTTTTGCTGCTTCAGGACCTGGAAGGCTTGCTGTGATAGATGGAACCATGAATTCTACTGTCTACCAAAAAATCCTGAAGGAGACTGTCCGGCCATCTGTTCGTCAACTCAAGCTGAAGCGATCTTGGGTGCTGCAGCAGGACAATGACCCAAAACACACCAGCAAATCCACCTCTGAATGGCTGAAGAAAAACAAAATGAAGACTTTGGAGTGGCCTAGTCAAAGTCCTGACCTGAATCCTATTGAGATGTTGTGGCATGACCTTAACCACTTCCCGACCGCCTAACGCACAGGGGCGGCCGGGAAGTGTAGCCCCCAAGGACCAGCTCACCCACAGAGGCGGCGGTCCTTGTAAGGGCATGGGCGGAGCGATCGCGTCATCCGTGACGCGATCATCTGCCGGCGCCTGTCACCGCTGACCCGCCGCAACATCCCGCCGGCCATACGGAAGCGCCGGCGGGATGTTAACCCCGCGATCGCCGCATACAAAGTGTATAATACACTTTGTAATGTTTACAAAGTGTATTATACAGGCTGCCTCCTCCCCTGGTGGTCCCAATGTCCGAGGGACCACCAGGGCAGGCTGCAGCCACCCTATGTCGCACCCAAGCACACTGATTTCTCCCCCCCCCCCCCCCCCCCCTGCCCCAAATCGCTATTTTTTTTTTTGCCCCCTCCTGATCACACCCCTACCCCTCAGATTCTCCCCAGACCCCCCCCCCCGACACCCCCCCCCCCCTGTGTACTGTATGCATCTATCCCCCCTGATCACCTGTCAATCACCCCCTGTCACTGCCACCCATCAATCAGCCCCTAACCTGCCCCTTGCGGGCAATCTGATCACCCACCCACACCAATAGATCGCCCGCAGATCCGACATCAGATCACCACCCAAGCGCAGTGTTTACATCTATTCTCTCCTCTAAACACCCACTAATTACCCATCAATCACCCCCTATCACCACCTGTCACTGTTACCCATCAGATCAGACCCTAATCTGCCCCTTGCGGGCACCCAATCACCCGCCTACACGCTCAGATTGCCCTCAGACCCCCCCCCCCCTTATCAATTCGCCAGTGCATTAGTTACATCTGTTCTTCCCTGTAATACCCACTGATCACCTGTCAATCACCCATCAATCACCCCCTGTCACTGCCACCCATCAATCACCCCCTGGCACTGCCACTCATCAATCAGCCCCTAACCTGCCCCTTGCGGGCAATCTGATCACCCACCCACACCAATAGTACGCCCGCAGATCTGACGTCAGATCACCTCCCAAGTGCAGTGTTTACATCTATTCTCTACCCTAAACACCCACTAATTACCCATCAATCACCCCCTGTCACTGCTACCTATCAGATTAGACCCCTATCTGCCCCTAGGGGTCACCCGCCCACACCCTCAGAATGCCCTCAGGCCCCAGCCCTGATCACCTCGCCAGTGCATTGCTTGCATCTATTCCCCCCTCTAATCACACCTTGAGACACCCATCAATCACCTCCTGTCACCCCCTAGCACACCTACCCATCAGATCAGGCCCTAATTTGCCCCATGTGGGCTCCTGATCACTCGGCCAAACCCTCAGATCCCCCTCAGACCCCCTTCCGATCACCTCCCCAGTGCATTGATTGCATCTATTTTCCCCTCTAACCACCCCCTGAGACACCCATCAATCACCTCCTGTCACCCCCCTAGCACTCCTATCCATCAGATCAGGCCCAATACAACCTGTCATCTAAAAGGCCACCCTGCATATGACCGGTTCCACAAAATTCGCCCCCTCATAGACCACCTGTCATCAAAATTTGCAGATGCTTATACCCCTGAACAGTCATTTTGAGACATTTGGTTTCCAGACTACTCACGGTTTTGGGCCCGTAAAATGCCAGGGCGGTATAGGAACCCCACAAACTGACCCCATTCAAGCCTGGTGTGACAGACCCAACTCTAACTATAAACGCCTGCTTACGTGAACTACAGCAATGGATAAATGACAACTGGCTGAAACTAAATGCAGACAAAACTGAAGTCCTTCTGATTGGAGGGCAGAGCATGATAACAAAACAACTTAACTTGCAGTCTTCACCACTGGGAATAGGAGGCACGGATCTACGCAGCTCTGATCATGTGCGTAGCCTGGGAGTTCTAATTGATGGGGATTTAAACTTCAGAACTCAAATCTCTGCTGTGGTGAAATCATCCTATTTTCACCTGAAGAACATTGCAAAAATCAAGCACCTCATACCCCCAGAAGATCTGCCAACCTTAGTCCACGCCTTCATCACATCCCGACTGGACTACTGCAATGCTCTCTACACTGGCCTTCCAAAAAAGGCCTTGTACCGCCTACAGCTGATACAGAATACTGCTGCCAGACTGCTAACCAACCAACCCCGTCACTGCCACATAACGCCAGTCCTGCATTCCCTTCACTGGCTACCTATAGAATGGAGGGTCCTATTCAAGATCGGCCTACTGACATTTAAATCCCTGAATAATCTGGGCCCTGGATACATGAAAGATATGTTACAGCTGTGAAGCAATCCCCGCATTCTCAGATCCACAGGTTCTAATAATCTAGTCATACCCAGAGTCCACTTAGAAACTTTTGGTCCCAGAGCCTTCTGTCATGCTGCCCCTACGTTTTGGAACTCCTTACCTCAACAGATCAGGACAGCCCCATCCCTGGACGTGTTTAAATCCAGACTGAAAACCCACCTGTTCAGTCTGGCATTTGCAGAAATATAACTTTTGTTGTGTGAATACTTCATCCTACTAATTACTGAATCTGAGAGAGCCTAAGCGCTTTGAGTCCTATGGGAGAAAAGCGCTATAGAAATGTTATTGTATTGTATTGTATTGTATAAAAAAAGACACCCCAATGTATTCTGTTAGGTGTATGACGAGTTCATAGAAGATTTTATTTTTTGTCAAAAGTTAGCGGAAATTGATTTTTTTTTTTCACAAAGTGTCATTGTTTACTAACTTGTGACAAAAAATAAAATCTTCTATGAACTCGCCATACACCTAACGGAATACCTTGGGGTGTCTTCTTTCTAAAATGGGGTCACTTGTGGGGTTCCTATACTGCCCTGGCATTTTAGGGGCCCTAAACCATGAGGAGTAGTCTAGAAAACAAATGCCTCAAAATGACCTGTGATTAGGACGTTGGTCCCCTTAGCGCACCTAGGCTGCAAAAAAGTGTCACACATGTGGTATTGCCGTACTCAGGAGAAGTAGTATAATGTGTTTTGGGGTGTATTTTTACACATACCCATGCTGGGTGGGAGAAATCTCTCTGTAAATGGACAATTGTGTGTAAAAAAAAAAATCAAACAATTGCCATTTACAGAGATATTTCTCCCACCCAGCATGGGTATGTGTAAAAATACACCTCAAAACACATTATACTACTTCTCCTGAGTACGGCGGTACCACATAGGGTGTAAAAAAGTGCCACATAAGTACGGTAAGGGGCCCAAAGTCCAATGAGTACCTTTAGGATTTCACAGGTCATTTTGCGACATTTGGTTTCAAGACTACTCCTCACGGTTTAGGGCCCCTAAAATGCCAGGACAGTATAGGAACCCCACAAATGACCCCATTTTAGAAAGAAGACAACCCAAGGTATTCCGTTAGGTGTATGGCGGGTTCATAGAAGATTTTATTTTTTGTCACAAGTTAGTAAACAATGACACTTTGTGAAAAAAAAAATCAATTTCCGCTAACTTTTGACAAAAAATAAAATCTTCTATGAACGGAATACCTTGGGTTGTCTTCTTTTTAAAATGGGGTCATTTGTGGGGTTCCTATACTGTCCTGGCATTTTAGGGGCCCTAAACCGTGAGGAGTAGTCTTGAAACCAAATGTCGCAAAATGACCTGTGAAATCCTAAAGGTACTCATTGGACTTTGGGCCCCTTACCGTACTTAGGGTGTAAAAAAGTGCCACATATGTGGTACCGCCGTACTCAGGAGAAGTAGTATAATGTGTTTTGAGGTGTATTTTTACACATACCCATGCTGGGTGGGAGAAATATCTCTGTAAATGACAATTGTTTGATTTTTTTTTTTTTTTACACACAATTGTCCATTTACAGAGAGATTTCTCCCACCCAGCATGGATATGTGTAAAAATACACCCCAAATCACATTATACTACTTCTCCTGAGTACGGCAATACCACGTGTGGCACTTTTTTGCAGCCTAACTGCGCTAAGGGGCCCAATGTCCAATGAGCACCTTTAGGCTTTACAGGGGTGCTTACAAATTAGCACCCCCCAAAATGCGAGGACAGTAAACACACCCCACAAATGACCCAATTTTGGAAAGTAGACACTTCAAGGTATTCAGAGAGGGGCATGGTGAGTCCGTGGCAGATTTCATTTTTTTTTTTGTCGCAAGTTAGAAGAAATGGAAACTTTTTTTTTTTTTTTTTTTGTCACAGTGTCATTTTCCGCTTACTTGTGACAAAAATTAATATCTTCTATGAACTCACTATGCCTCTCAGTGAATACTTTGGGGTGTCTTCTTTCCAAAATGGGGTCATTTGGGGGGTATTTATACTATCCTGGAATTCTAGCCCCTCATGAAACATGTCAGGTGGTCAGAAAAGTCATAGATGCTGGAAAATGGGAAAATTCACTTATTGCACCATAGTTTGTAAACGCTATAACTTTTACCCAAACCAATAAATATACACTGAATGGGTTTTTTTTTTATCAAAAACGTTTGTCCACATTTTTCGCGCTGCATGTATACAGAAATTTTACTTTATTTGAAAAATGTCAGCACAGAAAGTTAAAAAAATCATTTTTTTGCCAAAATTCATGTCTTTTTTGATGAATATAATAAGTAAAAATCGCAGGAGCAATCAAATAGCACCAAAAGAAAGCTTTATTAGCGTCAAGAAAAGGAGCCAAAATTCATTTAGGTGGTAGGTTGTATGAGCGAGCAATAAACCGTGAAAGCTGCAGTGGTCTGAATGGAAAAAAAGTGGCCGGTCCTTAAGGGGGGTAAAGCCCACGGTCCTTAAGTGGTTAAAAAGGCGGTTCATGCTAGAAAGCCCTCAAATAAAGCTGAATTACAACAATTCTGCAAAGATGAGTGGGCCAAAATTCCTCCAGAGCGCTGTAAAGGACTTGTTGCAAGTTATCGCAAATGCTTGATTGCAGTTATTGCTGCTAAGGGTGGCCCAACCAGTTATTAGGTTCAGGGGGCAATTTCTTTTTTCACACAGGGCCATGTAGGTTTTGAGTGTTTTTTTCTCACTAAATAATAAAAACCATCATTTAAAACTGCATTTTGTGTTGAGTTATGTTATCTTTGACTAATAGTTAATGGTTTTTGATGAGCAGAAACATTTAAGTGTGACAAACGCGCAAAAGAATAAGAAATCAGGAAGGGGGCAAATAGTTTTTCACACCACTGTATACAGTAATAGCTGTGCTTATCCCACAAAAATGAAATAAACCAGTCAAAAATAGTTACTTGTGCTGCTTCAATTACCGTATTTTTCGGACTATAAAGAGGGGGGAAAAAGTCAGTGCGTCTTATAGTCCGAATAATACATTTGGACCTGCATAATAATTGTGCGCCTCAGTTCCCGTGTCCTCCGCTTCTTCTATCCCCCCCCCAGAAGAATGTTAAACACAAACATATATGCTGTTATACCTGTATATGCTGTTAACATATACCGGTATGCTGTTATCCCTTGCGTCCTCTCCAATTCCCCATGTCCTTAGTTGTCTGTCCCGTCATCCCATCGCGTGTGTTAAGATCCTGTATTAGCAGTGCGCTGGTATCATTGAAGTCGCCGCTGAACTAGAAAGCGCTTGCCAGCCAGGAACCAATCACGCGTGGGGGCGCTGCCACAGACAGCCAATGACGCTGCTTACTGCTTCTGACTCCTTTCCTGATAGGAGCCGGTAGTCCCGCGGGCGGGACCAATGGCTCCTATCAGGAATGGAGTAAAGGCAGTAAGCAGCGTCATTGGCTGTCTGTGCCAGCGCCTCTATGCGTGATTGGTTCCCGGCTGGCAAGTGCTTCCGAGTTCGGCCGGCGGCGACTTCAATGATGGGAGCAGTGCGGACTGCTTCCTGGCTGGCAAGCGCTTCCTATTTCGGCCGGCGGCAACTTCAATGATGGGAGCAGTGCGGACTGGTTCCTGGCTGGCATGTGCTTCCTGGCTCGGCGGTGATACAAGCCCCGTGAGTGCAACCAATGGCTACTACCAGGAGAGGAGTCAGGAGCAGTAGAAGTCTGTGGCAGTGCCCCCGTGCGTGATTGGTTCCTGGCTGGCAAATGCTTCCTGGCTCGGCGGTGATTTGATACGAGCTGCGTGGCTGCAAAAACACTACAATCGCCTGGTAACCATTTTATTTCTGTTGCATTTCCGCTCCTAGGTCAATACTCTAGTGTCATGAGCTTTGCGGCTGCTAATACAGTATGTACCTGTATTAAACACACAGGATGACACCGGACAAAGAACAAATTACATTGGGGATTGGAGACAAGGGGACAGGAGCTAGACACTGGGGAGGATACAGGGAGATAGAGGACAGTGGGCACAGGAGGACAGGACACAGGGATGGAGATGCCAGAGGACACCGGGACTGAGGACACAGAGGGATGGAGACGGCAGAGGTAACTGGGACAGTGGACACAGGACAGAAGGCTTAGGGGGATAGAGATGCCAGAGAACATTGGGGACAGTGGACACAGGAGGACAGAGGATAGGACACCAGGACAGTGGACACAGGTAAACAGAGGGAACAGGGGACACTGGAGTACAGAGGACATAGGGAGGTAACAAGAAGTATAAGAAAGGTACAATGAGGACATAATATTGCGGGGGGAAAGGTCCATAAGACGTCCCTGCACCATGGATGCTCCAGGTTTAGTATATTATTTTTTTTCCTGAATTTTGACCTCTAAACTTGGGTGCGTCTTATAGTCCGAAAAATACGGTAAGCAGTCCCCGTATTTTTAAAGTCAGATATACATATCTGATTGTGATATATCTGTATGTGTAAATGTATATATGTATATGTATATATGTATATGTATATATGTGTGTGTATATATATATATATATATATATATATATATATGTATGTATGTATGTATGTATGTATGTATGTATGTATGTATGTATATATATATATATATATATATATATATATATATATATATATATATATATATATATATATGTATGTATATATACGTGTATATATATGTGTGTATGTATATATATATATATATATATATATATATATATATATATATATATATATACATATACATAATAATATAATGTGTACACAGGAATCTCTTATATACAGGCTCGTACTGAGCCACCAAAGTGCCAATGGTTCCATCGGTGGGCCCCGGCCAGCCCGCCTCCTGGGGGCCCCAGAGCTGAGGAGGGGGGGCACAGCGCCCCTTCCAAAATTGCAGCCAGCCAGCAGCGGGGAATAGCTTCCCGGGATCTGAGCGATAGCGCTGCGTGCCGCTGGTCTCCGTCTCCTGCACTGACCAATCACGCTCTCACAGGAAGCACTGCGAAAGCGTGATTGGTCAGTGCAGGAGACTAGCCCAGCGGCACGCAGCGCTATCACTCTGGTGCAGGTAAGCTGTTTCCCGCTCGCTGCCGCTGGCTGCAATTTTGGAGGGAGTGGGAGCGTGGAAGGGGGGCTCCTAGGTGAGGGAGGGGGGAGGCTTCCCCCCTCCCTGCTGCTCTGTCCACAATTTCCCCCCTTCCTGCACTGTGCCCCCCTCCTTCTCAGCTCTGTGGACCCCACTAACTGGGGACCTGCCTTTGTGGGGAAATCTGCTGCCAATCTAATTGCATTTTCTGGGGATATCTGCCGCCAATCTAATTGCATTTTGTAGGGAAATGTGCCGCCAATCTAATTGCATTCTGTGGGGATATCTGCCGCCAATTTGATTGCATTTTGTCGGGAAATCTGCCGCCAGTCTGATTGCATTTTGTCGGAAAATCTGCTGCCATTTGACTACTTGATGAATTATCATGAGGCATGTAACTACTTGATTATTTTATCTAAAATGTATCTGGTTAGACCTCATCTCTGTGAATAACACCGCTACTTACTTTGTGCTTTTTTTTTTTTTTTTTTAAAGTCCGCCCATGACTCATCATGACTACGCCCATGTTCCAGCGCGTGGTGACACTCTTTATTTTTGCTGCGGCGCGCTGCCTGCGCCGCATGTGGACATATCCCTATTGGAGGCTGTCCTCAGAAGTGCTCACAATCTATTCCCTACCAAAAATCTTGCAAAATTTCTAGAGTGTATGTGAGCCCAAATTGGAGGGGGGCGGGCCTAAGGCTGAAACTTCCTTGGTGGGCCCTTAGTGTCCCTGTCCAACCCTGCCTATACATACTAAATAACATCTATGCTGTAAGAATAAGGCCTGATGTGTAGCTGTGTCACTAATAGAGATGGTCAATAAAATGGAAGTAATTCTGCGTTGATGCTGGCTTATGCAAATTTATGCACTCCTTTTTCTCATGAAATCCAATAATTTGATATGTTGTTAAAATTTGGTTTGACTAAAGGGTACCTGATACGGATGAAAAGAAAAGTTTTATACATACCTGGGGCTTCCTCCAGCCCCCTTCAGGCTAATCAGTCCCTCGCTGTCCTCCTCCACCACTTGGATTTCTGCAAAGAGTTCCGGTAATTTAGCCAGTCAGCACAGTCTGGCCACGTGCCACTTCCACAGCTAGGAGTGCTCTGCATCTGCGAAATAGTGGCGCACAGGTGTAGTACGTTCCTGGTGGCGGAGTGTGTGCATGCGCACTACGCCCAACTGGCTCATGTACCTGGACCCATAGCAGAAGATCCAGGTGGTGGAGGAGGACAGCGACAGCGGACTGATCAGCCTGAAGGAGGCTGGAGGAAGCCCCAGTTTGTATAAAACTTTCATTTGTCTCAGGTTTACTTTGTTACACAGTAGTACTATACTCTACATATGCACACCCTAAAGAGCTGCAGTGAATCCACTGAGAATGTTGTGCACATTGAACACAGAGGTGTTGTCTATCACCCATAAACCTGGTTCAGATTGTGCATGAAGAATGTGTAATAGAGGAAGAATTTCCTTATTCCCCTGCAGAGTATCTGCACATTACTCTTACATGTACCCACAGGCACATTGCCTAGGGGCCTGATCCATGTTCAGATTGTGCATGAAGAATGTGTAATAGAGGAAGAGTCTCCTTATTCCCCTGCAGAGTATCTGCACATCACTCTTACATGTACCCACAGTCACATTGCCTAGGGCCTGATAGATGTTCTTTGTTCCTGTCTGTACTTTCTACAAGTACTCTTACCAAGGACTAGTTTTAAGCCGCGGTCACATCTATGAAGAGCAGATGCCCGAGCGATTGGAACAAAACGTGGACAATCGCAGGCCATCTGCCCTGCTACCCGCTGCACTGCTGATCCCCCATTCATCGACAGTGAATGGTTCAGCTCTGCATTTGCGGGCAGAATGCATGCAGCAGTACGCAAGCGCATTGTAGCACAGCGCATTTGATGTAAAGGGCTGTCTATACCCTTCTGCGTTGTTGCATGTTATCGCATCATACGCACTTCCAAATGCGCACGGAAGCTCGTATGGTGTGAACGAGGCCGAAGTCTATGACTAAAAGTATTAGAGGTAGAAGATCAGCTGGATAGCCAGGTAACTGGTATTGTTTAAAAAGGAATAAATATGGCAGCCCCCTATATATACCTTTCCGTTCAGTTGTCTTTTAAAATTCCTAAGCGTTGTCAGTTACTTTCAATCAACAAGATGCAAATTAGAGGAGTCTGAGTCGAGGAGTCTGAGTCTGAGTCGCTGGTATCCCAACCTGAGTCGGGGAATTTTTGTACCGACTCCACAGCCCCAATATAAAAGCTAAGTAAAAATATGACGATGTAATAAATCAGCAGCACTGCCTGTTCCTTGAAATGGGGCTCTAGTGAGTCCTTGGGGAGGGGTGGGGGCTGTGGTCCCCGTTAGGGCTGAACGATTTTCGGTTTTTAAACCGAAATCGCGATCAGCGGCAAGACTATCTTGAGATCATCAGAGTGGGCGGTTTTCCATGCCGCCGCTGTCACATTCTCTGCTCCAGCTCCCGGCCCTCTCCGCCACAAGGTCCCGATCCGCATCGCCGCTAGAAGAGGAGAGCAGCGCTGCTAGCCACGTGGAGAGGAGAGCGGCGCCGCTGGTCACGTGATGCAGCGCCGCGGGTCACGTGATGCCGGCGAAGATGCTCTGCAGCTCCCTCTTCATGCGCGTCAAGGCGCTGGGAGGAGAGCCTTCTGCAAACAGATGTCTTGAGTGCCGTCCGCCCCCTCACTCCCGAGCTGCAAATCACCCTGGGGGCCGAGGGAGCCACACGCTTGTCCAGGCTAACAGTCAATCAAGCACCAGCTGCTGGGGTGTCCTGTACTGAAGGGAGGAGCTTAGTGCTGATGGACAGGTGTGTCTTGTGGGGGGGGTGTCGTCATGTGCTGGGGGACAATTGGCAGGGGGGGGGGGGGGGGGGGAGAGTCGTGCAGGGGGACAGTTGTCATGTGCGGGGGGGGGGGGGGGAGAATTGTGCTGGGGAACAAGTGTGTCATGGGCTGGGGGAAAAGCGTGTTGTGCAGGGGGACAGCAAGGCAATGCGGCGAGGTGGATTGGGACTTTCTGGAGGAGGGGGCTGTGAGTTGAAAAAGGTACCAGTGGCGGTGATGGGGAGACTGACTAACCTGTACTGCAGCACCTATACTGGGGCACTTAAAGCTGGTTAAACTATACTGGGGGCACCTATACTGGGCTACTTATACTCCCCATCCTTGTGCTAATCCATCGTTTTTCAAAAATCGTGAATCAAATCAAAATCATCATTTTTGACAGAAATCGTACAATTCAATCTTTTCCTAAAATCGTTCAGGCCTAGTCCCCGTAGCTGACTAAGATTCTATGACTGTAAAGCTGCTGTTTTCTATTCATTTTACAATGATTTATTGACTGATTTTATACTGATATATTTAGTGTATTAGCCTATGCCATTATCCCCATTTTCTGAAATATAAGATGCACGTTTTCTTCCCCAAAAATCACAAGAGGATAAAGTGGGTGCATCTTATATTCTGAATATACGGTAGAAGTGCATAGTGCACAGGGAGCAATTACCCATAATGCCGCCGTGCTCCCCAGGGCTGTGGAGTCGGAGTCGTGGAGTCGGAGTCGTGGAGTCGGGCAATTTTGGGTGCCTGGAGTCGGAGTCGGAGTCGGGAAAAAATGCACCGACTCCGACTCCGACTCCTAATGAATTTGTAACTGTAATTAAAATAGAAAATATGATAAAATGTTCTATTTCTCAGATAATAGTCATTAAAAATAATGTATATATACAGTATATATACAGTAATAGCTGTGCTTAGTCCACAAAAATGAAATAAACCAATCAAAATTAGTTACTTGTGCTGCTTCAATAAAGCAGTCCCCGTATTTTTAAGGTCAGATATACATATCTGATTGTGGCTGTATATATGATGTGTACACAGGAATCTCTTATATATACTAAATAACATCTATGCTGTAAGAATAAAGCCTGATGTGTAGCTGTGTCACTAATAGAGATGGTCAATGAGATGGAAATAATTCTGCACTGATGCTGATTTATGCAAATGTATGCACTCCCTTTGCTGATGAAATCAAATAATTTGATATGTTAAAATTTGGTTTGGTGACTACAAATTAAAGGGTACCTGAGACGGATGAAAAGTAAAGTTTTATACATACCTGGGGCTTCCTTCAGGCTAATCAGTCCCTCGCTGTCCTCCACCACCCGGATCTTCTGCTATGAGTCCTGGTAATTCAGCCAGTCAGCGCTGTCCGGCCGCATGCCGCTCCCACAGCCAGGAACATTCTGCACCTGCGCAATAGTGCTGCACAGGTGTAGTATGCTCCTGGCGGCGGAGTGTGTGCATGCGCACTACGCCCGACTGGCTCAAGTACCTGGACTCATAGCAGAAGATCCAGGTGGTGGAGGAGGACAACGAGGGACTGATTATCCTGAAGGCGGCTGGAGGAAGCCCCAGGTATGTATAAAACTTTAATTTCATCTGTCTCAGGTTTACTTTGTTACACAGTAGTACTATACTCTACATATGCACTCCCCACAGAGCTGCAGGGAATCCACTGAGAATGCTGTGCACATTGAACACAGAGGTGTTGTCTGTCACCCATAAACCTGGTTCAGATTGTGCATGAAGAATGTGTAATAGAGGAAGAATCTCCTCATTCCCCTGCAGAGTACCTGCACATCATTCTTACATGTACCCACACTTACATTGCCTAGGGCCTGATAGATGTTCTTTGTTCCAGTTTGTACCTTTTTCAAGTACTCTTACCAAGGACTTTTTTTAGTCTAAAGGGAATAAATATAGTAGTCTACATATCCTTCTCACTTCAGTTGTCTTGTAAAATTCCTAAGCGTTGGCAGTTAAGAGACGAATTTCATGTTACATACTTTTGATCAACAAAATTGTAATATGCAAATTAGAGGAGTCGGAGTCGAGGAGTCGGAGTCGTTGGATTCCTAAACTGAGGAGTCGGAGTCGGAGTCGGTGGATTTTTGGACCGACTCCACAGCCCTGGTGCTCCCTCCCCCTTCGCTCCTGTCCTGTGGACCTTCTTCTCTTCTGTTCACATCCTGAGCAAGGGGGAGAGAGGAGGGTGAAGGCAGAATCAGGTGCAGTTAGTTTAGTGCAGTACAGTGTTGTGTTAGTGTAGAGTAGCTTGGCTGGTAGGGCAACAGGGATTAGTGTAGTTTAGCTGTTCAGTGTAGCTTAGAGTATCTTAGAGACAGTTTAGGGGGCAAAAGGTCATAAACTGCTCCTGCACTACAGATGCACCTAGGTTTAGTATTTTCGTTTTTTTTCCCCTGAAACCTAGGCGCGTCTTATATTCCTGAAAAATACGGTAAGTGAAGGGATTTGTAGATGCACTTTTCTATTGTAAACCCTTTAATTGCCAGCTTTCAAAGAATAAGCTGAGGAAAAAGTCAGATGCAAGAAATTACTATGACTTAATGCCATACAATATAATGCATATAGAAATTCAAAGAAATGGTCACGCATCTAACAAAGATGCCCCTGACAGACACTCACTGCATAGGGCTAATAAACCTCTTAAAGACACAATTGTCCTTATTGCAGTTAAACAGGTACAGTACGAATTAATACAACTCACACTAGAGGCCTGCATCGGATCTGGTGCCCGCAGGTTACCCAAAATGCGGGTCTGGTTCGGGTACCCGTTTTGATTCTAATCTGGTTGCGGGTATGACCTGCGGGTTGCGGTTGGTGAGTTTGTGTATAAAAATAGGTTTCACTTACTTCACAGCCTCCCGATGTGACAACCAATGTATGTTTTATAATGGAAAATGCGGGTCTGGAGGCCTGCGGGGTGGGTTGGGTGTGGGTACCAGATTTACAAGAAAGCGGGTAGCGGGGCTGCAGGTCTGAAAAATTAGACCAGCGCAGGCCTCTAACTCACACTACTAATAATGAATGCAAACTTATGCAACTCGCATAAATACAACTTATTATTGGGGAACCATACCTTTCATTAGTTCCACGTTGCATAGTATGTTAGCAGGGATGCCATGTGCAGGCTTCTCTCAGGGTTATTGCCATGCAATGCAATGCTTGCAGTGATTTTTCTTTCATTTGTTCTTTTAGTAGTGAAGGTGGAGCAGAGGAGCTGCAGAAAATCATTCCTGGATTCCCACGCGTCACTCCACAGATGCCATTCCTTCAGGTGACACAGAATACAAATACACTTCATCCACTGCTACCAATGCAGAACATGCCTCCCAGTGGCCACCTGGAATACAAGGTACAGAAATGTAGCATTCCTTAGTAGATCTGTAGAAAGGATTGTTTACTGTACTACACAAATGTAGTTCAAGTTGGAGCAATACTTTGGAGTTCATTCTTTTTACTCTTTACATACAGTACATGCGCAGCATTTGTTGCTGTTAGAAGAAAGATGACACAGTAGATAGATATATAGTAATCAGTGATCACCACGCAGCGTGGCACGTTGTAGATAATGGCCTAGATTCATAAAGCATTACCACATGCATTATCGCCCAAGCAGTAAATTACCGCATGGTATGTTGATAGTGGATTCATAAAATTTTTCGCATGTTTTACCGCATGCGGTAATAGGGTGGTAATGAAAACATTGTTTGTGTCAGTAAACTGAATGAATTGGGATTCTGCACTAGCTAGCAGTTGAGACACTTGGGAAATCTTGATGAAATTATTTAAAATTCAAGATAATGTTTAATTTCCATTTGTTTTCTTTAAGCCAAAGTTTTGTTCATATCTGGACTTGGGCTTTAAATAGACACTGAAGCAAAAAAAAAAATTATATCATTATGAATTGGTTCTGTAGTACGGATAATTACTAGAACATTAGTTGCAAAGCAAATATTCTCATATTTTTATTTTCAGTTATGTCATTTTTCTTTGTAACATTGCATCATTCTTTAATATTTGCAGTTTACACACTCATCAGCATTTTAAATGAATTTACAAAGCAGGCTAGTGAACTTTTGAACTGTCCTCTGCAGGAAAAAAAAAATACAGTTAGAGACACTTGCGATAACAAGCTTCAGAAGACAGAGCTCTCTGCGACTTTGAAAGTCGTGGAGCTCAGTGGCTCTTTTGCATAGATAAGTGAAGCTTCTTAACTCCTCCTGTACTGGAAACAATATTAGACTTCTGTCTCCATCTCTGCTCCTAATGTATTTATATCTTAGCTGTACTACACAACCAATTCATTATATTGTATATTTTTTTTGCTTCAGTGTCTCTTTAATTATTGATTGATTAATAAGCAAGTTTATCCATAAGAGGTTTTTCTCTGGCTAATGAGCGTTCTAATTTTGAATTTCCCAGGAACAGTCCCTCTTGCAGCCTCCAACCCTTCAGCTTCTGAATGGCATGGGACCTCTTGGGCGTCGGGCATCAGACGGGGGAGCCAATATCCAGTTGCACGCACAACAGCTCTTAAAGCGACCACGTGGACCTTCCCCACTAGTCACAATGACAACCGTAAGTACATAGTGTGGTTAATTTGTCTTTACTGTATATGAAGATTATTTTTCCATTCAGATATTTCAAACACTCTTAGATTTCAGGTCATTTCTTGGTATGCTGGTTGAGTTTGGATGTTTCAGAAAACTAGCAGATACTAAACAGATGTATTGTCCTACCAGGCTTTATTTGTGTACCTATTCCTTTCCTATTTGCCATGGTTGCTGTTTTTCTCTTTTCGTGTTTGTAAAAAACAATAGATTTATGGTAATGGATAGGGAAGGTCAGGTGCAAATAGTTCTGAGTTGATGTAGGATTGTGCAAAGGTTGTATGTAAGGTTATGCAGCTTGATAGTGCACCAAGGTGGAGTTTGACTGGTCCATTTTCAAGCTGCATATATTTGTAAACAATTTGCATAAATCTGCATCAATTTAGAATTATTTGCATCTCACTGACCATCCCCAATAATTTAAAGCACACCTGAAGTGAGAGGATTATGAAGGCTGCCGTATGTATTTCTTTTAAATAATGCAAATTGCCTGGCTGGTGCTGCTCATCCTCTGACTCTAAACCGTTTAGCCACTGACTCTGAACAAGCATGCAGATCAGATGTTTCTTAGGATAGTCTGAGCAGATTAGCAGCATGATAGTTCCAGTTGTGCAATTAAGATACTACAGCAAAGAGATCAGGCATGGCAGTCAGGTAACTGGTATTCTTTAAAAGGAAATAAATATGGCAGCCCCCACAGGTTTCCTTTACTTTTGGAATAATTACTGTAAGTAGCATGAATTTTAATTTGCTTCCCCAAGTACAGAAGAAATGAGTCCTGATAGGTGAGTTCCACCTTGCATACAAAGACAACTGTACCTATATTTGTTTTGTGTTAAACATTTCAACTTGTAAACCTGAACTGTCAACAATAAGAACAGATAATAAATGGGCTGATTTTTATTACATTAAAGTACAGAGTGTATCATTTGGATTACATTTTAGTGCTGAGTCCCATTTTATTTGCTGGACTTTTAAAAGGACAACCTAGAAAGAGAGTTATGGAGGCTGACACATTTATTTACTTTTAAATGATACCAGTTGCCTGGCAGTCTGGGTAATCTCTTTGGCTGCAGTAGTGTCTAAATCACATACCTGAAACGAGTATGTGCCTAACAAGAATAGTCAATGAGATGCAAATAATTCCAAGTGCATGCAGCATTATGCAAACTTTGTATGCAAATGTATGCAGTTTGAAACAGAAACCCTCAAAGAAGCTGCACTGTACATTCCTAATGCTGGCTACATTGATCAGGAGCCCCTGCACCTATTTTATACTTATACTGTGGGGCTCCTGTACCTATCCCCCCTATACTGGTGGGCACCTTTCTACCCTTACACTGGGGGGCACCTTTCTACCCTTACACTGGGGGGCACCTTTCTACCCTTACACTGGTACCCTTACACTGGGGGGCACCTTTCTACCCTTACACTGGGGGGCACCTTTCTACCTTTACACTGGGGGGCACCTTTCTACCCTTACACTGGGGGGCACCTTTCTACCTTTACACTGGGGGGGACCTATCTAACCTTACACTGGGGGGGACCTATCTAACCTTACACTGGGGGGGCACCTATCTACCTTATACTGGGGGGGGGGCAGTGGTGAGGCAACGGGCATGGCCGATTCCCGAGCGATTTCATGATGAAATTTATCGGGAATCAACCTGCAGAGTATGGGTAGCCAACCGATCTCTCTCTAATCAGGTGTGATTAAAGATCTGTCTCTTGGTCGAATCTGCCCATCATCTCTATTGTATTAGTGCAGGTTGAGCAGCTGCAGCTTGGAAGTATAAATGATCAGAGATTTCGGGGAGTCATTTTGAAATTTAGTTTAGATTTTGTGTTTCAAGCTTTTATTGGTCTCAAAATGTACACTAGACCCCTGCTTGACAAATTTTGTTAAGTAACAAAAAAGAAAACAATGCAGGATATCTGCCTTAAGCTATTTACCTCTGTCTCACCTATCAAACACCTGTATATATTCCAAAGAAAATTATAGGGAGCCTGAGCATAAGAAAGTATAACAATTTATTCCAATTTATTAATGCCTATTAACCTCTTTAAATAGCAACAATAATTACACCTTAAAATCAATTAAAAATCTCCTCAATGACTATAGCAAGCAACAGGATGCCAGAGCAAAACTGCAAGACTAATAGGTGCACGTGTTAAAGTCTTCAGGCCCCTTTAAATCCAGTGCAGCATGTAATATATCGTCATCCTGGTTATCCTGAGCATATCTTCAATCCACCCTTATTATTTTTCAGCCTCTGTTCTAGTGTCCATATAGTAAAACACATCCATTACGTGTAGCGATATGCTTACACAACCCTGTGAAGCCAAGCATCCCACGGAGTAAGAACATAGTGACAACCAGCAAGCAAACTTTGTCAGCCAACATTTTAAGTTACAGAAAAAAAGTTATGAAAATTAATTGGATCACTTTTTGCTCAGAAATCCAGCAGAAACTGAACGCCAAGGAGGTTAAGGGAAGAACTCCAAAATGTGTAAAATGAAAGTATTCTAATCAGTTATTGCAATCAGTCTTTTGAATACATTTTTGTCCTGGCTTATACTATGCTTTAAAGTGAACCTTAAGCCAGAAAAAAAATGAGTTTTAATCACCTGGGGCTTCTACCAGCCCCCTGCAGCAGTCTTGTGCCCTCGCAGCCACTCACTAATCCTCTGGTCCCCTGCTGCCAGCTAGTTTCGTTTTGACCGGTCAGGACTGGCCATGCGTAGCTTTTTACACATTCCCGACTGTAATTAGCGCTATTGCAGACCGCAACGCTTACAAAAATACGCGTTGCCGCATATCTACGCGTTCATAAGGCGGCAAGGCATATTTTTGTACGCGTTGCGGGCCGAAATAGCGCTAATTACAGTCGGGAATGCAGAAAAAGCTACATGTGGCCAGTCCTGACGGGCCTGTCGACAAAAACGAAACTAGCTGGCAGCGGGGGACCAGAGGATTAGTGAGTGGCTGCGAGGGCACAGGACTGCTGCAGGGGGCTGGTAGAAGCCCCAGGTGAGTAAAACTCTTTTTTTTTTTCTGGCTTAAGTGTCCCTTTAAATGACTGCTAGAAGCAGCATTTCTGTTTAATAGGATGAGTGTAAGTGGATTTTAAGAATGTGTTTTTACACCTTCTGTTTTAACAATGAGCCCCAGTTATTGTACCTGAAGTGAGAGGAGTACATAGGCTGCCATCTTTATTCCCTTATAAACAATGCCAGTAGCCTTGCTGTCATGCTGCGTTTTAGTTGTCACCTGCGACAAGCATACAGCCAGTGGAGTCAGAGCAGAGTCAAACCAGGTGATCTACATGCTTATTCTGGGCCACTGACTTTATAGCACAGCATTAGAGGCAGAGCGTCAGCACAGAAGTCAGGCAGTCGCCATTGTTTAGAAGAGAATGACGATGGCAGCCTCTGTATTTCTCACTCCAGGTTCCCTTTAAAGTTGACTCCTTGTCCCGTAAACCTGTATTATAAAAATGTTCTTTTTTTTCATCTTTCGCCTTGATTTTTATAACTAGAGTTAGTCCACTTTGAAGTGTTTTGATCTTGCACATGGACGTACCTCTGTTAAGCTTATGACGCTGTGCACTGTCTGAATAGATCTGCTCTAGAGTGTTTGGAGCAGTTATGCTGTATTGTGGGGGGCTTTCTATTATACTATTTGTGGATAGTAAGCTAAGTTTGAAACACAAATTGCATCTTGCTGAAAGTTGATGTAGGAGTTATTTTTTTTTTTTATTCTTTTTAATCTTGAATAAATGTATCTTTAACAAAAAAAGGTCTGGCATAAAAACCATGAACACTTGGCCTGTTGAGCAAGGATAGTTCTATTGCGTTTGATTGATGTGGAAATCATGTCTGTCTTCACTTCCTAGGCTGTCCCTGCTGTGACTCCAGTGGATGAAGAGAGCTCAGATGGAGAGCCTGACCAAGAGGCTGTACAAAGGTAGCATAGCTTCCAATTTCATATAATATTATCATTTTTATTTTGTGTTATTATTTTAAGAGGACAGGTTACTTTCTTGTAAGCTGGCACCACTGGGTTTCAGAATTCTCTTTGGACTCTTGTGTAAGGCCCTGTACACACTGGCTGCACTGCGCTGCGTTTTTAAAATCCCATGCTTTTTTTTCAAAAGCCTTTTTAAAAATAATGAAAATCATGATGAACTGTACACAGAGACGCAATGCGATTTTTCAAAATCACAATTACAATGACTGCCGCGCTTTTTGAGCGCTGCCTTTGAAGAATTGCATACAAAAAATGTGATTACATTACATTGCATTTTTTTACTTCAAATCCCAGGAGATCTTGCAACTTCCTGTTTAGAGACCTGTAGTCAATCCACAAGAAAAACGCAAGCAAAAATCCAAGCGTATCACAAAACTGCATGCATGTGATTTTAAAATTGCACTGTATGCAATTTCAAGATTGCATTTTGATTGTGCTTGGTGATTTTCATTGTGTACTGGCCCTAATGCCTCATGCCTGGTGATAGATTGCCTATGCACCAGATGTAGTGGGGGGAGGAGCTCAGAAGTGTCCTGGTTATGGTTTGGCTAATGAAGACTTCTGCAGCAGTCTGTCCCTCTCAAGTAGGCAATTGACTGTCAGAGTAAGTTGTCGAGTGTTAAATGCAGCCATTATCTCATCTTCCTTTCACATTTACTTTAAAGCAGGATTGTCACCATAAAAATCAAATTTCAACAGCAACTGGTCTGAGTGTATTAAAGGAGTTATCAGCTAAAATAAGAAAAATGAGCTTTACTTACCTGGGGCTTTCTCCAGCCCCTAGCATTCGACTGTCTCACGCCAACCGCTCCCCGCCGCCGTCCCGGTCTTCCTACTCGGTGGGGAAGCCGACCCCGAGGTCGTCCGCATGGCAACTGCGCGAACTGCCGCTGTCATTAAAGCCCCCGCTGTATGCGGCTTACTGCGCAGGCACAGAACTACAGTGCCTGCGCACTAAGCTGCGTACAACGTGGGCTTGATTCACAATGGCGGTTCGCGCAGGTGCCGTGCGGACGACCTCGGGTCGGCTTTCGCACCGTGTACGGAGGTCGGGACGGCGGCGGCGAGCGGAGCGGTTGGCGTGAGACAGTCGAATGCTAGGGGCTGGAGAAAGCCCCAAGTGAGTAAAGCTAATTTTTCTTATTTTAGCTGATAACTCCTTTAAGTGATAAAGATGCTAATCCTTCTTTCAAAACTTTTTCTGCTGTTATGGTTTGGAGTTATCAAATACCTTAGGAGCACTGGCCCTTTCATTGCCATTGCCAAACAGTTGCATGCTGGGGGGGGGGGGGGTCTTTTTATCTATAATATATACCTTCTCTTCCCTTTATTTTCCTGCCTAGCTGAAACATGATCCTCTGCTCACTTGTGTTTACAAGCAAGGCTGAGGTGACTTAGTGATTGGAGGAGAAAAGAAAAAAAAGTTAAGGGAAGAAATGGCATCAGTATTTAGCCTCAAGCTGTGGGCAAAAGACATGGTTCCCACCAGGAACAGAATTCTCTTAATTTACTATATAAAATTCACTGAAATCAAAACGTGGACAGTACAATACATGTGTTATGTAAGTAGATCAAGTATTTATCTACTTGTAGGCCTAGTGCACACCGGAGCGTTTCCGCTGCTGTTTGCGATCTGCTTGCGGGTGCGGATCCGCTAGGGTAATGTATTTCAATGGGCTGGTGCACACCAGAGTGGGAGGCGTTTTGCAGAAACGCATACTCCCGGGCTGCTGCAGATTTTGGATTGCGGATGCGTTTCTGCCTCAATGTTAAGTATAGGAAAAACGCAAACCGCTCTGAAAAACGGCACTTCAGAGCGGTTTGCCAGGCGTTTTTTGTTACAGTAGCTGTTCAGTAACAGCTTTACTGTAACAATACATGAAATCTACTATACCAAAACCGCTACACAAAACCGCAAAACGCTAGCTGAAACGCTGCAGAAAAATAAGAAAAAGCGTTTCAAAATCTGCTAGCATTTTGCGGATCTGCTAGCGGGTTTTGGTGTGCACCAGGCCATATATGTGTTTTTTCCCCCTGGAATAGTATGGCTAATCCTCCTGCTTTAAGGGACTGCATTAAACAGTTCTACATTTTTTTGTACTGCTAGATTGAGCAACATTTTCATGCACATAGCAACAAGATTTTAGAGTAATGTGGAAGCTTCAATCTTTATTTCCTTTATAGATATTACAGGTGCCTATTAGGTGCTCTGATAGTTTGTCATTGGTAGTTTTTGGGTCACACACCTGCCACAAGCCTGCTGGCAGTGGAATAAGAAGCCCTTGTATGCATACATGTTCTAGATAAGCGATTTAGATTTATTTAAAGGGTATCTAAACTTTCCTAGTCCATAGATTTAGTAATTACTGTCTTCGACTTCAGTAAAATTCCGCAGAACCAGCCCAACGAGGGGAAGCTGAGAGGGATACATGAGCAGGGGGCAGGAACTGCAGTAAGCTCCCATTTAGCAGACTGTAAGCTTGTTTGAGACACGGTGATATGAATTTGCTTGATGAACTTAGTAAAAGCTCTGTGAAAAACATCACATTTAAAATGTGCAATAGGAAGTACAGCTGGTGTGCCACTAGGTGGTACTGTAGTTTAGAGAAAAAATGCAGCACTATACCATTATATTATCTGAAAGGTGTATTGTGGAGGCCACAGAAAACAAGCGACTTGTAACCTATATTTTATAGATCTACACTGGAAAGCTAAATGCAGGATATATACAAGAAAATCTCCTGTTATAGCGTGCTCCTCACATTTTCTTTTAAGGAAGCAGTGTAGGAAATGCCCTCGGTTACAGTCTAAATTTAACAATTATTTCTTCATTAGGATTTTGTGGCTGTATAACCGGGCTGCTGTAATATGTATAATAGTAGTTGTTGCACTTTCTAAAATGTTCAGGCAGTTTGGCGACATTTCTGTACACAGTAGGTTAATAGCTAAAGTAAAAAATTAAACAAAAAAGGCAAAATTTATACTTAATTTTTTTTGTTGTTCTGGTACAGCTTAGCATTTGATTTCAGTCCACACAAAGCTGAACATTCACTTATGTTCAGTTGTCAACAAAAAGTACATTTTCATATTTGTTTGGTAAAGCAGCAAACGAGTATTCCGATATTTAGTGTCAAATTAAGGGCTGTATCGATGGTGGCATCATGGAGATATAGTTACATATCAACTGTAGTTAGAAGCTTATCAGCTAGGTGTACATTGTGCAATTAGTGATAGGTCAGGTCAATAATAAATATTTCCCTGATGGTGATCATCTTCCTAGGCTACTCCACAGGATTATAGGTATTAGGACTTTTTTTTTTTTAATAGCAGAAATCTCATCTACTCTGTAGGATCAGTAAGTATTAGGAATTCTTCTTTTTTGGCAGAAATCTTGTATAAAGGGTGCTGTGCATGTTTAGATTGCCACCCAATGTGGCGATCAGATCAATCCCTCTCTGATCTGAATCTTATCAGAGGTATAGAATCCCCCCATACACTGCACCCAGATTTTCAATAGATTTTACCATGAAATATCTCCTGCTGCGTCCAACTGAATGACATTTACTGTCCTTTTGGATTGTAATTTCGATTGATTTCTTTTTTTTGCCACGTTTTTATCGATTTTATGATGAATGTAGCTTGTTGCGTCACTGGTAACCAGCAGATTTGGTCAGCGTGAGAACTGAAAAGTTTATTTTTAAGAGGAAATGAAAAATTTACTTCTAGTAGAAAACTTAGGAGAAAAAGTTTATTGCAAATGGGCCTTAGTCGTCTAGTTACCACTAGCAGAGATGGTTTAGCTCAGGTTTATTTTGTCTGTGTTTGTGAAATATTTAATCTAGACCAGACACCCAGAACAATTTGTCCCTGATCACTCCCTATCTGTGTGTGCCCTGAATAAATAGACGTGGAGCTTCTGTTTGATTTGTGACTGATAGCTATTTTTTTGTCTGCTCTACTGAAAAACATTATCTATGACAAGCTGAGGACCAGCGGTCACTTATTTTCAGTGATTAGTATACTAAATTTGCATAATGAGCCCCCAAATAGTATTCCATGTAATTATGCATTACTGCTTTTGTCACCTGAAGATGTGCAATAATCTTTTTTTGTGCTTTATTTTTATTCCCGCATTTTTCTCTGTTCAGAATCAGAATCATCTTTATTATCGCCAAACACACCGAGTGGTGTGCCTGGAATTGCTTGTGGTTCACATGGCATATACATATAACAACACATAACAACGCATGGCAGAGATAGCAAAGGCAAGCAGGACATACATACATTTAGAGCATCTCAGTATTAAGTGGAGTCCTGGGGGGGGGGGGGGGGAGTGATCGCTACTGTGGGAGACCATGTTTCAGTCAGAGTTTACAGCTGAGAGGGAGGGATGCCTGGGGCTAGGGTGACCCCGGGATGTAGGCCGGGAAGGGGGGGGGGGGTTTGAGTTCAGTGAGTTCAACAGAAGAACTGCTTGTGGGAAGAAGGTGTTCATGCGCCTAGTGGTCTTGGCGGGGATGGATCTAAGACGGCGTCCCAGTGTAAGGGTCTCGAAGTATCGTCTGCCCGGGTGGGAGGGGTCGAGTAAGATCTTGGAGGCCCTTGTCTCCATTCTTGTGGAGTAGAGGAGATCTAGGGAGGGCAGGTGGGTGCCAATGATCTTTTCTGCAGCTTTTATCACTCTGTGGAGTTTGTATTTGTCTGTAGCGGTTGCTCCTGCGTACCAGACGATGATGGAGCAGCAGAGGATGGATTCGATGGTCGCAGAGTAAAAGCTGGTGAGCAGATCCCGTGACATTCCGAATTGTTTCAGTTGGCGTAGGAAGAAAAGCCGCTGCTGAGCTTTCTTCTGGGTTCTGGTGGTGTTCTGCCCCCATTTGAGGTCGCTTGTTAGGGTTGAGCCTAGGAACCGTACGCTTTGGACTCTGGAGACCTCGGACCCGTCGATGAACACTGGTAGGGGGGCCGGAGGGAGTTTCCGGAAGTCCACGATAAGTTCCACGGTCTTTGCTGTATTGAGAACAAGATTGTTGTCCTTGCACCAGTTACAGATCCTCGCAACTTCGTTTCGGTAAGCGTCCTCCCTGTTTCTGTCGATGAGGCCGATAAGCGTGGTATCATCTGCGAATTTGATAACTTTGACGGTGTCGGAGGCCGAGGTACAGTTGTTAGTGTACAGAGAAAACAGGAGAGGGGATAGCACGCAGCCCTGCGGGGCCCCAACGTTGGTGGATCTCTCGCTGGAGATGCAACTGCCAAGCTTGACCCGTTGAGTTCTGTTGGAGAGAAAGTCCTTTACCCACCCGCAGAGGAGGGAATCCGCCCCAAGATGCGCAAGGTTGTCGATCAGAATGTCCGGGCAGATGGTGTTGAAAGCCGAGCTGAAGTCTAGGAAAAGGACCCTAGCATAGGCTTTTGGACTGTCGAGGTGTTCCGAGATGTATGCCAGGCTGACATTGATGGCATCGTCAACTGATCGGTTTTCCCTGTAGGCAAACTGGAGTGGGTCAAGGAGGGTGCGGGTGGAGTGCTTCAGGTGGGCCAGCACTAGCCTCTCGAATACTTTCATGATGATGGGGGTCAGGGCCACAGGTCTGAAGTTGTTGAGATCCGTGTTCCCTGGTTTTTTGGGGACGGGGATAATTGTGGACCTTTTGAAGCAGGAAGGGACCTTTCCTTCTGATAAGGATTTGTTGTAGAGGGAGGTGAGGATGGGGGCTAGTTGGATTGCGCAGGTTCTCAAGCAGAGAGAGGACACCCCATCCGGTCCTGAGGCTTTTCTAGGGTTGAGTCTGCGGAGGTGGAGGTGATTGCTTCGCATCCAGCATGTAATAGGTTTACTTACTGCACACCAGCTGTTATCTACACCCTTCTTGCTTTGTTATTTTACACCATACACACCGATCATAGATCGATCAAGATATGTCATTCATATCACAGCTGTAGAAATAATGTGCTATGGAAACTAAAGGGGTTAGCTGGGAGAAGCATTGGAGAAACTGGTTTAGACTCTGTTTATACTACATTCACTGCTGTGCATTTTCCATTCTGCAATAAAAATTCTATCTATCATATCTGTCTGTATCTCTATATGTATGCACACACAAATATATATCAGTCATTCTCCAACTTTAAGGCCTTTTTCACATTATAAATCACCAGCGCAATCCCAAGCGCTGAGCCATTTATGGAGAGATTTTGAAAGGGCTTTTCTAAGCGCTTTCAGAGCGATTTTTACTTAGAAAAGCCCTTTTCTAAGCGGTTTTGTGTAGGGTTTTTTTTTTCACTTCCTGACGTCCGTATTTGCTTATTAAAGCACTTGGGAAATCGCTTTTCAGAGCGCTTTTTCAAGCGCAGAGCGTTTTCCCTGTCCATTCCATTGAATCGCAAGAGCTCTGTAAGTGGTGCAGGAGCCGTGAGAACACACATAAGCTAACATTGCTCAAGCACTTTTAAGGGGATTTTTTTTAAATCGCCAGTGCTTAAAAAAAAAAAAAAAAAAATGCTCCTAATTTGAACAAGCCCCAAATGCTCTTTCACAACTCAATTTTTCTGACAAGCATATGCTCTACTTTGACCTAAGACCAAGTTGCACTCCTACTAGATATCCTTAAATATACACACCACCTTTAGGTATGTTTAATCTATACTACCCTACCTTTTATCCCTTTCACTCCTTTAGATTGTAAGCATGCAAGGGGAAGAGCTCTCTCACCTTTTTGCGTCTTGGAATATGTTATACATTTTATTCATCATGTTACTTTTGTCACTGTAATTACCGATTATTTTTTTTTACTTTTTACAGCGCCACGGAATATTATGCCGCTTTATAAATCCTATATATATGGTTTGCTTTGTCTGTTGCATTTCTGCAACACACTATGCCGAACCTTATCCATCAAAATGTACACGGTACTAATCTGTTACAGTGAGCACCAAGCCTTCAGCCAACATGCAGCGCTATAATGTTTGGTTCATGGTTTTGGATTCAAATTGCTGCTACAGAAATGTCGTAGACCATAGGCAGCCAGAAGGAATAAGATTTCCTCAAAGGAGTTGGTTGGCTTTGTAATTTGTAACTGTAGCTCTTTGTAATTTCTGTTGCACTCGCCATATTGATATGATGACCACAATGAAGAATGCAGCAATGCTTATTCTAGATGTTAACTTTGCCTACATATTCTTGCAAGAAAAACATTGCAGCTTCTTTTCCCTCACCCCACTTAGTGCAGATATATACAGGTACTCATTGAAGAGAATCTGTAAGAAAAAGCATAGAGCCCCTGGGGTACTTACCTCAGGAGTGGGAAAGCCTCTGGATCCTAATGAGGTCTCTCCTTCCCTCTGCTCCAGCGCCTTCAGCGGCTGATAATCCGGGCTCCATGATCATAACAATCCTGTGAGAGCTTTGTGCAGGCGCAGTAGCAACTTTCGTTTGAAATATCCAAGCTTGATCGGATCCGCTCTACTGTGCTGGCACTGACATGCCTGCACAGTAGATGGGGATCAGATCTGTCTTGGCTATTTCTGCCTGAGCCCAAATGAAAGACTGTACTGCGCCTGCGCGAGGCTCTCACAGGATTGTTATGATCCTGCATTTTTCAGTGGCCGAGTGCCGGAAGGGAAGGAAGAGGAAGACGGGGGAAGCCTCATTAGTATCCAGAAGCTTCGCCCTCCTGAGGTAAGTACTCCTCAGGTGCTTTTTCTTTTTCTCTTACAGTTTCTGAATTTCCACTTGAGAACCTCTTTTGTTGTCTACTAGGTTTTGTCCGCATTTTCTAATTCCTTAATGCAGTTAAAAAGGTCTCTCCTGAACTACAGGAGGAAGTGTAGTAAGTAACTAACCACTATTCCATTACAGGTATCTTGCCAATCGTACCAAGAGACATACACTGGCCATGACTTGCCCTACAGCAGAAATTCCACCAGAGCTACAGCGCCAGTTGGGGCAGCAGGGTTTCAGAAACAGAGTATGGCCTCCTCATCTAGTTCCTGATCAACATCGGTGAGTACATTAAGACTTGTGTGAATCAGTACAAAGACTGACCTGATGTGCAATAAACCAAGCACCAGATGTAAAGGAAGAGATAAATGATGGTTACTTTTATAGTCCAAAAAACAACTTAATAAAATGCAGTGTGTTTTTTGGGATTAGTTTCTCGTTTCATTAGGCAAATGCAGAGCGATGGCCATACACAAGTAAGGTCCGTGCATGCCCAGTATACAAAGCCACTCATGCTCAGGATTTTTCCTCTTAACCACTTGAGTACTAGCAGTCTTTGGCCCCTTAAGGACCAGAGACCTGCTGGTACAAAAACGGGGCTTACCGACGCTACGCTGTACGGACCCGCCGCTCTCGTGGTTCGCACCACTCTCTTGCCGCTGAAGCACACTCGCTGTGCCGTCCCTATGACAGCAGAACTCCGTTAGATGATCAGGAGCAGATTTCATTGCTTCCTGATCCTTTGATCACGTTGAGCCAATGTGATCGGCTCCTGACCGGTTCACGGAGCTCTGCTGTCATAGGGACGACAGAGTGTGTAGGCTGCAGCGGCGTGAGAGCAGTGCAATCGGCGGTAGCCTGAAACGGTAATTGAAATCTAGGTCCTGGCAGGTATAACCGGCCCCAAACAGGGCATAGGTTTCAATTAGCCCGGTCCGGAAGCGGGCCCATATTATATGGGTATAGTATAGATAAGCTCATACATGGATGGGGTAGCATGAACACAAGAAGTAGTGGGTCTTGGGCAGCAACAAAGGGCTAGAAGATGATTTGAGAAGCCTCTTGATCATGCAGAGGATTTCCACTACTAAGGAAGTACACAGATTTTAACCCCTTCCTTCTCACAGGTTTGCTTTAACCAAAAAAAGTACCCTTTATGTGTGGAAAATGAAGTACTCTCCATGAGTCAGTTGCCTTTAGAACCTAATTTAGCAGTAATGTTTTGAAAACATTATTTTTGTTTTGTAGGAAATTTGTCTCTTGTTTTCAACATTGCTTCCATTCATTGATGTTTACAGGTATTTATATACAGCCCTCTAGTACAAAACTATATCAGGATAAAGCCTGGACTTTGGGCCATTGCAACACCTTGATTCTTTTCTTTATTATCCGTTCTGTTGAAGATATGCATGAGGTTTGGCTAAGCTTTAGCTGTTACACAGATGGCCTTACATCCAGCTCTAAGAATGCTTTGGTATACAAAATGCAATTGGTATGCAAAGGTTTTTATTGTTAGCTCTGCACATTCGCACAACTTAGTCCTGACGTTCCTAACTCTCTAAGCTGCTTCAGTTGAACAGCTTTCATTACCTCTAGTCAGGTGATGCTGGTAAAAGGATAAGTGTGTATCAGTTCCCCCCCAGAATCTTATTTTTTTCCAGGGTGCTGGTGGTAACGTAGGTGATTGGGGTGACAGATTGGTGGAAGGAATCCAGAGGCTCTGTAACAATGACCCAGAGTGGAGGAGGAGACCTAACATTGGGGGAGGGAAGCAGAGCCAGCTTTAGCTCCGCTCCCCTCCCCTTGCACAAGACTAATTGATTGACTTTGTCCAACACTTTGATCCGGCGGTGCCCCTGTACACAATTCCGCTCCATGGCTGGGAGATGACCAGGGCCAGCTGTATCTCTGCTCCCCTCCCCTTGCATTGAATGACTTTGTCTGACACTTTGATCCATATAGGGGCGCCATGCCAAGCCAGATCCGACAGCTGTGCCCCTGTGATTGGGCGAAGTACCTCACAGAGGATGGGGAGATGGCTGGCGGCAATCTATGTCCGACACCTTGGTCAAAAGAAAATAACATTTTTCCCGGATTGTAATGGCATTAGCACCATCTAGCAGCAGCTACATTTTCCTTTGTTGGAAAATACCAATGTGAAGGGTTAAATCCAGGGCACAGATGCAGACTTCCTGTTCCTCCACGGGGAAGAAAACTGATTATCCTCATTATCACTTATACTTGATCAAGCATTTTACTTAACCTGATTTTTGACACATTTGAAAGGAATTTAAAGTGAGAGAAATATAAATGCTGCCATCTTCATGCCCTTTTAAACAATGCCAGGCTGCCATACTAAGTTGTTGGCTTTGGTTTTTAGTCACACACCTGCAACAAGCACATGCAGCCAGTGGAGTCAGATCAAAGTAAAACCATGTGCATGCTTTTTCTGGGCCAGTGACTTATAGTATTAGAGGCAGAGCGTCAGTACAGAAGCCAGTCAACTAGTATTAATATAGAATGAAGATGGCAGCATCTGTATTCCTCTCACTTCAGGTTTCCTTGAAGGCTTCCAGGGGCTGTTACTTCCTGCGGCGGTTTTGCAAGTTATCACCCGACTTGCTGTGAGCTATAGATTTTCACAGTCTTATATTAATACTCTACATGGTTTCTGCTGTAATGCAGGAAATCTGGGAAACTTAAAGGAATTGTCAAACAAAAAAAAAAGTTTCACTTACCTGGGGCTTCTACCAGCCCCATGCAGCCATCCTGTGCCCTCGTAGTCACTCACTGCTGCTCCAGTCCCCCGCTGCCAGCTAGTTTAGTTTTATCCAAACTCGGGGTCGGCGGGCCGCATTGAGTACATTTTTACACATTCCCGCTGGTGCAGGAACATTAACGCATACATTTTTACACGTTATTGGTGCAACGCGTAAATGTATGTGTTAATGTTCCTGTACCAGCGGGAATGCGTAAAAATGTACTCAATGCGGCCCGCCGACCCCGAGGTTGGCAAAAACGAAACTAGCTGGCGGTGGGGGACTGGAGCAGCAGTGAGTGACTACAAGGGCACAGGACGGCTGCATGGGGTGGGTAGAAGCCCCAGGTAAATGACAGGGCTGTGGAGTTGGTACAAAAATCTTCCGACTCTGACTCCTCCGTTTATGAAACCACCGACTCCGGGTACCCAAAATTGCTCCGACTCCTCGACTCCGACTCCTTAGTCTAATACTTACCAGGGCTGTGGATTTTGTACAAAGTCATCCAACTCTGACTCGCGACTCCGACTCCTCAGTTTATGAAATTGCCGACTCAGACTCCGGGTACCCAAAATTGCTCTGACTCCGACTCCTCGACTCAGACTCCACAGCCCTGGTAAATGAAACACATTTTTTTTTTTTGGCCTGACAATTCCTTTAAGGTAGCCATACACTATACATTTCTTTGCTGCCCAATTAGACACTCTTTTAGACAAAACATATAGTTGATCTTAAACCGGAATATAACCCTGCATTTCAACTTTGCTCTAAAACATTATTTACAGCATATTATATGCAACCAGCATTTTTTTTTCTTTTACTAGACCAGCATTGGAAGGGTTACACACAGAGCTTTAAAGTTATGTGGAAAGAACTGCAGACGCATCCGAAGCTTATATAGATACATTTAACTAAACAGAATGTAACAAGTGAGGAATGTTACACACTCTTTGGCTGTCCTCCAGCTCCTGCACAGTCAGAGAGAGTGAGTCACATTCCACAGTTGTTACATTCTGTTTAGTTAAATGTATCTATCTAAGCTTCGGATGCGTCTGCAGTTCTCTCCACCGAACTTTAAAACTTTGTGTGTAACCCTTCCAATGCTGGTCTAGTAAAAAAAAAAAATGCTGGTTGCATATAATATGCTGTAAATAATGTTTTAGAGCAAAGTTGAAATGCAGGGTTATATTCCGCTTTAAAGAGGAACTTAAGCCAGGGATAAAAAACACCTGGGGCTTATACACGCCCCCTGCAGCCGTCACTCACGGATCCTCCTGTCTCCCGCCACTAGCTAGTGTAGTTTTCGTCAGCAGGCTTACTGCACCTGTGCAGGCCTTGCCACGCGTCTCCTTCTTCGTGGTCCCGTCTGTAACAGCGTGCTTTGCAGGACGTTATTGCGGACGGGAGTGCAGAGAAGGCTACATGTGGCAAGGCCTGCTGGCAAAACGAAACTAGCCGTGAGTAACTGCGAGGGATGGCTGCAGGGGGCTGGTAGAAGCCCCAGGTTAGTAAAACTGTTTTTTTGTTGTTTTTTTTTTCATCCCTAGCTTAAGTATCCTTTTAAATTGAAGTGGATTGTACTCATACTGTGCTGCGTGATCTGGTTTGCATGTATTCGTGTATTGTCTTATTGCTGTATGTCACCCCTAAATATTGTCTGTAACCTTAACTAATGTTCAGCGCTGCGTAATATGTTGGCGCTTTATAGATGCAATAAATAAATTAAACATTTGCATTGGATACTAGCCTTTGACCTCAATGGAGGGGGGAGTTCTAGTGAGAATGGGGTTAGGTTTAGCGATGGTAAACATTTCTGATACTCTATTTTCATATTTGTAGAATATGGGAAATTTTACCAGCAGCTTTCCCGGTCACCCAATTTACCTCGGCACCTTTTTTTTCTTACATGTATACCTGTATTGGTTTAACTTGGCAGGTCTTTAGCAGCTGGCCTTTTTCCCACGCAGCCGCAGTTCTATTCGTCTATTTAGACAAATAATTAGCCCGGTGCTGGCGGCAGGGAACGGCACATTGGAGGAGGATTGCGCGGGACATTACCACTGCAGGGGGCTGGTAGAGGCCCCGGGTAAGTGTCAGTTTTAGCTTCTTTTTATGTACCGGAGAACCCCTTTAAAGAGAACCCGAGGTGTGTTTAAAGAATGTTATCTGCATACAGAGGCTGGATCTGCCTATACAGCCCAGCCTCTGTTGCTATCCCAAACCCCACTAAGGTCCCCCTGCACTCTGTAATCCCTCATAAATCACGGCCGTGCTGTGAGGCTTTGTTTACATCTGTAGTGTCAGTCTCAGCTGCTCCTCCGCCTCCTGCATAGCTCCGGTCCCTGCCCCCGTCCCTTCCCTCCAATCAGCAGGGAGGGAAGGGATGCAGGCGGGGACTGGAGTTCTGCAGGAGGCGGGGAGAGCAGCAGACTGACACTATAGAGATAAACACAGCCAGCTCTGACAAGCTGTTTGTCAGCAGCGTGGCTGTGATTTATGGAGGGATTGCAGAGTGCAGGGGGACCTTAGGGGGGTTTGGAATAGCAACAGAGGCTGGGCTGTATAGGCAGATCCAGCCTCTGTATGCAGATAATATTCTTCAAACCCACCTCGGGTTCTCTTTAAGGGATTATGGCTAAAAATATTAGAAGCGCAGTATTAGCAGGATAGCCAGGCAACTGGTGTTGGATCTGCATGCTTGTTCAGGGTATATGGCTAAAATTATTAGAGGCAGAGGATCAGCAGGACAGCCAGGCAATGTGCGTTATTAACCACTTAAGGACCACGGGTTTAAACTCCCCTAAAGACCAGGCCTTTTTTTTTTTTGCAAAGTAGGCCACTTAAGTCCTCGCTGCAGGGCCGTACAACTCGGCACACAAGTGATTCCCTTCCTTTTTTTTTCTGCCCACCAACACAGCACTCTGTTGGTGGGCAATGATCTCACCCAGGATGTTTATTTTTCTATATATATAGAAATATATATATTTTATTGTTATTATTTTACTAACCCCCCCCCCCCCCCCCTCCTGCCAGCCAATCAGTGCGATCGGCTGTCATAAGCTTCAGCCTATGACACCGGAGGAAATAAACAGGTCAGCCTCCATATCTTTCTCACCTCGGGTTCCCTTTAAAAGGAAATAAATATGAGAGCCTCCACATCCCTCTCTTCAGGGATGCTGGAAACTCCGTACTGGGTTCCTGTGTCCACATATCAGTAGATACTCTCCTGGATCTGATATTATAATGCTTTCTGTAAGTACTGCACTATTTTCTGCCATCTAAGTTTCCTATCTGTGATGAATAATCTTTATCGTCTTTCACAGACTGGAGAATGAAAAGTCCTGTTTTTTCCTGGGATACTGGTTCAAAGGTGTCCCGGCAACCTTTGGCCAGTGAATGTATACGTAGGTGTGCAAACTTTGCTCAACACTCAGCGATTGCCACGCTGGAGCAAATAAAGCGGGGGAAGCTTCGATTTCCCAATGCAATCTGCTCCGTTATAACCTTGGAAGACTCTTGTACAGGCAGTATAACACACTTTTGTTTCAGTGACCTGTCAGTTATTTATTTCCAGCAGGTAAACACATTTCAAAACCTTAAAAGAACTGTCCTGAGACGTTTTCTAACAATGAGTTACAAAAAAGAGACACAGGAAGCTATAATAAAGCAAAATAAACACTTTTTATGACAGTCAGAGGTGCATGCATAATGGGGGAAAAAAATCTCTGCTTTGCATGACAGATAACTATCTAGCAATTGCTAACAATCGCAAAAGCGCTGCAACAGTGGAATCCTATGTGAGTGCTTTGGTCATCGCAACGCTGCATTGGAACCAATGTGCACCATTGTCGTTGTGATCCTGGAGGCTTCAGCCTGCAATTAAAGTGAACCTGAGATTACTTAAAAGGAAGATTTCATACATATCTGGAGCTTCCTCCAGCCCCTTTCAGCCTGATCCGGCCCTCGCCGTTGTCTTCTGTCTTCTGGATCATCTGCTATGGCTCCTGTAAGTTTGGTCAGTCGGGGCTTACTGTGCTTTCCTCGTCATGATCCTGTGGCTGGGAGCCTTCTGAGCCTGTGCAGTACTACTGTGCAGGCGCAAAACGCTCCCAGCCATGGGAGCACATGCAGCTGCACTGCACAGGCGACAACTGGAAGAATTAGCGGGAGCCATAGCGAATGATCCAGAAGGCAGAGGATGGTGGCGAGGGAGCGATCAGGCCGAAGGGAGCTGGAGGAAGCCTCAGGTATGTATACATTTTCTTTAATGCCATCTCAGGTACACATTAATTGTTATACTAATGTAATTGTTGTACCAGGCATTATCAATGTTTGGTTCCGCTTTAAGATGTAGGATAGCATTGAAATGTATTCCTCATTTATGTGGGGACCGTATATTACGCAGCAGCCGTGTATAGGACCATTCATATTTGTCCTTGGCACTGCAAACCAATTAGGGCAAATGGTTAGACACAGTGTATTAAGATGATGCAAAGTAAAAAAAACAAAGTGTATGAGCTTGGTTTTGAAATCTAGGCAGGATGCCGCATGTTTGTCTTTGCAGGTGGTTAAGGACAGCCTGACATAAACTAGATAAGCCACGCAAATTACCTTGGATACACCTGAAATCCTCATTTTGACTTGGTCAAAATGAAAATACAGAGAGAAAATGTTTAATTCTGTGATCTTTTGTAGGAAAATGAAGGTATTTTAAAGTGGCATTGTCATCAAATTTCACTTGTTTAAGGCTAGTTACACACCGGGACGTTGCGTTCTAGTGGACGTTATGGTCGCATAACGTCCCCTAACGCAACGCCTGCCGGTGTTGGTAGAGGACGTTGAGTGAGCCGCGTTAAGCGGCTCTTTCCGCATTAGGGCAGTGAGAGTGGCGCTGATTGGCCGGCAGGACCACGTGATGCGGAGTGAAACACTCCGCATCACGTGGTACCGCCAGCCAATCAGCGGCCACCAGTGCAGTGCATATTGAGTAGCCATGTGCGCGGCTACGTAGCGGCCTCTCCCCGCCTCCTCTCCGCCCCAACACTGAGCATGTGCAAACAGACTAACGCAGCTTAAGCCGCTGCAACGCTATAGTATGCTGCACGTATTGAAGAACGTACAGCGTTACATGTAACGCAACGTGGGCACTGTGAACAGCCCCATTGACTTTTGTATTGCTGTGAGTTGGGGAGCGTTACAGGCTACACTAACGTGCGCCTGTAACGTCCCTGTGTGGAAGCAGCCTAAAGCATTAAAAACAGTGTAAAATGTAGTCAGTGTTGCCCATTGTAAAATCTTTCCTTTCCCTAATTTACATGGTGACTTTTTTACTGTCACTGCCACTTAGACCAGGGGGTAACAGTGTTACAGTCGGTAAGGCGGCTGTCTTTCTTCTTAAGCCGCATTTACACGCGTAGATGCGGCGGCGATGTTCCTTATCAATCGAGCCGCACCAGCGGCTCGATTGATAAGATCCGACAGGACGGATCTCCCCACTGCCGATTCCCTGCTCGTTCCCCGCGAGGGAATCGAGCGGAAGATAAGCGGCGCGGGGACGAGCTGGTATCGAATCCGGCGCACGCGCGGCGAGCGGGGACGCGACGGGTACGCGCGGGGACGCGAAGAAGCCATCCGGCGGCTAATCGAGCCGCCGGATCGGAGCCTCGTCTACCCGTGTAGATGAGGCTTAAGACCAATATATTGTTTGTTGCAGTCTTCTGTACATCATTTTACTCCACAGGTAGATTATGTGTGGTATTGATTAGAACTGGAGATCAATCTTGTGCCAACTGATTGAGGCAGTGTTATTGTGGTATGGATAATTGCAGTTTGGGCATACTTACCTGTCTGAGTCTATAATATTATTATATGTATACATACTTGTGTATCGAATCTTTTTACCCCTGTACCATTCTGGCAGTACATTAATTTTTATAATTTTGGGATACGTCCTTGAATAAATTATCTTTTTTTATCTCATTGGTGTTCAATTGTCATGATATGTAGATCATGGATTACTTTTTTTGTTGATTAGTGACTTTATTATTATCCATGAATATGGTTTGGTTAGTGCTCTGTTTGTGTGTAGTACAGTTAAATATAAAATAAAACTGGGATATCTAAAAAAAAAATAATAATAATAAAAAGTCATTTTTAGGCGGATAGATGCAATTGTTTTTCTGTTCAGTTTATTATCACCTCGGATGTCCTTTAAGCATTTGGCCACCCGTTAGAAAAGTCTTATCTATCGGTCGGCTGCCGTACACATGCTTTGTTATTGGCTGAGGCAAGTGTTATCAGCCGCCTCAGCCAACTTAAGTCAAGCATGTGTTGAGCTTTTACACTTAATTTTGCTGCTATTTGATAAGCCTGCCATTGCCCTGTAGAACTATCATATTGTGCTTGAGACGTATACACTGTGTAAACGAGGTAGAGAATCTTCTGTATCCAGGGGGGAGCAGAGAACCTTAATCTATTTCCTTACTAATCCTCTAGGAATCAATCTCGTGATTTGTCCTGCAGCCGGCAATGATGCCAGTCAGCTTCAGTGACGTGGAAATATGCAATCAAAAGATATCAAAGCAGTTTCATAATGATTCATATTTACTGTTTAAAGAGAACCTGAACTGAAAATTAAAAGTCAAAATAAACATAAACATGTCATACTTCCCTCCTGTGTAGTCTACTCCTCGATCCCTTTCTCCTCTCCTGTGTCCTGTTTGTTCCCTGTGATCAATGGAATTATCCGTCCTCCACTTTGAAAATGGGCCATTACCCCATAACCGCTTCCGGGTCAGCACACTGTTAAACTTTAATATCGCCCACTTGAGCCATAGGGAAACATGGACATTACCTTGCACATTCAGTTGTAACGGACAGCAGCTGGTCTATTTTAGTTCTGACAAAATACTGTCAGAACTGGAAGGGATCACTTTAAGAAGAAAATGGTGAGCATCTGAGAGGAACTGATGGCGAGGTAAGTATGTAATATTCTTTTGCAGCTTCATCATGTGTTTATTTTAACTAATTTTACTCAGTTCAGGTTCCCTTTAATGTTTTAGAGGGAAAAGATTGATGACAATACCACTTAAAGGCTAACATGTATAGGTGCACTGGCGGGCTATGCTGTAGCACAGAGCCACTCGGGCGGCAAAGAAAAAGATCTGTGCTTAAGCGGCTTCATGCTCCAGCTTGGACAGTCTTGCACCTGCGCAGTGCGGCCATGCTTGTTCATGGATGGGAGCGCTGTAGCGCAAACCTATTCGACAAGCCCTTCTCAAATAATTTGAAGGTCCCAGCGCTGCAACAGCAAGCTGCAGGGGGCTTGGATACTGAGGCAAGGATCTACCTTTTTTTTTTTTTTCATGTGCACTCAACAGATCACTAAACTAAATCCATGGACCCATGATAGATAATCTTTAGCCAAGGTCATTGTTTTTGCGACATTTCTACCAAAACTGTAGCTCATGCGCACCTGCCCTGTTGCATTGACCAATCTGCCCTGCCAGATTGCTGACAAATGATGGAGCCCATTGTGCTGGAAGCGGCTTGCTCATACTCCACCATGTCTTTACTCTGACAGTATTTGCCCAGCGCTCTTTCCCCATAATGACACCCTAATGATCCAGCAGGCAAAGAGCGTAATCTAGAGGTTTTCCTCATCTCCCTACACGCCGATTGCTTGACCCATGAAGCTTGTCAACAGAGCCCAGCCACACTGTGCAGCCATGAGCCATTCTATGCAGCAGCAGCTTCAAGGATCCCTGCGCTGGAACGGCAAGGTGGATGAAGGGAGATACAGAGACTTCCCTCTACCGAGGTAAATATGTGACTTTTTTTTTACTTTTTTGAATCTCACAGGTTTGCTTTTTAACAGCAGCTTTACTAATGTGCGGTTGTCACTGCCACCCCTGCTTTTTGTTGGCACTTCTCAGTATGATTACTCATGGTTTTCTGCTATGACTCATAATGTTATGTTATGCATTTTCTAGCCTTTATATTGTTTCTATTATGTATCATGTGATATGAAATCTTGGATGTACTAGGTTTTTGGAATGTTAATGTAAAAGAATGACTGCATAAATGTTAACCTGGGCTTTGAATGCTTTTAGGTCCATGTACAAAGACTCCAATACGCTTCATCTTCCAGCTGAGCGATTCTCCCCAGTACGCAGGTTCTCTGATGGAGCTGCCACCATACAAGCTTTTAAAGCTCACCTTGAAAAGGCAGCGAACCAGAACAGCAGCATCAAACAGCTACAGCAGGTACTGTTCTCAGAGTGCATGATTTCCTGTGTCTAAACTGATTGTTCCAGGGCCATAACTTGTTTAACTCCTCTTAAAGTCTAAGTCCAGGCGAGTAAGAAAATAGATTTTCAACTTGGTTGTCACATTTTAGTAGCTGTGCACCTCTTTAAAGGATACCTTGGAGATCACAAATTTTAAAAACTGCAGGAAGCGGTCCTCATGCCCACCACTCCCCCTGTTCTCTTCCGCCCACCTCCCTTTTCCTCTAATGGTTCTGCAAAGTTACTTACTGGTCGGCAAGGTAATAACTAGTGCGGGGGCCCTCTGCGCATGCGCACTACATCACGTCTATGTAGTGAGCATGCGCAGAGCGTTCCTGGACGTGGGCGCGAGGTCAAGGTTGTGCTACGCTGGGACCACGCACAAGTCACCGACCTTCATAACCAGGAACTAACTTCATGGGACCTTTAGAATAGAACGGGGAAGCAGTGGGCATGAGGACCGCTTCCTGCACATGCCTGCTCCCACCCTTTTAAACTGTGTAGTGGGTAGAGGTGCACAGGTAGGTGGGTGAGGTGCACAGGACCAATGCCAAGTTCCTACAGAGTGCAGCTTACCAGTTAAAGTATAATCCTAAGTATGTCAAGTAATCCAGAGCAGTAGCACAGTTCCATGAATAAACATTAGCCTTAATTGTAACAAATTTTAAATGTACAGTCTAGCACATAAGCCCACACCAGGAGGAGAGGGATACAAGCAGTGCTAAGGTTGACAGCTGTTCCGTGCTTAGCAAACATAGTGCTTCATCAGGGCACTGAGTCCCATTGGTAATAAAGGTTAGTTTTCATCTGTGGAAGTGCCCCACTGCTGTGGTTTACTTTACATACCTGTGTGTGCAGTATACTGTGGTTCATAACACTGGTGTGTTAGTGGAGTAGCTGAACCCTGACTCATGAAGAACCATCCACTTCTCTTCAGATACTGCACGCCCATCATACTCTATGGTGTAATAACAACAGATGTGACACCACTGTATTAAATTCAGCAGCACTTAGATATGTGCCAGAAGTCTGGATTGAAATGTTGGTTAAATGGCTAGATTGTCAAAAAATACAGACAACAAATTCACATTTCATATTTTAAAATTAGTTTTTGCCTTTACTCAGGCCTTTTTTTTTTTGTGGGGGGGGGGGGGGGGGGGGAAATGTTAGAGATTTATATTTTCACTTGTTTTGCCACCAGACTAGCAACCACATCGGGGGGCCTTGGGCCAGAGGGACCCCATGGGGCTTTTCCTCAACCAAAGTATTAGCTGTTTATTGGTCCTGTGCTAGTAATAATCACTTCTATAGATGCTTTGAATAGTAGTAATCTTTAACAAACTGTTCCCCATCCTCTTCTTGCACCTCTAATACTGTGAATGACCTTGGCAGGTTTTGTTGTGCCTCATCAAGTGTTACGTATAGAGTGCCGGGAGGCCCAATGTAAAACTCGCATCGGGGCCCATAGCTACGCCACTGCATGACCCAGTGGGTTTTGCTTTACAGTCACATTTTGTTTTACTTTTTTTGTATTAGGGACTTGTAGGGGAAGTTCCACATCATACTTAACCACTTAAGGACCGGGCTGGGCTCTTTTTGCCTGATCTGTGCAGCGTGGGCTCTCCAGACCACAGCACAGATCAGGTTTGCAGCATGGCGATCAGACTTCTACCCCCCCCCTTTTTTCCCCACTAGGGGGATGTCCTGCTGGGGGGGGTGGTCTGATCGCCGCCGGCTGCCTGTGATTTGCAGGGGGGGGGGCCCTCCAAGCTCCCCTCCGCAGCGATTTCCGCCCTCTGCCCTTACCTCCCTCTGCATCTTTCTATGGGCTGCGCAGGACGGATATCCGTCCTGCGCCGCCTAGGATAGGCTTCAGCCTATCAGATGCTGGCAATCCCCGGCCGATCAGAGGCCGGGGATCGCCGATCTCCTTTACGTATGCGTGTTTACATTTCGCCTGCGAGTTGCGATAGGCGGCTCGCAGACTGTTCACGGAGACACCCTCCGTGAACTGACATGGAACAGTCGCTCGAACGAGCGGCCAATTCCATGTAATTCCACTTACGACCAGCCGCCGCCTATCGGCGTTAGGCGGTCGTTAAGTGGCATACTTTGTGGAGCAAATGATGGTTGGGCTTTCAGTTGGGTATATATGTGGTATTATATAGCGAATGGCACACTTGTAAGAAAATGTGAAAACGTTATTCTCCTTGTAGGAGTGTGAACAGTTGCAAAAGATGTATGGTATACATATGGACGAGAGAACTCTGGAACACACACAGCAGCAACACGTCATGTATCAGCAAGAGCATCATCAACACTTCCTGCAGCAGCATATCCAGGTACTGCTTATTGTATTTGTATGCTGTGTAAGCTATCTGCAGTGCTGGGCTTTCTGAACTCTGATTACTCTCAACCTCTGTGTTGACTATAAACCTTGCACCTTGTTGAAGGTAAATCTGTCCACTTATACCATTTGAGCAATTTGTTTGGACTCGTCCTTTTTGCCCTTGGGGGATTTTTTTTTGTTTTTCTTTTTTGTACAATTAGCTTTTGCTACAAGGACTTTTAAGTGGCTAAACTGATGCCTTTAGTGTTCCATGGCCGATCGACCATCTGATTCAGTAATTATCAAATCAGATGAAAATCGGTGCTGCCAAGTGTATGCCCGATTGACTATTCAACCAATTTCGTGCCAAACATGTTAATCGAACGTGCTGCTGACGACTGGCCATCTACGTGCGATATGAGGATGAGCGATGAATGCCACGAAAACCCAGACGCTGTCCCCTCTAATGTTCAGTGTGCCCAGTGCACTATACGTTAACTGTCCCTGTACGCCTCTGGCTCCTAGCTTCATCCTCAGTCCAGACGCGACCCGCGTGATGTCACATGGGGCAGGTGTGAGGATGGAGCCTAGACCTAGCAGTGGACACGGACAGATAATGAATAGAGTGCACTGGGCAATGGAGGGCACAAGGCCAATTCCGTATAAATTTTTGCATGAAATTGATCGGGAATCAGCCTGTGGTGTATGGGCAGCTGACAGATCTCTCTCTAATCACATTCTATCAGAGAGAGATTTGTCTGTCGGTCGAATTTGCCCATCATGGCTAGTATGTCTACCTTAACTACTTTGGCCTCCTGAACGTACTAGCTACGCCCAGGAGGCCATGTGCGCTGCCGCAGGCCCCCGCGGCCGATCGCGCGCATGCACGCTCACTCCCGGCCCGCGGTTCGCTAGCCAGGCAATCAGTGAATCGGGCTATGGTGCCCGATCACTGATTGCTCTCCCCCCGAGAAAAACCGTCAGCTTCGCGCGGAAGCTGAGGTTTTTCTGTTCCTATTTCCTCCGACGTCACTCTAAGCGTCCGTGTTATGCTTAGAGTGACGTCATTATAAACACTCATGGCTGCCATCTTGTGGCCAAAAAGCCAACTGCATGAAAATGCAAAAAAAAAAATAGACCAATATGTAAAAAAAAATTGATTTGCATCCCCTCCTCCCAAAAATACCCACATAAAATGTTGAATAATAAAAAAAAAAAAAAAACATTACAATAAAAAAAAAACACATAAATATTTACCTAAGGGTCTAAACTTTTTAAATATCTATGTAAACATGAAATCTTTCTATTTTTTTTTTTAATTATAAGCTTGTAAATAATGATGGATGCAGAACGGAAAAAATGCACTTTTATTTCCAAGTAAAATATTGTCGCCATACATTGTGATAGGGACATAATTTAAACGGTGTAATAACCGGGAGAAATGAGCACATACAATACGTGAGTTTTAATTGTGGAGGCATGTATTATTTTAAAACTATAATGGCCGAAAACTGAGAAATAATGCATTTTTTCCGGTTTTTCCTTATTCTTCCTGTTAAAATGCATTTACAGTAAAGTGGCTCTTAGCAAAGTGTACCCCCCAAAGAAAGCCTAATTGGTGGTGGAATAAATAAGACATAGATCAGTTCATTGTGATAAGTAGTGATAAAGTTATAGGCTAATGAATGGGAGGTGAACATTGCTCGGATGCATAAAGTGAAAACGACTGAAGGCTGAAGTGGATAAAGAGAATCTTTATTGTTAAAATCGCACAAAAGTAAACATACCAGTGCGTTAGGGGACATCTCGTATTCCCCTCTGTCACAATTTTGCCGCTCCCCGCCGCATTAAAAGTAGTCAAAACCAGTTTTAAAAAGTTTGTTTATAAACAAACAAAATGACCACCAAAACAGGAAGTAGGTTGATGTACAGTATGTCCACACATAGAAAATACATCCATACACAAGCAGGCTGTATACAGCCTTCCTTTTGAATCTCAAGAGATCATTTGTGTGTTTACCTTCTTCCCCCTGCAGCTCTCATCCACTGAATACTAGTGACAGGCTGATCGTTTCTTCCTGCAGACAGCTCTGCCCTGTCTGTAATTCCTCAGTATGTGTTAGCCAGTTCCTTTCACAGCCTAACAGAGGAGGATTTTTATCCAGCTCTCTTCTCTCACTGATATCAGAGAGCAGAGATGCTGCTGGCTTATGTAAATTACACACACACGGGAGTATGCATAGAGCGGCCTGGAGGGGGGAGTGCATAACAGATCAGCATGGAAGAGTTGGCAGCCTTCCAGACAAAGGGCGACAAGTCCGACGGGAAAGATGCATTGATTTATTTCAGACGGCGATAGTAGAAAGTGCTGCAGTAAGCCAGAGCACACTAGAGTAGGTTTAGGAACTTGTAGGATGGTAGAAAAAAAGATGACATTTTTGTTAGTCTCTCTTTAAGAGCATTGAAAGCCATCAGCTCCTAGACCTACTATACATTAATGAGCACCTGGACTGCACATCTCTTATCTCCCCTTATTTCCTATGTTCTATTGCAGTCCTCAAAGTTCTGTGGAAGTTCTCATTTTGGCAATAGAGGACCAGCATAGGGCATATTCTGTTACCGCACTATGTAAACCTGAACAAATTGGCTGGATTTGGGCTATATGTCACATTCTGTTATGTTGTCTCTTGTATTTTAGGACTGTATCCGTTCTGCACAGCCTTCACCTCCCCTCCAGTCGGCAACCATAGTAGCAGCCAGCGAGAATCAGCCAGCCCTGCTTACACACCAGCTTCAGAGGTAGTATGGGGGAGAGACCAGTTCATGTATTACACGCTGTATGACACGGATGTCAGATAACGTGTCCTGTAAAATGTAAAGCTAGCCATAGCACACTCCGTGCTCGTTTGTTCAACTTGCTTGATAAAAATATTGTTGACTAAAAATGAATCTGTCACAGTATAATACACTTCAGATGACGCACAGCTCCTTCTATAGTGATAACTAGGGATGATCAATCAGATACAAATATTTCCGAGTTCATACAGGATTATGTAAAGGTTTACTCAAATAGATGCAGCTTGAAAATAGACCTATCAAGTCCCACCCAGGGTTAAATTGGTTGGTCCATTTTCAAGCTACATATATTTGATTAAAAATGTACATAATTCTGCATGAACTTGGAAATATTTGCTTCTCATGGATCATCCCTAATGTTAGCCCATCAAGCAGGAGAAAGCTGCAGTCAGGATTAGGATATGTGCACATGCTTCAATTGAGTCCTCAATATAAAACATTTTCCACTTATAATTTAGAAAAATGATTATGTACCTAGGAAATCCTCTTGTGCATACATGGTGTGTTTGTATATTTGTTGCTTGGACAGGCTGATTCCTTGGAACAGCACAAAGGGCAAAGTGGAAAGTACAGTACTCAGCGATCAGTCGCTGCACAGGTCCAATGTTAGTAAGCGAATAGTGATTGTAGCCATGGGTTATCATTTTTTCCCTTAGTGCTCTTCTCGTTTCACTGTTTTGTAAACCAAACTGATATTTCATAAATAACAGTGTTTCAGTATTGGTGTTACAATATTTTTTTCTGTCAGATTAAAGCAGACAGGCTCATCAATGAGCCATGAACTCCCATAGCCCTGTTACTGGTTAATTGATTCAGCATCTGTTATCCGCTTTTAGGCACTAGGGATGGTCAATGGGATACAAATAATTTCGAGTTGATGCAGTATTATGCAAATTTATGCCGCTTGAAAATGAACCAATGAAATCCTGCTGAGGTAAAATTTGATTGGTCCATTTTCGAGCTGCGTATATTTGCATATAACATTTGCATGATCCTGCATCAGCTCGAAATTATTTGCATCTCATTGACCATCCCTTGTAGGCACTAGTCACCCCACAAGAAATGCTGTTTAAAGGATACCTGAAGTGACGTGACATGATGAGAGAGACATAGGTATGTACAGTGCCTAGCACACAAATAACTAGGCTGTGTTCCTTTTTTCCTCAGGTATGTAAGTGGCTGACTCGATTCTGACTCAAACAGGAAGTGACTACAGTGTAACCCTCGCTGATAAGAAATGCCCCTTTTTATCTTTCTCAGAAGCCATTTTCTGCTAGGAAAGTTTTTTTATAGTTGGAATTTCTTATCAGTGAGGGTCACATTGTAGTCACTTCCTGTCTGAGTCAGGACTGAGTCAGCCACTTACATACCTGATATTTAACTCTTTCAGGCAGAGAAAGAAGCACACACGTCTATCTCATCATGTCACATGTCACTTCGGGTAGCCTTTAAGGCCTCTTTTCCACGGATTGTTGAACTGTGTGCTCAGCAAGCAGTTGCCAGGCAGCAGGGTGCTGTTGCCAGGCAGCAGGGTGCTGTTGCCAGGCAGCAGGGTGCTGTTGCCAGGCAGCAGGGTGCGCTGTTGCCAGGCAGCAGGGTGCGCTGTTGCCAGGCAGCAGGGTGCGCTGTTGCCAGGCAGCAGGGTGCGCTGTTGCCAGGCAGCAGGGTGCGCTGTTGCCAGGCAGCAGGGTGCGCTGTTGCCAGGCAGCAGGGTGCGCTGTTGCCAGGCAGCAGGGTGCGCTGTTGCCAGGCAGCAGGGTGCGCTGTTGCCAGGCAGCAGGGTGCGCTGTTGCCAGGCAGCAGGGTGCGCTGTTGCCAGGCAGCAGGGTGCGCTGTTGCCAGGCAGCAGGGTGCGCTGTTGCCAGGCAGCAGGGTGCGCTGTTGCCAGGCAGCAGGGTGCGCTGTTGCCAGGCAGCAGGGTGCGCTGTGGCCAGGCAGCAGGGTGCGCTGTGGCCAGGCAGCAGGGTGCGCTGTGGCCAGGCAGCAGGGTGCGCTGTGGCCAGGCAGCAGGGTGTGCTGTGGCCAGGCAGCAGTGAGCAGTTGCCAGAGTTTGAGAGGCATTTCACTGTCTATCAACAGTCCAGTCCATGGAAAATTAAAATTCTTACACTTGGCCATTTTTCAGTTTCCACTACACTGTTTCACCTGAGAGAACTGTGGCCCCATTCCACTTGTGTGGAATGTGCAGCATTTGCAGATGGTTTGCTGCTGTTTACCGTGGTATGAATCCGAAACCCTATATGGGACGGCTACAGGGATTCTAATGCGTACTTCCATTTCTGCAAGTGCCAGCGGGCGTCCTGTAGATGCTCGCCAGCTCATTGGAGACCAACCCTAGCTGTTCACCTGCTGTCTGATATATCCCACCCCTCTTGACAGGTCCAATTGTAATAGTCAATGTTATTCAGTCAGTTCCATCAGTGGTTTAAGTGTCCTGGTTTAGCCATGTATTTACCAGCACAAGAGGTTTGTTTTCCATGTTTGTCTTGTTTTTTAGATTGCGAATTCAGCCTTCGAGTCCTCCTCCAAACCCAGCCAGCAACCACCTCTACAGACAGCCAAATAACAGTCCTCCACCATCTTCCAGTGCCATGCTTCAGACACATGGTAACTATTTTCTCTGTTGTGAGCAGCTTGATCTCCTCACTGGATGGTTTTACATAATTAATGGTTTGTGCTTTTCTCCAGGAGCCCTACCTTCCACGCAGTATCAGGGAATGCCCTCTCATGGTGGTCTTTACCAGCCCTCTAGCAGCGGCTCCCCTCCTCCTAGCATCACACTGCCTCGCATGAACATTCAGGCTCAGCAGAATCAGCAGCAGTCTGCACAGCAAGTCACTATCCAGGTGCAAGAGGCGGCAGACATGTCAGGAGCTGTGCGGGGCGTCCCAGTGAATCCTTGTGCCAATCACATGCAGATGCAACGAGCATCCATTATGGCTTCGATGGGCAGCTACACCCACAGACCATTATCTAAGCAACTGAGTGCTGACAGTGCTGAGGTGAACAGGTAACAAAATGGGCTGGGGAAAGTCGTCTCAAAGAAAACTCCATTATTGATGAAGGGTGGATATAAAGGGAACATTTTATGTAGTATTGATAGAGGAGTAATTGTATGCATGTGTATAGTCAATATATTTGTGTTTTATAGGTAGGATGTGTATGTACAGGTAGTCCTCGACTTACCAACGCCCGACATACAAATGGCATGAATTTTGTGGGGACAAGTCAAATTTGTTTTTACAAATAAAAAAAAATGGCTTTTAAAGTTATGAGAAGGTACGGGGGGCAGAGGTGACACAGAATGGGACAGGGGGGCACAGGGGGGGTACAGGGGACAGAGAGGGCACAGTGTTCCGACTTAGGAACAGATTCAGGTTAAGAACGAACCTACAGTCCCTATCTCATCCATTAACCGGGGACTACCTGTATTTCAATTCCAGCTTTTTCAAATTTGCCAAAAATTTTAATTTCACTACTTGAAACCACTTCTGTATAAGTCCTACTAATCGGTTGTCTTTTTTTCCCCAGACATTGGCAGGGATTTAAAGGAGCTCTATAGCAAAATCACCAAAAAAACAAAATAAAAATAAATCATACTGAACATTAATAAAGGACTAAGAAGAGTAATGGTTGAATGTAACAGAACAGCGCATGTTACCCTCACTATGCAGCCATGTACCCTGTAGCTTTGATGGTACTGCGCATATGCCATTCTGTTACATGCACAGTACACTTTACTGGCTTCTGTGCTGGTATGTAGCAGCTGCTGTATGGGCAGCATAGCTTTCTAAGCGACAGTTGCACTACTGCTCCCGTGAGTGCCGAAGCTGTCACTGAGCTGATCCAACAGCGAATCGAATATTCAAAAGGGAGATCTCTTCATTGATTAGCCTGGATTTTTTCTCCCTTGAAACCAGATTGAGCTCATCCACAGTCCGTCGGTTAGAGAATTTGCTGGCTGGCTTTGTCGTTTTTAAATGACTTATTTTTAAAGGATCACTGTAGTGAGAGGTATGAGGAGGCAGCCATATTTATTTTCTTTTAAACAATACCAGTTGCCTGGCTGTCCTGCTGACCCTCTACCACTGATACTTTTAGCCATACACCATGCACAAGCATGCAGCAGATTACAGTAAGTGTTTCTGACGTTGTCAGATCTGACAAGATTAGATGCATGCTTGTTTCTGGTGTTATTCAGACACTACTGTAGCCAAATAGATCAGCAGTGCTGCCTGGCAACTGGTATTGTTTAAAAGGAAAGAACTATGGCAGCCTCCATATACCCCTCGCTACAGTTGTCCTTTAACCTATTTAACCATTACTATTCCTTATCCTTAATGTTCAGTAGGATTTATTTTTTTTGTCAGAATATTTTCAGACGCTAGATAGTTTATACTTGTTGACATTAATTTCATCATGACATTTTTTTACAGTACAGACTTATTGAATGTGGTTTCCTTTAATGGCTAAATTTAAAGTTTCTTTTTTTAATAGCTTAGCCTGTAGTGCACTGCGCTGTTTTTTTTCAAATATTTTTGTAATCACAGTAGTTACAAGAATATGGAGAACCACTGGGAGTTTATGCAGTTGGACCTAAGGGAACCCAAATGCCTAGTACCAAAAATAAAGTGTAGAGAAACCGAGAGCCCAATATAGTGTAGTATGTTAAAGGGAACCAGAGGGCCCAGAAAAAAGATTCTATACATACCTGGGGCTTCCTCCAGCCCCATACGCACGGATCGCTCCCACGCCGCCGTCCTCCACTTCCTGTATCCGGCGGTACCGGGTCCCGTAGTTTCGGCCAGTCGGCGGCAGCACGCGGACAATTGTCCGCATCACAGGGGCTCCCAGCATACCCGTACGCGTGCAGCTGCATACTGCGCAGCCGCATGCGTAAGGGTATGGAGGGAGCCCCTGCTCATGTGGACAATTGGCCGCGTCCGCCGGAAGTGACGGGACCCGGTACCGGCGGATCCAGGAAGCGGAGGACGGTGGCATGGGAGCGATCCGTGCGTATGGGGCTGGAGGAAGCCCCAGATACGTATATAATCTTTTTTCTGGGCCCTCTGGTTACCTTTAAGCATAAATGAAGTAAAGGTTATCGTGAGAAAATTATACTCACAAACATGGGTTACCACAAAGGCAACAACTGTGTAGGCAGGTGAGGAGATTAGACCTGTCCTCACTCAGGGATAAGAAGTCGCTCTCTGTAGATGCGAAAGGGGGTTGATCACCCCTCCACCAGGGGTGGACACGGTATAGCAGTAGGAGAACAGAGGCGCCAGCAGGATAAAAGCGGATAAAAATGTTAAAATTTGCTGGGAGGAAGTGATGGACTTAACTCCATAAAGCAGACACGAAAGACTGTCTGAATGGCAGCAATCACATTTATTAAATAGTACCCCAAAAAACTGCAACGCGTTTCGCAGGCCCAGCCCGCTTCATCAGGCAATAAACATGGGGACAAAACAGAATTTCGGCAATAGCAGGTGTAGCTGCGAAATTCTGTTTTGTCCCCATGTTTATTGCCTGATGAAGCGGGCTGGGCCTGCGAAACGCGTTGCACTTTTTTGGGGTACTATTTAATAAATGTGATTGCTGCTATTCAGACAGTCTTTCGTGTCTGCTTTATGGAGGTAAGTCCATCACTTCCTCCCAGCAAATTTTAACATTTTTTCCGCTTTTATCCTGCTGGCGCCTCTGTTCTCCTACTGCTAGTACTAAAAATGTACTGCACTAGGTATTTGGCAATATATCACTTCAAATTATTTTACGGTGCTTTTTCAGCATGGAGACAATTAAAATATTTTATTTTATGCCCATTTATGTGGTTTCGTACCAACACAACTTTACAGGATACCCTGCAGCACCCCTCTCACAAGCTCTCCTCATAGAGCTATGACTCCTCATACAGCTATGTGATTAAGCTATTGTGTTATAGAATCCGTTCTGGATGTGCATCTGACGTTCAAGGGCATAAAGGAAGTATTTGCATAGCAGTCTCGTCCTGAAGTGATTTATAATGAGCGGTAATTCTTGCCCATGTGGAGATGAAGTTTACTAATACTGAGTGTTTAGCTTCTCATGAGCAAGAAATGATTCCCATAATGCATCACTTTAGCACAGCAATTAAATGTGTAAATCTTTATTTTGTCTTATAAAAGCCAGGCATGAATCTGGGACCTTTGCTTTATAGCAGACTTGTATTACAGAGCCATGTAACCCTGTTTACAAATGGTTATTTAGGCTTTTTTGACTTCTGCCAGTGCATGGTGTGAATAAATATGGCTCCACGGTACATATTTTAAAGTGTGCCATTTAATTGATAAAAGATGTGCACTTTGGCCTTTCATAAATGAAGAATGCTCTGTGTGGCTGTTGTGTTTAATACCTCCTGAACTACTGACCTATACAGATTGGCGATTTTGACAGCTTTACAGGTGTGTGTGTGTGTGTGTGTACGTGGTTTTTCCCTTTAATGAACAAAATAAAGATATTTAGGATGTCCTCTGTAAGCAAACATTATAGGGACTAAGGGTTGTAAAGTTAATAGTAAAATATATCTGTTCCAACTTGCATACAATTTTAACTATTAGGATCGTTTCACACCTAAATGGCAATCATGACTTTGTGTCAAGATTTTGGCACAATTTGCGTTTTTATCCCGGTTCAACAGAACGAGAATCACAATGCAGTTGCCCCCAAAGTGTTGCAAGCAGTGCATTTGTAATTTATGCAAGTCACAAACGCTGCAGTGAGAATACCATAGGGATATATAAGCAGCAGCACTTTGCTGATCTCTGGCGAGATATAATATAATTAACTTAAGAAAGGTAATATTGAAATGAAGTTAAAAACCTACATGCTGGCAGGGCTGCTCAAATCCGATCCAGAAGACATCCAGGTAGTTGCTATCCGGATATCTCCCAGTAAATGTGGGCGGGGGGGGGCAATCTTGCCTGTCTGACGTCTTCTTTGGTCCGTCCCTCAGTGCCTCCCACGATGCGGTCCAAGCAGCGGTCACGTGATTACAAACACTTCCTCCTTCCGGGTTGAAGGAGGAAGTGTTTGTAATCAAGTGAAGCGCATCGTAGGAGGCGCCGAGGGACGTACAAAGATGTCAGACTGGTAAGATTGACCCCACCCCGCACAGGTTTACTGGGAGATATCCGGATAGCAACTATCCGGATGTCTCCCGGGTCGGATTTGAGCAGCCCTACATGCTGGTACACTTGGCTCTGCCACCGCCCCGGACCCCCAAAGTCCTTATGCAACACCAAGAGGGAGAGTACGGGTATTCACCCTCCCTACCTACCTTTATATAATTGCTGAATGCAATACACACAAGAAACTGCTCATTCCTAGCCAGCAATCCGCCATTTTATGTGGTCCACATACAGCTTGTCAGCCAATCAAGTGCAATAATATACACAGTGTCTGCAGTACCAAATCTAACCAGGAACAACTTCCTTTGATAGAAATAACCTTTTAGCACATTTAGAAGCAAAATACTTACGCAGTTAGGTGATAAATAAGTCATTTATAAGAAGTTTTGTGAATAGAGCCTATTGTCTGAAGAAATGTAAAATAGGATGTCTATCTCATATGACATCTGCTATTGCTAGAGCTTTCATGACTCCATCAAGAAGAATGTAGTTAAGAGATGACTAACGAAGAAAAAAAAGAGTGTTTAAAGTATGGAAAAGAAAAGTAAAAAGAAAAGGAAATTTGACTTAAACTTCTGCTGCTGTGTAAGACTTGTATAACAAAAAAAATACACACTTGAAAACTCATATCGCAATTGCAGTTTTGAATTGCTGTGTTATGCAATTTTCAGCAATTGCGTTTTGTGATTCCCAGCCCAGTGAAAATGCTACCTGCAGGACTCTTGCGATTGTCTGATACCAGAAACATGCCGCAGTCAATGTAGTGAGTAATCGTATAGGATTACTTGTGCTGCAGCGCTTTACTGAACACCGGCAAAGTGTGAAACGCGGGCTGAAAGTGCCAGAGTTTGAATGAGGCCTAAGGCAGTTTGTTTTCATTTGAGGGTGTGAGGTTGTGTCTTGGTATTGTGCTATTACCAGGAAATCTAGAACAGTGTTTCTCAACATTTTATTGGTATGTACCCCTTTTAAAACCCTGTACTCACCAAGTACCCCCTGCCATAGTAAACACTATCTCAAGTACCCCTTGACAAATATATATTTAATCGTAGTACATGATAATTGGTTCTAAGCAATTTCCAAGCATATACTATTGCTTCTAATTAGCTAAAATACGAATTTGGTGTTGTTTATATAGCATTTATCATTTTCTAAGATTCTAAATTTGTTATTCTTGGTTAAGTATATGAAGCCCGAGTACCCCCTGGAACCATCAGAAGTACCCCCTGGAGTACGTGTACCACATGTTGAGAACCTAGGATCTAGAACATTTAAACACACTCATGCATTTCCTCTTTATTTTACTTTCAGCATGAATGTGGGCCGATACTCACCTTCAACAAACTATGATCAGACCCACCTGCACCCTCATGTGTTTTCTGATCAGCAACGGGCTCCCCCCACTGGGTACACTACTCAAGGAAGTCCAGGCTACAACTCTCCTGGTGGGACTGGGTACCATCAGGCCTTGAAAGTTCCTCAACTAGAACAGTATCCTTCATTCCCACAAACCTCTCAACAGAACTACCCTACATCAGCTCTGCAACAGGCCTTGCTTTCTCCCACACCTAGCACTTACTCAAGACATCACCAGCAAATACCGCACATGCTTCAGGGTCTGCTGTCCCCACGACACTCTCTGACTGGCCATGCAGATGCACGGCTGCCCACCGCTGATTTCATGCAGCTTTTAAAACAACACCAGCAACAACAACAGGAGTTGAATGAACTGTTCAACCAGCACCTGAGTCAAGGAGACACAGGCAACCTTTCCTACCAGAGCCCCCCTGAACATTACCACAACCTTCTTCAGATCCGAGCACAAGAATGTATGCAACAGTCAACACCTACTCCTCCACCACCCAGATTCCACCCATCTATGCTGCATTCAGAGAGCATGGATGAGGACTGCTCTGGAGAGGGACATAGGATGATGGGTGATGAAGAGACTGACAGAGGTTTAAGCAAACCCCATCAAGAAACTGGGCATAGTGATTCAGAAACTCTTCTCGGGACACTTGTGCTCAGAGATCAGGAGCTGGGAGCACAACAGTATCAGCCACAAGTTTCATACAGCCGGACCAAGCTGACCAGCAGAGGTAAGAGAGGACAATGTGTACTGGTTGTTTAATATACTATTGTAATGTATATCCATCAGTGTTATGACATGAAATTATAGAGTTGAGGGTAGATTTTAAAGAAAGGAGCACTTGAGAACAGAAATGTCCAAAGTGCTTGTAAATATGCCAGCTGTCACTGCGGTAAATGAGTTTACTGCTTCTTTCATTATCTTAATGGCTTGTTATCAGTCTGCTTCTTGGACTCTCATCAAGAAGTCCTCAGGTCTCCAGCCTTTGTACACAAACATGCATGAGATCATTTAACCTCTGCTTGCCCATGGTAAAATCTTGTCCTGCTGGTGCCTCTGGATACAACAGAATGGTAATTGGTTACAAAGCAGTATTTTTCTTGTGTTAATTTGTCAAAATTGTAAAGCCGATATAGAATTGATCACTGCTCAAGAACACTATCTGCATAGAGCTTAATGTTCTTATGGTCTCCTTGTTCTCTGGTTTCTTCTCACGATCCAAAACAGTGTTCTCCCCAGAATTTTTTTCCAGCCGGGTGGCATGAAAAAGTAGCCGGGTGGGAAATTAAGGTCACAATGGGTGACCTCTGCTACTAGGGTGATGTCTGCTACTACTAGGCAAAAATGGACAGGGAGGATCATGCTAGGTGCTGCTCGCTAGGGAGAAGATTAGGTGGATCACGCTGGTTGTTACTTGGTGAGGTAATAATGCTAGGCACTGCCGATAGGGGTAGAGGATTACACTAAATGATGCTAATGGATTAAGAGGCATCTTGCACGGAGTGGTGCTGTTTTGATGGGCAATCCGATAAAGTGCTGCCAAAGCCGGATTAATACAAGAAAGGTGCTGTAGTCAGGGTGACTAATTTAGGCCCAAAAACCACACATGCCCACAAACTGTTCTGTTATCTCATTCAAAAAGTCACAGACTAGTTTTGGCTGACATGGTGGTAGTAAACCCCTGTAGACATGTTTGTTGTGTGTCTATGCTAAACATCATGCACTACAAAAGAAAATAAAAGTGCTTGGGGGTTTCTGATGTGGCTTCTCCCCTTAAACAAATTCAAGCAGTGGTAAGCAGACATACATATACAGGAAATACAGTATATGGAGGATAGAGGGGGTTGAGTAGAAAAAGTGAATACAAACTGAAGGGAAGAGGAATAGGTGTGAGTGTCTGGGAGGGAGAAAGATTGTCTTTGAGGGACAGAGTGTGTGTGAAAAAGACTGGGAAAGGGGAAAGAAAAAAAAAGAGGGAGAAAGTGTGTAGACAGACAGAGAGGGAAATGTGTAAGAGGGAGAGTGAGAAACAGACTAATGCAGGAATGAAAATGGTGTGAGTGCACAGCACACTGCAGGAAGTCTGCAGACTGATGTCCAGGACAGCTAGATTCACAGCTATGCAACGTCTCCGGCAGAGCAGTGGGGGAAGGGAAGCAGTAGTAGCTGCCTGTAAAGTTTTCTAATACCTGTTTTGGTCGCACAGAGATGGCAGCTGACAATCACCACAGGGATTCCATTGCTGGGGGACCATTATTACTGCTATAAGATAACCATCTGCCCTGCTGTTGCTCTCCCCGGCAGGAACGAGTTACACACTATTCTCTATGTGCTCTGAGCCTGAGCTCTAATCGGGGGAGGCTGGAGCACGTGCTGTGAAATTCCCTGCATGATAGGAAGACAGGAGGAGGAGAGCCCGTCCTCTGCACTACTCGGTCTCGGGCAGATCAGTGACTCCAGAGGGAACACAGCAAGTCCACGTTCTCTCAGCCCTTTCTCTGTGTGCTCCGACTCCTTCAAAGCTCCTGCGGTAGCTTATAATGTCAGTTCTGATACGCAGGAGCTGAGGAGGAGGGCGGAGATAGTGTTAGAGTGACAGCGGGCCAGCTCCAATGCCACAGCCACTGCACATAGTGCTGGATGAGTGTGGAGGACGGCATGCCGTAGACAGGGGGGACCTGAGACCAGCCGGGCGGGGACTGAGACCAGCCGGGCGCTCCGCCCAGTTAAAAGGCTCTGGGGAGAACACTGCAAAAGTTGACTGGCAGGTTTGTGGATCTCCAACCACTTAGGTAGTTTTTGTCCCTAATGGAACAACCCTGATGTGACTGGTCCAAGGTTCTATATAAAGGTCTACATCAAGTGGCAGAGTTACATAAGAATTTAATAGGACTTGATATATGTTAAGTGTGTTAAAATATCTCCCTTTTTTATGTTCCATCTCAACAGCAAATAATGCATTATAAACATAATGTATAAAAAAAATGCATTAAAAATGACTTCATAAAGCCCAATCTACACGATACGATTCTTTGTATGATTCTATTCACGATCCGATTAAATCCGACGTGTCCGATCGGGATTCGATTCAATTTGCCATTGTTTTGCAATGGCAAATCGAATTGAATCGAATCCCGATCGGACACGTCGGATTTAATCGGATCGTAAATAGAATCGTAATCGAATCATACAAAGAATCGTATCGTGTCGATTGGGCTTAAAGTGATCTAAGCAGCTCCTGGCTTCAAATAGCTGAAAGAGCTGCCATGTTTCAGGAGTTCAAAAACTCCTGCTGCTTTTACAATGTCTTATCCAGGCTAGGTGTGAAATTCTTCAAGTGCGTCTTATGTTTTCTGTTTGAAGTACAATGGGGAAGGCTCAGGGTTTGTTTGTTTGGTCAATTAAGTCTAATGAGGTGATTTCTTATCAGCCTTCCATCATCTGTTGATCTCAGTGCAGGTCCTTTCACAGACGCAAGAAGTGTGTATTTTAACCCTTCAATGTAAAAAGATGAGGTAAAACGAAAGTTTTTTTTAATAAACCACATTTTTAGAATGCATTTTTAATTTGCTATAGAGCTGCACTGGGTGTTAAAAATGATGCTCGGTTCACTTTAAGATTACCTCCCTCCCACTGGTCCCTGGTATCTCCCCTCTTTAGGCCACACCATTAGCTGTTCAGCCAAGAGCATCTCCATCCCCTTAATTTCTTTGTTCCCAATGCCTGCTTTTGATGACCTTTGAGGAGCAGGTGTTAGGAGCTTTTAAGGTAGGTCTTGGGATTTGAAGGTGGTTGTTTTTTTGTAGTTGTACTAAAAGTACAGCTATCTATTAAAGCTCACCTGAAGTGAGAGGGTTATGGAGGCTGAAATATTGATTTTCTTTGGAACAAAATGCCTGGCTGTCCTGCTTGATCCCCTGCAGCTAATCCTTTAGCCATAGACCTGAACAAGCATGCAGATCAGGTGCTCTGACTAAAGTCTGACAGGATTAGTCTCATGCTTGTTACTGGAGTGTGATTCAGCCTTGCATCAGTGGCTACAGTAGTCAAATTGCAATCTCTCTTGGATTGGCCATAATTTTGTGGCATTTTCATGATTTGGAAAATCGCAGGTGCTTTGGGATTGCTGCAAAGCGCCCATAGTAGGTCCCAGGCCATTTTTCCTTGCAGATTGCCTTTCATTCTGAAGCATTATTTGTCTTTCTTTTAGGTTTAAGATCTGCCCACAGATTTTCAATGATATCTTAAAGCACTGGTCGATTCTAGCCATCGATCGGCGGCCGAGTCAACCGTTTTGATCGAATCTGCTAGAAAGCGATGCAGCAGAAAGCATGATCGATCAGCAGATCGACAGATTTCCGGCCAATTTCGATCGCTTTGATTGGTCCGGATGGAAAATCCTAGTCCATAGGGTTGTATTGGATCAAATGGTGCAACACTGCATTTCGATCGAATTTCAATCGATTTCATTCTGAAATCTATTGAAATTCGATTCCTACTGTGTGGCACACATCAGATACACTACTGTCAGATTCGACCTGGAAGGCATCTGACAGAAATCTATCTGATGGTCGAATCTGCTACAAATCTATAAGTTTATGGCCACCTTAAGGTGCACAATAGTGATACAGTCTTGTATCATTAGTGGGCAATTCAATTCTACCACTTCTATGTAACATGAAAGGCTACCCAAAGTACAGGATCTTCTCAAAAAATTAGCATATTGTGGTAAAGTTCATTTTCTGTACTGTACTGATAAACATTAGACTTTCATATATTTTAGATTCAAATACACACAACTGAAGTAGTTCAAACCTTTTATTGTTTTAATATTGATGATTTTGGCATACAGCTCATGAAAACCCAAATTTCCTATCTCAAAAAATTAGCATATTTCATCCGACCAATAAAAGAAGTGTTTTTAAAACAAAAAAAGTCAACCTTCAAATAATTATGTTCAGTTATGCACTCAATACTTGGTCGGGAATCCTTTTGCAGAAATGACTGCTTCAATGCGGCGTGGCATGGAGGCTATCAGCCTGTGGCACTGCTCAGGTGTTATGGAGGCCCAAGATGCTTCGATAGCGGCCTTAAGCTCATCCAGAGTGTTGGGTCTTGCGTCTCTCAACTTTCTCTTCACAATATCCCACAGATTCTCTATGGGGTTCAGGTCAGGAGAGTTGGCAGGCCAATTGAGCACAGTAATACCATGGTCAGTAAACCATTACCAGTGGTTTTAAAACTGTGAGCAGGTGCCAGGTCGTGCTGGAAAATGAAATCTTCATCTCCATAAAGCTTTTCAGCAGATGGAAGCATGAAGTGCTCCAAAATCTCCTGCTAGCTAGCTGCATTGACCCTGCCCTTGATAAAACACAGTGGACCAACACCAGCAGCTGACATGGCACCCCAGACCATCACTGACTGTGGGTACTTGACACTGGACTTCAGGCATTTTGGCATTTCCCTCTCCCCAGTCTTCCTCCAGACTCTGGCACCTTGATTTCCGAATGACATGTAAAGTTGCTTTCATCCAAAAAAAAGTACTTTGGACCACTGAGCAACAGTCCAGTGCTGCTTCTCTGTAGCCCAGGTCAGGCGCTTCTGCCGCTGTTTCTGGTTCAAAAGTGGGTTCATGCTTCCATCTGCTGAAAAGCTTTATGGAGATGAAGATTTCATTTTTCAGCAGGACCTGGCACCTGCTCACAGTGTCAAAACCACTGGTAAATGGTTTACTGACCATGGTATTACTGTGCTCAATTGGCCTGCCAACTCTCCTGACCTGAACCCCATAGAGAATCTGTGGGATATTGTGAAGAGAAAGTTGAGAGACGCAAGACCTAACACTCTGGATGAGCTTAAGGCCGCTTTTGAAGCATCCTGGACCTCCATAACACCTGAGCAATGCCACAGGCTGATTGCCTCCATGCCACACTGCATTGAAGCAGTCATTTCTGCAAAAGGATTCCCGACCAAGTATTGAGTGCATAACTGAACATAATTATTTGAAGGTTGACTTTTTTTTGTTTTAAAAACACTTTTCTTTTATTGGTCGGATGGAATATGCTAATTTTTTGAGATAGGAAATTTGGGTTTTCATGAGCTGTATGCCAAAATCATCAATATTAAAACAATAAAAGGCTTGAACTACTTCAGTTGTGTGTATTTGAATCTAAAATATATGAAAGTCTAATGTTTATCAGTACATTACAGAAAATAATGAACTTTATCACAATATGCTAATTTTTTGAGAAGATCCTGTATATACTCTGTTTACCTTTCTTACTACATAGATTTGGTAAGATTGTACAACCACCTTAGGGCTACATACACACATCAGACTATAGTCTTTGGAAAATGAAAGATCACAGATCAATCTTACCACCCTTCATGTAGTATGAGAGCCATACTCTACACAGTCTATTCTATGGAGCTGAACTCCCCATCAGAAAAAAATCTTTGCAAGATGCTGCACACAAACATGCTGCACACACTCAACAGATCTGTAGCTGCAAAAGATCTGTTCCTGCCAAAAATCCATTCCTGCAAAAAGCAATGATAGTCTATGAGATCTGCAGATCATCATACACACATGATTTAACTGACATTCATCTGCAGATCAGATCCACCAGGATGGATTTTCAGATCTGCAGATGATTGTCTGATCTGCAGATGAATGTCAGTTAAATCATGTGTGTATGATGATCTGCAGATCTCATAGACTATCATTGCTTTTTGCAGGAATGGATTTTTGGCAGGAACAGATCTTTTGCAGATACTGATCTTTTGTGTCTGTACAGCATCTGTGTGTGCAGCATCTTGCAATGATTTTTTTCTGATGTGGAGTTCAGCTCCATAGAAAAGACTGTGTAGAGTATGGCTCTCATACTACATGAAGGGTGGTAAGATTGGTCTGTGATCTTTCAGTTTCCAAAGACTATAGTCTGATGTGTGTATGCACCTTAAGTCTGAGTATTGTGAAGACCAAATCAAGAACATTAAATAAAAAATATGTTGGGTGAGGGAAAGAACTAAATGAATTGCAAACAAATCATGAAAAAAACCAAAAACCCAAGAAATGGAATAATGGGCATGAAGTCACTGTTCAGTCTCTCACCAGTTTACAAGAATTCCACTTGTGAGAGACCAATAAAATCCTTTCTCCTTACCAAGATTCTATTCATTGTTGTGTAGGTAGTTCCTTTGTCAGTGATTAAGCTTCTACAAGATCACCTAATTCCATAATGGAATGTCCAGTTCTTCTTTTCCCTCATGCCTCTAGCATTAATTTCCTCCATTCCTCCATTTGTCTTATATGGTCCATATTTACTAGTTTATTTTTGTTTATTTCCATAATAAAGTTGAAGTATGTTTCCCAGTAAAGCCTGATACAACAGTTTAGTCACCTGCTGCTAGGCTCTTTGCAGAGAAAACCTATTCTGTCTTATTGAGGGTAAGGGCTAGTTTACACTACAAAATTGAAGAAAAAAAATCAGCAAATGATTTTTTTATTTTATTATGTTTTTTTTTTTTTTGCAATTTCATGTTCCTACACTTTTTACACAATTACCCCCAAAATACTACAGATATGCAAAGCACTGAAAACCACATAAAAAGCACTCCATTCTGAACTAACCCTAGGGGTTGGTTTCCACCGAGCCAGTGTGCGTCTTGCAGTGATACAAGTACACATCCGATTGCCTGTAGCCGTGCCATGCACAGCTATAGGGATTCGGGTGTATGCTGTGGTAAACTGCAGCATGCCGTCCGAATTGTGCCACCATTCGATTGAGGTGCCGGAATAGACAGCGTTTTCTTGCTCTAACCGCTTGCGGGGAAACATTGTAGGCCCTAAGTGGGTGGACAAGCAAGAGTGATCTTCAGAGTGAAATGGCAATTAGGCAAGATTTTACATCCAGTTTGATTGCCAATGACCGTGGATTGTCACCCAAAACGATAAATTCCTTTTAACCTTTCAAGTCTAAAGGTGCTCACTAACTACTTTTTTTTCCTTTTTTTTTTTTTTTTCTTTGTCCAATCTTACCATTTGTATTTAATATGAAGGACTACCTAAAGTATCCATTCAAAGTATATTCTCTAAGTTTAACCTTCTACTATGTAGAATTGGTAAGATGGGTCATAAAAAGATTGTATCACTTGTATTCACCCCAAGGTATCTTCAGGTCCTTGGATTACTGCTTTTCACTGACGTTATTAACTAAGTATATACATTTGGTGAGAGTTGGTTGAACATTTCAACACTTCTGTCACAGAAATGCGTTTTGAGCATGTACCCTGTACTGAAGATCTTCACCTAGAATTACTTCTTTGTTTTTACTGGGAGATGATGTAGGCAGACCATGTGTACCTTTTTTCCTCTTTACTAGTTTAACCTTTGTACAACTGAGTCAACCCAGGATCTCTGGATACTCATACAGTCCATCAGTGTGTGTTTGTGGTGTGGGAATGAAACTGATTAACATAATTCAGCTGTCTTCTTCACATTGTTCCTTATTGTTATAATTTTATACCCCTATTGATAATTTCTTAAATCTAGAATGAAACTGCACCTCTACAGAGAAGTTTATAGGGTTTTTCTTTTTAATTGCGAAAGTACGTACAGTTTACCGTTAAGTAATTGTGTAAATTATTATAAAAGAAAATCTATGCTGGATTAATATTGGTTTTATATCAAACAGTAGATGTAATATTAATCATAATTGCTGTTCACATACAAGGGCATTATTCCTCCCACTCACCCTGCCCACCGCTGCACGAGGTCACTCGAACACACGCCCTCCTCCCCCCACATAACAAAAGAATGCGGGCTAGCGATTGGTCTGTAAGTGTCAGCCCTGCAGTGTTGCCCACTCATACTGCTCCAGTCTTCTGTCTTCTGCACTGTTACAGTGATCACCCTCAGAATAAAAAAGCTCTATAGTAAGTTGTGGGTGGAGGTTTACATAGGGAGTCTGGGGACTCAGTAGTATAACTGTAGAATTTCCACTCTACATAGCAAGGACAGCATTCTCCTCCTCTCTGCTCACCCTTCCCTTAGGGCCCTTTTCCACTAGAGCGATTGTGATTGCTGAATCGCAAAATTGCAAATCGCTAGTGATTTTTAAATCGCTAGAGTTGTTACTTTATCATAGAAATCACGAGAAGTATTTTCCACTACAGTGATTCGATTTGGAAATCGCTAATCGCAAATCGCAATCGCTTGCTGGAGCGATTTTTACAATGAGAATGCAATGCAAATTAAAATCACAAATCGCAATCGCATAACAGAATTAATGAAAAATCGCAATCGCTGGCGTTTGTGATTTGTGATTGCGATTGCTAGTGGAAAAGGGCCCTTAATGTGGGAGCCACTCTAGATACTGAACTGATAATGGGCAGGCTCAACAGGAGATTCATCCACCTTGTTAAGTCACTGAAGTTGTGTTTGTCTGTGTAAAAGCTTCTTGATAAGGTGATATGAGATAAATCACTTGTAAAATACATGGTCACAACCCCATGCACTGACCACTTTCTGGACAAGACTGCGCTATAAGCTGAAATCTTCTGAGTTAGATTTAGCCTGTGCCTTCCCCATTGCAGCCTGAAGAGAGGGGTAATACAGGTAAAATTTGAAAAATTTGAATATCATGCAAAAGTTCATTTCAGTAATTCAACTTAAAAGGTGAAACTAATCTATGAAATAGATTCTTTACATGCAAAGCAAGATATTTCAAGCTTTTACTTGTTATCATTTTGCTGATTATGCCTTACAGCTTATGAAACCCCTAAATCAAAATCTCAGAAAATTAGATTATGGTGAAAAGGTTCAATATTCTAATCTCAAAGTATCAGACCCTAATCAATTAATTAATTAATCCAAAACACCTGCAAAGGGTTCCTGAGCCTTCAAATAGTTTGTCTGGTTCAGTAGAAATCGCAACCATGGGAAAGACTGCTGACCTGACAGTTGTCCAGAAATGCTGTGGGCAATAGATTGAAGCTAATGCTGCATACACACTTGAGATAAAAGTCTTTGGAAAAGGCAAGATCAGACCAATTTTACCCCATTCCATGTAGTATGAGAGCCATACTCTACACAGTCTATTCTATGGAGCTGCACTCCCCATCAGCTAAAATCTTTGCAAGATGCTGCACGCAAAGATGCCCATACACATTCAAAAGATCATTATCTGCAAAAGATCTGTTCCTGCAAAAGATCCATTCCTGCAAAATGCATTCATAGTCTGAGATCTGCAGATCTTCATACACACCTTGTTTAACAGGCGATCATCTGCAGATCAGATCCACCAGGATGGATTTTCAGATCTGCAGATGATTGCGAGATATGCAGATGAAGTCTGTTAAACAAGGTGTGTATGAGGATCTGCAGATCTCATAGACTATGAATGCATTTTGCAGGAATGGATCTTTTGCAGGAAAAGATCTTTTGCAGATAATGATCTTTTGAATGTGTACAACATCTTTGTGTGCAGCATCTTGCAAAGATTTTAGCTGATGGGGAGTTCAGCTCCATAGAATAGACTGTGTAGAGTATGGCTCTCATACTACATGGAAGGGGGTAAAATTGGTCTGTGATCTTGCCTTTTTCAAAGACTTTTATCTCAAGTGTGTATGCAGCATAAGGCCCAGTGCACACCAAAACCGCTAGCAGATCCGCATATTCCGCAATATGCTAGCGGTTTTGGGAGCTGATTTCAGAGCGATTCTAGGTATGTTTAGATAGGTTTTCTAAACATACCTAGTGGTTTTTGGTGCGTTTTTGTGTAGCAGATTACACATCTTGTTACAGTAAAAGCTGTTACTGAACAGCTTCCGTAACAAAAACGCCTGGCAAACCGCTCTGAAGTAGCGTTTTTTCAGAGCGGTTTGCGTTTTTTCTATACTTTACATTGAGGACGAAACGCTTCAGAAAACCGCAAACGTACAGCAGGAGGCACGTTTGCGGCTGGGCAAAAACCTCAAACCGCCGGTGTGCACCATCCCATTGCAATACATTAGCCAAGCGTTTTTACAGGCGGATGCGGCCGGCGGATTGCTCCAAAAAACGCTCGGTGTGCACTAGGCCCAAGGGAAGAGATCAGTAATCAGCTGCTCCTGTTCATTATTTTCATACTTGAATTTAGCTTATCACATGCTTACTTTAGGTTTGGTGATGATTTCTATCTGCAGACCATCGGGATTCCCATGGGGACCCCTTACGCCCGAACAGTGGCTAATATTATGTCTGATTTTGAGACTATTCGTTTTTTTGGGGATGGGGGCCACCATGGTAAGATCTGAGGCTACTGCAGATTCACTGATGATTTGTTTTTTGGATGGACGGGCTCAGAAGGGGAGCTGCTTCTGTTTTTCGATGAGTCTAATTCTGTACATGAGACATTGAAGTTTAAAATGGATTATAACGATAAGGTTCTACATTTTTTGGATGGGGAGGTACGGGTGAAAAATGACCAGTTTTGAGACTGAACTTTACAGGAAGGAGACTGATGAGAATGGCTTTTTGCTAGCTTCTAGTTGTCACCCTAAACCCTTCATCAATGGACTCCCTAAGAGTCAATATATCAGAGTGAGAAGAATCCTTTCATCTGATGAGCTCTATTGGAAGCAGTCGCAGCTCCTCACTGAGGACTTTGTCAAGAGGGGTTACAATCACAAGAGATGTGAGGAAATCGCTAGTGAAGTGTGTGGAATGGAGAGAGAAACACTAAGAGTGTATAAAACTGCAAAGGATGAGGAGGGTGTTGATGGAGTGAACTTCATCACCACTTTTTGTAAAGAATCTTCAATCTTAAGAGACATGGTCCACAAGTTTTGGCCTGTGGTGGAGGCGGATCCCCAGCTAATGTCGGTCTGCAGGAATCCCCCGAGGTTTGTGTATAGAAAGGGTAAATCCCTCCAAGACCATTTGGTATGGGCAGACATAGGTAGGTCTAGGGGCGCTACACAGTTGTTCCTGGGCACACCTAAGAAAGGCACTTATCCCTGCCTGCATTGCCAACACTGTAACAATATCATGAGAGGTCAGTATGTCTATCATCCGCGAACGGGCGAAGACATACCACTCAGATTTCGCCACCTGTGACACGAAAGGGGTCGTATATTTAAGTGCCCTCTTTGTCTGGCCTACGTTAGACAGACCACTAGGGACATCAAAACGAGGTTAAATGAACATAAAAGCAATATTAAAAAACCCCGTAAGGTCACTGATGCTGAACTGACTGATTAAAAGAAAGGATCCTCCGCTTGCCAGACATTTTGGCGAAAAAGGACAGAATGTCAGTCAGCTACGTGGCAAGTCCTGGAGGTTGTGCAGAGGCAGGAAGGCAGGGATCATGTGAAGGAACTCCTTAGGCGTGAGTCCTGGTGGATTGACAGGCTGAGAACGCAGTCCCCGGGAGGCCTAAACGAGGACTTTAGTCTCAAGTGTTTCCTATAATTGTATAGCTGTTCTAAGGGTTAAATTACAAATAAAAGCATGGACCCGCCCCCTAATGTTGGGTGTGGTGTGGTTCAGCGTGTCTATATAAGTGAAAATCCTGTGATTGAATCCAAGCACTTGATAAAGGGCATCCCGCCTGAAACGTTGTGCTGGTCATGTTATACTGTGTATATTGCTATGAAGCATAAAATAAAGTGAAGCATTGGAAAAGTTTCAGCTGAGGGTTGAGTTCCTATTGAATGTATGCATACTGGAGTTGTCCAGAAAACCATTATTGACGCCCTCCATTGAGGGAAAGCCTCAAAAGGTAATTGCAAAGGAAGTCAAGTGCTGTATCAAAACACATTAATAGAAAATTATGTTGAAGAGAAAAGTGTGGAAGAAAAAGGTGCACAAGCAGCAGGGATTACCACAACCTAGAGAGAATTGTCAGGAAAAGGCTATTCGAAAGCATTGTGGACTTTCACAAGGAGTGCACTGAGGCTGGAGTTAGTGCATCAAGAGAAACCTCACACAGACAGATCTTGGATTTGGTTTTGAAATGTCCTATTTCTCTTGTCAAGCTGCTTCTGAATAGCATACAATGTCAGAAGCGTCTTACCTGAGCTAAATAAAAAAAAATTATTGGTCTGTTGCTCAGTGGTCCAAAGTCCTCTTTTCTGATTAGAGCAAATTTTGCATCTCATTTGGAAACCAAGGACCCCGAGTCTGGAGGAAGAATCCAAGATGTTTGAAGTCCAGTGTGAAGTTTCCACAGTCTGTGTTGACTTGGGTTGCCATGTCATCTGCTGGTGTAAGTCCAGAGTCAATGGATCGGTCTACCAAGAGATTTAAGACCATTTCATAACTCCTTCCTCAGACGAGCTTTATTGAGATGCTGACTTCATTTTCCAGTTGGACTTGGCACATGCCCACGCTGCCAAAAGTACCAAAACCTGGTTCAATGACCATGGGGATTACTGTGCTTGATTTGCCCGCAAAATCGCCTGACCTGAACCCCATAGAGAATCTACGGGGCATTGCCAAGAGAAAGAAGAGACCAAACAATGCAGAAGAGCTGAAGACCACAATTGAAGCAACCTGGTCTTCCATAACACCTTAACAGTGCCACAAGCTGATGGCATCCATGCCAAGCTTCACTGAGGCAGTAATTGTTGCAAAGGGGGCCCAAGCCAAGTACTGAGTACATATGCATGATTATATATATTTTTCAAATATCCAACAGTTTTCAATTTAAAATCTTTGTTTTATTGATTTCATGTAATCTGTAATTTTGTGTTAATGTTATTTTTTTGAGATTTTGATTTTGGGGTTTTCATAAGGTATTATCATCAAAATTATAAAAAAGGCTTGAAATCTCTCGATTGCATGTAATGAGTCTATTTCATATATTAGTTTCACTTTTCAAGTTGAATTACTGAAATTAACTTTAGCACGATATTATTTTTTGAATGTCATCTGTACAGTCAGGAAGGTCAGCAGCCGCATCCACAAAGCGTGAGACTGACTGCCTGTGCTGTGGTCTTTCTTGATATGTGATCAAAATTTCAGGACATGTTTTTGCAGAAGCCTATTCCACATAGGCAACATTCGAGAACTCTGATTGTTAATCATTTAGATGATACTTTTAGATGCGTACTGGGTTATTTTTGGGTTCAGCTACAGCTGGTGATGAGTTGTTTTCACTAGATACTGACAGTCTCTCTTTTTTCTAGAACCAGGACCTTCGGTTAACTGCATGGACAGTGTTTCCCCTCCTCAGGTCATGGAGGTTCCAGACCACAATGGGGCCTCTTACCCTCCTAGGCCATCGCTCAGTGAGCATGCCCGGACCAGGATGTTGCAGCGGCACCACACCATCCAAACTAGTGATGATGCCTATGTATGTAATTTATCATTATATGGGGGAACATTCTACTGCTAACAATAGGTTTTTCCTCAGAGGCAGCAGCAGCAGCAGTGTAGTATAGTACCATGTTACCCATCAGTAAAATAGACGTTTTAAATCAGGATGATGCCATTTAATGGCTAACTTAGAAGAAAAGGAGTAACTTTCGGCTATGAAGCTTTCTTCAGACTATTTTACTGTTTTGTACGGAGTCTGTGGTATGTGATAACATAACACACAATGTGCTCACTCCCAGCTAAAGCACTTTCTTACCTTTATTTGGTCAGCAGGCGCCAGTCAGCCAATCAGGTGTACTGTCATACACCTTTTGCCTGCCATACCAAATCTAGCAGGAATTGCATACATTCGGTAGCATTCAGGTGGGAGGCTTGGTTGGACGTAATCGTAGATCACATCTTTTACAGAGACGCCCTGTGTAGGCACATCTCCCACACGGTCCCCTTCCTAACCACTTACCTGTCAACCGCATTCTGGAAGCTGCAAAAAAGAAATTTAAAATCACAAACACTGGTTCGCATTAGAGACTGGGGCCCCCGGCTGTCATGCGCACCAGTGTTTGTGTATGTGATGTTTAAGCAAACAAGTGGCCTAATCTATTTGTCATAAATTAGCTAGCATCCCTGTGAGACCCTCAAGATGTTGTAATTAAGGCTTCCAATGACATTTATTTATGTTTGCAGAACAATGTGTCTCCGGTTTAATGTCCAGTGTATATAAGCCGTGTGTTCTGAATGTTGTCAGTATACAGGAATCAAGTCTGAGGAAAGCTTCATAGCCGAAAGCTTACTCCTTTTCTTCTTGGTTGGCCAATATATGGTATCCTTCTGATTCAAAACTTCTTTCTTCAGAAGAAGAAATACTTTTTTTAAATGTAATGAAACTTTCATTCTTCATTAGATTGCATATGACAGTGAGGAAAGTTATTGAAATTATCACTGTTCCTGACATGTTGTGTTGACATTCACTGACTGTCATGCAGAGGTCTTAGGTTTGTAGTTAAGGAACTGTCTGGTGTAGAGTTCCATATTTGTTGCTTCAGTATAGCATGTCTTTCATTTCATTGTGTGTAATTTCAGGTGCAGCTGGACAACTTGGCTGGAATGAGTTTAATGGCAGGTAAAGCTCTAAGCTCTGCACGCATGTCTGATGTTGTTTTGAGCCAATCTTCCCTTATGGCCAGTCAACAGCTCCAAGATGACAAGAGTGATGGTAAGTGGGCAAAAATACTTCTCATTTGTCCTTGCTAATGTTTTCATTGTATGTGGAGGTAAGAAGAGCCAGTTTAAAGAGACTCTGAAGTGAGTCTAAATTCCCGTTTTGAACTAGTATTTATGTAAAGCACTATAGGTAATGCTAAACTGCCGCATCCCCGCGGCAAAACGAGGGGTTTATAACCCTCTAAATCTTCTCTACTAGGTCCGGGAAGCGCTTCTTCATAAAGGCAGAGCTTATGGCTGTAGCTCTGCCTCTTGGCGCGTCAATCCCCGCTGATCTCTGCCTCTCCTTGCCCTTCTCAATCTTCCTTTACTGAGAGGGGCGGGGAGAGGTGGAGATCCGTGGTGGATTGACGCGCATGGAGGCAGAGCTGCAGCTCAAAGCTCTGCCTCCATGAGCAGCAATATCCACTACCAAGAAAATTGTGGATTTTGCAGAGGGGATTTGGGGGGGTATAAACCCCTCGTTTTGCCGCGGGGATGCGGCGGGTTAGCATTACCTATAGTGCTTTACATAAATACTAAAAATGGGAATTTACAAGACAAGACAAGACAAATAACATTTATATTGCGCTTTTCTCCTTGCGGACTCAAAGCGCCAGAGCAGAGCAGCAACCACTAGGGCGCGCTCTATTGGCAGTAGCAGTGTAAGGGAGACTTGCCAAAGGTCTCCTACTGAATTAGTGCTGGCTTACTGAACAGGCAGAGCCGAGATTCGAACCCTGGTCTCCTGTGTCAGAGGCAGAGCCCTTAACCATTACACAATCAGCCTCACTTCTGAGTTTCTTTAAGTGATCTTTTTGGCATGTCACCGTGGGCATGCATTTAGACTTACTGCTTGAATTAAAGCAAACCCTAAGTGAAAATAAACTTAAGATATAATGAATTATGCAGCGTGTGTGAAGTTCAGCTAAGAAATAGAACAGTAGTGGCAAAAAAAAGTCTCATTGTTTACTAGTACAAGAAGAGTTACAAAAACTTCAGTTGTTATCTATGCAAAAAAGCTTCTCTGAGCTATTCAACCCACTGGGTCAATAAGTCCTGTCTTTTAAAGCACCTAATGGGGCCCATACACTTACACGATTTCCTGCCGATCTACAGCAGATTCGATCACTGTGATCGAATCTGCTGTGAAATCGTTGCGCAAGCGCTGACCGAGCGATTTCCGCCCAAAATCAATTGTTCCCGTCGATCTGTCTGTGCGGAAGATTTCGCTCGATCGCCGGGTGGTCGGGAGTGTGTTGATAGCAGGGTTCGAATGTCCGTCGGCCGACACTAGCGGCAATACTTTACCTGTTCCGCCGGCGCATGTCTACGCTGTCCCTTCTCCGCGCTTGCTTCACTTCCTGTCGGGGGAAGTTTAAACAGTAGAGCGCCCTCTACTGTTTAAACTTCCGCCAACAGGAAGTAAAGTGAAGCTGGAGCCCAGAGCGGAGAAGAGACAGCGGAGGCCGGGGGACTTGCGCCGGCCGGATCAGGTAATGTATTGGGGGGGGGGGGGGGCGGCAACAGCTCCACAGATTGTGAATCGGTTTCATAGTGAAATCGATTCACAATCTGTTAGCAGTGTAGGCAGCCAATAGATCCCTCTTTGATCAGATTCGATCACAGAGGGATCTATTTGTGCTGGTCGATCTGGTGGCAATCAACCAGTGTATAGCTGCCTTTAACCTATTTTGGTTCCTGGACGTAGAAAGTACGTCCAGGAACCATGTGCGCTACCGCGCGCCCCCGCGGCCGATCGCGCGCGTGCACGCGCACTCCCGGCCGCGGATTCGGTAGCCAGGGAATCAATGTATCGGGCTATGGTGCCCGATCACTGATTCCTCTCCCCCGCTGAAAAAGCGACAGCTTCTCTCGGAAGCTGCGCCTTTTCTAGCCGTTCCCTGCCCAATGCGCCACTCTTAAGCGTGTGTTACGCTTAGAGTGACGTCATGTAAACAAACTCATGGCCGCCATCTTGTGGCCAAAAAGTAATACTACAACTGAAAATAAAAATACATTAAAACGAACACACATTTACATTATAAATCTATTGTTTACCCCCCACCCTCGCAAAACTACCCAAATAAAATGTTTACTATAAAAAAAACAAAAAACATTACAATAAAAAACAAAACATGTAAATATTTACCTAAGGGTCTAAACTTTTTAAATATCAATGTAAAGATGAAATATTTCTATATTTTTTTTATTTTAAACTTGTTAATAGTGATAGATGCAAAATGGAAAAAATGCACCTTTATTTCCAAATAAAATATTGTCGCCATACATTGTGATAGGGACATAATTTTAACGGTGTAATAACCAAGACATATGGGCAAATACAATACGTGAGTTTTAATTATGGAGGCATGTATTATTTTAAAACTATAATGGCTGAAAACTGAGAAATAATGAATTTTTCCATTTTTTTCTTCTTCTTCCTGTTAAAATGCATTTACAGTAAAGTGGCTCTTAGCAAAATGTACCCCCCAAAGAAAGCCTAATTGGTGGCGGAAAAAACAAGATATAGATCAGTTCATTGTGATAAGTAGTGATAAAGTTATAGGCTAATGAATGGGAGGTGAACATTTCTCTCGTGAAAACCACGGAACCTGAATGGGTTAAACAGCCAAGAAACTGTGATAAACAGCTTGAGATAAGGTTTTACAGCTGGAAAGTTCAAAGGGTAATTTCTGCTTTGTTACATAGCTTAAAAGACAGTGTGGGCAACTGTGACAGTAAGATGCAATGTTATAAATAAAGCTTTATAAATGAAAATAAAAATGAGACTATCTTCTTTGCTACTAATATTCTATTTGCACTACACATTCAATTCATATCATCATACATGTTTTTCCATTCAGGTTTGCTTAAAGGAGCTCTAAACCAGGCAAAATCCCCCAAAATGTTTTGTCTGTATATAATAGGTTTGTAATGGAGTTCAGGAAATCCAAGTTGAATGTAAGCATAGCATATTGGAGGAGCCAGTGCCTACAGCTGTGCATGATGGGCAGCATAGGTTGCTAACTGGCTAACACATTCTCCTTGTAGCACTAGACTCTTAAGTTTCAATTCTGACCAGGGCATTCACTATCTGTGTGGAGTTTGTATATTCCTCCTTTGCTTGCATGGGTTTGCTCTAGGTACTCCTTGTTCCCACCAGCTCCCATATGCTGATCTGTCTTCTCCCACTTCACAGACTGTGAGAGAACTCCTGAAGATACAGATTTATCTGTTATTGGTGACAATGGGCAACATCTCTCCACTTCTTGTTACCCTACTACCATGCTGCTGGGGTACAAGCACACAGACATGAACTTCAGTATGGAGCAAGCAGGCGTGTGAGCAAAGGTATGCTATTCCGAAATTCTGTTGCTGCAGCCATTAGATTTTAGTATATCCTATCTGATATTCCCAATATTGTAACTGCTCCAAGCTACTGTGCAGGCGCATGCTGCTGCGCTCATTCTTGTACAGAATCGCGGCATCAAGCTTTGAGGGCTGGAACGGGGGGAGGAGCTTCTGGTGGATCCAAAGGCTTTCCTCTACCCAGGTAAGTATCTGATTGTTTTGTGTTTGATTTTTTCCTCATGGATTTTTTCTTTCAATAGGTTTTGCTCTTTCATTGGATGTGTGCACAGCTTTCTGTGTGCTCATATCCCCTTTACTTCCTGTTCCTCCTGCTGAAGAGGAAATGGTTACTCAGTGCTGCTTGTGGGGTTCATGGCATTACCCAGTTAGTAGTTGTGAGCAGTTCTAACTTGTGTATTATGAAATATATTGTGCTTTGTGTGTGTTTGCTGTGTTCAGTTGCTAGCACACATTGCTCAATGCTTTCTCTGTAAAACACTGTGAACCCTGCAAGCAAAACCAGAAACCAGCCAAGTTCCGCTCCTCCAGCAGAAACTCTGAGTGGCATTAAATGAGCACTGTGTACATGCAGTTCCATTAATGCTTCTTTTTGTAAAGGAAGTTCCTTTTTAATAAGAAAGTAGTTGAAAATCTTACTAAATAAGATATGGGTAGAGCTATGTGTCCCCCATCTCCAGTGAGAATAGCATACGTGATCCAACACATATGGGCTTATTAAAGTTGTGGTTAGAATGTAACACCCTTACCTGGGTCATATCGGATCACAGGGTCGCTGAGAGATTTGTGAATTGGCACACTAATAAGTTTAAATTTATGTTCTAAGGTGTGTTCTGAAAATCGGCCACATACAAGCTCAGTAGTCCCAGTAATTGAAAAACTGCCTCAAGATGCTGCACAAAATTAAAGTGAGACCGGGGTGAAAATAAACTGATGAAGTAAACAGTTTTATCTATCCTTCTATACTTTTTTTTTTCTGTCAGACATCCCATAGCTTTATTTCATTTACAAAGTAGATTTAATGTTTTATTGTTTTATTGTCTCTGCTCAATCGCAGTGTCTAAAGAGTCCCAGAGTTAAAATATATGAACAATATATTTTATATATTTTATCAATCCCCTGCTTTCAGAAGCTCTTCTTGGCCAGCAATAGTTTTATGGCTAGAATTCCTTCCTTAAAAGAGAAGCTGTCATTTGCATGCCTTATGGTTAACTCTTTCAGGCAATAAATGAAAAAAGCATGGCCTGGTAAATAAAGGTTGCCACTGTACATCCACATGTTTATCTCATCATGTCACATGCAGGGATGTGCTCACGCGTAATTATGAGTAGCTAACTACTCGAATGAGGCTTAAAGGGAACCAAAGATGAACGTTTCACACAAAATAAACATATCAGTCGATAGCTTGTTAAGAATAAATGCTCTACCTGATAATTTCGCTGCTCTGGTGTGCCTTTTTTAGTGTTTTTTATCCATTATTGCTCCAGGAAAAATCAAATATGGCCGCCGGCTCATATCTCTTCTGCTTCCGGGTTATGAGTGGTTCTGGATGTGCTGTCTAAGCTATATGAGAAAGGCTGCTGCAGCCTTTCATCTGTGTGCTTTCATTTTGGTATGATGTGCAGCTGCCTGTAGGAAGTGTCTCTCATAGGAATGAAACTGCAGTCATCATCATTATCTAGTGCACACAGAGCACACAGGGATCATATTGCAGCCACAGAGCTTCTCTCTCAGCAGGAGCAGCCCTTCCCATGTCATCACAGCTCTCAGTATGCAAAGCAGGAAATCTGAGCCAGGAGGTGGCAGGCTTGAAAAGACTCCACAGAAGAGTGACTCAGCTATAATGATTCCAGGTCAAACCTAGACTGAGCCAGTCGGGGATTCTTATCACAGCTGCTAATAGACTAATTAAACAGATAAGAATGAAACTAAAAGCAGAGTAGGTGTTTACTGTCATGTTCCCACTGATAAATGTAATAAAATACATAAGGGTGCTTCGTCTCTGGTTCTCTTTAATTGCCTCAGGTGAGCGGCTGGGAGAGAGGGGGTTAATTACCCAGCATTACCGCTTCTATGTCTATTAAAGCCCCGCACTCACAGCCTCACACTCCTTCTGGTCGAAGGAGGAAGTACGCAGTACTGAGTCGTGGAACGCGTCCCATTGGACGCGTCTGAGTCTGTAATACGCATAGAAGCGTTGGGCAGCTGGGCAATTAACCCCCTTTCTCCCAGCCGCACACCTGAGGCAATTAAGCCTCATTAGAATCACAAATTCGAGTAGCTAGCTGCTCATAATTACTCGCGAGCACATCCCTGGTCACATGTTGCCCGGGTACACTTTAGATCTCGTCCGCTCTGACAGCTTATAAAGGGAGTTCTACATGTCTACAGGGGGGTACACATAAACTCCACCTCTTATCAGACACCGAATGGGAGTCACAGCCTCTCGCCTATGTCCAACCATGAGGTCTTCCACATGACTGGTTGTCAAGTAGATAAACAGTCATAAAGGTGGCCACACACCATACAGTTCTTTAAATATCTTTTTAATGCAAGAATTGCAATCAATTTTTCTGACTGTAACATTTCAAACATCTGACCAATGTACCAATCACATGTTCAATGTTTCCCCAGTTATGAAAAAAAAGATTGAAATCTGAAAAAATTGCTAAGGGCTGTACATCAAGTAATTGACAATCTACCACACACCATACCATTTTGATAACAATTGATCGAATAAAAACAGGAAATTTGATCAGATTTCTCGATCAAATGAAAGAAAAGAAGCTTTCGATTTTTCGGAACTACCGATCGAAATTATTGAATTGGTGTAAAATTGGATCTTTTAATTGTATGGTGTGTGTGCTACCTTAAGAAGGATTGTTCTGCAAGCTCAGCACAGTATAAACTGCTAGTACCAAACTTAAAGTAAACTTTGAATGAATCCCTTTAGGCTGGATTCAGTGGCCTATTGCATGACACGCATTGTGCATGTGAGCTGCAGCGAAGACTGGACAAAGCGTTTAATACAAAGCCTGCAAGTTAGAATTATGCGATCAGTTACAACACAGTACTGTGAACAGCCCCATAGAATTGTATGGGCAGTGAGTTGACATGCAAAATTCTTCGGCAACTCAATTGATCACTGTGAACTATAGCCTAAGTCTTCTTTCTGAAATATCTTGAACATATGTTGTAGATGTGTGTGTGACTGCATGATACAGTTTTATAATGTAACTGGCATCTCTGTATATTGTACTTACATGTTCATTTTCCTCTATTACAGGTTGCTGTCAAGAATTTGAGGGTCCCATCTTTTGAACACCAACAGTATCTGCAGCTTTAGCGCCAAATTTCATTTGTATTCTTTCCCTGAACTAACTCGCCGTACCCCATCCCATCACAGACTGATTCTGGGATTGCCCTTTACTGTTTATTTTGCTTTACTTTATGTATTTGTTTAACCCATCCTCCGTTTAGGAGAATGCGGAATCATGACTAAAGGCAGGGATTAGTTGTGTGGGGATATGACGCCCACTCTTTCATCAGAGAGAAATCTGTGACCTTGCCACACTCGTAGGTATTGGCGGGAAAAGGAAGAGTGATGTTCTTTAAAAGCGCCGGGGGAGGGTGGGAAGTTTGGCCGCTGAAATAAGAAACACCAGCACGGAATTCTGCATAGACATCTGGCACCTGTTGTGGCAAGAAAGAGACTGCATCCTAACTGCTAAAAGCAGCTGGTTCCTGAGCAAGGACACAGGACAAGTACTGTAGCTCGTAGGTAACCAGTTGGCGAGACTGGTGTCCGAGGGTGGTATGGCAGGATTGGCTGGTGCCTAGGGTGTCGTTTTTAGACTGAAAAAGAGCACCTATTTTACCATTCACACTAGTTTTTGTGCATCCTGTCTCCATGTTTACTGGGTCGATTTATCATTCACTGGGTCAGGAATCTAACTTATCAAACTCAGTTTTTCATTAATTGCACTATTTTATTTTAATCAGTATAGCTGAGAACCTTTTAGTTTTCTGTATCCTTTCTGGGGTGTGAAAAAAAAAAAAAAGCCAAAGAAAAGTAAAACGGCCTATCCTTTCACTGGATAGGATGTATGTGCCATTTTATATCTTTTATTTTTTATATTTTTAAAGCTTTATGTAGACAGTTCTGTATGCAAAGCAGATTCCACTCCACGTTGTAAGATAATTTCATTCCTATTAACCAGAAGATTGAATATTTAATATCAAAGCATATCTAGCTGACTCACATGATATATTTTTTAACAAAACAAAACTATATTGCTTAGGGCATTAAAGCAGAGCTCCAGGCTGAGGTAATATAACATTGTAAAGCAATTCTGTCTTCAACATTAGGAAAAGGACAATGATGAAGCAAGTTTTTGAGCACAATTGCCATTATTAACTACAGGTAGGACAACATATACTCACCTCTTCTTTATAGCTCCCGATGGCCCTTGATGCTCCTCTTCTATAACTGTTATCCCCTGGTGTTAAAGTGAAAGTAAATTAGTGACATAGCCATGCAATGCCTTTTCAGTAAGCCAATTGCACAGTCTCTTCCAGCCATTGGCGATGTGTGTGGAGAGCAGGTCGGCACCAAATGCAATAGTCAGCAGATTCCAGCCTTTGGAATTGTGGGAAATGTACGAGGCTATTACCCCTGTCAAATGAAGCCGATTTCATTATCTACCCATAATTCCTGTTTTCAGAAGTAATGAAATACAATCGTCTTTTATTGCTTGTTGAAAGAGGAACTTTAACTAAAAGGGGGAAAAATACTTTGCAAAGTGAGAAGTTAAAAACATCGAAGAGAGATCAAGAAATGATTGATATTTGCCATGTAATTTTGTTCATATTGTTTGATCCCCATTCAGCCTGCATGTAATCATCTTTACTACTGACAGACATGGGAGAGAAAAAAAATAAAAAAACAAACAGCACCAACTGCCATTATCTATAACCACACCCCCTAACAATGTGATAGGCTAAACGTTTTTTTGTTGTTTTTTTTTATAGCTATACATATGCACAGAGGGAGATACTGGTTGCCTAGCAGTTGGAAGTAGCTGTTATTTCCCACAATGCAACAAGGCTACCACAGTATGATGTAAGGACCTAGGTCCTGACATCACACTGTGGGAGGGGTTTCACCACAAGATCAGTCACTCTGATGATGTATTGGAGACAAGTTAAAGATTTACTTGTAGGAAAGTTGGCATCCACTACTGATTGGGGTGAAGTTCAATCCTTGGTTACAGTTCCTCTTTAAGGCTTCTTTAGTGGACTCACTGTGGCGCTTGGGGAGAAGAGCACTTTAGATGGCAGACGGGGAGCATCAGGGATCATTAGTGGACCTATACTGTACCAAATAGTCTTAGTCACAATTGTTACAGACCCACTTGAAGGGCTTCTTACTACAAAAAGTAACCTTAATGAAGCCAGCACCAAAATAAATGGCTTACTTTTGTGCCAATAACTTGATGGGGCTGCCATATCGGTATTGTTACTAGAGCTTGGGCTAGCCTCATTCTTCTGCCTTATTATGGCCCCATGCATGTGCCTGTGGTCCCGCCCTCTGAATGCATACTTGATATGCTGAAAATGTAGAAAGTTTTCACTGAATGTAACTTGTTACTATCTAGTTTATTACCCCGTGCAACGTCTATATTTCCCAAATATACTTTAGTGCAAATTAGTGTGGGAAATGTAATATTTTCTCCCTACGTATACATTTCAGCATTTTTCCCGTTAATTCTGAATCCTTTTATGATAATCTGTCTTTATGCAAACATCTTCGTAACTGACTGGCTCCATATTTAAACAGAGCTGAGAGTGCAAATGTTATCACTGTGCAGCAGATAATCTACACTGCGTTGTTCAACAGATTTAAATAATCTGGAAAAGTTATTACGTAAGTGGCATAAGGGAAGCCTAGAGGAGAGGGTAGACTGTACCAATGCAGTGATGTTCTTTTGTAGTTCAAAGGCCAACTATCAAAAATAAACCCCAAAACTCTAAACGCTAATTCTCTTTGGGGGTATTGTGTAACTGGTTTTATGCTAGGTACACACCATACAATTTTCTGGCAGATTTACCTGCCTGATCGATTTTTTTCCAACATGTCCGATCTGAATTTCGATCGATGTTCCTACTGATTTCCGTTCACTTCTATGGAAATCGATCGAAATTTTGATCGGACATGTTGGGAAAAAAAATCAATCTGGCAGGTAAATCTGCCAGATTGATTTTTTTTTTCCCACAAACCTTTCCTCTTTATTATCTGTTTCAGTGCAGCCCTTGACAAGATATGAGGGTAGAGTAGACAGGGTGGCTTGCTTAAAGGGTAACAGTAAAAAAGGGCGCAGGAGGCTAGTGGACAAATCGGGCGCCGCCATTCACTCCCATAATAAATATCGTTTAATGGGCGCCCGATAGGAAAAAAGGGCGCCGGAGAAAAATAACGTTTTAAAAGCGGCGCCCGGAGACTTAATGTTTTATTACTGCTTCTCATGATTACACATTATTTAATGATTTATACATTTTTAAATATTATTTTTAAACGAAAAACAGTACAATATTTTTTTCCAAACATTATTTTTAAACGAAAAACAGTACAATTTTTTTTTACATTATTTTTAAACGAAAAAAACAGGGGGGTCTTAGGTTTAGGCACCAACAGGGGGTCTTAGGTTTAGGCACCAACAGAGGGGTCTTAGGTTTAGGCACCAACAGGGGGGTCTTAGGTTTAGGCACCAACAGGGGGGTCTTAGGTTTAGGCACCAACAGGGGGGTCTTAGGTTTAGGCACCAACAGGGGGTCTTAGGTTTAGGCACCAACAGGGGGTCTTAGGTTTAGGCACTAACAGGGGGGTCTAGGGGTTAGGGGTAGGTACAGGGAGGGTTACTTAGGCACCAACAGGGGGGGTCTTAGGTTTAGGCATCAACAGGGGGGTCTAGGGGTTAGGGGTAGGTACAGGGAGGGTTACTTAGTAATTTTTTTTTTTAAACGTTATTATACGTTTCACTATTTAAACGAAAGATTAACGTTTTTACAATTGCCGATTTAATGCACATTATTTAATGATTTATAACTTTATAAAACATTAATTTTAAACGAAATACAGTACAATACATTTTTAAACGTTATCCATGCTTATCGTTTAAAACCCTGCGCCCTTTTTTCCCAGCGCCCCTTTTTAACGTACGCTGCTTAAAGGACCTCTGTCGACAAAATCTTGAAATTTGATATATATGTAAACTCCTACAATTAAGAAGTACGTTTCTTCCAGAGTAAAATGAGCCATACATTATTTTTCTCCTATGTTGCTGTCCCTTACAGTAGGTAATAGAAATCTGACAAAACCGACAGGTTTTGGACTAGCCCATCTCCTCATGGGGGGGTTCACAGAGATTTATTTTCAAAATGCACTTAGTGAATGGCAATTGCTCCATCCAACTGCCAAAAAAGTGTGCAGCGAACAGAGAGGCTGGCCAGCATCTTTGTATAAATCTTTTTCAGGGAGTGTCTTTATAAAGAATATAGGCCATGCTGAAAATCCCCTATGGAAAGATCGACTAGCCCAAAACCTGTCAGTAATGTCAGATTTCTACTATTTACTGTAAATGCCAGCAACATACACTGTCTGCGGGGAGTGGACCGTTTAGTGTCTCCTCTAATGGTTTGCTTGGAGCCCGGGGCTTATGCGCTTCCCCACAGGCTATATAGGGGAAGGTTTCCCCCTGCCCAGGATTATCGAGGACTGCACAGAAGTGCGGTATGCTTACTGCAACAATCCCGCAGATCCATTGCAGAGGGACAATGTGAACTGCTCATATTTATAAAAATAGGAGCCTTTCAGAAGCTTTCTACACATACTGCTCAGCCGAGGCAGCTAATAAGGAACGCCTTGGGCCAGAACCTTGTGTGTGTAGTGTTGTTTCCTAAAGATCTGGCATACCCAACCGATCCCCAAGTGCAATGTTCTCCTACTTGCCCCACCTGCAAGAAGCCACGCTGCCCCACCTGCCTGCGAATTGTAACATATGGTAGCAATGCATTTGTGCAGAACTCTGCCCAGAACTATTGCCTGAAGGATCAAATCCTGACTCTTGCAGGTGACATTCCTTACATGTGTGTACGAGGCTCAAGAGCTGGTAGTATTTTTTACATTGATTTCTGCCAGCCTTATCTGATACACATATATATATACACACACACACGGCAAATATTGTCAGAGTCTATTGTTTGCTAGATCAAGAATATAGCTTGTTTACAGGTGTCCCATGATGATTAGTCATTCATACATTACCTGATCCGGCCGGCACGAGTCCCGCCGGACTCCGCTGTCTTCTTCTCCGCGGTCGGCTCCAGCTTCACTGAACTTCCTGCCGGGACAGGAAGTGAAGCCAGCCGGAACCCGGAGCCCAGCAGAGAAGAAGACAGCTGAGACCAGGGGACTCGCGCGGGCGGATCAGGTAATGTATTGCTGCTAGCATCGGTCGTCGGGCATTTGAACGCCGCTATCGACGCACTCCCAACCCGCCGGTGATCGAGCAAAATCTTCCACACAGATAGCTCGACGGGAACGATTGATTTCGGACGGAAATCAATCGTTCTGTCAGCGTTTACGCAACCATTTCACAGCAGATTCGGTCCCAGTAATCGAATCTGCTGCATTTTGGCGGGAAAATCGTTAGATGTATGGGCCCCTTAACTGTAAATAGAACATTGGCAAAATAGAACAGGGTCTTGAATTTTTTTAATTTAAGGGTTTCATTTTTAACATTTACTTCAAAGCTGTAGCCAAGACAGTCTGATATAAAATCTGCTTCATCAATTTGCAGAAAAAGCTCGTTTGCATAGATAACTGTAGTTTAAAAAAACAAAACACTAAACAGAAAGGGACTTCAGACAATTTCTTAGTAGGGCAAGTACTATATTTTCCTATGCTTATCTCATTGTCACATCCCTTCAGGTACACTTTAAAGAGAACTTGAACTGAAAATAAAAAGTCAAACTAACCATACACAGGTCATAGTTTCCTCCTATGGAGTCTACTTCTCAATCTCTTTCTTCTCTCCTGCCTTCCATTTGTCCACTGTGATCAATGTAATTCTCCGTCCTCCATTTTTAAAATGGCCATTACCCAATAACGGGTTCCTGGTCAGCACACTGTTAAACTGTAATATCACCCACTTGAGCCATAGGGAAACATGAACATTACCTTGCACATTCAGTTATAACTGACAGCAACTGCTATATTTCATTTCTGACAAAATATTGTCAGAACTGGAAGGGATCACTGTAAGAAAAAAATGGTGAGATTCTGAGAGAAAAGTATGAGGTAAGTATGTAATATTAATTCGCAGCTATGTCATGTGTTTATTTTAAATAATTGTACTCACTTCAGGTTCCCTTTAAGGGCAACACAGTTTAAGTATCTGTATGTACTCTTTACTCTAATTTTACAAAACAGAGGCACACAGTGCAGGCATTTCCAGAGTTCATAAATACACCAACCTTGTGTCAGATTGCAATATAGGAGACTTACTGTATATAAAATGCAAACAAACCTAAATTCTATTGGAAAGACCTGGCACTTTAATTGATGTAAGCGGATAGAAGATTTTCAGTTCATCCCCATCACTGTAGAACAGTCCTGATCTTCAGAGTACACATTTAACATTGAAAACTTTAATTTCATTGTGATAAACTAGACAAATATGTAAGAAAAAGGCTTCCATATGACTGGTTACATAATACACCCACAAATAACGTGAATTTAGGTATTTTCTTGATAGTTGTGCGGAAGGTATAATGCACTTGAGCCAAAGAAATTTGTCAGTGCTGTGTCAGGAATATTTTGGCATAGTGTCATTTTCTAATGTTATTTCACTGTTCAGGCTGGAGCTCTGCTTTAATATTGAATACTTGTAGAATGTTACGCAAGTTGGAAACTACACTTGCAGAAATTCTCAGACATAAGCACAATATGGTTAATACATTGGTTGGATTATTATATATTATGACTCGCAGAAGTCAAACGCTGGCAAAACACCATATTGATTCTTGCTTTCAGAGTGAGTTGCACACTAATTTAGTGTAATAACTAGTGTTCTGACATGGCAGTGTCCAGGCCTGTCACTATAATTGTCTTGCTCTGCTTGGAGAATATAGGTTTTAGGCAAGGGTTGTCACCTAGTAGGTGGAGCAGGTGCTTAATCTGAGCGCAAGCGTCTTCAAAGGTGCACAATAGTGACATAGTAGAGAACCTTTGCACCAGTTTAGGAACAATTTGATTCTAAAGCCTGCATATTCTGCTGCCAGTAGGAGCATTTTTAATAATAAATAGTAGGTCTAAATGAACTCCTTAGGAGTTATTAACCCACCAGGCAGTGTGGATCAGGCTGACATACAAATGTTTTTTTCACCCAAAAATCGACCAAAATCTGCCGCAAATCCAGTTTTGGGTGGAGGCATCCAGTCACAACACTAGTAATTACAAACAAAGCTGCTATCTTTGGAGGAAGATCAGTATGTGAAATAGTGCTAAGATTTGCCTTGCAAACTGCCAGCTCCCAGTTATGATAGTCGTACAATTTTGTATATAGGAGTATTGTTCAGAGACAGCCGATGCCATAATTACCTCTGTATATAAATGTATTCATAAACCACGCCCAAGGTGTCAACTCTTCCTGCCCACCCACCCTGAGAGACTCGGCTCTCCCACACAGTGCTTGTGAGGCCCTTGGGAGATTAGGCCTGGTGCAATATGCTACTTATTTTACATACAATTATTTTTATCATTTTTATGTTTTGTCTGTCATTCATCATGATCAGAATTAACCTTTAGAGTGCCAGGAGAATGTCCTCTCAATGTGGCATTACGTGGGTTAATGCGAGATCTTAAAGTGTTCTATGTGGAGTGTGTGTGTGTGGGGACTATGTACATATGTATGTGTATGTAAATATGTCTGTGGATGTGTATATATTGAATGTGAGTTGGCGTATCATAAAGGAAGTTGCTCCTAGAGATTAATCATTGTTACAGGTGGGCACATTAATCACAACAGTTTGTCTCCACCTTTAATTCCTGTAAGGAACACATTAATAAATGAGTGAGCTTTCTGCCCAAGTGGCCTGTTACAAGCTCGCCCAAATCCTGATTTCTCCCTCCTCTGCTGATCTCTGACTATTGGTTATTTGTCTCGTTCTCTACAGCTCACCATTATGAAAGAGTTAAAGAAAGCTGCTTTTTGTATATTTATCTGATTAGGCGTTGTAGTTGAGTTTCCTGCTGGCTTGAGATCCACCACAGCAAAAGTTTGAAAAGCAATTCAGATTTTACTGAATGCAAACAAGACCTTGTCCTGCCCTATAACCTTACACAGTCTATATCTCTGCTTATTTATCACATGCACAAAGGTTCCTCATCCTTGTCTCTGCTGACTTTCGTGTCTGATTAGACCATGGCTCTGATCTGATTGCTAGCACTTTGCACTGCTGAAATCCCCACATATCCTCAGAGCCGTTAATATCAGTTATACATCCCCTTTTCATGTTAGAACCGCTTGCTTAGTCATTCCTTCCTTGCTTTGTCTGCTGTTCTTTAACAGTTAAAGAAAATCTGTAACGAATAAAATCTCACCTAGGGGGTACTCCCCTCGGGTGGGGGAAGCCTCCGGATCCTATTTATTCTTCCCCCATCATCCTCGGTCCCACGGTGGCGGCGAAAATCCTCCCGGAGCGGCGGTGATGTAAATATTTACCTTTTGGCTCCAGTGCAGGCGCAGTATCCTCTCCTTCCCACGAAGATAGGCGGAAATAGCCGATCTCCGTCGGGCCGCTCGACTGCACAGGCGCAAGTCACCTGCTCAGTAGAGCGGACCCGACGGAGATCGGCTATTTCCGCCTATCTCTGTCAGAAGAGCTGCAACAGTGCCCCCGCTGGAGCCTGGAAAGGTAAATATTCAACAGTCTGTCGGGCCGCTGTTCGGAGGGCTGCAGCGAGACCCCTGTGGGACAGAGGACGACGGGGGAAGCCTCATTAGGATCTGGAGGCTTCCCCCTCCCGAGGTGAGTACCCCACAGGGGACGTTTTTTCCTTTTTACAGTGTCTCTTTAAGGCTGGTGCCAACTTCTGTGATTTTCAGCACAGATTCGCACAGCAATGAATTCCCACGTGCCTGTTGCCATTAAATGTGAAATTTGCATCCAGAAAAAAAAAAGTATGGTTACTTTTTTTCAGATACTGCATGCTGTACAGTGTATATGTTTTTGCGTGCATTTTCGCATGTGAAATCAATAAGATTTTCTTCTACAAAAAAAAATAATCAAGGAGAAAATTTTAGGAATTCACATGTAAAAATCGCATGCAATTTTTGCATCCAAAAATTCACATGCGATTTGCATGCATCTAGTGGAAACACAGCCTAACACAAGTGAGTTTTCATTTGTGCCCATTTCAGCCCCATGAAAAACATCTGTCAATAGTTTGGAACTATTGCATAAAGCTTTTTTTGGTGCTGGTTTATAAAAATTGGAGGAAAATAAAATTTTCCTGTTGCCCATGCTGTTTTCCAGAGTTGGCCAAAGATTGAATTAAATTTTGTTGTGTGAATTTTAAAAGTCCTGTTCTTTAGATTTCTCTGTCCCGGCCCCATAGTTGGTCACACGAATGGGAACAAGAGAGAGGTCTGGGAGAAAGATGTGGAGTGGAGCAACTTGTCTTTATAATACGCAAGCGTGTGTGGTGTCCCTATACCCCTCACCAGTTCATTTCAATTGTGGCCCAAAGAGCCTTTCTTTTCTCTTATAAACACAAATATCTAAAGAAAGAAAAAAAACTACAAACCAAGGAAAAAAAAGTGATTATATATATATATATATATATATATATATATATATATATATATATATTTCACACCCCTGCTGGACTGAGCAGGCTCCCACCGTACATCTTTTATTTGACTCAAGAAATGTTCCTTTTTCATAGTTTATTTTTCTTGTTTCCCTAAATGTTGTTATATAATTATTGTTATTGATAATAAAAAAAAAGAAAAAAAACAACTGGTTTGTGTTTTAAGAGGGCAGAATACACAGGTTTGCATGGGGGTCCTCACTCACTTGTGACCATTTCCTTGTTTGTTTCGCATTTGCTGTTTGTTTCAAGTTTATTATTTTTCTGCATAGGAAATCTGTTGCTTGCACACAGCAAAGTTTACCTTATAGGTCAGAGTCAAATCTGTCCATTGAGAGAAGATTGGAGTGAAATGTAACATGAATGTGCAAAGTAACCCATTTTGTTCCTTTTATTTTATTGCAGAGTAAGAATATTTGCATAACCTTATGGTAACCCACCAGATTTGGGTGGAGGGGTGGCTGGGAGACAGTGTTATGGTAGAGCTCTTGTTTCCTTAATGATGACTGTTTCTCCATGTTGAATGTGCTTTGCCTGTTGGAATACTGCATGGCTTACCATTATCTCAATTAGAGCCAAAACATTATCCACTTGCAGAGTGAGCAGCAGTGGGAAGTCATCAGGGTCACAGAGATGTATTCAAATTGTCCAATCACACTTCTCCCAAAGCCAAGCCATTGGTCTTGATTGGTTTCCGACTTAAAACTTATCCCCTAATGGGTGTACACAAGTCTTTGTTTGCCTGACGAGGGAGTTCTAGTCCTGTATACTTTTCCTCGATATGGACTAATACACTGGGCAGCACACTTGTTGCAGTTACAGCTTTTTTTTTTTTTTTTTTAAATTACAGTGGAATCTCGTTATAGTAAACTCTGATATAATAAACTTCTGGATATAGTAAACTCAGTCCTCAGGTTCCAGCAAATGTGTCTTTATGAATAAACAATACATGACAAATTCTGATATAGAAAACTGCTTTTCCTGGTCCCTTGGAGTTCACTATAAATGGATTCTACTGTATTGTTGTTGATGACATACTGTTTCTAGCAATCACAATGCTGATAGAAATGGATTTTATTTTTAAGAGCAACTTATTTTCCCATTTTAGTTATCATATAACCGAACTTCATCCATGAAATATGTATGGTTTTGTGTGCTTCCTTTTGTGACATAAGATCTCATGGCATTCACTGATCTGATCACACTTATACCTGCTGCTCGCAATGCAACTTCCTGTTAGATCAGTGGACAACTGGAATAATTTTTAGATCATTACTGCACAAAACCCATCCCGTTATCGGACATGTCAGAAATTATCTATTCGACCCGTCGATCTGATGGAATGTTGCATCCTGTGTACCAGCCTTAAAGGTGCCCATATGATAAAATATTGATTGTGCAATCTTAACAAATCTATGGATACTTTTTTTTTTACATAGAAGTGGTAAGATTGTACAATCAAGATTGTATCGTTAATTGGCACCTTGTACTCTTGTCTTTGCAGTGTTGCTAGACCTAGCAGTGAAAGATGGGAACAGTGCTTGTAAGGGTTAATGTTTTTTTTTTTGGTGGCATCCAGGACTAAGGTGATTTGAGACTGTTTTGGCCCTGTTTACCTGTCCTGAAAGCCTGATGGCCACATTCCAGCAGCTTCTAAGTTAAATATTGGATAGCTTCTTGTAGTAATGGTTGATGTTCTGTATCTTTTGATTTGCATGCTTTTGGATATGCAATCTCTTGATTTCTCAATATTTTTTTCTCCTTTTCTGTTTCCAGGCTTTTGTTTTGCTTCTTATTTTTTATATTTGTTTCTTTTTTTTTTTATTTTTTTTTTTCTAATGTATTTGATTTGTTTGCTTCTACTCAGATGGCAAGCATGTCTAAGAAATAGATTTTTAAAGAGAAACCTTCTCCTTACAAGAGATGTATATTCTTCTATGAGGACATTTCTGTTCATCACACAGTACATTGACTTGTTCCCCTTTAAAGGACTTACGAGGCCAAAATGGCTAAAAAAGCCAAGTACCTGCAAGATGTTTAAATGCACAGAGGACGCCGTCCGCGCCCTCCGTGCAGTTCCGCCGGGTCCCCTTCCTGAGATCGCCCCCCGTGCCGATCGCGACCCCACAGGCCGGGTCGGGCTCTCGTGCCGCTCCCAATATGCCCGCTTCTTCTGGCCGCGGCTGCGCAGTCCGCCTGGCCGCGAGTGCGGCTGCGCAGCTCTAGGGCCAACCCCACCCTGTGGGGTCGCGATCGGCACGGGAGGCGATCTCAGGAAGGGGACCCGGCGGTACTGCACGGAGGGCGCGGACCGCGTCCTCCGTGCATTTAAACATCTTGCAGGTACTTGGCTTTTTTAGCCATTTTGGCCTCGTAAGTCCTTTAAGACCAACCAGTGTCCCTAATTTGTGACCAAACACACAGAAATCCACATGGTTAATCTGTTGTCAAATATGTGAAGGTGATTGGACGTGCAGGCATGGTCCGACTACCCAGATGGCATTTTGTGGGACGTTTATTCGAGTAGGAGTGCTTACCCTATGAGGTATGGAGGAACACTGAGCAGATTCCTCGTCTCGCATTATCCCCGCAATTTTTGTTGTTTTTGAGCAACTCAAAGGCAATACATCACCACCTAAAAATTACCGCTTCAAGAAACTCCCAGCTCGTATCTGGGGGCCCTTTAAGTTGTTAACCAGATAAATATAATTTGAATCGGTTTCTAAGGTGGGCTGCTTTACTGCAATGACGCTGGAAAGGTTGCGGTTTCAAATTTGTGTGTTTCTCAGGGCTGGTTCACACTTGGAACGCAAAGATTTTGTGTTGCAAAATTACCTTGATTTGCCACAGTTTGCGTTTTTGATTTCTGTTCAATAGAACGAGAATCGCAACGCCATCGCCCCGAAATGCTGCATGCAGCACGTTTCCAACTTGTGCAAATGGCAAACGCTACATTAATAACAGCGTAAAGTGCTGAAAAGTGCCCGAGTGTGTACTAGCCCTCAACGAGCACATGACCCCCCACTGATAAGTAACTTGAAAAGTTTTATGATCACCATGAGGAATCATAACTTTTTTTTTATTGTAAAATGGCTTGTAGCCTGAAACAAAGTTTGCTTTTTTGTTTTTTATAAAAAGTATATTTGGGGGGATAGGGATGGTCAGTGAGATGCAAACATAACTCAGAATTATTTGCATCTGATTGACCTGGTTAGTTACTGACCAATGAAGGGCTAATTTTTTATGTTAGGGCTTAAACACTAGAACGTTCAAAACCAGATTCTATGGTAAGAACTGGGTTAGAACTCCAGTTCTGAAGGGACAAGGTCCTCACATTTTTGGCATAGCTCAAATTAATTGATTGGACTTAACCAGGAAAGATGTGGTTCCTCAAGTAAGAGGACACTGCTCAGTCCATCCTAACCACTGGCATGGATATGGCCCTTGAGGACTGGCTTTTGACACCCATGGGTTAAAATCAAGCAAGATCAGTAGCTCTCAAGGGTTTATCACTCTGAAACAACAACATATCACCAGGAGTAGACAATCTGTTCCTTCTCCACTCCTAAAGGGAAACTCATGGAAAAGCCTGTGGCAATGATTTCATTTGACCAGTTTGGAAGGTGTCTGTCCAGTCCCAATCATGTCACTTTTGTTTCCTGTTCTAGGCTGCAGAAGATACAAATCTTAACAGGTTAATCACAGATGTTTAAATAATGTGATTCTCCATTATTCTACATGAAAAGCTGGTTATCTATACTGTACAGAACAGTTTCCATGTATAACTTTGTTCTACGTTATAAGGTTATTTACATTGAGTTTTTTTATTTTACTTATACAGTAGTGTTTGTGAGAATGCATGCAGCAAGAGGTATGACAGCAGCCCGTTCCACACACTTCTGGTTGGTATCTGTTAACCAGGACTGGGCAAATTATGGCCTGTGGGCCATATCCGGCCCCATGTTGTTTTAAATGAGGGTTGTATTCCTCTCCTCTCTCCCTACAAAGTTGCGTGCTGTGCATAATGTTAAGAGTAACTCACCCAATCGCACTTTCCAGTGTTTATCTCCATGGCCACAGCAGTGTCGTGATCTGTCGCCCGTGTGTGCTATCGAGTCACATGACGCCAGCATGAACATCGCCACTGGAAGATGCAATTGGGTGAGTAAAACTAATCATAACGCACTGCTGGCAACTCTGCAGGGAGGGAGGAGAGGCATATGGACCTCAAGGGGAATGCGGCCCAGAGCGGAAAACAATTTCCCACCTCTGGTCTAAGCCATAGGATATGACAGAAATGGGAAAAAAAAGTCACCAATATCATCGGATTAAAAGCCAGGCACTGACCTAATATGCTTATTCTTTTAACTAGAAGGTAGTGATGTATTTCTTCGGTTAGTATTCCTGTTGTTTTGTAACTTCACTGGGTAACAGTGACCTGGGTTACTTTTTACCCTGGCTAATTCTGTTGGTGCTTTATAAACGGCATTGTTTACTAGCAGATGAGTGAGCATTTAGGGACTATGCGTTGCCTGGCTGATTTCAGCAACGCTAGTACGATCCACTAGGACATCAGACAGTGTATAGACAGTTTCCACTCGTGTTCCGGCAACCCACTGCTGCATGCATATAAGTGCACTGAGCAGTGTAATCATGTGCAATGTAATTGAATGGGCTCAGCAACGCAGTTGCCAGCCAACACCGTGTGGAATGGGCCATCAATCACCAAATCCATTTTTTATAATACACTGGCACTTTTCTTGGAAGAAAGCATGACCTGTACACCATGCAAAGCATTATTGTCACTTTACCATTATTTAATATTACTTATGGGCCTGGGCACACTTTGTAATACATCATAGGTGGCTGTGCGGTTTACATAAACTCATGCAATCTGTTGCTGTGCTCACCCCAGTCAACTATGGGACAGTGCTGCATAACACATAGAACTGCATGCAGTAGTTTGTTGTACAGCACATGAGTGTGTCTATCAGACACTGCTGTCTTTCCACAGCCTGATGTTCTTGACTATTGCAAACTGAGAAGATTTGCCCAGGCCTTAAAGGTGTACCTGAGTGAGAAAAGATAAAGATATTTACCTAAGAGGAAAGTTTCTGGATTCTCCAGAGACTTCATGCATCTTCCTGGCCCCCACTGTTATCACACGCAAGTGCTTGTTATATATGTTATGTGGCCACTGGGTTATGTGGAACTGCGCAGGCGTGGCCGTAGCTTCCATGCATGAAGAGGATAGCAGATGCAATCTTTAAGAAGGACCCGGGTAGTAACAGTGAGGGCCAGGAGGAGCATGTGGGAAGCCTCTGAAGGATCCAGATGCTTCCCTGTTCTTGGGTAAGTACCTCATTTTTTTCCATTTAGGTCTTGGGTTCTCTTTAACATAGCCATATTTATAAAATGGCATTCACAATGACCATGACTATCGATCACCAGATTGGGCTTGCTGCTTTTCTTGTGAGGAACTCCATAGGGCTCAATGAACAACAGTAGTTGTTTGTAGCTTGTTTCATACTCACGGATTGCTGCAGATCTGGACTTTAATAGTAGTACACAACCAAAGCTGGATGTATACATTTTCCTCCCCTAAGCTAACATTCTTGCGGCTCCATGTTGATTTGCAGCCATCATTTTGAATATAGGATATACCTCTTGCATAATCATTTTTATTTTCCATGTGTTACATCCATGAACAGATCCTCCCTTTTATGTTTAGCTAGCTCATGTAGGATTTTTGCTTCTCCTTCACTCCCACCCTATTGTATTTACAGCCTTCTCATGTCTCTAGCCTCAATGAAAATCAGTGGGCTTTCTTCCACTTCTAGCTCTGGTGGGAATTGTTAGGAGTGGTGATCCGTTTCTCCATTTAAGTGGATGGAGCTTCTGATGACCACCTGTGATTATCATACCTTGTCCAGTCAGGGCAAAAAACCTGATCCCATTTTATAAATATTGCATTATAAAGATTGTCTGTTCTTTATAAGTAGGCGCCAAAATTAAATATGTGCTGGGGTGAAAGACCAACAGAATTATACCTGTAGTAGTACAACAGATTTCCAGCTTTTGCTGGTCTAATGAACAGCCTTTCTACCACAGGCCATTAAGATTATATATTTGTAATGCTTTTACATATGAATAGAGAAGTACACACAGTTACTTTGTTTAAAGTTTGAGAGCTCATATGCATATGAACATCTGGCCAGAATAACTCTAATCGATTACCATACTTTACCCTTTAGGGAAAATGTGATGTTGGCATATTTTTTTGTTATGCATAACCTTCTCACACACGTGTAAGATTCTGTGTGAAAACGAAAGAATCGATACAGATTTACTTAATCTGCCCCTTAAAAAACACAATTCAGTAAAGACTTTGTAAAATGGCTCTTTGTAAATAAAAAGATTGTGTTCAAATAAGTATTTTTTTCCTGGTGAGGAGTGGAATGACAATTAGAAAAACAGTTGTGGTTTTTTTTTTGGGGGGGATAGCCTTATTTTATTTATTTTTGTGCATGCTTACAGATTATCTGAGACAAATGTAACACAAGGATTTATATTTCCCTCAGGCCTCCTCCAGCCCCTTGTAGTCCCTGGCCTCATACTGTGTGTGTCAGGTCCCGTATTTTCTCCCGCAGTCAGCTCTGGTAAAATTCTGACCGAGACAGTTGGGGACTACCGTACATGCGTGGCTTTGGCCATAGGTCTCCTTTAATGTGCTCCTTTGGCCAGGAGAAGACACAAACCGAGGGATGAGACAGACTACGTGGGTTTGGAGGAAGCCCTGGTAAGTATAAATACTTGTGTTTCGATTCATCTCAGGTTTACTTTAAAACTGTAATATATCAGTTTTAATTATGTATATATAATGCTTAAAACTGTATTTTTATGGATAAAGAAACAAATCTGCTATATAAATATATATATATATATATATATATATATATATATATATATATATATATATATATATATATATATATATATATATTTACCATTTTAAAAAGGGCTCTACTTGCTGAACATAAATTGGGTAACTTTATTTTAAGCATTTTTTTTTTGATCCTTAAAACTTAGGTACTGTATTTTGGAAATGTTTCCTTTTATTTTTTTTCCCGTAAGGGACCACTATTGTTTTTAATTAAGTACCCCCAGAGAAGTTACTGCATACATACAGAAGAATATATCAGTTTATGTCTTATTAATTGTTAGTGTTTTTTTTTTTTTTTATCCATGTGAGCCCTGTATGCTGGGACACAAGACTCAGTGCAGAGACCACTGACGGGACTCTGTGAGCTCTCTAAATAAAGTCTGTTTTTATTTTCATTGCCCTCCCTAACTGTGGCAATTGCCTACAGGGGGAGAAAAACAAAAAAAACAACAATTAAAGATAAATATACAGTGATTCTTCTGTATGTATGCAGTAACTACTGCAGTGGTACTTAAAAATGAAGTGTTTCACGATAGTGTTCCTTCAAATTTGTCTGTAATAACAAAAGAAAAGTAATTGCAAGTGTCAAGGATTCCCAGAAAGAATGGAAACTCAGTTAAAAGTTAAACTAATGGAGCACTGCCACAAAGATGAAACAAATTCTGTGGTAGTAAGATGGTTAAGCATTGTAACATTTTCTGTACAATTTTAGTATTGTAGCACAGACTTTTTGGTGTTAACCTACATTCAGGAATTGGGACACTTCACCTGTGTAATGTTTTCTGTTGATCTTGTTTGAGTGTGTCTTATAACTACGGTAGTATTTCCTCAATTTCAGGAAGTGCTGATTGATGAAGCAGGGTCCTCTCCCATCAGGATAGGGGTCCTCTTGCCTTCTTCATATCCTGTGATGTCTTTATTAATGTAACCTGACACTTTTTGAGTCTGTTAGACCCTTAAACGGCAGTTATTTTTAACTTTTATGCACGCAGTTACTTTTAATCTTACTGAAATGAGGAGTATATATGTTGCCACTTATTATCACCCTCTAAATGAAGCGCCTGGTTGTCATGCTGATATTTTAAATGATAGGTTGCACCTGCAACAGATTTGCAACCAGTGGACTCAGAACACAAGAAGTCTGATTTAACGTAACATATTGCAAAAACTTATAAGTCAAATATGGAACTTGCTTGTGTATACAGAATCATCCTTCCATGTGCAGGCATTACTGACCAATAAAACGTCCACCTAAGATAAGCTCATGAGATTTAGATCTTTTTTTTTTTTTTTCTGGACGAACGATTACCTCTCATGATTCCATCATAAATGGGTTGAGAACACTTTAAAGCAGGGGTCAGGAACCTTTTATAGCTGAGAGAGCCATAAACGCCAGATATTTTAAAATGTATTTCCGAGAGAGCCATGCAATATATTTCAAACTGGGACTGTCTGCGCAGCAGAGGGCTGATGTCCCTGTTGCCATGGTGGTGTATACAGGTGATTCGCCAGGCAGTGGAAGTGTCAGACATGTCTCCAGCTTCTCTTGGGTTTCAGCAACATCAGCAATTTCCCGAGAGCCAGACATGAGAAATACTGACTAACAGCTTGTACAATCTTGTCCTACAAAGTCATTGGACCTGACAGGGTCCAGAGTGGGACAATTGGAGCAGCTGTTCGTTTTGGGGGGAGCGCAAATATGTTAGTGGTGCATGCTACAGCAGTAGCGTGCCTGCTTTGAAAAGCGCTGCCACACTAAGCTGCGCTGCTTGAGCAGTGTAGCTTAGTGACTCAACCCTTAATGTGAGCCAGATGTAGCCATCAAAAGAGCCACATCTGGCTCCCGAGCCATAGGTTCCCTACCCCTGCTTTAAAGGATACCCGAAGTGACATTTGACATGGTGAGATAGACATGTATGTACAGTGCCTAGCACACAAATAACTATACTGTGTTCCTTTTTTTTTTCTTTCTCTGCATGAAAGAGTTAAATATCAGGTATGTAAGTGGCTGACTCAGTCCAGACTCAGACAGGAAGTGACTACAGTGTGACCCTCACTGATAAGAAATTCCAACTATAAAACAATTTCCTAGCAGAAAAGGGCTTCTGAGAGCAAGAAAGAGGTAAAAGGGGGAATTTCTTATCAGTGAGAGTCACACTGTAGTCACTTCCTGTCTGAGTCAGGACTGAGCCACTTAGAGACACTGAAGCGGAAAAAAATATATGATATAATGAATTGGTTGTGTACTATGAATAATTACTAGAAGATTAGCAGCAAAGAAAATGTTCTCATACTTTTATTTTCAGGTATATAGTGTTTTTTCTAACATTGCATTATTCTATAATATGTGCAGATTACACAACACTCAGCATTCAAAATGATTCTTTCAGAGCAGTCTGTGAAGTAATGACATCTCCTCTGGCAGAGGAAAAGTTAAATAGTCCAGGAACAGTTGAGATAATAAAAGTCAGATAACAGCCCTCTCCACGACTAACTTAGTCGGAGAGCTTAATGGCTTGTTTGCATAGAGATAACAACTGGAGTTTCTCAACTCTTCCTGTACTGGAAACAATTAGACTGATGTATCTGATCTTAATGTTTTATTTCTTAGCTGTACTACACATACAAATCATAATATCATAATTTTTTTTCGCTTCAGTGTCTCTTTAAATACCTGATATTAAACTCTTTCAGGCAAAGAAAGAAAAAAAGGAACACAGCAGGTTTATTTGTGTGCTAGGCACTGTACAGACACAATACTGTCTCATCATGTCATGTCACTTCGGGTATCCTTTAATCTGCTTTCGCCAGGTGCAAAATAATCTAAAACAAACCAGAACTTAAAATATACTTATGAGATGATTGTATGTGTAGTACTAATAGTAAATAAACTGGAAATAAAAATGTCAGGGCTGAATTGTAAACAGCAGCAGTGTGAAAGTGTGATGTCAAATCTGCACAAAGTGTACCTGAGATGGGGAAGAAAAAAAATATACATACCTGGGGCTTCCGCAAGCCCCTTTCAGGACAATCGCTCCCTCGTCATCCTCTCAGGCAGGCATGATCCTCCGCTAGGGGGCCCGGTAAATCATCCAGTCGGGTTCAGTCGGTACATGTGCAGTATGGGGGCGGGGGCTAGCTGCCAGGGTGCACATGGGCAGCTAAGCATGACTACAGAGATGGTACCAAACCGCCCAGCAGGGAATCTGTGCAGCCTGGGGAGATGGTGAGGCAGAGGTTGGCCTGAAGTGGACTTGAGGGGAGCCCCAGGTGTATTTATTTTTTGGGGCCTTAAAATTGACTAAGATATCTCACAGTTTTACTGTGTTATATTAATAAATCTTTTTTTTTAATTTTCTCAGCTCCTGTCTGAATGCTAAAATATATTAACTATTGACCTTTTTATATATATATCTCCCCCCTGCTCTTAGAAGCCCAGTTCTCCGCCAGTAAAATATTTTGATCCATATGCAATTCACTTTTTCACCTGTTTTCTCCTAGGAGATCATTTGTCATCTTCTATTTAAAATAACTTTACAGTACTTTTAAACTAAAAAAGTACCAAAAAGTAAACAAAGTACTATCACAATTATTTTGAGTATTTTCTTGCTTTCTGGTGGCTTAAAAGGCATTTTATTGACAAGTTTAAAAATACCACCTAGGAGAAAACTCACGAGAAAAGTTTAATTGCATATGGGCCTTTATGTCTGTAATTCCTTATCAGCGAAGGACACTCAGGCCCATATGCAATTCACTTTTTCACCTGAGTTTTCTCCTAGGAGATAATTTTTGTATCTTCGATTTAAAATAACTTTCCAGCACTTTTCAACTAAAAAAGTACCAAAAAGTAGGTGAAAAAGTATTATCAAAATTATTTTGAGTATTTTTTTGATTTTTGATGGCTTAAAAAGCATTTTATGGACAATTTTAAAAATATTTCCTTGGAGAAAACTCAGGTGAAAAAGTGAATTGCATATAGCCCTCAGGACCATCTGCAATTCACTTTTTTACCTCTGTTTTCTCCCAGGTGATACATTTTCCTCTTCTATTTAAAGTAACTTTTCAGCAGTTCACAACTGGAAAAAAAAGTACCAAAAGTAGAAGAAAAGTTACTGTAAAAATTGTTATGCATTTTTTTGATTGCTGGGGGTTTAAAGGTCATTTTATTGACAAGGTGTTAAAATAGCAACTTGGAGAAAACTCAGGTGAAAAAGTGAATTGCATATGGGCCTCAGACTGGGTCCTGACTGAAGAAAAACTGTCCGTTGCATAGCTGAATATTAACTCAGGCAGAGAAAGAAGAAATTAAACCCTGCATAGTTATTTGTGTGCTTGGCACTGTACATACACATGCTGCTAATTTGCGCGACTCGCAGTATTTGAGTAGCATGACCTACATGCTACTCAAGACTAATTCACAGTGATTTCAGGTTTTATGTTGTGTTACCCATAATTTAGAAACCGCAACAGAATTAGAGCAGTTTCAGCAGTTTGAAATGTATGCAAGGCTGCCTTTTGGACAGCTGCTTCATAGGCCAAGGGAAAAGTAACATAATCTGGTGATTAAAGTACTAGACCTCCTTTCTGACTAACAGTGAAGAAAATATGTTGAAAAACGCTTCTCTGTGGGTTTCTTAGCACAACATTTTTTCGTCCTTGGCAGTTATCATTTTAAAGCCATTTGCTACTCAACAAAGTGCTAATAAACAATTGGTAAAGGTAGGTACCCATAAACAGGACAGGTTAACATGCAGACACCACCAAATTACCTTTCACCAGAACAGTTTTCAAATTGTTAAATAAACTTGTAAATTATCTAAAATCACTGTATAAGTTTTTAAAAGGAAAATGTGTTCCTCTTCTCATAAGAAAATGGGCTCAATTCAAAGCACATTACTGCGTTCAGTAGTTGTAAGAAACAGATGATTTTATCAAACTGTATGGCCTCAGTTCACTAAGACACATTTGGTAAAAATGCTACGTTCGGAAAAATACTGAATGTAGTATTTCAGATTTAAAGAAAAAATTCAAAAAAGTTTTCTCCGCTTGAAGGAGTCTGTCAGCAAATTGCTAACAATAGTCAAACCGCCAACATCTGTGTAAGCCTGTTGTGAATGAGGAAAAAACACACCCGGGACATAGCAGTAAAGAGTGGAACATACCAGAAGCTGCGCTTCCACAGTTGTCTGTCACCTAGTCAGGCAGATATGCGCAACCCTGTGCTCTGCTCTGTACTCCTGCCTCTACCTACAGTTGTTTATTCCTCGCAGTTCTGCTGCCTATATTGCAAGGAGAGGCAGGCTGTGTTTGCAGCGCAGCTTAACAGGTGTACTGTGATTCGAAACTGGTGTGTAAGTAGTATGGTGAGTGAGTATATACATATACCTCAGACGAGAGATTTATCGCCTTTTACTTTTATAGTATTAGAGCTAAGGGAGTATGTAACTTAACATCAAACATCAAAAATTGAAGAACATAAAACCAACACTCCTGAGTGTTCTATACCTCCAATCAATTAAAAAACCGGAAGTGCTCGCCGGCGGGTCCTGGGACATCGGAGCGGAGCTGCGAGGGCACCGATCGGCTGCAGGGGGCTGAGGGAGGCCCCAGGTGAGTTAATCTCATTTTTTTTTATCGGCTTTAGGTTCACTTTAAGCTATTTGATACAAAGTCATCTTTGCATTCAGGACATTTATATGATATGTGAAATGACTCGCCTATTTATACTTCTACTGTAAGTCTATGTTCCATATCTAAGTTGAGATGGCTTTGAGTATGCAATCAATTGAGGGAGGGGAACTATCTTTCCGATTCATTATGATTGCTTGTCTCGTTGCACACCGAAAGTGAGTGGTAGCGAGTCTGTGGCAGTGTGGAATTTGTTGGAGACCTATATTTAGTAATCCTAATTTGGGTGAGGGAGGGAATGACCATCCTATCAAGAGGGACATTTTTATGAAAATGTGTTCCCACATAGGTTTAATCATTGGACATTGCCACAGTATATGGAATAGAGAACCTATCGCACCACACTGTCTCCAACATTTCCCAGCTTTACCTGTGAAATATTTAGATAATTTTTAATAGCTTTTAATGTTAAACTTCCTAACCCTAATCAAATAATCTCCCCCTACCCTATCTTGTAACACTTAACCCTAATAAACAGCCCTGCCTGATGCTTGCCTTTTGTCTTGTTCACCCCCAAGTCCAAGCACTTTCAGTGGAAATGCTGTAGCCGAATAAAACCTCCCAAATTGACCCATCTGCTGAAAACCCAAGCCCAGGCCCCACTGCAATGCAGTCATCCCTCCTGAGTTCCAAAACCCAAATGAACAACATATTTGCTTTGTTCAACTTAAAAGTGCTAATTTGGTTTTACGTGGCATGACATGTAAGAGGCAGGCAACAATTTATTTTTATTTATTTTTTTAGGTTTTTATTCCTTTTCCTTTAGTGGTTCAACATGAGGTGCTGGTGTTGGGTATCAAAACGCATTGACCAACAAAAGCAGATTGTACAGTAGAATGCCTTTACAGTGAACTCCAAGGGACTGGGCCAAGTAGTTTTATATCAAAAATTGTCATACTCCAGCACCTAAAGCTTGCCGTAGTACTGTATCTTAATTCAGTCAATAATTGGGAGTAGTCTTTTTTTTTTTTTTCTTTTTTTTTGTCAGTACTTCAGCAAGTGAGCACAGACAGTCTAAGATGGCAGAATGCACGCTGCTCAATATGCAGGGATTTGCATGCAACAATCACACAACAGCTTGTACAGAAAGCATTGGTCTCACCAGTTAACCTTCTGGGGACCAGCTGCCTAACCTCCCTTAAGGACCAGATCATTTTAGGTGCGTAGGGGAGGGGGATGCGGGTGCGTTTAGAGTGTCAGGCAGCCGGATCCCCAGTGTAGATAGCTAGCCATCGGTGTCCCCAGTATAGCCCGGTGTCCCCCATATTGCCAGCAGCCTTTACTCACCTCCCAGGCTCCAGCCATGAGCGGCACTAGCCCCCGCTGCTCTGCCCGGCATCCCCGCTCGCACTGCTGCTAAGTTACAGGTGGCAGCCTGATGACGTCATTCTGTTGGAATTTGAAGTCGGCATTTCTAACCATCCCTACAGCTGTAATGCAAATAATCTTTCTTTTCTTATTTCATTGCTCATCGGCCGGCTGGCTAGGAAGAGTTTTTAAAAATGTTATAAAATGCATATACCAGTAAATCTTATTCCAATTAAATCCCCAATCCAATGGTACTACAGAGTTTTCTTTTATGTATTCACCGTGTCTAAAGCCTGGTACACCCCTTACATTTATATAGGCCAATGATTGGACAATTTTACTACCTCCATGTAGTATGAGTGTCAAATTGGTTAGTGTTTGGCCAATGAAAATTAAAGGTCTGTACCAGGATTTACTCTTTCAGGAGAAAATGTAGTGTAATGTATTCAAGATAAGTTTGAGTCACTTACTGGCTTACTTGTATCTCCCTAAGGCACACATTTGCCATCCCAAATCTCCTGCAAAAATTACAGGTCTCAACCTTTTCTCCTGGCCTTGCCAGTATTTTTTTTTAAATGAAGAATCTAGTAATTTTCAAAATGAACCAATGCTTTGTGTTCTTGGTCATGTTTAAGGTTTTAAGGTGTTCTTTCCAGTGGAGTTAGGGTAAGAGAACAGGATGAGACACAACATGCATACGTGGACTGTGCATACAACAGTAGTTTTGGATGGCCTTGATTTTTAGGTTGGTGCTCTGCATGATTCCAGCATGCCTTTGCTTCGTACAACTTCATCTTACCAAAAATACTACCTAACGTTATTCTCACTGGTGTAGTATCTCTTCTCATTTTTGAAAGGCATTAGAAAGGTAATCCGAATTCTACTTGAGGCCATGTAAGCAACGGGCAAACAATGGAATCCTCTTCTTTCATATATTTTTTTTTTCTATTGAATTAAAATGGTCTTGCAGGGAAGGCTTTTCTTTATCTCTGTTCCTCCAGTTATGTCACCTCCACAAAAATGCTTGTAGACCACTGAGAATGATCAGATGTTTCTGTTGGATATGATCATGTGTATCATATCCCATACAAACTTTTACAGTCCACAATTTTCAATCGCTTTTCACTGTATAAATGACTAAACCTTGTTTATCCACCTTAAACAACTTCTGAAGATGTGGGGGTAAAAATTTTGGTGAACTTTTGGTCAAGTTGGTTTTTATTTAACTCAATATTTTACAGAACTTGTAAATTATACTGGACATTTTTGGTCAGTCATTTATCTGCATTCAACACAAGCAGGAATCAGCTGAATGTAACAATAAATGGTCTCTTTATCTACAATTTATCCAGAGTTTTTTTTTTTTAGTTTTGTTTCGTTTGGTATTTTTAATTTCTTTAGGCTGGACTAAGTTAAATAAAGAAAAAAAATATATAAAATATGTATTAAAAATGGCTGTTTAAGTGATTTTTTTGAGAAGTCACAAAATGATTTTTGGAAGTGAATTCCTTGAAATAAACTTGTGATATGCAGATATTTTTGCTGTGACCTGTTCATTTCAATGCGGATGTTTTGTCTGCACACACGGTATCAGAATCACCAAATTTTTCCACGGCTGGAGATCAGTGGAGAACCAATGTCCAGGAGTACATTGCATACATTTCCCACAAATAGTGGCATTGTTTTTTAAATGGTCAAGGCCAGGCATGTCAGATCTCTGGCCAATTGATTGAAAATAAGTTTTGTTTTTTTATTTCTTATACAATCGTTTTCATTGAAAAAAAAAACAGGAAAAACTCTTGATTGCATTGTATCGTGCATGGCCACCACAATGTTGTAAAAAGATCTTTAGGCACATTGGGGTTGATTCACGAATGTAAATAGTAGTAAAAATGTTTCTGTACCGTGTTAGCCAAACAATAAATGTATATATTGTATATATATATATATAGATATAATATATCAGTGTTTTACTACAGCTAACATCTAGAAATATGCCTGAAGAAGGGGACTAGATCCCAGAAAGCTTGCATTATTTAACTTTATCAGTTAGCCATTAAAAGGTATTACTTTTACAAGACTTTGGTTTTTTCTACCTACATACGAATGTAAATAGAGTGACTAACCTCCTGTTACACTATTTAATCAGCGTGCCTTAATTTTAAGTTCCTGCACACTAAGCGTGCTAGTGGCAGCGTATTGTGCGTACGTAAGGAGCACAAGCTCAGCGCATGCTATGTTGCTGTAGTGCAGCATAGCGAGTGCTGGTAATTTGCGCTCGCTCATTCTAACTAAGGGCTGCTCCACTTAACCCGTCCTGAGCTCCTGCGGGTCCAGTGGCTTTCTGGGACATGATCCTGGTGCTTTGATTGGACCAATAGGCTGCCTGTCACTTGACAGGTAACTGATTGTGTCAATCAACGTGTGGGGATCACATCCATTGAAGCCACTAGAACCACTTGGGCTCAGGGCGGGTTCAGTTGAGCAGCCGTTAGGAGCGTGAGTAAGTTACCAGCGCTCGCAAATGATTTTTACAGTACTTTTTCAATAGTCGAGTACTGAAAAGTTATTTTAAAAAGATGAAAAATTATCTCCTAGTAGAAAACTCTGGAGTTTTACTTGCATATGGGCCCTGATGTGAGAGGGGTTTACAGGTTGACATATAGACTTTCACTTAAAAAATACAAATTCCCAGCCTTTAATACCTTTAACCATAGGCCCTGAACAAGCTAGCAGATCAGGTGCTCTGACTGAAGTCTGACTAGATTAGCCACATTGGCTAGCTAGTGCCCACCTTGAACGGGAGCAGCTAACAGGTGAGGAATTCTCCACCTTCATCTGCTCATGGAAGAGAGGTGTGATTGTCTATCAGAATCTGAAGAGATTTATTCACCAAGTACTGGGTATCGTCAAGGAATTGTTTTTGGCACATACAGCACAGCGGATATACATGGGCAGGAAAACTCGGGTACACATAACACAGGCAGATGGCCTATGACTGTACATAGGGCAATTTACATAACACAGAGTGGATTTCGAATCACATATTGCATTTATTGTGGGTGCTGGTGGGGGCAGAGTTTAGGGCAAGGACAGTTTTGGGGGGAATAAAGAGTTCCTGTGCCTGGTGGTCCTGGTGGAGATGGTTTTAAAGCTGCGGCCCAATGGGAGTAAGTTGAGGTAGTGGTTTCCCGGGTTTCTTTTGCAATCTTGGTTGCCCTTTATTGCAGTCTGGAGGAGTATAGGAGGTCTAGAGATGGAAGGGTGGTCCCAGTGATCTTCTCAGCTGCTTTGATAACTCTCTGAAGCTTGTGCTTGTTCCTGGCAGAGGCACCTGCACACCATACAATGAGAGAGGAGTAAAGAAATGGCTTGATGATGGTGGAGTAGAAGCGAGTCAAAAGGGTGTGGAGCGTGCCAAACTTTTTCAGCTGGTGTCCATGTGAGTTAAGTACATCCACAGTAGCATTGCTCAATCCTTCCACTCCACAGGATCTTCTCTGAAGTAATGTCACCTCAAATATAACAACCTCTAATCCAATCACCCCCCCCCCCCAAAAAAAAAACTTCTCCCTGCTCACTGTATACAGCCAGTTTAGAGCAGACTGTGTAATGCTGTGTTTACACGGGTCATTTTTTCCGCTCTATTCTCCGCTCGATCAATTTTGCCTCTCGATTCTCCACTCTATTCTCTTATCTTCCGCTCGTTTTTCTTATCTTTTTGGATTTAAAGGGAAGGTCCAAGCAAAATAAAAAAAATGAGTTTCACTTACCTGGGGCTTCTACCAGCCTCATGCAGCCATCCTGTGCCCTTCTAGTCACTCACTGCTGCTCCAGTCCCCCGCTGGCAGCTTTCCGACCTCAGAGGTCGGCGGCCGTATTGCGTACATTTTTATGCATTCCCGCTAGTGCAGGAACATTAACACATAAATTTTTATGCATTACTGGTTCAATGCGTAAATTTTTATGCATTAAACCAGTAATGCATAAAAATGTATGGTTTAATGTTCCTGCACTAGCGGGAATGCGTAAAAATGTACGCAATACGGCCCGCCGACCTCTGAGGTCAGAAAGCTGCCAGCGGGGGACTGGAGCAGCAGTGAGTGACTAGAAGGGCACAGGATGGCTGCATGAGGCTGGTAGAAGCCCCAGGTAAGTGAAACCCATTTTTTTATTTTGCTTGAACCTTCCCTTTAACTCTATTAGGAATCAAGTGGCAAAATGATCGAACGGGAGATCGGACATGTCAGCAATTATCTAACCATCTATCTGCTGCAAAACCAACCCAAGTATTCCCAGCATAAAACTACAGGTATTCAGCCTCCCAAAGTAAACAATGCTTCCATGGTCTAAAAAGGGAGCCTTATAATCCTACAGTTGTTGACCCCCACAGGCATGCAGCATTACCTTAAATATATAACAAACAACCTCCAATATGTAAAACCTTCTCAATTTATTCTCACAGATAAGTATTGTGCATATATTAAAGACAAAGCACACCAAGTCCCTGATGAGTCACTTTAGTGATCAAACCGGTAGGGTGTAGCTGAGGAACCAGCGTGGAGGATTCTGAACGTGGAAGACGTGAGCCGCAGCCCAGACTTGGGGATCGGTGATATACTTCTGTTTATACTTTGTTTATAATGTATGCGCAATACTTATTGTCTGTGAGAATAAATTGAGAAGGTTTACACATTGGAGGTTGTTAGTTTATATATGAGGTAGAGCTGCATGCCTATATGGGCTCACCAGCTGCAGAATCATATGGCTCTCTGAAAGTCACACAAGGTGCATTGTATTTTCAAACAGCCTGTACTGTTACCCTGTCTCTTTGGTATATCTGAGGTGGTTTTTCTTCAGGGAAGATTCTGTGGGGTGAAAGGATTGGATTTTTAAACTGAGAGCTACTACTGTGGATGTACTTTTACTTGGAGGTCTGGTTCCCTTTTTAGAGCACTCCACCGTCCTATTTGCTAAGTGCTGCAATACTTTGGATTTTATATAGTCCATGTGAATTAGTGTCTCACTCTTTATTTAACAATACTGAAAAGTCCTGGCCATCTGGAACTCCGGTATCTATAAGTCTCAACCAACCTGCATGCCTGAGGGGAAGAAAGGGGCAGAACTTTCCTGTTTTGCAGAGTGGTGTGCAGCGGAAATGACTTGCGTAACCTCCAGAAGATGTCTTCTACACTTCCTGCAGCTCCCAGCTGCTGTGCTGCGTCCATGTATGGCCCCTGGTGGGTCACCTGACATGCATGGGGTCACATGCACACTTCGGGAGCTGTAAATAGAGGACCCAGAAAAGCAGCTGGGAGTTGAGTTGCAAGAAGTGGTTTTGTAAGTAGTTTTTGCTGCGCACCGCTCTGCATGGGTTTGGGGTGTTAGTATTAGCGCCAGTTGCTTGACTTCTCTAGCATCTATCCCCCACACATATCAGGCAATTCCTGCCTGTGCCAGATATGAGGGATTTTTTACCGAACTATAATTTTGCACTGGTTTAACCTTACATTTAGAAGTCAGGAAAAAGTTCAGTTTGTCAGTTCTCCTACTGATGACTTTCCTGGAAAGTGATAAACCATCAGCAAATGATGATAATTTTTCTGACGTAAGACTCAAAAATGTTATTTATTGCACACAAATAAGATGAGGGATATGAGTCACTGATGATCAGTATAATACTTCACTGAGATAACTACCGGTATATGGGATTAGATTGTTGAAGCTGCTTCCCCTGATTACTTTATAAATGCTGAAAGTGAAATGGAAATTTGTATTGCAGTGCATTTTCAAAGGACATGACACTGGTTACCTGATACTTAAAGTGAACCCAAGGTGAGAGGGATTTGGAGGCTGCCATATTTATTTCATTTTAAGCAATACCAGTTGCCTGGCTATCCTGCTGATCCTCTGCCTCTAATGCTAGGTGGACACTATGACATTTTCTGTCAGAATTCCTGTCCGATCGATTATTTCCAACATAGCCAATCTGATTTCCAATCATTTTCTGATCGATTTCCGACTGTTTTTCATTCACTTCTACTGGAAAACGAACGAAAAACTATCGGAAATCGATTGGAAATCATATCGGACATGTTGGAAATAATCGATTGGACAGTAAGTCTGCCAGAAAAATGTCATAGTGTGTACCTCAGTGTGTAGCATAATACTTTCAGCTACAGACCCTGGACAAGCATATGCAGATCAGGTGTTTCTGACAATATTGTCAGAAGTGATAAGATTAGCTGTGTGCTGGTTTCTGGTGTAATTCAGACACTACTGCAGCCAAATAAAATCAGCAGGGCTGCCAGGCAACTAGAATTGTTCAAAAGGAAATGTGGCAGCCTCACTCTATATCACTCTCACCTTGGGTTCACTTTAAGTACACCTGAACTGGGAGGGAAATGGAGGCTGACACTTTTTAAGCCATTGAGCTTGAACAAGCAAAGCCGATAAGGTGTCTCTGACTGGATTTGCCACATGCTTGTTTCAGGTGGGTGATTCTGGCACTACTGATGCATGAAAGATCAGCAGGTTACCAGGCAATTTGTGTTTTATAAGGAAATAACTAGGGCAGCCACCATATCCCTCTCAGTTCAGGTATACTTTAAACCTTGTACCAACATACAAGGCATGTCACCTGGCAGGGATTAGGTCTCGATCCTTCAGCCGACATTGCAGGGCTGAGGCTGTACAGACTGGTCTCTAGCCTGTAGGCTAGTGATGTGTTCTGTTGGACAGCCGTTGTAGTGGTGCAGGAGTGACACCATGCGGCAGGCTGGGTGAGTGGGGAGAATAATGCTCTCTTCCGCCAATTAGCCAAACCTATCCACCAGGCTGTTTACCAGCCAAGGCATCGGGGGGAGCCGTACAGATACTAGATTCTCAGCAGAGGCCATCATTATCGGGCCCCTTGGCCGAGTCATCTAGTGTGTTGCATAATGTATGCGTTGTGTGCGTACTTGCATTATCCATGAACTCACACCATACAGTAAAGTTATAACAACATGATCTGTTACAATGCAATACAATTGTCACTGTTAGCATGCTACGTGCGCTATTGGCCACATAGTGTGGGTAAGTAACCCCAGTGACAGGAGCTATATTGCAGCACAGCGAATGCTAGTAACTTTACGCTCGCTCCACTCCTCCCGGACCAATAGGCTGCCTGTGAAGGGACAGGAGGTTACTCGCACTATTTCTCTTAGTGAATCAACCCCATATTGTGAAAATGCATACACAATTGTATGGATGTAAATGCACCCTTATGCTTTGTTTTGGGAAGGGGGTGTGAAGGATGCAACCAACATTTTACAATGGGGCCCAGTGATGTGTGGTAGTGCACAGGACAGTTGATCTTCAGCAACTGAAAAAGGTCCTTGTAACAAAAAAAAAAAAACAACCTGGTCTTGGGTCAATGCCAGAAGGTAGGCTTCTAAGCAAGGCAAAAGGCCCTTGGCAAATTAGCTTAGGCTGCATTTCCACTGGGCTGCCAGTGCCACATCCGTTTCCAAATGGATACGGTGCCCATTCTGATGCGATTTCACATTCGTATTGCTTTCCCATGCCATACAGGGCTATGGCGACTCAGATGCGTTCTGCATAAAAATGCAACATGCATTTTTTCCCCCACACGCCATTCTGATGCGGTCTATTAATTTTAATAAGCTGCGTTTCTGCATCCAAAATCACATGCAAAAAACTGCCACAATTCTCAGCTAGTGCAAATAGGCCCTAACAGGTACATTAATCCTGGTGGTATCTATTAGGGATGATCAATGGGATGCAAATTGTTCTGAAATTATGCACATTTTTATGCAAATGTATGCAGTTTCAAAATGGACCAATCAATTTAAACCCAGGTTTAAATAATTTGCATATCTGTAATCATCCCTAGGATCTAGATCACCCACCCCTACACATGGTGTAGGCTACAATATTAAAGAAATCATGTTCCCACGTTGCAACTGCTGATTATGGTCAGTGAAGAGGCAAATCGTTCCAAGTTTCTGCAGGTTATATAGCTTGAAAATGGACCAATTGAATTTCACATCAGCTGGATTTGAGTGGTTCATTTTAAAACTTCATAAATTTGCATTCACAAGCTGCATAATCCTGCATCAATTTGGAATTATTTGTATCCCACAGACCATCCTTAGTGGGGATTGGGGCTGATCAATAGGATGCAAATAATTTCTCTATGCATTCAAATTTAATGTAAATAATATGCAGCTTGAAATTGGACCAATCAGAATAACTTCCTGTCAATTTTTATTGGTCCAAGTTCAAGCTGCATAACATTTACATGAAACTTAAATGTAAGGAGAAATGATTTGCATCTTATTGATCGTCCTTAGTGCTGATCAGGGATGAGCAACTGATGAATTCCGACTAGGTTTTATTTGGAATTCATCCAGGTAATTAGCACACCTGAATGGGGAAGGGGGGGTTCAGCAGGGTTAAACTTACCCAGGAGCCTTCTGCTTTAATCTGTCCCACGGCACGTCCCACGCTGCATTCCAATTCACGGTCACGTGACTACCGCACTTCCTCCTTCGACCTGAAATGAGGAGTGCGGTAGTCACGTGACTGTGAATTGGAATGCAGTGTGGGATGCGCCATGGGACAGATTAAAGCAGAAGGCTCCTGGGTAAGTTTAACCATCCCGCGCCCCCCCTCGCCCCGGCTCAGGTGTGCAAATTACCTGGATGAATTTCCAATAAAACCTATTCGGAATTTATCCGTTGCTCATCCCTGGTGCTGATACCATTTCCAACAAATCATGGGTATATCTAAAAACTCACTGTGGTGACCTCTGGAGTTCTAATAAGTGCAGCCATCAAATCCATGCAAATGGGTCCAGCATATCTCTCCCTCACCCATACAAAGCTGTGTGTTAATGAATGTCAGTAAAGGCTGTGAAGAGGAATACAGAGCAGGAGCAGGTAAGCCATATGTTCTCTGGTGCACTGATTTCTATTTTGTGGGTGAACAATGGTTACTGAGGAAGAGAGGCACTGGAGGGAAGTCTTTGGGGTGAGGGGGGATGAAGCCCTTTCCCTTCCCTCATGGCTGCTTGAGCTACTCCAATGATAGTACACCCATTACAGTATATAACAAGTGTAAACATCATGTTCCTCACATGACAAGATTAATATGTTGCACTGGCAGACAAATACAATTTAAAAATATCAACTCATGCGCCTCTGCAATAAATTACATTGCATACATTTGTAAAATACAAAATCAAATAATTAAAATATTTATAGCTTGCATACATACAATAGATCTTATTCTCAAAACTGCTTCTCATCAAATACCTTGTATAGACTCTAATCAGATCCCATCAAAGCCTCTTGTGATCAGACTATTGAGCAGGCTTTAGCATCTAAAATATGAGCACACAAGTTAAAAGGTCCTAGAACAACTGCCCTAAAAGCATTGCATCAATCTGCAGTTAAAAGTCCCAAAAAATCCGGCATGCACCAAAAAACTTTAGACATATGAGCGCTCCTATTCAATGTCTTGATATGACAAATCCATTAAGGATACTGCACCAATCTGCAAATACTCAAATCCAGCGGGCACTGATATACTGGGCAATCCCACACACATTACACCTTAGTTGAAACAATAGATCCGCTTCTGCGGCTGGTAGCCAAGTCACCCACGTTTCCAGGAGGGGGAGGCAAGTGACTACGAGGCTAGTGTCTCCTTCCTCCCCTCCTGGAAACGTGACGTGAGTGGCTACCAGCCACAGAAGCGGATCTATTGTATCAACTAAGGTGTAATGTGTGTGGGATTGCCCAGTATATCAGTGCCCGCTGGCTGGATTTGAGTATTTGCAGATTGGTGCAGTATTCTTAATGGATTTGTCATATCAAGACATTGAACAGGAGCGCTCATATGTCTAAAGTCTTTTGGTGCATGCCGGGTTTTTTTGGGACTTTTAACTGCAGATTGATGCAATGCTTTTAGGGCAGTTCTAGGAACTTTTAACTTGTGTGCTCATATTTTAGATGCTAAAGCCTGCTCAATAGTCTGATTACAAGAGGCTTTGATGGGATCTGATTAGATTCTATACAAGGTATTTGATGAGAAGCAGTTTTGAGAATAAGATCTATTGTACGTATGCAAGCTATAAATATTTTATATTTACAAATTAATGTATGCAATTTAATTTATTGCAGAGGTGCATGAGTTGATATTTTTAAGTTTTTAGTATTGACGGTGGGATATGGTTTAACTCTACATACTCAGTGCAGCCATCTTTTGAAATTGATACAACACGCGCACCGATAATATTACATAGACAAATAAAATCAGATTTATTGCAGTCAAAACTCCTACATTAGAGACAAAATGTAAAAATGGTATTCAATTCACTGTCCAGATTTGTTTGTTTTTTTAAATAAAGAATTATACAAATTTTGATTAGGTGAAGGTTTCATTAATAGGATTAAGTCCCTTTATTACAGCCTTTCTAAGCCTTTTTAGCCTGAAGGTACCCATCAAATAATTTTGGATCTCAAGGAACCCCTGCATTAGTGGGAGAAGTGAGGATTTTTATTTTGCTAGTCTTTAACCACGTCGGTACCAGCAGCCTCTGCCCCCTTAAGGACCAGAGGCTGCTGGTACGCTAAAACGCAGCATTCCAACGAATCGCCGCAATAATCCGCCAGTTACGCCGCTCTGTCCTCGCCGCAGGCTGCTCTCTCTGCCATCTCTATGACAGCAGAGCGCTGTGCGCTGGTCAGGAGCCGCTTTCATTGGCTCCTGACCTTGTCACTCAATGTAAGCCAATGGGATTGGCTTACAGTAATGACAGGGCCCGGAGCCAATGAAAACGTCTCCTGAGCGGTACACAGTGCTCTGCCGTCATAGAGGCGGCAGGGCAGCAGATTGTGGCGGGTAGAAAACCGCGGGGACGTGCGGTGAAAGGGACGTAGAGTTTACGTCCGATCAGAACTGCAGCACCACCCGCCCGACGTAGATTTAAACTGTGTCGGTCTGCAAAAAGTTAAAAATGGTTGTTCATTGTAACATCCTTGCTGTGTAGCCACCATTCCATGTTTCTTCCTTTCATGTTTTCCTATTACAGTACTGTAGGGCATGTAAGTGTTTCTTGCTATAGATCCCAAAATGATAGTGCTCCCCTAGTAGCAGTTCTCTTTATTACTCTACTCCTTATTATGGTGCTGCTTGTTCTACATCCTATTTATTCTATTCGTTTTTTTGTTTTCATATTAATGTGCTACTTATTATTCTGTATTCTGACCTCCACTTTAGTGCTTCTTTATACAGTACCACCCCCCCCCCCCACACACACACACACGCACGCGCGCGCGCCAAAGAGGTACTTCTCAGCCCACCACTGTCATGGGAGGGGAGAATGTCAGGGAACCCCTGCAAAAACCTCAAGGAACCCTGGGGTACCAGGGAATGAGAAAGCCTGCTCTACCCAATGGGCCACATTCCCGTTAGGCCTCCCCAGGTTTTGATGAAAGTTATAAGGCTGGGAAAGAATAAATATGGACCCTCACCCTTTACAACAATGAACAGTGATGCAGATTTCCCTCTAGACCGTGACCCTGCTTTGTTTAGGAAATTTGCTTTGCAGGAGAATTCCAATCTCTTACAATTATTACAACTGATTGTGGAAAGGAATGTCTCCCAAGATCCATTAAAAGATCGTAAGATGATAATGTTGAATTACCATTTGTAAGTTACAATCCATCCAACTTGAAGTTACAACAACCACTTTGCTTCTGGAGAAAGCTAAAACAAATCCACTGATGTCAACTGAAATCTCAAGTGTGATCAACCTGCCAGAGGCTATAACTGAAGCTCACCCATCATCCCAGGAATCTTTATGTCCAAACCAGATGAATACTGAAATAGATCCCCAACCAACCAAACAATTATCCACCTCCATTCCACAGGTAGGTACAAAATTATTTTTCAGTCCCACGCCTAACACCAGCCATGCCCAAAACAACATGGAACCAAACCTGCAAAAATAATACCCCATACTCAAATAATCAAACATTTTCAGAAAACAATATTGAAAAGCACATTATCCCCTTCAGATCTAACAGGAGGGGTAAATTTGAAGGACAACAGTCCTGCACCCAAAAAAAAAAAAAAAATAGTGGAATGAAAGGGTCCCAGTCATCCACAATCTCTAAACGTATGTCAATCTTCAATCTATCTATCTATCCATCTATCTATCTATTAGCCAACCATGAGGAATTAATACGAAGAAAAGTATTATCTTTTGTCCTACTTAACAGACCAATACCTTGATTTGCATGCATACAGTATGTCTGTAAGCTCTCGTTATAGAGACCTATGCTACCATAAGAAACAAAACCATCATAACCATTGTTGGCCATAAGTCCACAGAGATAAATGTTGTGGGCATTGTTCCTCCAGACCAGGAAATAAATTCATTGCTCAACCAGCTAACGAATCAACCTTTCCATACTGACCTCAAAGCCAAAACATCCTTTAATCCTATTCAATATAAAGGTCCACATGTAGAAATTTTTAATAACCTTGACTAATGAAACTTCAAGTAATCCTGGTAGCAAAGAGAAATAAAAACTTGAGTAAAATAGAAATGGAGCCGTCAAGTTCCTTAAAACCATGACGGTATAGAGATGAGGGAGGCTGACAAAAGGGGGAGTCATCATTTAAAACTATGACCACTATCTACACAAAACATATAGGCCCTTTTTAAATTCACTTTTTCTTTTTTTTAACAACATTTTATTTGCTTTTTATATTTTCATAAAAACAAAACATTTTGAGGCATTAAGGCTCAAGGCCAACATGTCAAATGCCTCATGATATTCCGTACATTCACAACACATCTTGCATTGATACGTCTTATGGTTAGAGAGGTTAAAGTTTGTGTCATGTCAATTTAACCAAGTAAACGAAAACAACCTTAAACCCCTCCCTTGCCCCCCTTCCCCCCCCCCTTACCCCTATATATTCTCCCCCCCCCCCCCCCCCTCCCCTCTCTCTGCTGCCACTATTCCTTTCTATGTATTTCTTGGGTTTGTGGTCCATTATATTTTATTAGTATAGATTAGTCTAATATGCTTGGCCTTTGTGATGTTATCTTGAGTGTTCCCAGCTTATTTAGTAAGTCCATAGTTGCATACCATTCTGTGTAGCGAAAAGGTTCCATCATGCTTTGGATCTCCTCTTTATTATACGTATATACTATATATTTTCTCCATTTCTTAAAGAAGGATTTTGTGAATTTTCCCTTCTGTTGTAGAGTGTAGTTTCTGTCCAAATGGAATAAATGTAAAAGTTCCTGTTCTACATCCCATGTTGCTGGGTGTGATGGGTATATCCACTTGTTATATATAGCCTTCTTGGCCGCTGCCAAGACAATGGCCTCAATTCACTAAGCTTTATCAAACTTTTTATCAAACGTTTGATAATTTACCTCATGGGTAAAATCTAATTTTGAATTCACTAAGGTGTTATAGATTTATTGAATGTTTTATCGATAAAACATTCTATAAACATATAACACCTTAGTGAGCTCAAAATTAGATTTTACCCATGAGGTAAATTATCAAAAGTTTGATAAAGTGTTTGATAAAGCTTAGTGAATTGAGGCCAATGTGTCCTAGGGGGGATAGAGAGCTATATGGTCGTGTACCCCCTCTCCTCTCACTGCTTTCCGGTTGTTCTTCGTAGTGGAACCGAAAGGTCTGAGGCGTGATTTGAATATCTTTCCCACACATTTGTTTGATCATTGATTGAATTTTCGTCCAGAACTCAGTTATTATGCTACAGTCCCATACACAATGGAAGAGGCTGGCGTTAGGTAGTTGGCATTTTGGGCAGCATGCTTTGTAGTTTTGTGGTGGAGTCTTGTACTTTATATCGAAGGCATATTTTGCTCTGTGTAGCATTTTAAAGTGGGATTCTCTCCAGCTTTCATTTGATGTACTGTCTATATACTTTATATCCTTCTATTATCTTTTGTGGTAGTTCTATGTCTGTTATATCTTTCAGCCACCTTTTAAAGTGTATTCACGCTAGGGTTCCTTGTTGCTTTTCTTGAAATTGTTGTTGAATCTGCGATAGAGGTAGACCATGTGTCTTTGGCTTTAGAAAGTTATCAAAGTTGTTAGGTTTTGCTACTTGGGAGAGATCTGCTACTGTTGACTGTACATATGACTTAATTTGTGCATAAAACAAGAAATGGGATCGTGGTATGTTAAACTCTTGCCTCAACTCTATGAAAGACTTCCATTTCCCTGTGTCGAGAATAAACAGGTATCCCAATTTATTTATACCCTTATCTTCCCATATCCCGAACCCCTTCGTGTGCCAGACTTGCTGGAAATCCCGGCTGGCCCCAAAGTGGCATATATTTTGAGATTTGTATAGGCATTTTATATAGTTTGCGGAGTTCTTTCCATGCCACCCAAGTATCCCTCATTATCCCACTTTGTCTAATTTTCTGAGGTAGGTGACTGTATTTTGTATGTAGGATGGCTGCTAACGACCACGGCTCAGCAAAGGATTTCTCTAGGGTCAAATTTGAGAACACACTGGAATTGCATATCCAATCTCTAATATGCCGGCATATACAAGCCAAATTATATCGCGGTAAGTTTGGGAGGCCTAGGCCTGCTTTCTCTTTTGGAAACTGTAGCTTGTGAAGGGCAATTCTGGGTTTTTTACCTGACCAGATAAAGTGTGACATCGCCCTCTCCAATTCTTTCACATGTTTATGCTTGAGGAGTAGGGGTATCGTCTGTAGTGGATATAATATGCGGCCAAAGATCACTGATTTAATTAAAGCTACTCTGCCCATAATATTGATTGGTAGCGAATTCCAGGATGTCATCTGCTGTTTTAATTTATGTATCAGGGGAAGATAGTTTAAATCGTACACAGATGCAGGATCCCTTGTAAAGTTAATTCCCAAATATCTAACTTTTTGTACTAATTTTTACCCCCGTTTCCTTAAGTTGCCTATCATACAAAGCCTGCGATGAGAGCATCAGTAGTTCACTTTTATTCTGGTTAACTTTAAAACCACTTAGTTCCCCTATTTCTTTAATTAAGGCAAATACCATTTCGATTTGTTCTTGGGGCTTGGCCATAAATAAGATTATGTCATCGGCAAATAACATTTGTTTTAGTTCCACCTTTCCCACCTTGATACCTTTAATTCTTTTGTGGAGGATTTTTGCCATGGGTTCTATTGCTAGGTTGAAGAGCAGGGGTGACAATGGGCACCCCCTGCCTTGTCCCTTTTTGTAGAGGGAATGTTGGGGGTAAAAATCCGGTTGTGTATATTTGTGAGGTTGGTGACTTCTGTAACGCCTCGATTAGAGTAATCAATGGGCCTGAGAATTTTCATGCTAGATGGGATGTTTTGCAGCCATTGCCATCTTACATTGTCAAACGCCTTTTCGGCGTCTAACAATAGCAGGGCGTAGTCTTTTGACGTTTTTGGGTACAATTTGGTATAATCTATAACTGTCAGTACTTTTCTTACATTCGCTACTGCTGATCTATGTTTAATAAATCCTGCTTGGTGTTTTCCTATTAGTGTGGGGAGGATATTGGACAATCTATCTGCCATTATTTTTGTTAACAATTTGAGGTCTTGGTTCATTAAGGAAATGGGTCTATAGGCCTCTGGCTGTTTTAGATCCTTGCCTTCTTTTGGTAGTACTTTTATGTATGCGTTATTAGCTGTGTCCGAAAGATTGCCTGTTTTTATTATTCTATTGAATAATGTGTGGCGATGTGGGACTACTTCTTCTTTAAAGAGAACCCGAGGTGGGTTTGTAGAATATTATCTGCATACAGAGGCTGGATCTGCCTATACAGCCCAGCCTCTGTTGCTATCCCAAACCCCCCTAAGGCCCCCCTTCACTCTGCAATCCCTCATAAATCACAGCCACGCTGCTGACAATCAGCTTGTCAGAGCTGGCTGTGTTTATCTCTATAGTGTCAGTCTGCTTCTCTCCCCGCCTCCTGCAGAACTCCAGTCCCCGCCTGCATCCTTTCCCTCCCTGCTGATTGGAGGGAAGGGACGGGGGCAGGGACCGGAGCTATGCAGGAGGTGGGGGAGCAGCTGAGAGTGACACTACAGATGTAAACACAGCCTCACAGCACGGCTGTGATTTATGAGGGATTGCAGAGTGCAGGGGGACCTTAGTGGGGTTTGGGATAGCAACAGAGGCTGGGCTGTATAGGCAGATCCAGCCTTTGTATGCAGATAACATTCTTTAAACACACCTCGGGTTCTCTTTAAGAAGTTTGTAGTATTCTGAGCTTAGCCCATCTGGTCCTGGTGATTTCCCATTAGCTAATCCCTTTATGGTCTCTATTATTTCTGATTGGGATATCTCTTTATTTAATTCCCTCATATCATCTTCTTCTATTTGTGGTAGGTCTGCCTCTTTTAATAATTTTTGTACTTTGCTATTGTCTAAAGGGTCCCCTTTGTCTCTATAGAGATCTGTGTAAAATTGCTGGAATATTTAATTTATCGTCTTAGGGTCATTAGTTATTCCCCCCTGTGTTGATTTTAGAGCCTGTATCTGTGTTGTATGTCTAGCTCCTATGACTAAATTACTTAATAACCTCCCCATTTTATTTCCTAGTCTATGGAACCGAAGGGCCTGGTGGGATTGATTTAATTTTTCTTTCTCCGCCATCCACCTGTTTACTTCTGCTTTTGTGCTTAACCAATTTTTCCTAATTATATCTGTGGGGTGTTTTTGGAATTTTTTACTTGTCTCTCTAACCTTTTTTATAGCTTCCATATAGGCTATGTTTGCTTGCCTCTTTTTACCCGCTAAGTGTGAAATGATGTGACCTCTCATCACAGGCTTCGATGCTTCCCAGAACAAATAAGGGTTATCCATGCTGGATTTATTCTCCTCAGAATATTGCATCCCTCAGTTTTTTATCAGGGCTTTGAATTCTTCATTTTCGTACAATTGCGTTGGGAATCTCCATAAAATGTCTGTGCCTCTAGGAATGAGTTCTCGGATCTCTATTGATATTGGAGTGTGGTCTGATATGACCATATCGTGTATTTCGGCTGTCAGTGTCTTCTTAAATGTGCTAGGGGATACTAGTAAATAGTCCAAGCGTGACCACATGTCATGGGGCTGTGAATAAAATGTAATTTGTTTATCACTTGGATGCATTATTCTCCAGGAGTCCAGTAAGTTCAGCTCTTCTACAAAGTTGCTGAAATGTTCAGCTTTCTTTTTATATAACCCCTGGATCTGTTTTTTCGTTGTTCTATCCTCTTGCAGGTCTAATACTGCATTATAATCACCCCCAATTATAAAGGTGCTAGTATTCATTACTGTTATATTATGATTCAGTTCCTGTAAAAAAGAAGCATTGTCATCATTAGGAGCATACACATTATATTGATCAGTACTTTCCGAGCCTTGTTGGATCCGAATCCGTACCCATGTCCCCTTGGCATCTGAGTTTAAATTTATTTTTTTTTGGGCTAGTCTCTTATGGACTAGTGTTATTACACCAGCTTTCCTGTCATCTGCGGCAGCACAATAAACTTCTCCCACCCATCCTTTTTTTTTAAATTTTTGCACTTGAGGTATTTAAGTGTGTCTCCTGTAGGAGTGCGATGTCTGCATGTAATTTCTTTAAGTGCCTCAGTACTTGCGAACGTTTGGCTGGGGTACGCATTCCCTTGGTATTCCATGAAATGATTTTGAGACATTGTGCCAGTAAGAATGAGTATGGATTCGGCTCACAACCCCTGTTCCTATATGTTATCTTTTCTCGTCTAAGTGTGCAGCAGAGAGTTCCCCTTTCCCTTTTAACCCCTCCCCCCTTCCCCCCTCTATAAACAGCTTAAGGTAAGTAAAAATATAATTTTCAAAACAAGATATCCCCAATTTAACCGTGTAAATGACTTCACTTTTTTCCTGGTGAGTGAAGCAACTCTCCATCGTCCCTCTTCTTCACACACTCTTGTGAAGCGAACTTTCTCAAGACATAAGTCTTTTATTTATAGAACAATGCCCCTCCATTTTAAGATAAACCCTTTTTATAAAGTTACTCTCCTTCCTGTATGTTGTCAGCTTCTTCTGGTGTGCCTTGATCTTGGCTGGCTGTTAGGTTTGCTGTGGTTGTCAGAAATTTCTCTGCCTCCTCTGGGCTTTTAAAAACATGCTGTTTCCCGGCACCATCTGTTACTCTCAGGATGGCTGGGTAGAGTAATGCAAATTTCCACTGTCTCTTGATACACTGAGAGCATGCATTTGTGAAACCTTGCCTCTGTTTAGATATCTCAATCAAATAATCGTTAAAGAGACGGAGTGTGGCGCCCTGGTGTGTGAGAGGTTGCTGAAGTTGTCTATAAGTGCGCATGATGAGATCCTTGTCTGCGTAATCAAGATATTTGACCATTATTATCCTCGGTCCCTTGTTTTTGGATCCGTCTCTCGGTGGGCCTACTCGATGAGCTCGCTCCACTTTGTAAGATGTAGGTAGGCCTAGCAATTGAGGTATTGTTTCAGCGCAAAATTGAATTAGCGTGGCTGCTGTATGTGGTTCAGGTAGGCCTTCTACCCGTACATTGCTTCTCCTCGATCTATTTTCCAGATCTTGCAGTTTATCTTTCATGAAGGTGTTTTCTGCCTCAAGCTTTTTAATCTTCGTTTTGTGTATTATGTGTTTATCTTCTAAAGATGAAGTACGCTGCTCCACCTGCTTGATTCTGTTTGCCTGAGCTAGGATGTCTTTATGAACTTTTTGCAGGGACTGGGTCATGGCTGTGTGTATCATGGCCTGCAGGTCTGGAGTGAGTTTCTGCACTACAGCGGTGGCCAGGCTGTGTAGATGTGCTGGGTCTATGTTGCCGTCCAACTCACCCTGCTGGTCTTCCGACTCCGTGTCCCAGTCCCTGTCTCTCGTTTTGGCTTGTTCCCACTCCTGCGATTGCTGTGAATGTTGCGAGCTCCGGGATGTCTCCTCATGCTGTTTGTGCCCCCGGCGGCCATCTTGGGCGTAGGCGAGCGGCCTCCCCGCTTGCCGCGTTTCTCCTCCGCCGGCCGCAGGTAGTGATCCATCGGCCTGTTTATGTTGCCGTGTTTCCTCCGTGAGCCTCCCAGTGTGGCAGGTGAGCACTTTAGGGGCACTTTATCTGGTGCTTCGTCGCTTCTCTGGGTCTCGCTCTCGGAGCTCCGCTCTTAGCGTCCGCTCATCCAGGCGCCGGAACCGGAAGTCTTTAAATTCACTTTTTCTACTAGGAGATCAATTTTTCATTTTCTGTTTAAATCAACTTTTCAGCATTCTGCATTTGGAAAACTGGGTGAAAAGATGCTGTCCAAATTATTCTGAATATTTCTGTGCTTTCTGGTGGCTTGAAATGCATTTCTTGATAAGGTACCAAGAAAATGTATAGAAGAAAACCAGTAAATTAAATAAGGGCCAGACTGTTAAGTGACTACTTATTGAAATAAAAAAACCTTAGCTCCAATCCCACCTATATATGTCTAACTGGTAAACATTCATTCACTGGTAAAGTTTGACTAAAGATTAACTTTTATTCCTTAATATTCAAGCTCCCAGGTCTCCTCTTCACCTGCTGAAGGTCCACAAATTTCAACAGCAGCCCCCAATAGACAACTGACAAGTGAGCAAATTAGTACTATGAATCAGTGGTAAAAGAAACGAGGTCCAGTTTATTTGTAGTGATTTCTTTGCATGCAGTCTTCTGAAAAGCTATTATATGCATACGAGTGAAAAAAGTTAATGCACCAGAGCTGTAATGTGCAGGAAACAGTACAGTATGATATCTCTCAAATCTGTGATTGACGTGTGTGCAGCTTTGGGGGTTTGCATGGAGTGTCAATATAGCAGAAGGGTGTACATACAAAAAAGCCATCCATCTAGCAGAAAAAGACCATCAAGACAAATGTGAAGTGAATAATAATATACAGTGGTTTGCAAAAGTATTCGGCCCCCTTGAAGTTTTCCACATTTTGTCATATTACTGCCACAAACATGAATCAATTTTATTGGAATTCCATGTGAAAGACCAACACAAAGTGGTGTACACGTGAGAAGTGGAATGAAAATCCTACATGATTCCAAACATTTTTTAAAAATAAATAACTGCAAAGTGGGGTGAGTGTAATTATTCAGCCCCCTTTGGTCTGAGTGCAGTCAGTTGCCCATAGACATTGCCTGATGAGTGCTAATGACTAAATAGAGTGCATCTGTGTGTAATCTAATGTCAGTACAAATACAGCTGCTCTGTGAGGGCCTCAGAGGTTGTCGAAGGCCTAGTGCACACCGGAGCGTTTCCGCTGCGGTTTGCGATCTGCTTGCGGGTGCGGATCCGCTAGGGTAATGTATTTCAATGGGCTGGTGCACACCAGAGCGGGAGGCGTTTTGCAGAAACGCATACTCCCGGGCTGCTGCAGATTTTGGATTGCGTATGCGTTTCTGCCTCAATGTTAAGTATAGGAAAACCGCAAACCGCTCTGAAAAACGGCACTTCAGAGCGGTTTGCCAGGCGTTTTTGTTACAGTAGCTGTTCAGTAACAGCTTTACTGTAACAATACATGAAATCTACTATACCAAAACCGCTACACAAAACCGCAAAACGCTAGCTGAAACGCTGCAGAAAAATAAGAAAAAGCGTTTCAAAATCTGCTAGCATTTTGCGGATCTGCTAGCGGTTTTTGGTGTGCACTAGGCCTAAGAGAATATTGGGAGCAACAACACCATGAAGTCCAAAGAACACACCAGACAGGGATAAAGTTATTGACAAATTTAATGCAGGCGTAGGCTACAAAAAGATTTCCAAAGCCTTGAACATCCCACAGAGCACTGTTCAAGTGATCATTCAGAAATGGAAGGAGTATGGCACAACTGTAAACCTACCATGACAAGGCCGTCCACCTAAACTCACAGGCTGAACAAGGAGAGCGCTGATCAGAAATGCAGTTAAAAGGCCCATGGTGACTCTGGACGAGCTGCAGAGATCTACAGCTCAAGTGGGGGAATCTTTCCATAGGACAACTATTAGTCATGCACTGCACAAAGTTGGCCTTTATGGAAGAGTGGCAAGAAGAAAGCCATTGTTAACAGAAAAGCAAGAGAAGTCCCATTTGCAGTTTGCCACAAGCCATGTGGGGGACACAGCGAACATGTGGAAGAAGGTGCTCTGGTCAGATGAGACCAAACTGGAACTTTTTGGCCAAAATGCAAAATGCTATGTGTGGCAGAGACACTAACACTGCACATCCCTCTGAACACACCATCCCCACTGTCAAATGTGGTGGCAGCATCATGCTCTGGGGGTGCTTCTCTTCGGCAGGGACAGGGAAGCTGGTCAGAGTTGATGGGAAGATGGATGGAGCCAAATACAGGGCAATCTTGAAAGAATACCTCTTGGAGTCTGCAAAAGACTTGAGACTGGGGCAGAGGTTCACCTTCCAGCAGGACAACGACCCTAAACATAAAGCCAGGGCAAAAATGGAATGGTTTAAAACAAAACATATCCATGTGTTAGAATGGCTCAGTCAAAGTACAGCTCTAAATCCAATCGAGAATCTGTGGCAAGGTCTGAAAACTGCTGTTCACAAACGCTGTCCATCTAAGTCTAAGTCCATCTAGAACAAAAGTTAATAGACATCAAGCTGCAGATTGACAAAACCAGTCAGGATCTGAGGAGGTTCGACTCCCTGAACCTCTATGATGAACTTAATTGTAAACTCAAGAACAACATTAGTAAACTTGAAACTATCATCATGGAGACCAAACGAGTTAAATTCCTCAGAGACACCAACGATTACAACCGCAATGTAGTTTATGAATGGAGGAGATGGGAGTCTTTCTATAGGTCTCCCAAGTCCATCTTGAAAAAGTTCACTCCTAAGATAAATGTGAGCTTTAGTTCCCTAGACACCTCAGGCTCTCAATCAGACACCTCTGAGGCCCCTGATTCTAATCGTAGGAACTTACAATCCATTTTTCCCAATACTACCCGTCAATCAGGGGACCCTCCTCCTCTTCAAACGTCAGGGGTTCCCATCTCCCAGCCATCTTACTACAGGACACACAGAGGAAACCAAACAGAACCAAGAAACGAAAACAACAAAAAAGAAACGTGTTAGACGAGCAGGGCGCAAACACAGCAAGTCGAGGCACCAGATAGTTTCCAGTAGTGAGCCCTCCACACACAATGTAGTCAACCTTTCCAGTTACACCCTTTCTCCTGATCAGGTCAAACTGCTATCCAGGGGCTTATCATTTGCCTCTTCTAACCATTTCGATCTGTTTCGTACAATTTTGGATCTCAATAAATTTGTAAGAAATCTAGTAGTGAAAAAACATTTTTTTGAAGATCCTTCCGAGACGATCGAACCCTGTTTGCCAATGTCCAGGCCACGGACTGAGATTGAGGATGTTCCCTCCTTCTGTGACGTTAGGAATATTTTAGCTTTACAGGCGTTAGATGACAGTGACACTGTCGGAGTTGACATCAAACAGGTTATACCTATTAGGGTCTCTAACCCCTCATTCTATCCAGTTAATGCTAGGTCTCCTGAGCTTGATACTTTTCAGGATCTCATAGAGAAGGAACTCACCGGTTTGTCGAGGTCGTCCAGGGCACCGTCTGACCTCTCGTCCTCTGAGCGGCAAGCTCTGATTTCTTTACAAAATAATACTGACATTGTCATCCGCTCTGCGGACAAGGGTGGTGCGGTCGTTGTCCTGGATGCTGTAGACTACCGGTCGGAGGCCTTGAGGCAATTGGGGGATGCGGATGTGTATCGGCCCCTACTCCGAAATCCTACCATGGATTTCCTTAGTGATCTTCGGGGGCTTTTGGAATTGGGACAGAATATGGGCGTCATTACTAAAAGTATGTCAGAATTCTTATGCCCATCTCATCCTATTGTCCCTGTTTTTCATCACCTCCCGAAGATACACAAGCCGGGCGCTCCCCCCCGGGGCCGACCTATTGTGGCGGGTATCGGCTCCGTGGGCGAGCGCCTCGGCGAGTGGGTCGATTCACATCTGCAGCCCCTAGTTCTGAGGTTACCAGGCTATTTACAGGATACTCGACATGTTTTGTCCAGTTTTGCAGACTTTGTGTGGGAGGAACATTTTCATTGGGTAACGTTGGATGTTGCCTCTTTATATTCCTCAATCCCACACAGACTCGCGTTAAAGGCTTTGGACTTTCACCTTGATAAGTACTCTACTTTTGACGCTCCCCTGCGATCTTACCTCTTGAGGGCCGTAGAGTACCTCCTCACACATAATTATTTTATGTTCGATTCGGGGTTCTACCTCCAGAGATGCGGAGCTTCTATGGGGGCGAAATTTTCCCCCTCTCTAGCCAACCTATTTATGGGATGGTGGGAGGAGCTCCGCATCTTTGGGGATGAGAACCCCTTTGCCCCCCATATCATTTGGTATGGCAGGTTTATAGATGATTTGCTTTTGGTGTGGGGGGGTCCTCCCGGCCTTCTGGATGACTTCTTGGCTTATGTCAATAGCAATGATCTCAATCTCACATTCATCATGAGCCACCATAACACACACATTGACTACTTGGACCTAACCCTGACTGGGGATCCCTCACTCCATCTAGTTTCCACCAAAACATACCGCAAGCCCACAGCAGGTAACTCCATACTTCTTGCCAGTTCTTGCCACCCAAGACACACTATCAATGCTATTCCCACAGGGGAATTCACTCGGGCAGCTCGCAACTGCTCCAGCCCTGAACAATTGGAGCAGGAGTGTCTTTTGGTAGAAGACAGATTAAAACAAAGAGGTTACACAAAAAAACAGTTAACTAGGGGACGAATTAGAGGTACCAGAAAACCACCAAGTGAACTCTTACATACTAGAGACCGGGATGGGGGCCGAGACGACAGGGTGACATTTGTTACGGAGTACAGCCTCGAGTATAATAAAATCACGCATATTGTGAGCAAATATCTCCCGGTGCTGCACTCCGATCCTAAACTTAAACTTATTTTAAAGAAGGGATGCCGCTTCTCTGCCAAAAGGGCACGCACCCTTGGGTCTATTCTTTCCCCCAGCTCCTTTCAGTCCCCCCTCCCGACTCGTCCGCCTACCTGGCTGGCAACGGTGGGATCTTATCCCTGCGGGTTCACAACCTGCCACTATTGTCACTGCCACAAAAAGGGATCTTCCATCGTTTCTTTTGCCACTGGTACCAATTTCCCCATTAAACAATATGTGAATTGTGATACTAAGTACGTTATTTATGTTATTTCCTGCACTATATGCCACCTACAATATGTGGGGTGCACCACCCGCAACTTGAGAGCCCGCATTGCCGAACATTATTGCGGTACAAATTGGAACACCTTCGAAAAGTCGGTGGTTTCAAAGCACTTTCAAAATGTACACAAAGGCGATCTTTCCTCCTTTGTTTTTCAGGGGGTTGAACGGGTGGTGAGTCCCAAGAGAGGTGGTGACATCTATAAGTTGCTTTTGAGGCGAGAGGCATATTGGATCCATAAGATGGACACTCGCATTCCAAAGGGTCTCAATACACGTTGGGATCTGAGTTTAGTCTATGATCACTAATTTTGCCATTTCCCTCCATCTCGCCCTCTCCTGGGACCCAGGTGCTCTTTCCCCTCCTCTATTTGGAAACCCTTTTTGTGGGCAATTTGAGGCACATTGTTTTTTCCAGAGATGATTTTTTATCCAGATAACCTTTTAATCTGTTTCATAATCTCAGATATTTTGAATATTTTCTTATGTATCTATGTACTATGTATACTTGTATATGTCTCCTTTAAGGTGAAGGCTGGTTGGGGTATGGGGTGGAGTCTGTTCTTCTCCCACCTACATAAAGCCTTCCCCTTGCAGGTTCACTTTTAACTATGACTAAGGGCAGATTGTAAGCCCGACACGCGTCAGTTGAACCTTGTGGTTTTATTGCTATGTCATGTGGAATCTTTTGAATAAAGAACAACAGCATTTTTTCTACCAGCACCTGGTCTGCGGATCCTTCTGTGCATATTTGAGAATTGGCTTGGCTTTCCTGGTCCTGCACCTGCTGGTCTGATTTGAGGGGGTAGAGCGTTTTGAACTTTCCCACTAATCTGACTGAGCTGGAGCTGTTTTGCAAAGAAGAATGGGCACGGATTTCAGTCTGCAAAGCTGGTAGAGACATACCCTAAAAGACTGGCAGCTGTAATTGCAGCAAAAGGTGGTTCTACGAAGCATTACCTCAGGGGGCCGAATAATTACGCACGCCCCACTTTGCAGTCTTTTTTTTTTTTAATGTTTGAAATCCTGTATGATATTCGTTCCACTTCTCACATGTACACCACTTTGTATTGGTCTTTCATGTGGAATTCCAATAAAATTGATTCCTGTTTGTGGTGGTAATATGACAAAATGTGGAAAACTTCAAGGGGACCGAATACTTTTACAAACCACTGCATATTTATTAGGGACATGTCCCACGAAAAAATAAGTAAAAACTATTAAAAACACACACAGCGTGGTAGATCTCCGAAGAAGCAGGTTAGCTGCGGAACGCGTGAGTTTCACACGGCAGTGGTGGTGAGGGTCCTGGGCGCACCTGAACCTGTTGGTAAGCTGCTTTTTCAATTTTCATCTTTTTTCCTTGCAGGTTGGTGTTTTTTCATCCGTTTATTTTCAGTTTGTGATCCAGATTGTTCTCTTGCTGGATCCACTGTACCATTATTCCACATTGTGTGTTTGGCCCCATTTTACATGCACTGTGAGTGACAGATTAGTGTGTGACCTGTATTGCATTTGCACTGGGTCTATTGTGCCATTATCCACATTGTGTTTCTATTATACCTTACCTGCCAATTTGTTTGTGTTACATTTATTATCAAACTTTTTGGCAGCTGCCTACAGGTGCAGGTAGGTGTGTTTGTGATACTTTTGTATTTGGTTGCTGTGACCATTATCATATGGTTTCACACAATTGTGATTATTGACACTCTCTACCACGCTGTGTGTGTTTTTAATTGTTTTTACTTATTTTTTCGTGGGACACGTCCCAATAAATATATATTATTATTCACTTGGCATTTGTCTAGATGGTCATTTTCTGCTAGATGGATGGCTTTTTTGTATGTACATGTTTGCTCCTCATCCATGGCTTCTTTATTATGCTCCATACATTCAATTTGAATATAGCAGAAGGGCCCTCAGCTGAAGCAGGCTGTTTGGCGCTATAGCACTAGTGCTATATTAAGCGCCCCATGCAAGAGTAATTTGGGGTTCCGGCGACCGCCAAACTCGGAATTACTCCTCCAACTCCTTGCAACAACTCGGAGGGGGAATAGTATTTTACGCCGCCGGCGATTTGAGCCGCAGTAGGCTGAGCCAGCATTTGACTCGCTCTGCGCTCAGGTCACTGGCGCTATATATATATATATATATATATATATATACGTAGGCCCCACAGCAGTGCTGGTGCGTGTACAGATTGTAATCATGTGGCTGCCAGGAGAAATTAAAGGGAAGGTCCAAGCAAAATAAAAAAATTAGTTTCTCTTACCTGGGGCTTCTACCAGCCCATGCAGCCATCCTGTGCCCTCGTAGTCACTCACTGCTGCTCCAGTCCCCCACTGGCAGCTTGCCGACCTCGGAGGTCGGTGGGCCGCATTGCATACATTTTTACGCATTCCTGCTAGTGCAGGAACAGTGACACATACATTTTTACGCGTTAGTTGTGCAACGCGTAAAAATTTACGCATTGCACCACTAACACGTAAAAATGTATATGTCACTGTTCCTGCACTAGCGGGAATGCGTAAAAATGTGCGCAATGCGGCCCGCCGACCTCCGAGGTCGGCAAGCTGCCAGCGGGGGACTGGAGCAGCAGTGAGTGACTACAAGGGCACAGGATGGCTGCATTGGGCCGGTAGAAGCCCCAGGTAAGAGAAACTCATTTTTTATTTTGCTTGGACCTTCCCTTTAACAAAATTATGCACTACTGCTCAGGGGACGCTTTGGGGTGTACGTGTAAAAAGGGTGCTGTGAAAATTTGGGTGCTGGAGATGGCCACTAGTAGAATATCAGTAAAAGTACCAGTATTCTACTATTTAGGCAGTGGTTATTCTGGTTTTACTATTGCTAAACCTAACCCTATTCTCACACAAAGGAGGGGACACCGAGAGCCCAATATAGTGTAGTAAGTACTGGTATTTAAATGGATAATGAACAGTAAGCAAAGTAATACTCACAGGGAGTTAGGGAGATCAGAACTATCCCCACTCAGGATTAAGAAGTCGCTCTCCATAGATCAGAATAAAGGGGTAGTATCACCCTTCAACCAAGGGTGGACTCAAATATTGTGTAAAGAAAATAGAGGCGCCAGAAGAATAAAAATAGCTAAAATGGTTAAAAATGCTGAGGAGGCTGCAGAGGACTTACCTCCTTGAAGCAGACGCAAATACTGTCAATTTAAGATCCAAAGGTTCTTATTGACATACTCCACGAGAAGTTTCACAGGTGTTGACCCTGCTTCATCAGGCAATAATATGAGGCATATATAATAGTAGCAGGTCTAGGGAATACCAAGCGCCTCTCACACAAGCCCTCACTCTACCGATACCTAACACTATCCAACACTCCAACCCCCCCCCCCCTCCCCCACAGCCTATGCCAAAGCCTAGCCAACCCCCCCCCCCCCCCCATTTAAAAATAAACATAACCATATTCTGATATGAGCCCTCCCTCTAGTGTTGCCTAACCCTAACGACCCCCCTCATAGCTGGCATCATTTTAAAGTATATTCAGGATAATGCACTCTTCATCCATTTGTGGTTATTAATAGTATTTTTTATATTATAAATATGTGACGTGTCACAGAGATCTGAGCATTTGCCGTGATGTCACAATGTCAAAAAGGTTGGGAACCACTGTCCTAGGAGGTAACTCAAGAGAAAAGGTGAATTGTGCGTGCGTGTGTGTGTGTGTGTGTATATATATATATATATATATATATATATATATATATATATATATATATATATATATATATATATATATATATATATTTATATTTATATATATTTATATATATATATATATATATATATATTTATATTTATATATATATATATATATTTATATATATATATATATATATATATTTATATATATATATATATATATATATTTATATTTATATATATATATATATATATATATATATATATATATATTTATATATATATATATATATATTTATATTTATATATATATATATATATATTTATATTTATATATATATATATATATATATATTTATATATTTATATATATATATATGTGTGCGTGTGTGTGTGTATATGTGTGTGCGTGTGTGTGTATATATGTGTATGTGTGTGTGCGTGTGTGTGTATATATGTGTATGTGTGTGTGTGTGTATATATGTGTATGTGTGTGTGCGAGTGTGTGTATATATATATGTGTGTGTGTGTGCGTGTGTGTGCGTGCGGGCGGGCGTGCGTGTATATATGTGTGTGTGTGCGTGCGCGAAGAGGATGAAGGGAGGCAAAAAAAATCAGGTTTTGCTCAGGGTGCTGTGAAACCTAAAGCCAGCCCTGCCCCCCTCGAAGCCTAACCACCCCCCACCAATGTACACATCACCTTTGCCACTAAATATGCCCTTGCTGATGCTATTTATTGGGTGCTGCCCACAATCCCGGTATTGTTATCGGGATGCCAGCGGTGCCTAATTACCCCCGGGTGCTGCTACAGCCACAATTAACATTGCGATCTATGGGGCGCACATTTTATCATAGCGCCGCAGGTGTCCAAATGACCTGCTTTGCGATTTGGAGGCTAATCTGGCTTATTAAGGGCCCGTTTCCACTATTGCGGAAACCGGGCCGAATCCGCAGAGTTTCCCCGCAGGCAAATTGCACGGGGAAACTCTGCCATAGAAAGTAATAGCGCCGCCAGCCGAATCACTCGCGCTAGCGTTTCGGCTGGCATTTCGATCCGAAGTTGTGCGGGAGGCTGCGAATTAATTCCATAGCTGTGCATGGCACGGCTGATGGGATTCGTCTGCGTACCCGCAGACCCGGGAGGGCTGTCTCGCAGGCGCGTGCAGCACAAGTGGAAATGGGCCCTAATACATACACTTATCCTTCAATCTGGGATGCCATTGCAGAAACTACAGAAAACTGCAACCCACCTAACACAATAAGCAATAACCAGATGGTTAGTGTGAAAGTAAAGATCTGGAATTGAGGTGGTGATAGTCTGTTCTTTTTCCCCAATGATAACAATATTAATTGCGCACACACACTTATCTAGAAGTAACATGTGTTATCAAATGTACAACAAGACACCTGCCTCTATCTGATGATAATATATATGTGACTGGTGTGTCTAGGGTTGGGAATGAGACAGCAGATCCGTGTGTTTGCCTGGCTCATCATCTTGAACTTTACTCCTCAAGTTCCACATGTTAAAATGCAGACAAAGCTTATCTTAGCTGATAAAGCCAGAGCTGTACGTGTGTGCAGCTGTATAAAAATCATGCCTTTGCCCATAGATCCCATTAGCAGCTAACCAGCAGAGAGAGAAGGTAAGAGCTCCTATGGTCATACAGTGTTTCATGCAGGACCTCCTGGATGTTGCTTTATCCTTTGTAAGCTTTATGGGTGGAGCGTCTTGTGTTATAATGGGCAATACCTCCCTATTATTCTTACAAGGTTGGCTGCTTGCCATTATATTATCTGTGCTACCCAAGTTGTGCATGTGTGTGTTTGTGTATTACTATTTCATACTACAGGAGGTCCCCTACTTACAAACAGCTTCCATTCTAGGATATTGTTTGAAAGTTAAATCCTGTGTTAAACATAGTAAAATGTGGATAAATGATTTACTTTTGGACAACTCTGGATTTGGACATATAGTATAAATTATGCTTTATCTGTTGTTTTCAGTGTGGTTTTAAAGTGTTTGCATTACTTACTGGGGCGTAGCAACAGCCATAGCAACTTTTGTGGGGCCCTAGAACATAAGGGGCCCAAGTGGTAATTGGTGTGTTAGCTATTAGTTTTCCTGTGTTTCTCCATCCTCTGACTTTAGCTTTGTGCCCATAAACTGTTTGCAGTGTACATTGCATAGGAGTGTACATTGCTCAGTCAACTCATATCCATAGGGTAGCGGCAGGTGGCATTACTCAAGAGTACCTCCATCTGAGGCCCCATATAAATTATGCTATGGAGCCCCATAATCTCTAGCTATGCCTCTGACTACTTACAATAGTCTAGACAATACTGTAACATTTTACAATAAAAATATGTAATAAAAAAACAGTATTGTATATTTTGTACATGAAGACAACTTTGTATCTCTGAAATCTAGTAAACTGGGATATTTGTAAGTAGGGTGCGATCTGTATTTTATGTTACTTGCATAGCATCATAGAGCAACATATGCCTCTAAATTATTATTATTATTATTAATCATAATAATAATAATAATAATAATAATGTGAAAACAGTGTTTGGGATAATCTGTGTAAATCATTATATTATGACAGGAAAACTACTCATATTGCTGTAAGTGAGTCTGTTGTGAAAGCATAACTTTAAAAAGAGGCACTTTCATCATATTTAAAATCAAAAACGACCGGCTCTCGACCAGGGTTTAAAGAGAGTCTGAAGCGAGAATAAATCTCGCTTCAGACCTCATAGATAGCATGGGCACATGTGCCCCTGCTAAAACGCCGCTATCCGGTGGCTTAACGGGTGTCCCTTCACCCCCAAATCCCCTCGTTTCAGCGGGGGAGCGCTTCCTGGTTGGGGCAGGGCTGTCAGCGCGTATCTCCGCCTCTCCCCCACCCCTCTGAGTCTTCCTTCACTGAGAGGGGCAGGGGAGAGGCGGCGATGCGCCGCTGATAGACGCGACTGGAGGCAGGGCTGCAGCCGCTAGCCCTGCCTCCAGGAGCGACCAAGTCTGCGACCAAGTGTCGCAGTGGGGGGTTTGGGGGTGAAGGGACCCCCTTTTAGCGGCGCTATAGCGGCGGTTTAGCAGGGGCACACGTGCCCCTGCTAACTATGAGCTCTAAAGCGAGATTTATTCTCGCTTCATAGTCTATTTAAAGGCTATAAAAGCTCAAATTTTTACTGTATCACAGTATAAATGCACTATGGGGCATTTATACAGTTATACAATAAAAATGTGAGACCTGGTCATTCTTGATTTCACCTACCTTCCCCTACACCTTCTGAGGCCCAGGGGCTGACTGACTGGTTGACTCCCTGGTGTCTTTGACTTATGCAGCGGTTGAGCAATTGGGCTTCGATTGGACTTTTATCATATCTGTCTGCTTTTTGTGTATGTGGATATATACATGTATTTAGATATTGTGTTTTGCTATAATTGCAGTGTGGAGAGCAGACTGCCAGCCATGAGAGGTTTATTTGTAGCCCTCGCTCTCCTGTTCCTTACAGGTAGGTGCATACATGGAACCCAACCATTATCTGTTACTCAAGAAAAGCATTTAGCACTTATGTATAAGCAGTTTCTCAGCCTTATATTCCGGCTTAAATAAAACAGGAATATTGTACACTGCCACCTTCATATTATTTAAAGGACAACTGTAGTGAGAAGAATATGGAGGCCGCCATATTTATTTCCTTTTAAACAATACCAGTTGCCTGGCAGCCCTGCTGATCTATTTCACTGCATAGTGTCTGAATCACACCAGAAACAAGCATGCAGATAATCTTTTCAGATCTGACAATGATGTCAGGAACACCTGATCTGCTGCATGCTTGTTCAGGATCCATGACGAAAGGTATTAGCGGCAGAGGATCAGCAGGACAGCCAGGCACCTGGTATTGCTTAAAAGTTTTATGTTTAAGTTGTTTTAAATATGGCAGTCTCCATAACCTTCTCGTTACATTTGTCATTTAAAAGAAAAGTGATTTGAATAAGGGCTTATGTCTGTTAATCCCTTAAAGTGGAGCGCCAGCCAAGACTTTGTATTCTCTTTTTCGGTAGTTTTAGAAACCGTGATGAAAAATTATAACCTCTATCTGCATTTTACTCTTGGGAATTCTTTCCCTAATTTCCCCAAATTTGCCTAGAGTTTCACTTTAAGGGGAAATAATCAGAATACATTTTAGTGATTCATATTTTGGTTTTCAAAGTAGTGGAATCACAGAACATGGCCTAGGGTGCAGGAAATGTATTTGATGTGCAAGTCTGCCAACTATGTTGTTTTTACACACAAAAAGGTAGTAGATAACTCCTAGGTGTCTGAATATTTGGAGGAGTGGTTAATTGGTGGAAATGTTTTCTTGGAAAAGACTCCATTTCGCAATAATTATTCCACGTGCTGCCAGAGGCGGGACAAGGTCCTCCAGCACCCAAGGCTGAGACACCAAAGTGCGCCCCTCCATCCCTGCCACCCCAGCCGTCACACACTGATTGCTATTAGACTAAGAGGTGCCACAGGGCCCACAACCTCCCCAACACCTCAATATCTAGTTATCTGGCATGCAGTCACTGTCATGTATCCCCTTTTCTTATTTCTTTCTGCTTAAAACACAATTAGTAATGATAGCTGAATGAATTCTGCGCCCCCTCCTACACTGCGCCCTGAGGCTGGAGCCTCTCCAGCCTATGCCTCGGCCCGGCCCTGCGTGCTGCTATTGTAGTGCCACAATTCTAGTATTCGCCTTACCTCATGTTACTTGACTGCACTACATGTCCATCTCTACAGGGAGGGGAATTGACGGATAGTGGGTGTTATTTATGGTATATTGTTGATGCTTTTGTGCCTGATTATCTGCACTTCATTACTTTGACTGAATACATTAATGGTTTGATTTTGCAGTCTTGGAATTCATTTATTTATTTTGCATATAACACTCTTGTAGAATAACTGCCCATTCATTTCTGTTTTATGGCCTATATGCAATGAACTTTTTCACCTGAGTTTTCTCCTAGGTGATATTTTCACATAAAGTACGGTAGTACCTTTTAAACCACCAGCAAGCAAGAACATATACTAAATAATTTTGATAGTACTATTTTTGAATTGCAACATGCTAAAAGGTTGAAAGTTGAAAAATGATCTCGTAGGAGAGAACCCGGGAGAAAAAGTTAATTGCATATGTTCCTATATGTTACATCTCCAGAATTTAACCATGAGAAAACAGTTTTCCTGTAGAAAATGTTAGTCCTGATTCAATAAACCTCTCTCCTGAATTTGCTAACATGATGGGCTTTGACACCTTAGCAATAAAAAACGTTTTAGCCCCCTTCAAATAAAAAAGTACTCAAAATATGTTGTCTTGAATTTAGTTGTGTTTGATATTACTTTTCTTCTTTTGCTAGAAGAAAAGGATTTTTTTATTTTTTTTACTGAAATTTGTGAAAACTGAGGAGAAAGGTTTAATGATTTAGGGTATCTCTTAAAAAAAAAAAAAAAAAAAAAAAAAACTTTAAAAAACCCAAAGCAAAAACAAGAAAAAATGTAATCTCAATTGATTGTGTAAAGATAAAATATAACAAAATGACCTTTTTTGAACAATAGACTTTTCCTGACTTTACAACCTGAGATGAAATGGTACACAAGACATAGTGGTGGTAGTGTAGAGGGAATGGTAGAAGGCAGTATATGGTAAAAATGGTTTACTATTACAATATAAGCCAACCCGCCTATAAGCCGAGGTACCCACTTTTCCCTCAGTAACCAAGACAAAGTTATTGACTCACGTATAAGCCCCCCCTCCCCAGTATAGCTTTTTCCACAGTAGCCATATGTGCCCCCAGTACAAGTCAGCCCCCCTCCCCATAGCCAGATGGGCCCCAAGGATGGTACAGCTGTGTCTCAAGATGTCACTAGATGGTGTCATAGATAGACATTGATTGCCACACAGAAAGAACACTTGGATCATTGCACCCCTGACACGCTGCTTGCATGCTACCGCTCCACAAGCCAGGGCACACAGATAGTCCAGAGCAGTGCACTCTGCACACCATGTTGCAGGGGATGAGGGGTACAGACACAGCAGGGAGGCAGCTGACAAGAGCAGGTTCACTAGTGCACAATCCTTATGGTCCTCTGCCAGTAACAAAACCTGCTCCACCATCCATTCTTCTCCACTGACTCGCATATAAGACGAAGGGGTAACTTTTCAGCACATTTTTTGTACTGAAAAATTAGGCTTATACGCGAGTATATACAGTACTTTGTGAGTGCGACTGAGTGATCTGTTATGGAAGCAAGTGCATTAGGACCGACTGTCTTATTACCATGTGGAGTCAGAAAGCATTTTTTTTTCTTCTCTGGGAAATTGATCAGGACCTTTCAAGGGGTTTTTCACCTTGCTTTAGAATAATCAGAATTTCTTGAGGGTGCAGGGCAGTTTTATTATAGATATTATGCATGTTGATGTCAATGGTCAACCCAACTCTGTAATGTATAGAACCCGTAGCATACAAAGGTGAGTAGATATAACACAGATCAAGACAGGAAGACAGAGCATTAAGTCACCAATAAATATGTGAAAAAGTTGGAGAGGCAGATGGAACAGTGTGCATTGTATAATATGTGAAGTGACTAAGGCCCCGTTCACACTGCATGCGTTTCCAGCCGCGTTTTGGAAACGCGTGCAGGTGGCTGACACGCACGACATCAGACAGTGCATAGAGTGCACTGTCTGATGTTCACACTGCATGCGTTCCGGACCTGTGCGGTCCGGAAACGCATGCTGCACGCTTTTTTTGCCAAAACGCGTGGCTGTCCCATTCACTTTTCAGTGATGGGATCAGCCACGCAACGCATACAAACGCGGATGACGTGCGTTCGTACGCATTGCGTTCTGCGTGCGTGCCCGTTCGCGTTTGTAATGTGAACGCGGCCTAAGGTTATATATACTAGAGAATATTATATATTGTGCTGAAGAGATAAACACAAAGAGCTGCAATTCTTAGAAGATGGACTGACAGCGGTAGATGCCTAAAGAGGAGGTCTATCATAGTAAAAATGTTTGGATGATTAAATATAACCTTGGTGGCAAAGAAAGGGATTGTTTGGAAACCTGAGAACATGTTTTGGAGCAAGTTAGATGGAGAGCAAACAGGCATTGCATAATTATTCAGAACTTTGTGAGGAGTAACTAGCTGCATCTTGCATTTGAAGGAATATTGACTAGTGCAAAGTCTGTCATGTAATGTGAGTAGAAATGAAGATAAGACTGCCAGGCAGCTGCAGTTACTTCTGCCAAACATGTCTTTTCTACCATCCTAATGTTTCTCATGTCTGCTCTTCTAAACTACAATACTCCCATGTTTACTAGTGAGTTCCAAAGTCTTTGTGGTGTAGCAGCAACGTGTTTAAGGCATTTGACGGTGAAACTCCAGGCAAAATTATTTATTTTAGTTTGAAATGGTGGAAAAACTGAGTCTCTATCCAATTTTTATTTCAATCTTGGCTCTGGTAGTAGGAGATTTCTCCTCACTTCCAGGAAAAGTAAGTGATATGAAGTTAGATTTCTTCACACTTCCTATCTCTATGACAAGGTCACCAGGAAAAGGTAGTGGCATGAAATATCTCCAAAACCTACACAGGTTGTCACAGTTTTTTTGTAGAAATGTAGGAATAATAAGGCTACTCTAAACAGTTTTATAGTTCTTTGTGTTTAAAATATTTCACTCACTTTGGGCATTAAAAGCACAAAAAGTGTAGTGTTTTAAGGTCCTTCCGGTGGTGTAGCAATAGGGGTTGCAGAGGTGGCGACTGCATCGGGGCCCTTGGGTCAGAGGGGCCCCAAGGGGCCCACCCTCCAGAACAATATTAACTCTCTATTGGCCCTGTACTGGTAATAATCACTTCTATAGATGCTTTAAACAGTAGTGATCATTAACAAACTGTTTCCCATCCCCTACTTGCACCTTTCTATGGAAATCTTTGGCTGGTTTTGGTGCGCCGTATCAATTGTTGTGTATAGAGTGCTTGCGGGGGCCCCATGTAAAACTTGCACCTGGGCCCATAGCTCCTTAGCTACGCCACTGGGTCCTTAGTCTCAAGCCAGGCTCACTGTCCTGTAGTTTTACCACTGTATTTTCGTATGGTCTTTATTTGTGTTGCTTTTTTAACTATGGTTGTTACCTCATTAATTGTGACACCCTTCACCTATACCTTTGTTTTTATGCAGAACAAGATACTCTCTTATACACAATGAGTTTTTTTGGTAGATTTATTGGCCGCTCGATTTTCTAGTCGTTTTTCTGATCGATTTCCATTACCTTCTATGAGAAAATCGATCAGAACAACGATCGAAATCAGATCGAACCTGTCGGAAATTATCTATTGAGCCATACATATCTGCCCAAAAAAACTCATAGGGCCATATGCAATTCACTTTTGCACTTGAGTTTTCACCTAAGAGATAATTTTTCAATCTAAAATAACTTTCCAGCACACTTCAAATAAAAAAAGTACCAAAAAGTAAATGAAAAATATACTATCAAAATTATTTTGAGTATTTTATTGCTTTCTGGTAGATTAAAAGTCATTTTATTGACAAGTGTACAAATATCACTTAAGCTGGCCACTAACAGTCCAATTTCTAGCGAAAAATCGTTCGAGCGATCAGAAATTCTGATCGGATGAAAAATCGTTCACTACACCATCAACTAACCAATCATTGCTTCCTATCTATCACGACCACCAAAAACATCCAAATTTTCGTTCGACGAAAATTCATTCGGGCGACATTTTTTTCACTCGTTCATAATTGATTGTGTCCACCAATGGTGATTATTCGCAACCAATCCGATCAGAATTTCTGATCGCTCGAACGATTTTTCGCTAGAAATTGGACCATTAGTGGCCAGCTTTAGGAGAAAACTCCGAAGAAGAAGTCAATGGACCATTGCATATGGGCCATGGTGTATTCCTAGCATTAAAGTGGTACTTGTAGCTTTGATGTATTCACAGAGTGGTTATGTTATCTGAATACACAACTATTTGTCTCTCCTTCTAGGAACACAAGCTCGTTTCCCCTGGCAGCATGAAGAACCCCAGACACCTCTTCACCATGCTCAGGAATTGATTGAGTCTGGCCTACATAAGATAAGGGAGATTGGTAAAGAGGTGGTGGAGCAGGCAGAGTCTTCAGATATTGCAAAAACTCTTGAGTAAGTAATTTAAAGTTTTTGTAAATGTCATTATCAAGGTCAGATTTATGTAAAATGGGGCCCTGGGAAATAATGAACAGAGCCTTCCCATGGAGCAGTATTAGGGTAGGCAACCAACAACCAGGGCCGCCATCAGAAATTTTGGGGCCCTCACACATCATCAGAACTGGGCCACCACTCCATGGGCCCTCCCACTGGTTGCTGTGCCCGCCCACTAGCCACCCCACCCCCGTGTTCGTGCGCAAAGTGCGTGATGCGGCAAAAAGTGGGCATGACCATGGCATGTTGAGGGTGGAGCCAAATACTAGCAAAATATAGGTTAACAAATGAGATAGGGACTTGTAGATCCGTTCTTATCCTTTATCCGTTTTCTTTTGTCCCGCTCTTTTTTCCTGTGCCTCTTTTGTCTGCCTCTGTTCCCCCTGTGCCTCTTTCATCCCCCTGTGTTACCTCTTGTCCCCTTCTGTCTCAGCTCGTCCCCCTGCCCTAGCCAGGTATACGTGCCCCCAGTATAGGTATCCAGGCATAGGTGCCCCCAGTATAAGTAGCCAGGTATACGTTCCCCCAGTTTAAGTAGCCAGTTATAGGTGGTGCCCCAGTATAGGTAGCCTGTAGCCAGATATAGGTGGTGCCCTAGTATAGAAAGTCCACTGTAGCGGGTTCACTCATCTGCCTCCCCCCTTTCAAGCGCTGATGTCACTCTTCTCTCAGTGCTGGAGTGCGGTGTGCTGGGTAGTGAGCCACAGGCCCGTAGCCAGCACATGCGGCCCTTCCAGCACTTAGGAGGGCCAGGGCCCCCAGAAGCCCTGGGCCCCTCACTGCAGTGTCAGTTGTTCCCCCCCCCCCCCCGATGGCTGCCCTGCCAACAACCAAGATATTGATGTCAAGATGTCCTTTGTCCTCCCTCCTCACTAATTCTGAAAGCACAAAGGAGCATAATTTCACATATCTTCTTCTATCCTACAACCTTCTCCTCTGTTCCCTGCACTCATATACTTATGTACGGCTGTAATGTGCCAGTGAGACGCCACTATGGGGAGCCATGTAGATAAAAGAATATGCTGAGGAAGGAATAAGGAGCACACTGGCCTGTTAGGTGTCATCCCTCTGATGATGACAACCAGTGCCCGCCACATCTCCACAATAATAGGAAGCCTACAAGCTCTGGGGCCCTGGGCAATTGCCCCTATGGAAGTGCCTGCAATGCTTAATATTGAAACAAAACACAATTTATGCTTTGAGAGAAATTGATACGTTAAAACTTAACTTTTAATATGTTCACTAAAAAAACAATATAGCCTGTACTGCCTATCAAATCGTCTACATAGGAGGACAACAATGCTAACATGCTTTATGGGTTGGAGAATGCATATTTACACACAAACACACAAACACACACAATATTTACACACAAACACCCTCCACTATTCCGACATGTTTCACCCACATAAAACTCTGGGGGCTTCCTCAGGAGACCTATACAAAGTGCAACTGTGCATAAAGTACATAAACCATCAAATTAAGATATATTCATATTACTTAACAAAGTAGCATAGCCTCACGGCTATATGTCCAAGCTAGGAGGGGAAAACACCCCAACAAGAGCAGGCCTACATGCTATATTGGTTTTTAAGCAACATATTAAAAGTTTTAACATATCAGTTTTTCTCAAAGCATAAATTGTGTTTGGTTTTGCTCTGCATCAGCATAGGTTTGTAATGCTTATTATAACAACTCCAAAGGAAGACTATCATACTGACACTCAAGGGATACAAAGTTATAAAGTCTGACTTTGATTTACCTTTGGTTTAGCTTCAGTTTGACATTTGTTTATGTCCTAGCTATACTAGTGAATGGGGTCAGGATGAGGTCGAACTGAAGACAAACTCATCTACTGGCACTAAAGCTCCAGTTATTCTGCAGCTGAACTACAGTCTGAAATGAAACCATTTTAATTGAAGTCTGAGGTCCATGTACAATTTTTGTTCAAGTATTATTAATGCATTGGCCACACTGCTGTCATGAATAACTGCTCCAAAGCATTTATACTTGTGATTTGACCAGAACTTGATCAATTATTTTACTACGGGCAAAGTAAATAATCCTTTACTTGGCATGTGACAGATATACAGTAATGTAAGCTATGAGCCACTGGATCATTCCATAAATTGTCACCCACAATGACCATTATGATTGTTACAGGCGACAGTAGCAGAGTGTCCAAAAAAGTGTCCTAAAGATCACTCTTTGGGCCAAGTACCCCAATGATCACTATAGGTGACAGTAACTGAGCATCTCTATGAGCCTTAAAGAGACTCTGTAGCGAACAAAAATTGCTATTTTTACCTCGGAGTTCGCTTAAGTAGTCTCAGTAGAGGTAAACCACCGCATCCCGAGCCAAAACGAGGACTTTATACCCCCCAAATCCCGGGGCAAAATCCCACGACTTTCTTGGTCGTGGATTTTGCTGCCCGAAGAGGCAGAGCTTTGAGCTGTAGCTCTGCCTCTACTGACGTCAATCACCGTGCAGATCTCTGGCTCTCCCCGCCCATGTCTGTGAAGGAAGACTGAGAGGGGCAGGGAGAGGTGGAGATCCGTGGCGATTGACATCGGTAGAGGCAGAGCTACAGCAGAAAGCTCTGCCTCTTTTAGAAAGCGCTGGCCGGATTGTCCCCCAGGGATTTGGGGGTCTAAAGCCCTCATTTTGGATGCAGTGGTTTACCTCTACTGAGAGTACTGAAGCACACTACGAGGTGAAAATTGCAATTTTTGTTCGCATCAGTCTCTCTTTAAGAGCAACCTTTGAGCCAAGCACTGAAATTATCTAATTACACTCTCTCCAGTGCAGCTACTGTACTAGATTTATATTGCTCATCTCAGTACAAATCTATGGAGCCTCACTCTCATGTCGTCTCTGCCCCAAATTCCTGTGCTCCACCCAGCTAAGTTTTGAACAGAACAGTCATTTTCATTCAATGTGGGATTTAATATTTTTGATACATTTGTTAGATTCTATTTTACACGGGTCATCTGGAAAGTAAAGACAGTTTCGATTTAGTCAGTTAAGGAAATCTTTTATTTATTTTAAACCCATTGGCTCTTATTCAATTTATGTTTTGTTTTCTCCTAGGAGATAATTTATTATTTCCTGTTTAAAATATCTTTTCAGCACTCTGCAAATGAAAAAGTATAAAGTATTTTCTTACTTGTTGGTGACTTAAAAGGCGTACGTTAAAAAGGGGCGCTGGGAAAAAAGGGCGCGGGGTTTTAAACGATAAACATGGATAACGTTTAAAAATATAATGTACTATATTTCGTTTAAAAAATAATGTTTTATAAAGTTATAAATCATTAAATAATGTGCATGAAATTGGCAATTGTGAAAACGTTAATCTTCCGTTTAAAAAGTGAAACGTATAATAACGTTTAAAAAAAAATTGTAAGTAACCCTCCCTGTACTAACCCCTAGACCCCCGTGTTGGTGCCTAAACCTAAGACCCCCCTGGTGGTGCCTAAACCTAAGACTCCCCTGATGGTGCCTAAACCTAAGACTCCCTGGTGGTGCCTAAACCTAAGACCCCCCTGGTGGTGCCTAAACCTAAGACTCCCCTGATGGTGCCTAAACCTAAGACTCCCCTGATGGTGCCTAAACCTAAGACTCCCCTGATGGTGCCTAAACCTAAGACCCCCCTGTTGGTGCCTAAACCTAAGACCCCCCTGGTGGTGCCTAAACCTAAGACCCCCCTGGTGGTGCCTAAACCTAAGACCCCCCTGGTGGTGCCTAAACCTAAGACCCCCCTGTTGGTGCCTAAACCTAAGACCCCCCTGTTGGTGCCTAAACCTAAGACCCCCCTGTTGGTGCCTAAACCTAAGACCCCCCTGGTGGTGCCTAAACCTAAGACCCCCCTGTGATAAGCATTAATAACGTGTGAAAAAAATATTGTGCTGTTTTTCGTTTAAAAATGTTTTAAAAAAGATTGTACTGTTTTTCGTTTAAAAATAATGTTTTAAAAATTATAAATCATAAAATAATGTGTAATCATGAGAAGCAGTTATAAAACAGTAAAAGTCTCCGGGCGCCGCTTATAAAACGTTATTTTTCTCCGGCGCCCTTTTTTCCTGTCGGGCGCCCATTAAACGATATTTATTATGGGAGTGAATGACGGCGCCCGATTTGTCCACTTGCCGAATTTACTGTTACCGACTTAAAAGGCATTTTATTGACATATCACCTAGGAAAAAACATAATAACTGAATTAGATAAGTGCCACTGGGCCAGATGCAATAAACTTCAGTAAAGTTGCCGTGCACAGGGAGAGCACAGCAATCTTACTATTACTGGCGTGGGGGAGCACTGGTGATTAATACGTTAGCGCCCCATGCATAACCCGGAAATACATGTGTCACCAATGAGTTGACAGCCGGTGTTTCCCCTGCGCTAATAATGGTATAATTGCCATGCGCTCACTGCACCCGACAACTTTACTAGAATTTACTGCATCAGGCCCAGTGTATCTTCTGATTAATTATCCCCTTAATCACTTCCTTTGTTTAATCAAAAAAGTAAACAGGGAATAACTGTCTGAATTAGGTTTGTAAAATATATAACTGAGTACATAAAAATGGTCTTTTCTGTCCATATGTCCCTTGTATTTATTTTTTTTTTTTCATAAAACGTTTATTGAATGAAAAAGGTCATACATTGTGTTCAGACAAAACGATACTTGTTACATACAAAGTCACTTTGGGTTCAAAAGCGCCATAAATAGTCACTCAGTACTCATGAATTTTATGCTGATTAATCTTTTTTACCTGTATATATTCATTTATGCACTCATTGTTGTTTTGTCATTTCTCAGAGCAGCTGGAGGTAATTTTCTCTCCCTACTCCTGGAAAGGACAAACCTGATCCTATTGATCAGCTGGCTCAAGGGAGCCTCAATAGGTTAAGAATTATAACTGAAAAATTACCGTGCATCTTGGAATTCACTAATCAGTTAGTACATGCATTTGGACATTTGCTTTTCCATCATGAAATGACTTAGATCTGTTTAATTGGTCTAAGTGGACATTTAACCGATAATAGCCTTAGCATTGAACTAAAAAAACCTAATAACAATAAAGGAAAAAGAAATCTTAAGTATTGATCCATATTGATTCTATGAATTAGTTGAATTAGTTCCCTATCCAGGACTCTGGGATGTAAAAGTCATATTTTCCCCCCATTGATCTGTCTTTGATTTTTTGTTCCATAAGCAGGTTTCTTTTGACTGTATGTTTTAACTGTTCTATGGAGATTTGGTTTGCTGTTTTCCAATTTGCGGATATAAGTGTGAGCGCTGTCAGTATAACATGGGTTATGTGAGGTCTGATTTGTTTTGGGAGCTTCTCTAATCCCACTAGTAGTAATGCTAATTGTGGTGAGATTGTCAGTTTTAGCTTAAAGGCGTTGTTTATCAAGGCCTCGACCTGTTTCCAGAAGGTAAGTATCACTGGACAATCCCAAAACATGTGTACTAGTGTACCTTGTGCGGATGCACAATGCCAACATAAGGGAGAAACTTCATTTGAGAATGATGCTAACCTTCTTGGGGTATAATACCAACGAAATAGGAGTTTTCGAGTCTGTTCCCAGTGGGAGTTACATTTGGAGATCTTTAAGGTTGTGTTAGTAGCTGGTCCCTTGTATTTATTGAGTTTAACATCTAATCTATTAACCAAAAATGTACAGTATAATATATGCTTTGCTCAACCGGATTTCAAACACCGCGCGCGGTTCCACCACTCTCGCCAATTGCGTTTCCTAGCCGCAGATCACTCGCCCTGCCGTCTCTATGACAGCAGAGCTCTGTGAGCCGGACAGGAGCCATTTTCATTGGCTTCTGGCCCTCTCATCACTGTAAGCCAATCCCATTGGCTTGCATTTATTGACCGGGTCAGGAGCCAATGAAAGCGGCTCCTGACCGGCGCACAGCGCTCTTCAGTCATAGAGACGACAGAGAGAGGGACCTGCGGTGATGAGCGAGCGGTGTGACCGATGGGAGTGGCGGATTATTGCGGTGATTCGTTGATAAGCGACGTTTTACAGTACCAGCAGTCTCTGCTCCTTAAAAAGACTCTGGCGTCTCTTTTTTTTACCTGTTTTTGTCATAAAATCCTCTTAAGCATGAATCTCCCAGTTAACTCGCCACATCCGCGCGGCAGATGAATGATTTATTACAGAGGAATAGCCCTGCAAAGCTCCCGGGCTCGCCGGGCTTTACTTCCTTGAAGAGGCAGAGCGTTGAGCTGTAGCTCTGCCTCCTCCGCAGTCAATCTCTGCTGATCCCTGCCTCTCCTCACCCCTCTGTTTTCTTTCACTGAGAGGGGGGAGGAGGCAGAGATCCGTGGAGATTGATTGCGGAGAGGCAGAGCTACACCTCAAAGCTCTGCCTCTCCAGGGCAGCACAATCTGCGACCTGCAAAGTTATAGAACTTTGCAGGTCTATTCTTCTGTAATAAATCACTCATCTGCCATGGGAATGCGGCGATTTAACTGGGACATTCATGCTTAAGAGGATTTCATGACAAAAACAGGTAAAAAAAAAGAGACTTCAGGGTCTATTTAAGGGGGCAGAAACTGCTGGTATGAAAGTAGTTTATATACTGTAGATAGAATGAAATGCTGAAACTTTCATATCAGGGCTACTAAAAAGGCTCTCATTTATGTGTAAATAAGCAAAAAAAAAGTCCATGCTGATTGACTGTGTTTTTGCACTGTGATATGAAACATGAATAGCACTTAAAAATATTTTCTTTCTTTTAGCCTGAAAATCTCTGACAAGTATGATGCTGTCAGTAGTAATGCCCTGGCCATTAAGAAACAGCTGCATCCTTATCTGCTCAAACTTAAGGAGGAAATCGGTGCAGAGCTGCAGAAAGATATCCCAATTTTCAGAGAAAAGATCCAACCCTATGTTGAAACCTTCCAGATGAACTGGGCTGGTCAGGTGAAGGCTTTTAGGGAGAATGCTGCACCAGTGGTGGACAACCTGAAGAAACAAACCAAGGACAACCTGGAAAGCTTTTACAAAAACCTCCAGCCTCAGATTGAAGAGCTGAAGAAAAGATTGCATTCTGAAGTTGAATCCTTGAGAGCGAATATTGCCCCATACAAAGAAGAGCTGAGGCAAAAGCTGGTAGAGAAATTTGATGAGGTGAAAGCAAATGCTGGCCCTAGAGCAGAGGAATACAAGGCTCAGGTTGCTCAGAATTTGGAAAACCTAAGGCAGAGGCTTGCACCCGTGGTTGAAAACCTCAAAGAACAGCTCCTGCCCAAATTAGAGGAAGGCAAAGCCAAGCTGGCAGAAGCATGGGAGGCTTTGAGAGCCAGGGTTGCTGCTTACCGCGCTCAAGCATAAATTCTATTCCAGCATACATTCAATTTCCTGAGACTGTGTGAAGACATGGTGCTAGAGCGATCCTTCATGCTGCTGCAGTCATGCTTATCCTTTCACCAGATGCAAGCTGATTAACTGAACAGGAACAACTCTTCAAGCTTCTCATAGATCCATGCGTTTGGGTTGACATATATATGGGAGATCTGCTAGGAACTATTGTTTACATATTGTATGCTGATTACACTGAGGCCATGTCTGTCTCATCTTTCATCTCAGTCTGAAAATAAAATGCAATGGTGAAACAATTGGCTTTATTGTACTCTGTGATCTACTGTATATTACCTGAGAGCAGGGAGCAGTAAAAATGGTCAATAGATGGGAGCTAAAAACATTAAAGCCGGTGCCCTCCCCCCCCATCGCCACAATCATTCACCTGAGAACATATAAACTTTATACTTATGTTTATAATTGTTAAGCACAAAATAAAACCATGGGTTGCCAGACTAGTCATATTTAGGAGTAGAGATTCAAGTCATAAGGATCGCACAGCATAGGTAAATGCCACGTCAGGTGCAGAACCCAAAGACAACGGTAATCCAAGTAGGCACAAAGAAGGGTCCCCTTTGTCAAGGCACAGTACAGTATCATATCTGTGCTGTGCCTTAACAAAGGGGACCCTGCAAGGTCCCAAAATGGTCATTGGCATAACTGTCGGATGATGTGGTGATTGGTACGGTTCTTGAATCGTATTGTGTGGACCTTCTTTATGCATATTTAGGAGGAAGACTATAGATACAATTGTTATTTTCATTGGTTTATTTCCAGGTCAGGTTTGTGTTGAAGTTCCACAGTTTCCGAGGCCTGTGTAGGCAAAGTTGCACATCTTGTTTTGTTTATGTAGTAACTCCCTGGTTAGCTGATGTCAATAAATAATATTCAAATGATCTGGTCAGAAGCTCCAGATACTGGTCACTTCCAGTACCAGATTCTCATTGCCATCAGCTGTAATCTAGAGAGTTTCTCCTTGCAGTCTGAACAATGGGATGATGCTATCTGAACAGCAGCAGCCGACCCACAGACACTGAAACTCTCTTTGGTACCGTTTTAATACATACTCTGAGTTGCTTGCTATGTTGAAGATGACTAGCAGGACTTGCTGCTAAATATTCTACATGTGTCCAAATGTTCCTATAGTCCATTTTCCTTGTCTTCTGCCTTCCATGAGTGCATAAAGTACTGTGTCCTCCTTTTCCTGTCCTGAACCAACAGAATCCCTGTAGTCTGTCTGTCGCTTCTGGTTTTGCCATTGAAGAGGAGCTGTCATCCATACTATCTCAGAAAAAAACAACAACACATATATAAGTAGATACATACTTGCTCTACTTACATAACATATGTGTTGCACTGTCCACGTTTTGATTTTAGTGATTTTTCTACAGTAAAAAAAGAGGAAGTCCTTCTTAGCATTTCCCATTTTAACTGTGGCTAATCTGAAGCCAATCCTGATGTCATTTTCTACCTTACTCTCCTCTGCCTTATTGTGTATGCATTGCCCACCCTTTCACTATAGAAAGTGCATTGTCTCGGCATGAGAAATATTGTCCAATCAGAGATACAGAGGTGGGGGAGGGAAAAACAGGAGGGAAAGAGGCTTCAGCCAATCAGGCTGCATTAGTTAAGTCTGAGGGGAAAGTAGAGAAGCAAAAAAGGACAACCCAGCATGCCCTGCAAATTTTGTTTGCACAGAGGGAGACATGGCAGCACTTTCAAACAAAACTTATACCTGAATGATTTATCTGCATTGACGTACAGAGCTCCAGTAACTGGACTATATTACACACCTAGCACTAACTACAGGCAAAGGGGGGTGTTAGCGTCAGTGATAATGTGTGCACAGATTATTACCGAATAGACTTCCCCACGGCGGTGACGGACCCCCTCTTGGGAAGACCTAACACTAGTCTAGCAATAAAAACGTAATATTACTCATGCTGCTAATCATAAATGGTATACACATTTCATCAAACAGACAGACAGTCAAATGACAGCACTCAAGGCTGCACCTGAAATGTAAACCAACAGAGGCAATGAAGAGCCCCTCTGGGGCTAAATACATGCCTTGAATGCAAAACAGATGCAAATTATGTGCTTATTCTAATCTAAAAAAAAATTGAAAGTAGATTTGAAGCAATGCAGGCAGCTAGTGTATACCATTAATGATTAGCAGCATGAGGAATATTATGTTTTTATTACTAGACTAGTGTTAGGCCTTCCCCGAGGGGGTCCGTCACCACCGTGGGGAAGGCTATTAGGTAATAATCTGTGCACACATTATCACTGAAGCTAACACCCCCCCCCCCCCCTTTGCCTGTAGTGAGTGCTAGGTGTGTAATATAGTCCAGTTACTGTAGCTCTGCACGTCAATGCAGATAAATCATTCAGGTATAAGTTTTGTTTGAAAGCGCTGCCATGTCTACCGCTGTGCAAATTTTGTTTGTGCCAAATAAGAGTCAGGTAAACTGGGGATGATCATTTATCAACAAGAAAAGTAATAGTGATTTTAACTTTTTGATTGCCTGGTTAGCATCCTTATTACTTATTTACCAGATGAAAATAAAGAATTGATTTTTTTTATGTTATGCCCGACAGTTACACTTTAAAACGTCAAAAGAGAATTCCAAGACTGCAGAAACCTTATTTAACAAACAACAGCAACTTTTGTACACTTGATTACTGTGGTATTGGGGTTGATTCATTTAACATCAGTAACATTTATGTGTACAGGCAGCACATGGCAGTTTTACCAGTACATACATCAGTTATGTAGCGCAGGTTACGCAAACAGCGCAGATTGCGTAACCTAAGTTATGTGCACATTGCTACAGCAAAGCCTGTTATCTGGAGCTTACGCAGCCAGAAGTCTCAGCTAACTGGCACACCTGAGTGGGATAACTGGGACAGTGGTTTGCATGGCAGAAAATACTGACTGAGTCTCTCTCCAGGCAACGTCTCTTCCGCTTCCTGCAGCTCCCTTCAGCTTTCCAGCATCTAAGCACGGCTCCCAGCATGTCACGTGACCTGATGCGAGTCAGGTGACATGCTGGGAGCTGTACACAGAGGAGGTCGGAAAGCCGTAGAAGACGGCACCTGGAGGCTCGGTAAGTATTTTCAGCTGCACGGGGGAGGAGGTTTGTGCTTTCTTGGTACATGAATCTGGCATCAGCCAATCCACGCCTGTGCCAGATATCTGGGGTCTTGTTGTGAAATATACTTACATAAGTAGCGCAACACTCGTTACACTGACAATGCTTGCATTATCTAGTTAATGCGCCATTTCTACAACTCACGCTAAGTGACTGGTGTACATATTAGTAAAAATGCAGTTTACTGCCTGTGTACAGCAATTTTATCAGCCTAATGCACCTAGATCATCTAACATGTCTCTAACATGTCCAATTCATGCCACAGTTATTTTGTTACAGGTTTTGCCTACTCTATGGAGATACAAGTAAGGTGATTTAGAAGAGTACATAATAAGCCCACTGGGGCATTTCTAGTTAAAACCCACTTCAGGTTCACTTTAATGCACTTAGCAGTAAATCAGAAATAGGAATGTGGTTATAAAATAAAACCAAGTAACAAATTCCTCAAGTTACCGTACCTAACAAATGCATAGTGATGAAGTGGTGCCTATTGCAGTATTTTAGGACTCTGGGATTAGCCTCAAGATTTACAGCCCACTATACGACACACTGATATACATAGGCAGGGTAAACAGTTTATTAAAGAGACACTGAAGTAAAAAAAAAAATTATGATATTATGAATTGTATGTGTAGTACGGATAATTACTAGAACATTAGTTGCAAAGAAAATATTCTCATAATTTTTTTTTTCGTTATATAGTTTTTTTTTATAGCATTGCATCATTCTCTAATATTTGCAGTTTACACACTACTCAGCATTGTAAATGATTTTACAGAGCAGGCTAATGAACTTTTAAACTGTTCTCTGCAGAATAAAAAACAATGCAGTGACTGGCAGTTGAGATAACAAGGTTCAGAAGACAGAGCTCTCTGCCACTTTGAAAGTCGGAGCTCAATGGCTTTTTTTGCATAGATAACAACTGGAGTTTCTTAATTCTTCCTGTACTGGAAACAATATTAGACTTATGTCTCTGCTGTGCTATTTATGTTTTATTTCTTAACTGTACTACACACATACACATCATTATAACATTTTTTTTTCACTTCAGTGGTTCTTTACACATATGAGATCATTGCAGCACTTTCATTGTTTTGGTAGTAATCTAGACATCACATTACAATGTTACTGCACCTTTTGGGCACCTTATGCATATATACAGTATGAACTACGTATATTGCCAGGTGACTGTCTCCCTTTTTAATCCTTTTTTAAGATTGTACCTTTTATTATTATTATTATTATTGATTTATAAAGCACCAACATATTCCGTGGCACTTTTATGGGGTACAACCCATAATAAAGAGTAGCCATAGTCATATAATTGTTGGCATTCTTGTCCTCCTGGTGCAGCCTTTTCTGGGTATAATTAATTTCTTTCTTTATTAGAGTCTAGTAAATTGCAGCAGTTTTGGACAATTATCATTAGGATAGGTATAGGAAAGAGAGAAAGTTTGCAGCACACACTAGGCAAGGTTAAATGATGGGCTTGGTTTAAAGGATACATATCATAGTACCTGAGACAAATCAAAACACTTCATCCACGATGCTGACATGTCACATTTAATGTACACCCACACTATGAGTACATTATGTATCACTGTGGCACACGCCAAAGCGACTGATCCAAATGTGACCCTGATAAAGGGATAAAGGTGGAAAGCAAAGGGGATGGCAGGAGATTTATTAACCACAGGGATATGGCAGAGAGAGAGAGAGAGAGAGAGAGAGAGAAAGCAAAAATAGGGACATGAAAGGAATGAAAGAGAGGGGGAGAGAGAATAAAGTGGCAGAGGGCAAGACAAAGAGCAACAGCAAAGTTGCACGAAGCAAAAGCAAAAAGTGGCGCAAAGAATGTTTATTCCACTCCTTCCACATCTGTCATGTTGTGCCTATCATGTTAATCTTCTCAGTCTTTGCTTCCCCCCACCCTTCTCATACGATCATAGTGCACCCCTTTTCGGTTGATTCCACACCCTCTGCCCCTCTCCCTGCCCATACCATCTCCTTGTGTTCTCATGTTTATATCCCCATTTGTGCTCCTAATTTCCACTCAATTCACGCTCCTTGCATTCCTCGTCTCCACTCACACCGTTCTCAGTGCACTCCCCGTCTCCACTCACTCCACCCTCCCTGCACTCCCGATCTCTACTTACTCCACCCTCCCTGCACTCCCCATCTCCACTCACTCCACCCTCCCTGCACTACTCATCTTCACTCACTCCACCCTCCCAGCACACCCCATCTCCACTCACTCTACCCTCCCTGCACTCCCCATCTCTACTCACTCCACTCTCCCTGCACTCCCCATCTCCACTCACTCCACCCTCCCTGCACTCCCCACCTCTACTCACTCCACCCTCCCTGCACTCCCCATCTTCACTCACTCCACCCTCCCTGCACTCCCCACCTCTACTCACTCCACCCTCCCTGTACTCCCCATCTCCACTCGCTCCACCTTCCCTGCACTCCCTATCTCAACTGACTCCACCCTCCCAGCACTCCCCATCTCCACTCACCCACCCTCCCTGCACTCCGCATCTCCACTCACTCCACCTTCCCTGCACTCTCCACCTCTACTCATTCCACCCTCCCTGCACTCCCCATCTCCACTCACTCCACCCTCCCTGCACTCCCCACCTCTACTCACTCCACCCTCCCTGCACTCCCCATCTCCACTCGCTCCACCTTCCCTTCACTCCCCATCTCAACTGACTCCACCCTCCCAGCACTCCCCATCTCCACTCACCCACCCTCCCTGCACTCCACATCTCCACTCACTCCACCTTCCCTGCACTCCCCACCTCTACTCACTCCACCCTCCCTGCACTCCCCACCTCTACTCACTCCACCCTCCCTGCACTCCCCATCTCCACTCGCTCCACCTTCCCTACACTCCCCATCTCAACTGACTCCACCCTCCCAGCACTCCCCATCTCCACTCACCCACCCTCCCTGCACTCCGCATCTCCACTCACTCCACCTTCCCTGCACTCCCCACCTCTACTCACTCCACCCTCCCTGCACTCCCCACCTCTACTCGCTCCACCCTCCCTGCACTCCCCATCTCCACTCGCTCCAACTTCCCTGCACTCCCCATCTCAACTGACTCCACCCTCCCAGCACTCCCCATCTCCACTCACCCACCCTCCCTCCACTCCGCATCTCCACTCACTCCACCTTCCCTGCACTCCCCATCTTCACTCACTCCACCCTCACTGCACTCCCCATATCCACTCACTCAGTCCGGCCTGCACCCTCTATCCCCACTCCCTCAACCCTCCCTGCACACCCCATCTCCATACTCACTCCACCGTCCCTGCACTCCCCATCTCCACTCACTCCACCCTCCCTGCACTCCCCATCTCCACTCACTCCACCCTACCAGCACACCCCATCTCCACTCACTCCACCCTCCCTGCACTCCCCATCTCCACTCACTCTACCCTCCCTGCACTCCCAATCTCCACTCACTCCACCCTCCCTGCACTCCCCATCTCCACTCACTCCACCCTCCCTGCACTCCCCATCTCCACTCACTCCACCCTCCCTGCACTCCCCATCTCCACTCACTCCACCCTCCCTGCACTCCCCATCTTCACTCACTCCACCCTCCCTGCACTCCCCATATCCACTCACTCCGTCCTCCCTGCACTCCCCATCTCCAATTACTCTGCACTCCCCATCTCCACTTACTTTGCGCTCCCTATCTCCAATCACTCCACCCTCCCTGCACTCCCCATATTCCCATATCCTTGCCTTGCTATGTGCTGCCCACCTCTGCTCAGACGCTATTCCTCAAATCCCACATTAATGTCACCACCCCTCTCTTGCACCCATCGCTGCTCCTCCTCATAGTGCCCACCATCCTTTCTCACCCTTTCCTCATGTCTGCTCACCTTCGATGAGGCCCATCAGTTCTTGCCATACTTATGCACAAATCTCTACTAATTTCCTCCTTGTATCTCCCATATTTGCTAACTTTCCCGTGCCCCACATGTCTGCTCACTATACTGTTAATGGTGTTCTTCTCATGTTATGTTATTTAAGATAAGTGCCTTATTTCCCATGCAGGAGTATTGATAATTGCTTGGACAGGTGAACCTTCTCATAGGCAGCCATACATTTATAATGATTACACATTTCTCTACTGGCCCAAATTTTTGGAAAGGCTAGAAATGGAGAGCAACACATGAAAAAGGAAGCTGATGCTGAAGAGAGCTGTTCATGAAAGAGAGGGGTTGCTGTACAGGGTTGATACACATGGAAGAGGAGGCTGCACATGGAATAGGAGGGGCACTGTGGCACAAAAAAGGGGGTCACAACATACTTGGCCTAGAGGCACAAAAAGTATAAATCCGACCTTGTTTTTCTACAGCATGCATTTTTTTGAAGCGCACATGCTTTTATATTTAATCCTAGCCCCCCCCCCCCCATTTTTTTTTAATACATCACGGTATCCCTCTACTTATGGATTGATATGAATTTGTAATGCTGACCTGCTGCATGACTGCCCGACAGTCATATATGAGTGCTCCATTGCAGGAGCCTTTCTGACTGGATCTCAACATAGGTTCCAGGACCTGGTAACTGGGCACCTCTGCACTACAGGGGAAGACAATATTAAAGTTATAAAGGTATGGGGACCCACTGTACAGAGTTTCAATTAACTATCTCCTAAAATGAAGTGGTTAAAAAAACAAAATGTGAAAAAAAGAAAACCACATCGAATGACTTTATAGGACATGACAAATAGAGAAGGTTGATGACCGTGAACACGAGTAATAGTCCTGCCAATATTGTTGAACCATTCACAGAGTGTGTTTAATTCCAATGTTCTGAGATTCTTTATATTTTACCTCAGACAGAGTGACAGTATAAAGTCCACCATTCAGCAGTTCAGCTGATGTTTTGTGTCTAACCTGGAGATATGCCATCTGGTGTAAATGGCCCAGGGTCCTGTGGATCAGAGCCCATGGAAACCATAGAAAATGACGTGTGTGCATACATGGGCTAAGCTGTAGCTGCTGCATGCAAAAGGCTAATTTCAAAGGTGGAAGGAAGTGAAATCAAAGAAGGTGGAAAAACCTCAATGGCCTCAATTCTGGTAGCTGCGTGCTGTAATTTTTCTTTCAGGAAAATAGCACAATTGGCATATGTGCAACCATTTTTCAGTAGTTTTCCATAAAAACGGTGAAAAGTGTGGAAAATGCTTTAAGGCTACTTGCACACCAAGACGTTGCGTTAGGTGCTACGTTAAGGTCGCATAACGTGCACCTAACACAATGTATGGTGCTGCAAGAGCCGACGGTAGAGTGAGCCGCGTTAGGCGGCTCTATCCCTATAAGGTCTCCCAGAGTGGCGCTGATTGGCCGGCGGGACCATGTGATGCGGAGCGAGACACTCCGCATCACGTGGTCCCGCCGGCCAATCAGCGGCCGCCAGTGCAGTGAATATTAAGTAGCCATGTGCGCGGCTACTGTAGCTGGCTCTCCCCGCCTCCTCTCCGCCCCCCACTGAGCATGTGCAAACAGTCTAACGTGGCTATAGCCGCTCTAACGTCGTAGCATGCTGCACTTTCCGGACAACGTGCAGCGTTACATGTAACGCAACGTGAGCTGTGTGAACAGCCCACTTGTGTTACATTGCTGTGCGTTGGGGGAGCGTTACAGGCGCACTAACGTGCGCCTGTAACGTCTCTGTGTGTAAGCAGCCTTAAAGTGTGGTATTTCAGTGTGTGTGTGTGTGTGTGTGTGTGTGTGTGTGTGTGTGTGTGTGTTTTTAAGAAGGTGAATTTGATTATGTAGCAACCTATAGAAAGTTTATTTATATGCATCCACTGTAAAAAAAACAATCCAGTAGATATTTAGTTTTATTTCTACCATTCTTTTCTATTTCACAGCCTAAATAGAGTGCAGTCAGAACAGCGCAAGAGATTTTGGACACAGCCAGCGCCACCATAGGGCGCAACAGGAATTACGGCTATGGCGGCCAACAGTGAGTAACTTTGGCACTGTCAGAAGATGGAGCTGAAGTTACTTTTAAAACACTGTAACTCAGCGGCCAGCGATAGCTGGAAGCCAATTTATATCACTCTCTACCATCCATGTCAACCTGGAGGGGGAATAGCAATTAACGCCCCCGGGACTTGTGCAGGAACAGGGCAAGCCGTACATCGGCTGTATCCTGCACCCTATTTCATAGGTGCGCTAAATAGGAACTCCGCTAAAATAAGGATAGGAACACCACTAAAAACTGCAATCTGCACACAAATTAACTTTACTGCCAGGTACAGGAAGGTCTTAACCTCATAACGACCGCCTCACGCCAAGTGTAGCTAAGACGGAAACAAATTGTTATAAAATTAGTTTTCACAACTATCATTTTTTTTAATTATAGTTTTAACTTTTCAATATTTTGATATTGTACTCTTTTCTATCTCATTTTTAGTTCGTTTTTAGGATCCTAATTACGTTAATTAAGGTTTTGACATGTCATTTTACTTTTTTTTTAAAATCATTTTTACATTCTTTTTGAGATTTTTAATTTCAGGAGACTTTTTTTTAGAATTATTAATTATCGTTTTGACATGTAATTTAACTTTTTTAAAATACTTTTTACATTTTTTTTGAGATTTTTTTAATTTTGGGGTTTTAGGATTAAGCACCACCAGGGGAGTCTTAGGGTTAGGCACCACCAGGGGGAGGTCTTAGGGATAGGCATCCACAGCGAGGTCTTAAGGTTAGGCACCACTAGGGGAATGGTAGCACTAAAATACCGTTTGATTGGCAGAAAGATGTTATATTGGACTTAAAAGATCAGCCACTAAAATTTTTCAGAAATGATAGTTTCTGCTAAATATCAAACGCAAACATGATTAAGTACTCGTCCCTCCCACTGCGAAGAAGTCAATCCTCCATGGGAGGGGACCTAACACTAACTAAATTCAAACCTATGTATATGCATAGCCTGGGTGCGGCTAATCAAGTAAAATCGAAAATTGAAAACTGCGCAAAAGGTGGATCAGCGCAACACCAGGCCGCCTCCGAATGGCCTCCATCAGAGATGCGCTGAGCCCCCCCAGGAACTACAAACGCACCTTGAACAAAACAGAAGCTCTGCATATACACCAAAAGCATGGCTGTTAAGTGGGAGCAGCTGACCAAAAACGAACTAAACCAGTACACAGCAAGGAAATGAACAGCGCTACTTAAAAACAGGCAAGTGTCCACCTGCAAAAGAGTGCAAGCCCCACCCGTGGGATATAATACACACCGAGCATACACATGACCTGTCCGCCACTGGAGGACGCTGGTCCCCTGCAAACAGCCTGCATGCAACCTATTAAGTACTCGAGTCGTCCCTCCCACTGCGAAGAAGTCAATCCTCCATGGGAGGGGACCTAACACTAACTAAATCCTAACCTATGTATATGCATAGCCTGTGTGCGGCTAATCAAGTAAAATCGATTAGCCGCACCTCCATCAGAGATGCGCTGAGCCCCCCCAGGAACTACAAACGCACCTTGAACCCAGCTGCTCCCACTTAACAGCCATGCTTTTGGTGTATATGCAGAGCTTCTGTTTGGGTTCAAGGTGCGTTTGTAGTTCCTGGGGGGGGGGCTCAGCGCATCTCTGATGGAGGCCATTCGGAGGCGGCCTGGTGTTGCGCTGATCCACCTTTTGCGCAATTTTCAATTTTCGATTTTACTTGATTAGCCGCACCCAGGCTATGCATATACATAGGTTAGGATTTAGTTAGTGTTAGGTCCCCTCCCATGGAGGATTGACTTCTTCGCAGTGGGAGGGACGAGTACTTAATAGGTTGCATGCAGGCTGTTGCAGGGGACCAGCGTCCTCCAGTGGCGGACAGGTCATGTGTATGCTGTGTGTATTATATCCCACGGGTGGGGCTTGCACTCTTTTGCAGGTGGGCACTTGTTTTTAAGTAGCGCTGTTCATTTCCTTGTTGGAAACATGATTAAACATAAACTATGTGTCTGCGGAATAACGACAATCGTTAAAAATTAATTTTAAACAAAGTGATAATTGAAAACAAAATGTATTTATAAACCAATATTTTTGTAATTAGTATTGTACAATAAGAAATTCGTCTGTATCCTGTGCTCTTTTTCATAGTGCCTCTATTTTATGTACACATCTATATATACATAAATAAATCACCTAGTGGAACAACTAACATTAGGTAATTGCCAACAGGTCAATAACATGATTTGGTATAAAAAGAACATTCCCAGAGAAGCTGAGTAAGGTGCAGGGGCGTAGCAATAGGGGTTGCAGAGGTTGCGACCGCATCGGGGCCCTTGGGCCAGAGGGGCCCCAGACGACCCTCCCTTAGCTACAGTATTAGCTCTCTATTGGTCCTGTGCTCATAATAATCACTTCTATAGATACTTTGAATAGTGGTAATCATTAACAAACTGTTCCCCATCCCCTTCTTGCACCTCAGACACTGTAGTTGCCATTGGCAGGTTTTGGTGCGCCATCTCAATTGCTATGTATAGAGTGCTTGGGGCGCCCCATTGTAAAATTTGCATTGAGGCCCACAGCTCCTTAGCTACGCCACTGGTAAGGTGGGTAGAAGAGTGGGAAGCCCTCTGTGAAACATTGCATGAGCAAATAGTACAGTCATCCGAGAAGAATGTTCAACCAATGTACAATTGCAAATTATTTGTGTGTTGTGAGGGGAAACCAGAATACCTAGAGGAAACCCACACAAAAACAACAAGAAGGAGGCAGGCACTCAGTATGAACAGCTGGATGCTGACAAGTGCATTGACAGCTGCTGATGTTCAAACCTCAGCAGTAACTACATGCTCTAGACCAGGCATGGGCAAACTTGGCCCTCCAGCTGTTAAAGAGAACCCGAGGCGGGGTTCTTACAACTCAATCCCCATACAGAGGCTGGGTCTGCCTATAGAGCCCAGCCTCTGTTGCTATTTAGCTTATTCCAAAGCCCCCCCTGCACGCTGTGAGACCCCATAAAACACAGCCGCGCAGCTGACACGCAGCGTGTCGCAGCGGGCTGTGTTTATCTTTCTGTCAGTCTCTGCTCTCCCCCGCCTCCTGAATTGCTCCGGTCCCCGCCCACAACCCTTCCCGCTGATTGGAGGGAAGGGATGCGGGCGGGGACCGGAGCGATTCAGGAGGCGGGGGAGAGCGGAGACTGACATTAGTGAGGTAAACATAGCCCGCACAGCGCGGCTGTGATTAATGGGGTCTCACAGCGTGCAGGGGGTGCATTGGGGGAAGCTAAATAGCAACAGAGGCTGGGCTCTATAGGCAGACCCAGCCTCTGTATGGGGATTGCGTTGTAAGAACCCTGCCTCGGGTTCTCTTTAACCACTTCGCATTCAGTCGTTTTCACTTTATGCATCCGAGCAATGTTCACCTCCCATTGATTAGCCTATAACTTTATCATTACTTATCACAATGAACTGATCTATATCTTGTTTTTTCCACCACCAATTAGGCTTTCTTTGGGGGGTACATTTTGCTAAGAGCCACTTTACTATAAATGCATTTTAACAGGAAGAATAAGAAAAAAACGGAAAAAATTCATTATTTCTCAATTTTCGGCCATTATAGTTTTAAAATAATACATGCCTCCATAAATAAAACCGATGTATTGCATTTACCCATTTGTCACGGCTATTTCACCATGTAAATTATGTCCCTATCACAATGTATGGCGACAATATTTTATTTGGAAATAAAAGTGCATTTTTTCCATTTTGCATCCATCACTATTTACAAGCTTATAATTAAAAATATATATAAATATTTCATCTTTACATTGATATTTAAAAAGTTTAGACCCTTAGGTAAATATTTACTTTTTTTTATTGTAATATTTTTTGTTTTTTTTATTAAATATTTTATGTGGATATTTTTGGGATGGTGGGATGTAAATTGAAATTTTTGAATGTAAATATATGTGTAATTTATTATTTTTTTACATTTAGGTGTAGTTTTACTTTTTGGCCACAAGATGGCAGCCATGAGTTTGTTTACGTGACGTCACTCTAAGCGTAACATGTACGCTTAGAGAGACGCATCGGGAAGCTAGAGCCAGAAAAAGCGAAGCTTCCGAGAGAAGCTGTCGCTTTTTCTGCGGGGGAGAGGAATCCGTGATCGGGCACCATAGCCCGATTCACTGATTGCCTGGCTAACGAACCGCGGCCCGCGAGCGCGCGTGTACACGCGCGATCGGCCGCGGGAGCACACATGGCCTCCTGGACGTAAAACTTACATCCAGGAAGGTTCATTGGTTAAGGAACTACAAGTCCCACAATGCATTGCAGGAGTCTGACAGCCACAGTCATGACTCATAAGGACTTGTAGTTCCGTAACAGCTGGGGGGCTGAGTTTGCCCATGCCTGCTCTAGACCCAGTGGCGGCGCCAGGGGGGTGCTTGGGGGTGCTCCAGCACCCCCTAAAATTGTCCAAGCACCCCCAAGACGCCGTCTAAGAGACGCCGAGTCAGTTCACAGCAGCAGCATGGAGCAGCAGGCAGGGCTACGGTAAGATGGCCGCCCGAAGCCCTGCTCTGCAGACTTGGAGTCTGCAGTGCAGGGCTTCGGGCGGCCATTTTCCCGTAGCCCTGCTCGCCGGATGCAGGCTGCTGCAGGAAGTAAGAGGATCGTGGGAGCTGAGCTGCGCGCCACAAGGAGGTCGGAAGAGGAGGAGGTCGGAACAGGAGGTCTTCTGACTAGGTGAGTAAATTGGTTCTTCTTTTCTTTTTCAGGTGGTGCTGCTGATTGGGGTCAGATCTGATAAGGATTGTGCATATTGGGGTCAGATCTGATAAGGATTGTGCATACTGAGGTCATATCTGATAACGGTTGTGCATATTGGGGTCATCATATCTGATAACGGCATATTGGGGTCATATCTGATAATGGTTGTGCATATTGGGGTCATATCTGATCTGACGAAGGCGCAGAGCGCCGAAACGCGTAATGACGCTGTAGGCACGCCAGAAACCTGACCCCGCCCACCCTCTAGCGATACGAGCATCAGCTCAACGGAGTACGCACTGCTGGCCACAGAAGCGGAAGGACAGATCGCCAAGGGGAGGTAGAGCGGGGTTCTGCCCGCTGAAATGCGCATTATTTCTTCTATCTTGTAAGTAGAACTTGTTTTTGCGAATAAAAACTTTTATACAGTAATGCACTATGGAGCGCTCCTTTTCCACTTAGATTGCTACACACCCCCAAAAATCAGGAGCAGAGCCGTGCATGCAATTCCAGCACTTTGCAAGTTGTGGGAAACAGTTGTATTCAGTGTGCGAGCGCGAAGAAATTTATTGAGATCATATCTGATAACGGTTGTGCATATTGGGGTCATATCTGATAACAATTGTGCATATTGGGGTCATATCTGATAACGATTGTGCATATTGGGGTCATAACTGATAACGGTTGTGCATATTGGGGTCATATCTGATAACAATTGTGCATATTGGGGTCATATCTGATAACGATTGTGCATATTGGGGTCATAACTGATAACGATTGTGCATATTGGGGTCATATCTGATAACGATTGTGCATATTGGGGTCATATCTGATAACGATTGTGCATATTGGGGTCATATCTGATAACGATTGTGCATATTGGGGTCATTGAACGTGTTTTTTGTTCAAATCTGCTCACATTACGTGTATTTTCTTGAGAAAACCTGCACAATTATGTGAATTTTCTGGGGAAAGGGTCACCAAAACGTGGGCCCTCTGTCTTTGCGTTGCACTTTTAAAGGGAACCCGAGGTGAGAATAATATTGAGGCTGCCATATTTATCTCCTTTTAATTAATACCAGCTGCCTGGCTGCCGTGTTGGTCCTCTGCCTCTAATTCTTTCAACCATAGACCCTGAACAAGCATGCAGCAGGTCAGGGGTTTCTGACAATATTGTCAGAACTGACAAGATTAGCTGCATGCTTGTTTCTGGTGTAATTCAGTTCACTACTGCAGCCAATAAATCAGCAGGGCTGCCAGGCAACTAGAATTGTTTAAAAGGAAATAAATATGGCAGCCACCATATCACTCTCACCCTGGGTTCAGTTTAAATTACAGTTAGCCCCGCCCTCATCCGGTCATGACCACACCCATTTTCCCCTTGGTTGTAGCCACACCCATTTTTTTGGCTTTGCGCGCCGCAGGTCGTCTGCTCCCCCGGAAATTGGTCCAGCACCTGCATAGCACCCCCTAAAAAAAATTCCTGGACCCGCCACTGTCTAGACCAGGCTTTCTCAACCAGGGTTTCCTGGAACCCCAGGGTTCCTTGAGGACTCTGCAGGGGTTCCTTGGCATTTTACCCCATCGTGAGGGAAGTATAGTAGAGCACATTATAAAAGGGGGTACTGTAAAAAGAAGCACTAAATTGGGGTCAGAATAATAATGAGCACAGTATAATGAGTGTCAGTGTAATAGGAGGTAGTGAAATTAACAGTCTCACCTACTTTTAGGCTGGTTTCACAGTGGGACGTTACAGGCGCACGTTAGAGCAGCCTGTAACGCAGCCCACCGCACAGTAATGAAAAATCAATGGGGCTGTTCACAGTGCGGACGTTGCGTTACATTGTAACGCTGCGTCACAAGGCAACGTACTGCATGCAGTACTTTAGACGCGGCTGAGCCGCGTTAGACTGCTTGCACATGCTCAGTAATGTTGGGGAGGAGCGGAGAGCGGCCAGGCACATGGCTAATTAATATGCACTGCACGTTATGACGTGCAGTGTTTACTTCCTGGAGCAGCCGCTCTGTGCGGCGATTGGCCGGCGGAACCACGTGATGCCGCATGCGCACAAGAGTGCGCATCACGGCATCACTGACGCCAGAGTGAGCTGCACAACGCGGCTCACTCTGACGTCCAGATCCAGCACCACCAGGCGTTGAGTTAGGGGGACGTTATGCGACCTTAACGCCCCCTCTAACGCAACGTCCTGGTGTGAAATTAGCCTTAAAGACCATACCTCCTGAAAAATAAATGCAGGGGTTCCTCGAGATCGAAAAATTGTTTGCAGGGGTTCCTTGAAATCCAAAAGTTATTTGCAGGGTTCCTCCCGGGTAAAAAGGTTGAGAAAGGCTGGTCTAGACCATGGTGAACCAGTGTTGATGAACAAACCGAATAAAAATTGGTGGTCTGGCACTGTAGCTTTAATTGAACGTAGCAAGTGTACAGGTATGAAGGTGAAATAGTTCAAAATCAAAGAAGTTTAATTGAACAATAAAGGTACTTATGGTGCTGCTGCTGAGGTGAGGGAGATGTCTGTGGGTGCACGGCCTTACGACCATTTCGCAATGGGGTGAGCCTTGCTTCTTCGGAGGCCTGTGTGCAAACCCACACAAACATGGGGAGAACACAAACTCCATGCACATAGTGTCCTGGCCCTGATACGGGGACCAAGCGCTGTATGGCGAGAGTACTTAATATAGTTAAAACATTCAGATAATCTGGAGAAATATGTTTGCAAGGTACAAAGCCAAATGTCAGAACTGGGTGGCCAAGACCTCCAGGCTTTCAGGCAACACTGCATGAAAAACAAACACAACTCAGTAGTGGAAATCACTTTGTGGTCTAAAAATATTGTTTGTTTCTGCTTCTAAGAATGGACATTAAAGTTTACCATAAATGGAGAGTATACATAAACATGATCCAGAAACACCATTGCCTTCTTTGGGCCCACACTTATTTAAAGCCTGCAGTAAAGTGAGAAACTGTCCTGTGCTCTGAGGAATCAAAACTTGCAATGCTGCCGCAATGCTGATTCACAAAATGTATTGCATGAACTATTGCTTCTTAAAGAGGACCTAAACTCTTCCACAGGAGAGAAGAAAACACAGAGAAACACACCCTGTGTGTAACAGCTTGTCTAATTCTCCCTTATGTCATCTCTGTCTGATATGTGCCGTGGGTGTGCCATTCAGACAGGCTATATGTAGACACAGGAGTTTAACCCTTTCTGTAACTATACTGCAACATCTCTGAAGGAGCTCTATAAGCTGAAACAAGTAAATGTTTTTCTATAAAGGTTATTATACAGTTGCTTATCTTTTAGAGCAGAGAGGAAGTCCTGGGCTTAGGTCCACTTTAACTTTTTGTCACCATATCTATACAATAAGTTTCAAGCAAAAGATAGGTTACTCCAGATAAACTTAAACTAAGTATTACTTTTTATGCCTTATTTGTAAAACTTTTTGCTTGTGAGGGGCTTCCAAAATTTTCTGGTGAAAAACAGACAAGGGAGCTGATTCAATAACGGTTAAACTGCCATGTGCAGACAGTGCACAGGTACTGATGCCAATAGAGTAGCATGCTTTGCACAGTTAGCGCAACCTACATAATGCTCGGGCTACTACAATAATGCGCATTACACAATGTTTACACAATGTTGGTAAAAGAAGAGGTGAAGTAACACAGTGGAAAACATGTCCCTGGAACAAGTTCATTGAAATGTGCTGCCGCCATCAAGTTTAAAATGAACGTATGTTTTGAAAAACAATAATATTTTCTTGGTTTCAACATTTGCTATGTCTTCTGCTTGTTCTTTTTAATTAAAGCTACATGATTTGCAAATCATTGCATTCTGTTTGTAGTTGCATTTTTATTGTAAAGCACTGTCAGGAAGATATAAAATAAATATCTTATATCAGATGCTTTGTATGGTGCTGGTCAGGGGCATAAAAACCAACCCACGCCATGAACCCCCAAGTAACATTGTCATACCCCCCCACACACACGTACCCAGCTACACACCCCTTGCACCCCCCAAGAAACCCTCTTTCATGTTGCAGAATAAGCGCAGTGGAGAAATGTAATATTTACCTACTCCAGCGCTGCATCACACCTCCACTATTTCCCACCAGCCACACATGTAGGAGTCATGATTGTATCTTGCAGCTGCTTTATACAAAACTTTTGAACAGAGGTGCTAATGTAGAGTAAAAACATCTAAAAACAGTTTAAAAGGGGGAAGGTGGTGGACTTACCTACCTTGAAGATAAACAGACCAGAATTCGTTATAACAAAATAACATTTATTTGTAGCTCCAACATTTATTGTAGCTTGGTTTTTCTCTCCTTGCAGCTGCTTTGCTGAGTTTGGCATGGGGTGTGCAGGAAATAATTAAAGCATACCAAAAGTGACATGTGACATGATGAGATAGACATGTGTATGTACAGTGCCTAGCACACAAATAACTATGCTGTGTTCCTTTTTTTCCTTCTCTGTCTGGAAGAGTTACATATCAGGTATGTAAGTGGCTGACTCAGTCCTGACTCAGACAGGAAGTGACTACATTGTGACCCTCACTGATAAGAAATTCCCCTTTTTATCTCTTTCTTGCTCTCAGAAGCCATTTTCTGCTAGGAAAGTGTTTTATAGTTGGTATTGTCATAGTTATTTGTGTGCTAGGCACTGTACATACACATGTCTATCTCATCACGTCACATGTCACTTCGGGTATCCTTTAAGTCTCAAGACAATCAAGACAATCTGGAGCACTGCATACTGTCCAGTGTGTCACTGACAGTTCATTGATCCCTCAGTAGGATAATAACCCAAAACACGCCGTTATAGGCACTCAAAATGGCTAAGAACAAAACAGTTGACTATTTTGAGGTGGCCCTCTGAATTACACCTTTGTAAAGAACGGAAGCAGGCAGTCTGGGAAAGAATCCTTCACACCTGACACAGCTGGAAGAGTTTGCATTGGAAAAGTGACTCATACTAGCTATTGGCAGGTGCAGAGGTCTCAATTAGAACTACAGAAGCAGCGTAAGTACAGTGAATGTCTCAGCAATCTATGTCCATGATTTCGGAGTGGTGTGTGTGTGTGCCGAGATCACTCAAACGCCTTGACCTATTTCAATAAAACTTGGTATACAGATGCCTTACTACCTGGGAAGATATGTTCTGGGGGTCTCATGCACCCCCTGCACACCTGGGCAGAACTACAAAGAGCCAATCAGTTTTCACCCATTGACGTCAATGGAAAAAAATGTAAAAGACTGCCTTTCTTACAGTAACAAGGCCAAAGTCCCCAAACTTGTCACAGTTGGTTAGTTAGTTACCAAGGTGAACAATTCAGGGAAAGTGGGTGGAGCATAAAACAGTCAATCAAATTTCAGCTGTTCATTTTTGATTTTCATTAATGCCATTCTTACATTGCTGATGGCTGAGGCCTCAAACCTGCTACAGTCGGTCATTGGGTGACTGGTTTTCAAATTCAGAAAAAAGGGCAGAGCCACAAACAGCCAATCAGATTTGTTTTATTTCATTTTGAAAATTTAAATTATTGATGCCAAGGACCTGAATGCTCATAAACTTGGTAGTTGAGTGCCTTTGTGTCGAGGTTAGAAAAAGTGGGCAAAGCCAACAACTAAATTTTTTACATGGGAAAATGTAAACTGCAGTCATTCTTACATGGTTAATGGCAGGCTTCTCAAACTTGGCAATGTTGGTATTGGAATTTCACGTGATAGACTAATACAAATTGGTGTACACGTGAGAAGTGGAACAAAAATCATACATGATTCCAAACATTTTTACAAATCAATAACTGCAAAGTGGGGTGTGCGTAATTATTCAGCCCTCTTTGGTCTGAGTGCAGTCAGTTTCCCATAGACATTGCCTGCTGAGTGCTAAAGACTAAGTAGAGTGCACCTGTGTGTAATCTAATATCAGTACAAATACAGCTGCTCTGTGATGGCCTCAGAGGTTGTCTAAGAGAATATTGGGAGCAACAACGCCATGAAGTCCAAAGAACACACCAGACAGATCAGGGATCAAGTTATTGAGAAATTTAAAGCTGGCTTAGGCTACAAAAATATTTCCAAAGCCTTGAACATCCCATGGAGCACTGTTCAAGCAATCATTCAGAAATGGAAGGAGTATGGCACAACTGTAAACCTACCAAGACAAGGCCGTCCACCTAAACTCACAGGCCGAACAAGGAGAGCGCTGATCAGAAATGCAGTCAAGAGGCCCATGGTGACTCTGGATGAGCTGCAGAGATCTACAGCTCAGGTGGGGGAATCTGTCCATAGGACAACTATTAGTCGTTCACTGCACAAAGTTGGCCTTTATGGAAGAGTAGCAAGAAGAAAGCTATTGTTAACAGAAAAGCATAAAAAATCCCATTTGCAGTTTGCCACAAGCCATGTGGGGGACACAGTAAACATGTGGAAGAAGGTGCTCTGGTCAAATGAGACCAAAAATTGAACTTTTTGGCCAAAATGCAAAACGCTATGTGTGGTGGAAAACTAACACTGCACATCACTCTGAACACACCATCCCCACTGTCAAATATGGTGGTGGCAGCTTCTCTTCAGCAGGGAAAGGGAAGCTGGTCAGAGTTGATGGGAAGATGGATAGAGCCAAATACAGGGAAATCTTGGAAGAAAACCTCTTGGAGTCTGCAAAAAACTTATATATATTATATCAAACAGAATTCACCGATTGATTTTCAAGGGGAATATTTATATTGCTGCCATTTGTACACTATTAATGCCAGAGGCCTCAAACCTGGTACAGTCAGTCATTGGTTGACTGAGGCCTCAAGCCACAAACAGCCAATCACATTTGTTTCATTTCAATTGGAACATACATTTACATTTTTGATGCCAAGGCCACTACAGCTCACACACTTGGTCATTGACTGAGTGTGTGTCAAGGGAAGAAAAAGTGGTGGAGTCAGTAACCACCAAACACTAAATACATACATGGGCAACACCAGGACATCAGATAGTAAAATACAGGGTGGGCCATTTATATGGATACACCTTAATAAAATGGGAATGGTTGGTGATATTAACTTCCTGTTTGTGGCACATTAGTATATGTGAGGGGGGGGAAACTTTTCAAGATGGGTGGTGACCATGGTGGCCATTTTGAAGTCAGACATTTTGAATCCGACTTTTGTTTTTTCAATAGGAACAGGTTGTGTAAGACATCAAACTTATTGGGAATTTTACAAGAAAAACAATGGTGTGCTTAGTTTTAACGTATCTTTATTCTTTCATGAGTTATTTACAAGTTTCTGACCACTTATAAAATGTGTTCAATGTGCTGCCCATTGTGTTGGATTGTCAATGCAACCCTCTTCTCCCACTCTTCACACACTGATAGCAACACTGCAGGAGAAATGTTAGCACAGGCTTCCAGTATCCGTAGTTTCAGGTGCTGCACATCTAGTATCTTCACAGCATAGACAATTGCCTTCAGATGACAGTGTGGTATATGGGGTACAAAGATAGTGGTCCCATTCTTCATCAATGGAAGCCTCAAGGCCACTGGATATGCAAAATTGCTACATGATGATGTGTTTTCCTCTGTATGCACTGAAGCTGGCACATTCCCTGAGTTTCTCCAGCAAGATGGTGCACCACCACTTTATGGGTGTCAGGTCCTAGCATTTCTAGTGAACAGTTTCCTTGAAAGTGGATTGGTCGTCGTGGGCCAGTTGAATGGCCCCCAAGGTCTCCCGATCTGACCCCCTTAGACTTTTATCTTTGGGGTGGTCTGAAGGCAATTGTCTATGCTGTGAAGATACAAGATGTGCAGCACCTGAAACTACGCATACTGGAAGCCTTTGCTAGCATTTGTCCTGCGGTGTTGTTTACAGTGTATGAAGAGTGGGAGAAGAGGGTTGCATTGACAATCCAACACAATGGGCAGCACATTGAACACATTTTATAAGTGGTCAGAGACTTGTAAATAACTCATGATAGAATAAAGATACGTTGAAAGTAGGCACACCATTGTTTTTCTTGTGAAATTCCCAATAAGTATGATGTGTCACATGACCCTCTTCCTAGAAAAAACTAAAGTTGAATTCAAAATGGCCGACTTCAAAATGGCCGCCACGGTCACCACCCATCTTGAAAAGTTCCCCCCTCACGTAAACTAATGTGCCACAAACAGCAAGTTAATATCACCAACCATTCCCATTTTATTAAGGTGTATCCATATAAATGGCCCACCCTGTATAACATTAGGAGTCCCATTATTTTTGTCAGTTGTTTTATTATTTGAAATAATCTGCTGATTTGAAACTCTAAAGCAAGATTTGACTTCCGTGACATAAAGAATAAATAGCGATGGACAACTATTACCCCTCACAGTTTCACGTTATTCGAGACAGTTTTTTTTTTTTCATGCAGTTGCTTGCAACACCACATTTGTCCCCATATGTATCGTAGCAACATATATACTGCACTGAAACTATATGCATTGTAGCAACATATATACTGCACTGAAACTATATGTATCATAGCAACATATTTACTGCACTAAAACTATATGTATCATAGTAACATATTTACTGCACTGAAACTATATGTTTCATAGCAACATATATACTGTACTGAAACTATATGTATCATAGCAACATATTTACTGCACTGAAACTATATGTATCATAGCAACATATTTACTGCACTGAAACTATATGTTTCATAGCAACATATATACTGCACTGAAACTATATGTATCGTAGCAACATATTTACTGCACTGAAACTATATGTTTCATAGCAACATATATACTGCACTGAAACTATATTTATCATAGCAACATGTATACTGCACTGAAACTAGATGCATTGAAGTAACATATATACTGCACTGAAACTAAATGTATCGTAGCAACATATTTACTGCACTGAAACTATATGTATCATAGCAACACATTTACTGCACTAAAACTATATGTATATCATACCAACATATATATACTGCACTCAAACTATGATTCAACATAACTTTCTGTTTACTTTTCCCTTACTTTAGTATTTGCAGCATTCTCATTAACCTGGGCAGCTGTAAGAGTGCCAAGAGTTGCTCTGCTAGACCATGACCCTGTACTTGTCATCAGTCAAAACACACAAAGAGCTTGGCAAGCAGAATCCCTGAAACTTTGGAAATGTATAATTAATCTAATACAGTGATGTGTTTTAAGATGAGAACGGCATTATTTTTCTCCAGAATTTTTGTGTGTAATAAAACATATGAGAATGGTCATTATTACATTTACTAATCACAGATGGATGGTGCCTCTCCTTTGTGTCTCCTTCTATTTCCCCATATTGCTCAGTTATCTGGTTATTTATCTCGTTGGGCTTGTGTCCATCAAGAGGTGGGTGGTCTGAGCATATAAAAATGTCCAAACAATGAGCACAGGGACACTTCTTCCCTGACAGGTAAGATCTCCACTTTACCTATTTTGAAACAATACCTCGTACTTAGAATGTAAAATCTTTTGGGGTACCATGCATAGATGTCATAGTTGTCATAGAGTGCTTTATGTGTGTAAATGTGACATGAGCCTATCCTCAGTATCCTTGGCACCAGCATTTCCAACATGCAGCACCTTTCAGTTTAATAATTAGTGAGGATCGTAATCTACTAATCATAACCATACGTAATTATTATTTGGACATTCAATTGATTTCAGATATTTATTTGTAATTTTCTGTAATTTTTTCACATTTCCTTGCCTACTTTAGCAGTTAAACTATACATGCTATTGTCTTCTAAATTCATACATATGTTAACCACTTGCGTACCAGCAGTCTCTGGCCCCTTAAAGCGGAATATAACCCTGAATTTCAACTTTGCTCTAAGTCTGAAGTTTAGATAGATACATTTAAAGGAGTCATCAGGGCAACTCTCCAAGTCGCTCTGACGTCATCGCCGGGGACCAGGTCGGAGCTCCGGCAAAACGGCTGCGGGCGGAGCTGTGGCGAGGGAGGTCCTGGGAGCTTGGGGCTGGAGGAAGCCCCCGGTAAGTACCACTCATTTTAAGTAAACACAATGTAACAAGTGAGGAATGTGACTCACTCTCTCTCTGTGTCCGGGATCTCCTGCACAGTCAGAGTGTGTCACATTTCACACTTGTTACATTGTGTTTACTTAAATGTATCTATCTAAACTTCGGATGCATATGCATTTCTCTCCACGGAACTTCTGTGTGTAACCCTTCCAATGCTGGTCTAGTAAAAAAAAATGCTGGTTGCATATAATATGCTGTAAATAATGTTTTAGAGCAAAGTTGAAATGCAGGGTTATATTCCGCTTTAAGGACCAGAGACTGCTGGTACCAAAAACCAGGGCTTACCGACTCTCGTTGGTCACCCCACTCGCCCGCCTCCGTAGGCCCCTTGTTCTGCCTTCGCTATGGCGGCAGAGCTCTGTAAGCTGGCTCATTGGCTCCTGACCCTCTCATCAATGTGAGCCAATGGGAATAAGCAGCCACAAACAGGGCATAGATTTCCATTACCCCAGGGCAGAAGCAGTTAAGGAAAATAGTGGAAACAAGAGAAAAAAAGTCAAAAAGACTTTGTAGTTTTTGAGAAAATTGATTTTAAATATGCAAAGGAAAATTGTTTTTAAACTCAGAAAAATGACAGTTTAAAGTGTACCTACATTGAGAGGGATATAGATGTTTCCTTTTAAAGAATACCAGTTGCCTGGCAGTCCTGGTGATCTCTTTGGCTGCAGTAGTGGCTGAATCACACTCCTGAAACAAGCATGCAGCTAATCCGGTCTGTCTTCAGTCAGAGCACCTGATCTGCATGCTTGTTCAGGGGCTGTGGCTAAAAGTATTTAGAGACCCAGGATCAGCAGGAGAGTCAGGCAACTGGTATGATTTTAAAAGGAAAAATCCATATACTTCTCAGTTTAGGCTTCCTTTAAAAACCATCTTTCCTTTGCATTTTTAAAATCAATTTTCTCAAAAACGACAAGGTCTTTTGGAAAAAATTTTTTGTCTTGTTCCCGCAATTCTCCTTAACATACATGGCAACTTTGGTGACAATAACACGCGTGGGGGCTTTGATATTAACCATTAAATTCAGTATGGAGAATGATGCAAAATTGCGAAATTACGGTTCCTGATTAGGATTACAAACTAAATTAATGAAGATTTTTCTTGAAATTTCACATTATGGTTTCACATCGTAGTTGCAAATTATGATGCAAAATTGCGATTATGCGAAATTTGTACTCATTACTATTAATGCAAAAAATATCAGCAAGCATTCCTTCCTCCTTTCACCTACAGTGGCAACTCATGTAGCCCAATTAGTTGTGCAGCAATATAGAAACATGTTATATCTGTATAGTAAAATGTATCTTTAAATTCATGTTAATCCTACAGTGTCCACAGACTAGGAAATCCTGATTGTACAATTGTGTGCAGTTCTACCAAATCCATGATGTAGAAAGGTAGCCAGACTGAATATTCTTTGTATAGATACTTTGGGTAGTTCCCCATATCACATACATGTGATAAGATTGGACAAGATTGGACAGCCAGAATTGTGTGGTAGTTTTAATTTGAAGCTGGCCATAAACAAATTGATTTTTACTGTCAGATTCGATATGTGATGCAGCAAGCCACATTGATCATAATTTTAATCGATTCCCTGAAAAAATCTATCTAAATTACAACCAGACAAGACGGTAAATTTCAGTGCAGTTCAATAGATTTCATGGTGAAATCTACAGAAAATCTGTGCGCAGTGTATCGGGAGGTTTTGATCCCTCTCTGATCAGATTAAAATCAGAGAAGGATTGATCTGTTTGCCACATTGCTCAACTATTTCATAAATATCAGGATAAAAAGAAATTTGACTTAAGAGCACTTGAAAAAAATGTTTTGATTTAAAGAGGCACTACAGTGAAAATCTGTACAATTTAAAATATGTGCAAACATATACAAATAAGAAGTACATTTTTTTCCAGAGTAAAATGAGCCATAAATTACTTTTCTCTTATGTTGCTGTCACTTACAGTAGGTAGTAGAAATCTGACAGAAGTGACAAGTTTTGGACTAGTCCATCTCTTTATAGGGTATTCTCCGGGATATATTTATTTTCAAAAGCACTTAGTGAATGACAGTTGCACTGTCCAACTGCCAAAAACCTGTGTAGGGAGCAGGGAAGCTGGCCAGCATCATTGTTTAAATCCTATTTAGGGAATATCTTTATAAAGAATAAAAGCCTTGCTGAGAATCCACTATGAAGAGATGGACTATTCCAAAACCTGTCACTTCTGTCAGATTTCTACTACCTACTGAAAGTGACAGCATTATAGGAGAAAAGTAATTTATGGCTCATTTTACTCTGGAAAAAATGTACTTCTTGTTTGTATATGTTTGCACATATTTATAAATTTTTCGCTGTAGTGCCCCTTTAATTATGAAATATTACTTCTGGGTAATAAACAGTGTGCAAGCACACACTACATACATTTATACATTTTGGGGGGCAACGGCCGGGCGGACGTGGTGGGCTCTGCAGATTCCCTGATGATTTCATACTGAAATCGGACGGGAATCGGCCTGTAGTGTATGGGCAGATTCGACCAAGAGACAAATTTATCTCTAATCAGATTGAATTAGAGAGACATTTGTCTCTTGGTAAAATCTGCCCATAATCTGCTGATGTATGGCCACCTTTAGAAACAGAGGATCAGCAGGATAGTCAGGCAACTGGTATTTCTTAACGGACACCTGGGGTGAAAATAAACAAATTAAATAAACAACGGTATCTATCCTCTTTATCCTAAAAATGACTTTTTAACCACTTAAGCCCAACTGGACAAATATATTTGTCCAGTGTTGTTGTGGAGAGTGCACCACCAGTTTGCTACTAAATGAGGCACATGTGGTATCATTTTAACCGTGACGAGTTGTGGAATCCATTTTGGTGTGTCTAAAACCTGTGAACCACGTCACATGAAAAATAGGTAGGGACAAACTCAGTCAAATATAAAAAGTCATTTTCAGAATTATGATCAAACTTGGGAAAGTTTTAGCAACACTGCAAGAGACAAATGTGGTATCATTTTAACCGTGATAAGTAGTAGAATAGAGTTTAAAGAGTTTTAGGGTTGAGGCGCATGTCTCCTGTATTTTTCACAAACTGAATCAAAAGAAATTACATTTTTGCATATTCTGTACCAAAATAAAAGACTTGTAAAATGAAAACAAAGTGACAGAATATGAAAGAAACAACATATATTGTAACGTTAGGAACCTGGCTTTTTAAATATGTATGCCATAAGGGTATATTACTATTATTTTTCAAAATAAGGCCTTGTAATCATTGACAGTGTACAATGAGAAAGCAAAAAACACAAAACAGAAAAAAGACACCTTTATTTCCAAATACAATATTCTCTCCATACATTGTGCTAGGAACATAATCTAAATGTTGCAATAACCAGGATGGATGAGCAAATAAAATTAGTGGGTTTAACTTATAGTCAGCACTGTTTAATTTAAAGCTATAATGGATGTAAATGGAGAAATAGATTGTTTTTTTCATCTTTTTCCCTTATTTTCCCTTTAAAATGCATAGAAAATAAGGTGATTACTAAACAAAATGAACACACACTAAAAGCCGAATTTGTCCTGAAAAAAACAATATATAGATCATTTAGTTGTGATAAGGAGTAATAAAGTTATTGGCAAATGAATGGGAGCAGCGCCTATATGTGAAAATTGCTCTCGGGCTGAAGTGGAGATTCCACAGTTTTATTTTATATTTAAATCTAGTTTTTAAGTTTTTACTGTTGTATTGTTTTTGCTCAATGACACATTCATTGAAGTATGCCAGAGCTAAAATCTATAAACTATTGACCCTTTTGTTGATCTCTTCCCTGCTCTAATGGCTCATACACACGGGTTAAAACTGTCGCCGCAACCACGTGGCACACGCGTGTTGCGGCGACAGGTCCCCCGTGTGTATAACGCGCGCGCCACGAACCGTCGCTAGTCAGAGCTGTCGCCAGGCAATTGGCGTGGCCAATTGCCAGCAACAGCCGTCGCCGCAACTGTCGCTAGTCCGCCACACCTACTGCGTGTGTATGCGGACTAGCGACAGCAAACCATTGACCATGGACAGAGCTTCTGGCGGGGGGAGGAACCTTCGGCGACAGCTTCCGCCGCATCTCTGTCCCTCTGTGTGCTGTGTGTACGGCTGCTGCACAGAGGGACCTGGCGACGAGCTGTCGCCAAGCTGTCGCCGAGCTATCGTGCACACGTCCCAGGTGTGCTAGCGACAAGCTACAGCGGTACCCCGTGTGTACCTAGCTTTAGAAGCCATTTTCTTTTAGGGAAGTGTTTTATAGTTGTAATTTCTTATCAGTGAGGGTCACAGTAGTCTGACCCAGTCCTGACTCAGAAAGGAACTGCCACTTACATACCTGATGTTTAACTCTTTCAGGCAAAGAAATAAAAAAAGGAACACAGCATAGTTATTTGTGTGCTAGGCACTGTACATACACATGTCTATCTCATCATTTCACATGTTACATCGGGTATCCTTTAAAAGGAAATAAATATGGCAGCCTCCATATCCCTCTCGCTACAATTGACCTTTAATGAATGGGAAAGAAGATCAATCACTTACCTCACTCTGATTCATTCACATTTAGCAGCTTTGGATTTGAGGGAATGTAAAAGAAGTTATCTGCAGTATAAAATGCAAGAAAAGCAAATTAGAGACAGGAGGGGATCTACTTCTCAGTAACTGTGTTTAATAAATATCTTCTTGTTACAGGTTACAGAGGTTCTTCTCACCATGAAATCCCTGGCATTGCTGTTGCTCCTATGTATAGGTATGAGATGTTGTCATTCATTGATAGAGCTGATCAGAGCTGGTCTTCCTCCATGTCAGCGGGGAAGGGGGAGAAATGTCACAAACATTCGTTTTCCTGTCACAATGATCCTGTATGAAACCGTTACAGAACCCTCCCATGTCTGCCCTGTTCTAACTTTGCCAAGTCTCTATCATATTCTCCTATGCATAATATGTTTTTGTTTTTTTTGTAAAGCATCTTTATAGCAAAACAATTTTTTTTTAATAGAATTGAACATTAAATAATAATAACATTTGTAATATATGTTTTAATTTCTTTGTGTCATTTGCCCTTATTTAGTCAACTATGTTTTTCCTTAGAGGGGTTCTGTGGGGGGTAGGGGTTTAAAACAAAAACTGACGCTTACCTGGGGCTTCTACAGGCCCCCTGTAGCTGTCATGTACAACTGTGCCTGCGGCCGCGTGCGTACTGCTAGAAAACTTCATACTGCGCCTGCGCAGTAAGCTCTGGGAGACACGAGCGGGAGCTAGGGCACAGGCACAGTTGTAATCGTGTAGTTAGACGAATAATTGAATGGTGATGGTTATGGTGGCGGGGAATGGAGGATCGTAGAGGATTGCGTGGGCACATGACAGCTGCAGGGAGCCAGCAGAAGCCCCAGATAAGTGTCAGTTTTTGTTAAAAAAAAACAGAGAACCCCTTTAACCTTGAATGTGTCAGAATAATTAGAAAAAATAGATACATTTCAAAGGTAACAGAATTTCGAGGATAACAGTCAGAATCACCACTTAAAGGACTTCTGAACCAAGAGGGATTTATTTCCTTATAAACCATTCCAGTACCCCGGCAGTCCGGCTCATCTCTTTTGCTGCAGTAGTATTAGGATCACTCACCTGAAATGCACCTGTAACTTGCAACTGATGTCCAACTAGATTAAGTCGGACTTAAGTCAGAAACATCTAATCTGCATGCTTGTCCAGGGTCTATGGCTAAAAGAATTAGAAGCAGAGGATCAGCAGGACAGCTAGGATACTGATATTGTTTAGAAGGAAAAAAATATGGAAGCCTCCATATCCCTCTCAGTTCAGGTGTCCTTTAAGGTTCCAACACATCATTGCAACCAGAATATTTGTTTTCTATTCAGTTGGATAGCTTCATCAGCTCAACTGAAAACAAACTTTTTATGAAAGCCATACATAGATCAGTAGTTATTTAATTATGGAATTGATCAATACTCCATGATCAAAAAAGCTATTGGTTCAGAAAGGATTAATTCAACACAGCTTCCATAAATCGAATGCAATGCTTGATGCAATAAAAAATGACTGTATGTGCCTATCAATCAACAAAAATGTACTGTTACTCCCAATAATACTTCTGATCAATAAACTGTCTAAAGGCCCGTACATACGTGTGACTGATGTCACCTGTTGGCGACATCCCTGGGCCAATAATATATGGACATGAAGTCAGGTTATGCTACTGTGCGGGGGCTGGGGGCGTTAGAGGGATGTTGAGGTGGCACATGCGTGATGTCATGTGGCAGGTGAGGCTCGGCCCAAAGGTAATGGTTGTCACTTAGCCAAGTTGATCCGCCTTTTGGATCGCTTGCAGAGCAGTGTTTGAGGGCTACTGTGAACATTCTGGATTATCAGCTGAGGTGGTTGTCATCAGCCACCTCAGCCGACTTTAAAGTAAACCTGAGCTGTCAAAGTAAAAAGATTTTATACTTACCCGAGGCTTCCTCCTGCCCCATGAGCATCGATACATCCCTCTCTGTTCTCCCGAGTGCCTCCGTTCTCCTGGTATCAGTCTCGGTAATCTCGTTCAGTCACACCAGTCGGCTCTTTTGTGCATGCGCGGCCCCTGCAGTACATGCCTGCTCCCCCCATTTTTCCTACTTTGTTCGGTTCTGGTAACCTTTAAGCATATACCCCTTTGAATCCTTGATCAGCTCCTGAGACGGTGAACCTTATTTCACAAAGTGTGTTGAGCCTTTTTCTTCAGGTTCTCTTGATGTTGACATTTAAATTATAAATACTGTGTCCTGGGCAACCTTCTGAGTGGTGCTGTGATGGTTATCCTCCACATCAACACTTGGGGACATTATTCCAGCTGTGTTGTACTTTGTATGCAACATTAATGCTGACTATAAAACCATTAGGATTGGTGTTGTTCCGAATTCACCCAGTCAGGGGGACGTTCACTTACTTGCGCTTCACTGTGTGTTTTACGTGACTCTGATACTTCCTGCTTTTGGCTTAGGAAGGAGATACTATGAAGTCATGTGAATTGTGCCAGGAAGTGCAAGTAAGTGAACTCCCTCTGACCCTGTCCACAGGTTCCCAATTACAATACGAACACTAAAAACCACAAGTAACAATAACAAATCACTGCTGTGTATATATAAATGTGATATAAAAATCATTGCTTGTTTTACAGGCATTCATGGCTTTTCTATTGTACAACAAGATGAGCCCGAACACGAACCCGAACATGAAAAACCTGGAACAAAGGAGAGTTTGAAAAGCATTATCCGTGATATTTATGTATTTGGAGCTCTGTCAACAGCAGAGCTGACACATGACAATCCAGAGGAAAGGAAGTAAGATGATCATTTCAAATTACTGCCATCACACATACTCAGGGCTGGATTTAAGACAAAGCCGCATAGGCCATGACCTAGGGCACACAAGGATCAAGGGCGGGTGAACACTAGGCTATACTGTAGGGGGGGGAGGTCACCTGGCTATCTCTACTGGAGGGATGGGGTCATCAGGCTATCTATATGGAAGGGGGGAGTGTGACCTGGCATCTCATGCTAGAGGTAAGGGGGGAGGGGGTCATAAGGCTACCTATACTGGAGGGAAGGGGAGGGGGTCATCAGGCTATCTAAACTGGAGGGAGTCAAGGGTTATCTGGCTACCTATACTAGAGGGATGGGTCAACAAGCTATCTATACCAGAAGGGGGTGGGAGGGGTCATCTCGCTACCTATACTGAAGGGGGGCAGCTGCTGACAGTGGCCTTGGGTAGTGAAGAGTACAAATCCAGCCCTGCACATATTTCATTTCCGTTTCCTATAGCATATTTTGTAGTTTTCTTTAGTTTGTAAATCAGACTCATGATGCAATGGATCTAATCCAGTTCACTTTTTGTCCTAAGTTTTCTCCTAGGGGATATTTTCACATTATAAAGATGGCACGAACCTCTGATTTTCGGTTCGTGAACCGGTTTCGCGAACTTCCACCAAAAGTTCGGTTCGCGAACCGCAATAGACTTCAATGGGGAGGCGAACTTGCTGGCCATAAAAGTGATGGAAAAGATGTTTCAAAGGGTTTAACACCTGGAGGGGGGCATGGCGGAGTGGGATAAATGCCAAAAGTCCCGGGGAAAAATCTGGATTTGACGCAAAGCAGCGTTTTAAGGGCAGAAATCACATTGAATGCTAAATTGCAGGCCTAAAGTGCTTTAACCACTTGCCGACCGCACACTCATACCGTGCGGCGGCAAAGTGGTAGCTGGAGGACCAGCGATGCACATCTGCGTCACCAGGTGCCTCCCTAATTGATCAGGAAAGGCCGCTCGCGCGAGCGGACGGTTCCTGATAGATCACGGAGCGGGTCTCCGTGAATAGCCTGCGAGCCGCTGATCGCGGCTCGCAGACTAAATGTACACGCAGGAGGCGTTTGTCTCCTTTGTTTACATTGAACGGCGCTGCTGCTGCGCAGCGCCGTAAGGCAGATCGGCGATCCCCGGCCAATCAGCGGCCGGGGATCGCCGCCATGTGACCGATGACATCCTGTCACAGGCTGCACAGGACGGATAGCCTGTGCAGCCCAGATCACCAGGGGTGAGAGGGAGGAGAGGGAGGGGGGGAATTTCGCCGTGGAGGGGGGCTTTGAGGTGCCCCCCCGCAACATGCCAGCCAGCAGGAGCGATCAGACCCCCCCTGCACATCATCCCCATAGGGGGGAAAAAAGGGGGGCCATCTGATCGCTCTGCATGCAACCTGATCTGTGCTGGGGGCTGCAGAGCCCACCCAGCACAGATCATAAAAAAACACGCTGGTCCTTAAAGGCCCATACTCACGGGCGAGAAATGTGGCCTGTCGCCAGCACACGTGAGCGTGTGGGCGACAGGCCGGCGACAGCTTCTCGCCAGGTCCCTCCGCGTACACACGCGGAAGAGGGACCAGCGGCAAGGCGGAAGCTGTCGCTGACGTTCCTCCTCCCCCCGCCGGAAGCTCCATGTACCTACATGGAGGTTGCTGTCGCTAGTCCGCGTACTCACGCGGACTAGCGACAGTTGCGGCGGGGGGGCAGCGGCGACTGTCGCCATGCGATTGAAAGTTTCAATCGCCTGGCGACATGAGCGACGGGCGACAGTTCGGGGTGCGCGCGCGTGCGGCGGCCCATACTCACGGGCGACCTGTCGCCGCAACACGCGCGCGCCGCGTGTTGCGGCGACAAATGTCACTCGTGAGTATGGGCCTTAAGGGGGGGTAAAGGCTGAGTCCTCAAGTGGTTAAAACATCTTGCATGTGTATACATCAATCAGGGAGTCTAATTAGAGTACTGCTTCACACTGACACACCAAACTCACTGTGTAACGCACCGCAAACAGCTGTTTGCGTAGTGACGGCCGTGCTGGGCTGGTGCGCACCATGGCAAGATTGCTCTTCCTCACTCAGTGATGTCAGGTAATGTCTGACTGCCTTATCAACTTTCAATGGTTCTTTCTCTACCATTGTTAAAGCTTACATCTATTTTTTTAAATACTTGTTCTGCTTGCTGTTCAGTAACTGCAACTAGAATCTTTTATGGAGGGCAAGTCTGCCATTGTGAGTGACCACTGGTAATGGCCGGGGAATCCTGGTTTGATTCCGGTCCGGAGTGGGAGCCTAAGAAACGGCTACCACCACCACATATCCAAGGAAGGCAGCAGGCATGCTGTGGGCAAAGGAGCAGGAACGGCTATCACACATCCAAGGAAGGCAGCACGCATGGCATGCACGTCCCGAGGTAGTGACCAAAAGGAGGACTTTCGAGGCCCTGCTGTAGATAACACTTATAGAATGTACTACCTGTAACGAGAATCTGTTATGGAGGGCAAGTCTGCCATCCATTCAAGTGAAAGGTATGCACTGACTGCCAGGTATAATACAATGTGCAGTCACACAGGTGCAGTTAACAGGTATGCACGGAGTGGTATATCACACTGCGTGCACTCACGTAGGTATGTGGGTGCACTGAACACAACAGGTAGGTATATGCAGTGATGAGGTGGTTGCACTGAACACTACAGGTAGGTATATGCAGTGATGAGGTGGGTGCACTGAACACAACAGGTAGGTATATGCATTGATGAGGTGGGTGCACTGAACACAACAGGTAGGTATATGCAGTGATGGATATTACAATGTGCACCTGTCACACACAGACAGGTAGCGGACAGGCACAGTGACGCTGCATGCGCTAAGCTCACGTAGGTAGGTGGGTGCACTGTGAACAACAGGTAGGTAGGTATATGCAGTAATGGGTATTACAATGTGCACCTGTCACACACAGACAGGTAGCGGACAGGCACAGTGACACTGCGTGCGCTCAACTCACGTAGGTAGGTGGGTGCACTGTGAACAACAGGTAGGTAGGTATATGCAGTAATGGGTATTACAATGTGCATCTGTCACACACAGACAGGTAGCAGACAGGCACAGTGACACTGCGTGCGCTCAACTCACGTAGGTAGGTGGGTGCACTGTGAACAACAGCTAGGTAGGTATATGCAGTAGTTGGTATTACAATGTGCACCTGTCACACACAGACAAGTAGCGGACAGGCACACTGACACTGCGTGCACTCACGTAGGTGGGTGGGTGCACAGTGAACAACAGGTAGGTATATGCAGTGATGGGTAATGTGGACCTGTCACACACACAGGTAGTCACTGAATGTGCTGGGCCTGGCAGTGGCACACACAGGGTATGAATTATCAAGGCTGTCTATGCAACACAAGTGTCAGTGGGACACACACAAAAAAAATAGATCACAAGAACAAGATTAGCTCTCAAAAGAGCTGTTGTGGGGTGCTATTTTAGCAATAAGAATCAGCAAGGAGCAAGCTAAGAAGCCTACAAGAGCCCAACTAATCTTTCCCTATGAGAGAGTCTGCAGCAGCTGTCCCTTCTCTATTTACTGCAGGTACACGAGTGAGTAAAATGGCCGGCGATGCCTGCCTTTTATAAGGGGGTGGTGGCTCCAGGAGGGAGTGTAGCCTGATTGGCTACAATGTGCCTGCTGACTGTGATGTAGAGGGTCAAAGTTGACCCTAATGGTGCAGTGTGGGGGCGAATCAAACTTCCGGTAAAGTTTGTGGTTCTCAGCGATCGCGAACCCCCGGAAGTTCACCAGGAACCGTTCGCCAGCGAACCGTTCGGGCCATCTCTATTTATAAATACAGTCCCTTTGAAACCACCAGCAAGCAAGAAAATACTCAGAATAATCTCAAGCAGTACTTTTTTACCTAAATGTTGGTACTTCTTCAGTTACAGAAGATGAGAAATTATCTCCTAGGATAAAACAATGGCCCATATGCAAATAACTTTTTCTCCCTGAGTTTTCTCCTAGGAGATAATTTTTCATATTCTTTCTCTTTAAAATAACTTTTAAATACTTTCTCTTTAAAATAACTTTTCAATACTTTGCAATTGAAAAAGTACCAGTACAAGTAAGTAAGAAAGTGCTATCAAAATTATATTGAGTATTTTCTTGTTTGCTGGTTGTTGAAAAGGCAATTTATTGGCAAGGTGTGAACATATCACCTAGGAGAAAACTTAGGAGAAAAAGTTAATGCCATATGGGTCAAAGGCCCCTATTGAATTCACTTTTCACCTCAGGGCCTAGTCACACCAAACAGCATGTTTGAAATCGTTTTTTTTTTTTAAACCGCTTCCATTGACTTACATTAAAATTGCGGCAAAATCGATGTGATCACGATTTTTCACAAAATTGCGATCGTGGCCATTTTGCAGCAATTTTACAGTGATTTTAATGGAAGTCAATGGAGGTGTTTTTTAAAAAAAAGAAACCGACCTCAAAAATGCTATTTAGTGTGACAGGGCCCTTAGTTTTATCATAGGAGATAATTTTTAATCTTCTGTTTAAAATAACTTTTCAGCACTCTGCAATTGAAAAGGCACCAAAAATAAGTAAAAAAAAAGTATTATCACAATAAGATATCACAATAAATATTTATTAATAAGGTGAAAATGTCACCTAGGAGAAAACGTAGGAGAAAACGTGAATTGAATAGGGGCCCCGTGAATTGAATAGGGGCCATAACCCGTTTGAAAATTACTTTTTCTCCTAAGTTTTCTCCAAGGAGATAATTTTCCATGTACTCTTTAAAATAACTTTTCAATAATCTGCAATTACAAAAGTACCAAAAAGTAGGCAAAAAAGTACTACAAAAACTATTTTGAGTATTTTCATGCTTCATGGTGGCTTAAAATGCAGTTATTTCCTAGGAGATCATTTCCATATTGGCCTCAATTCACTAAGCATTACTGCATTTGGTAATGCAAAAAACAGCTGATTTTACCGATCACCTTCCCAAATTCACTGAACCTATTCCCACACTGAAAATGAAAATTACAGACTAGTGAGGTAAATACCTCAATAATCAGGCAAAAGCGTTGGGTATTTTTCTTCAGCTCTGACCAGCCGATAACTCTCACTCCCCATGCAGTAAGATATTTTAGTGAATTTAGAAAAAAAAGTGTAAAATACTGAGGGCCATATGCAATTCACTTTTTCACCTGAGTTTTCTCCCAGGAGATAATTTTTCATCTTCAATTTAAAATAACTTTCCAGCACTTTTCAACTTAAAAACTACCAAAAAGTAGGTGAAAAGTACTTTCAAAATTATTTTAAGTATTTTCTTGCTTTCTGGTAGATTAAAATGCATTTTATTGACAAGTTTAAAAATATGACCTAGGAGAAAACTCAGGAGAAATTGTTAATTGTATAGGGGCCTGAATGTGGTATTTTACAGACCAATCCGATCTGCCCTTAGTGAATTGAGGCCAAATACGTTTTCAGCATTTTTTCAATTGAAACAGTTTAAAAAGTACTAACAAAATTATTTTGAGTACTTTCGTGCTTGCTGGTGGTTAAAAGGCCTTTTATGAGGTATGAAAATATCACCTAAAAGAAAATTCAGTAGAAAAAGTGAATTGCGTATGGGCCAATGAGTTTTAACTGGACTAAAAAGTGGACTTGTGTGTTCCAAACACCAAAACATGAGCCAATGTTTGGTCCTGCAAATTGAATGTTTCAAAGTGGTATATACTGTTTTATGAATAATCTCTTATTGCATATTCACCAAAGAGGAGTTACAATCCTGGCAGGTAAGTAAATAAGGTAATAAGAAATAAGAGGTCAAGATGTCGTACATGGAGGCCACTGCATTCATTTATTGAAGCATTCATTTTTTATTTTTTGCTTCTTAATCATTGTGGTGCTGTTTGATCCAAGTACCTGGGTCTGGGAATAATGTACGGTAGTTCCCTTTTAGACCATTGAGAAGCACAGAGGTGTAGTGGTTAGCTCTCTCAGCTTGCAGCACTGGGTCCTTGGTTCAAATCCCAGCCGGGACACTATCTGCACGGTTTGTATGTACTCCCCATGTCTGCATGGGTTTCCTCCAGGTACAATGGTTTTCTCCCACATCCCAAAAATATACAGATAAGTTAATTGGCTTCCCCCTAAAATTGGCCCTAGACTACGATACATGCACTACACTATACATACATATACTATGGTAGGGATTAGATTGTAAGCTCCTCTGAGGGAAAGTTAGAGACAAGACAATATACTCTGTGCAGCGCTGCAAAAGATGTTGGCGCTATATAAATATAAAAATAATAATTTATGACTCTGTTGATGATGCCATAAATCATTTCTGCTTGAGCAAAAGCAAATTTAAATGACTACTATCATATGAAAATTTAAAAATTTCAATTGCATAAAACATATATTTTTCCCAAAGTAGAATGAACTCTAAATTACTTTTTTTTCCTATGTCAGTATCACTTACAGTCTATTAGTCTGTCATATCTGGGACTAATCCAACTCCTCATGGGGGATTCCTAAGGTTTTATTTTCAAAAACATTTACTGATTGGTGGTTGCTCAGTCCAACTGCCAAACTGGTATGCAAATACCTAGGGAGGATGGCCAGCATCTTTGTATACATTCATTCCAAACAGTGCTCTTGTAAAAAAAATAAAGGAAAGCCAACTTGCAAAAGAGCTTGTCATCAGCTTGTTTAATTCAGTCCTGTTTCCGGAACAGTGAATAGAAGTCAAACCAGATAAGAAACCAAAAGATAAAGATTCTAATGAGGTTTTGCTATAGGAAAGTTAAAAGAGTAATTAGTTCCGCATCCTTTTCAGCTAAACAGAGTGTGGATTCTTAACAACAGCAGTTTCAGTATGATGCAATCTTTAAAAATAATGCTATAAAACTGAAAATAAATATATTAGACTTTTCTTCTATACTATTAATGTTCTAGTTATCATCCACACTATGCATACAATTCACTACCTTGTTTATTTTGTAGGTCCTCTGTATACATTTAGAATTCCTGTTGTGGCTAGGAATCAGAATGTCACAGGAGGAATGTTAGTACCAAACAGGGAATGCAAGGTATCAAGGGGGAGGAGACAGGATGGAGGGGGAGGAGGATGGAGGGGCAAGAATGGAAGTAAAAATTGTCCTAAAGAGTAAACAAAAGCAAATTAGTTTCACCTGTGTGAACGAACACTACAAATCACAAAAGAGAGTTAAAAAGTTTAAAGATAGGTTCACACTAGACTGCAAATCACACCGTTTTCTACAACAGAGACCAATGGATAATGGACATATATACAAGATTCTATGTTATCTAGAGAATCCCATCAGACATGTCTATTTTCCATGTATCCATTGATCCATTGTCTCTGTTGTGATAGCAGTACCCAAAGAACCATCGTGTATAACTTTTATAGACACTGCATAGAAAATATACATGTTCAATCCCCCCCAAACCCATCCCACCAGCACAAAGGTTGCTGGACAGCTCAGATGCAGCGGTATTTTGCCTGGGCATTGTTATCCCCACTTCCACAGTGTCCAGCAGGTGCCTGAGATGAGCGAGGAGCCCCTTGTACTGCAGCCCCTATATAGTATTCCCTTGGAGTTGCAGTGATCCCCCATGAGCTCCACCTGGCTGGGACTTCTATTCACCAATACTTCCCCTTTCCGAGCTCCAGCCTTTAACCCTATCCAGCGATCCCCACCCACCCATGTCCTTTGCTGTCTATTGGAAAGCAGACACCAATGGAAACATAAATGGTAGTGGATGGACACAACAGATCATACATTGGTTGTGCTGTAACTGTCCACATTATCTACCTGATGTAGTGTGGGGACCTACCCTAAATGATAAATAATTATTTTTGCTGGGAGCTGAATAAATCAGATTTTTTCTGAAATTGCTGCAAACTTCAGAGATTAAATGTAACCCCTTAAATTGAAAATGACAATATGAGACTGCAGGAAGGTACTATAAAATAATCTATTCCTTACACGAAATCTAAAAGAATGACAAACTTAATTGTAGTTGACATACAGGGCCTGTTGTAGACTTTTTGCTGCCCGAGGAAAACTTGTGAGGATGCCCCCCCCCCTCCGATTTGGCATGATCACACAGCATCTGAAAATTTTCACCCTCAGTATAGTTTGCGATGTATAGGTGCCCCCTGTATAGGGCAGCCAGGTATAGTTGCCCCAGTATAGGTATCCAGTATAGTTGCCCCAGCATAAGTAGCTAGTATAGTTGTCCCCAGTATAGGTAGCTAGTATGGTTGCCCCAGTATAGGTAGCTAGTATAGTTGCCCTAGTATAGGTAGTATAGTTGCCCCCAGAATAGGTAGCTAGAATAGCTGCCCCCAGTATAGGTAGCTAGTATAGTTGCCCCCAGTATAGGTAGTATAGTTGCCCCAGTATAGGTAGCCAGTATAGTTTCCCCAGTATAGGTAGCTAGTATAGTTGCCCCCAGTATAGGTAGCCAGTATAGTTGCCCCAGTATAGGTAGCTAGTATAGTTGCCCCAAGCATAGGTAGTATAGTTGCCCCAGTATAGGTTGTATAGTTGCTCCTAGTATAGATAGTATAGTTGCCAAAATATAGGTAGTATAGTTGCTTCCAGTGCCTGCTCTAACCCTACCCCCCCCCCCCCCCCTGTGTTACCTTCTGAGCTGGCGGCTCCTCTACAACAGCAAGCTACTGTCCTATCACAGCAGCGCAGCGGGTTGCTCTGGTCTGAGGTCTGTGTAGTGGCGACATGCAAGAGGGATGGGGGCTGTTGTAAAGGAAGTGGCAGCCGAAAAGGTAAGACAAACAGTGGCTGCGGGGTGGGAAGGAGGTGGACGAGATGCCGTTCCAGCGCTCATGCCGCCTGACACAAATGCGTCACTTGGCTTGGTGACGGGGCGGCGCTGTTGACATAGTCTCTAATTCTCAAATCAAGCATTTGTGAACTGTTGCTGTATATTTCATAACTGTTAAATGTTCCAAACAGTGAATCACTACTTGTAAAGAAAGATTTCAGGGAAAAGTGTAATATATGTGACTTAAATGTATGTGTTAGAAAGTTTTCCTTTAAAATGAAGCTCTTCTTGTAACATCATTTTGTTAGATGTGATTCAAAAAGCTTGATGAAATAGCTCTTAGTCACCTGGAAAAACGATGTTTATCGTGTAACTTTACTAATGCACTTTCTATGTTTTCATATTCCAGGAAGTATCCAGAGCTTCTAGATACATTTGTGACACATATTTCTGACCTGTTCAGTGCAATTTGTGATTTCGCAGAGGAAGCCCATGCAGAGGTGGAGAAGGAAATCAGTGTAGCGTACCCAACTTTTTATACAAAGGTGTTGCCCATTTATGAGGAATACTCTATAAAGATAATAGAACATATCTGGACTTTGAAAGATGAAATTGATCCTCACTTCAAGACTGCGTTTGAAGAGATCCAAAAACAACTGCTTACATTTTATGTCCAGCTTTTTTCTACCTATCAAAAACATGAGGAAACCTTTAAATCCTATTTAAAAAATCTAGAAGATGCTGCGAAACCCTTTGCAGACCAAGTCCACCAAGAGGTAGAGGCAGAGAGGCAGAAGGAAGCTGACCGTAAACGACCTGCGAAACCAAGCAGAGACCCTTTAGCAAAGTACAAAGAAATCTTTGGGGGAACAGCAGGCACTAATAAGGCGGAGAGTGCCATCAGGGTTATTGAAAAAATAAAAGAAGTATCTCTGAAGCAGAGGCACGGAGCCAAGGAAGTAAAGCAATAGCATGGTTTTCCTTACCTGTCTCAGTCTGATTAAATAGCACAGTGTCGTCTTGCTGTGTGCATCCTCACTTTGTGTTCTGTGATCTTATTTTATCATTAATGTGTCACTTATTTTGGTATCTGGTGGTGTTTGTAGCTTACAGGGACAACAAAGGATCATTTGCATATTCAGCAGTGATGCATCATGGGAGACATCATAAGCTCTCTCCAATCTGAATAATTGCAAATACCCAGGGGTGCCTGAATCAGCAGGCACTACAAGCGGCCGCTTGAGGCGCTGTGCATGTCACCAGGCGCAGTTTCTTGCGTGATGTATTGTTGTGGCGTTAGCCGAGAGGACAGAAAGTCAGAGACGCTAGCAATAAGGGAGATCACCGCCCCACCTCCATACACTCCCCCCCCCCCAGCCAATAGAGGGAGAAACAGCTCTGCACCACACCTTCACTTCTAAGGCCACCCCTTCTTCACATCAGTGGCCACAGTGTTTAGTGAACTTCATTCCCGCCTCTAATTCCGCCCCCTTGCCAGCAGAGTTAGGATGACATGCTGCTCACTCGCACTGGCTGAACTTTGCCAATATCCCCTGCGTCCCCAAGAGACTCCAGCTGGTAGTCGCACTGCACTGCAGTGAATGGAGGGACCGGACCTGTGTGTGTGTGTGAGGCAGAAGGAAGCCTTCACACATGCACAGCAGCCATGAGGGACAGTGTGACACAGCTGCCTGTGCCAGGAGGAGGGGGAGAGGAGATGACCCGTGACCAGTCTGCCGCTATTACCAGGGAGAATTTGAGTGGATCTGGATGGTGGGACCTCTGCTCCTGTTACTACAATCATCATTATCTGCTTTCTGGACAGTACAAACACTGGCTGCCCAGCATTCATGATTATTCATTCCAAAAACATACGGATAAGTTAATTGGCTCCCTCTAAAATTGGCCCTAGACTGCACTACTTACACTACATAATATAGACATATGGCAATGGTAGGGATTAGATTGTGAGCTCCTTTGAGGGACAGTTAGTGACAAGATATATATATATATATATATATATACAGACCGTACACCGCTGCGTAATATGTCGGCGCTATATAAATAGAGTTGGGCCGAACGGTTCGCCTGCGAACGGTTCCATGCGAACTTCCGTGGTTCGCGCTCGCGTCCCGCAGGCGAACCTTTGCGGAAGTTCAGTTCGCCCCATAATGCATGGAGGGTCAACTTTGAGCCTCTACATCACAGTCAGCAGGCACAGTGTAGCCAATTAGGCTACACTAGCCCCTGGAGCCACTCCCCCCTACTAAAAGGCAGGCAGCGGCGACCATTACGGTCACTCGTGTGCCACTGCCTGCCTGCATTAGTGAGAGTAGGGCGAGCTGCTGCACACTCTCTCTCATAGGGAAAGATTAGTTAGGCTTAGCTTGTTCCTGGCTGCATACCTGTTCTGTGAACCCACCACTGCATACCTGTTCTGTGAACCCACCACTGCATACCTGTTCTGTGAACCCACCACTGCATACCTGTACTGTGAACTCACCACTGCATACCTGTTCTGTGAACCCACCACTGCATACCTGTACTGTGAACCCACCACTGCATACCTGTTCTGTGAACCCACCACTGCATACCTGTTCTGTGAACCCACCACTGCATACCTGTTCTGTGAACCCACCACTGCATACCTGTTCTGTGAACCCACCACTGCATACCTGTACTGTGAACCCACCACTGCATACCTGTTCTGTGAACCCACCACTGCATACCTGTTCTGTGAACCCACCACTGCATACCTGTTCTGGGAACCCACCACTGCATACCTGTTCTGTTCAGTGAACCCGCCACTGTATACCTGTTCAGTGAACCCGCCACTGCATACCTGTTCTGTTCAGTGAACCCGCCACTGTATACCTGTTCTGTTTAGTGAACCCGCCACTGCATACCTGTTCTGGGAACCCACCACTGCATACCTGTTCTGTTCAGTGAACCCGCCACTGCATACCTGTTCTGTTCAGTGAACCCGCCACTGTATACCTGTTCTGTTTAGTGAACCCGCCACTGCATACCTGTTCTGTTCAGTGAACCCGCCACTGTATACCTGTTCTGTTCAGTGAACCTGCCACTGCATACCTGTTCTGTTCAGTGAACCCACCACTGCATACCTGTTCTGTTCAGTGAACAGTTTGGTGTGTCAGTGTGAAGCAGTACCTTAATTACACTACCTGATTGATGTATACACATGCAAGATGTTTTAAAGCCCTTTAGGCCTGTCATTTAGCATTCAATATGATTTCTGCCTTTAAAACGCTGCTTTGCGTCAAATCCAGATTTTTCCCGGGGACTTTTGGCGTGTATCCCACTCCGCCATGCCCCCCTCCAGGTGTTAGACCCCTTGAAACATCTTTTCCATCACTTTTGTAGCCAGCATAAATTTTTTTTTTTCAAAGTTCGCATCCCCATTGAAGTCTATTGCGGTTCGCGAACTTTAACGCGAACCGAACCTTCCGCGGAAGTTCACGAACCCGGTTCGCGAACCTAAAATCGGAGGTTCGGCCCAACTCTGTATATAAATACTAAATAATAATAATAATCATTCTCATTATCAGCATATACTGTATTTTACTGTCACTTACAGTATACACTGATTTTTTTTCCCAGTAGAACAGCCAGTTATGATACTGGCCAGGATAGGATAATAATGGGACCTGCTGTAACAGGAGCAGAGGCAGGGAAACACTGTACAGCACTATTTACATAAGCTGACTTGCTGTAGAAAGTTCTGTGTCTCTGGTTGCCCTCCTGATTTCTATTTCAGTATCTGCTTCCCATGTGCTCCATCCCCCTTCCTTCCTGCTTTTTCCTTTCACTGTGTGCCCCTGCCTAACAGGACCCCCGTGATGAGACATATTTCTCCCATTCATTCTCCCTCCTGTGACTCCTACTTTCCAGTATCTCTACCTCTCATCTCTCTCTACCTATTTTCTCCCCCCCAGGGTCACCTGATCGACCAGACAACGATTATTTTCTGGTGAAATGCTTCAGCATTACGATTATTCTCTGGTGAAACACTGCCGCTTTATGATTATTTTCAGGGGGGGGGGGGGGGGGGGCGCCACAGGTTTTCTCGCCTGGAGTGACAAAATGACTAGAGGCTCCCCTGTTTTCAGAAGGGAAACTCTTGTTTTCTATAGCATTTTAGTAAGAGGGCATTTTGGTCCTTTGTAGCCCCTTACACACTGTTTGGAGTTCTGGTTCACCATGAGCTTGCTGGGTAATCTGTAACTCCAGGTGCATCAAGTCCTACCCCATAGAGCCACATTAATCCATGCCATGCACTGATGAGGAACAACCAATCCAAAACAGTCTGTATGCATGTTGGATTATTGTGAGACATCATATGCTCACTCCAACTTGAATAATTGCAAATTCCTTCTGTTTTAAGAAGGCAAACTTTCGTGTGTAATTTGGAACTATTAATTATATTAAACATCATGATATCCTATTATAAATCACAATACTTTATTTACATAGATAATTGCTTGACATTATTAGAAATACAGTAGAGTCTTGGTTATCCAGCACCGACGGGTGTAGGCTGATGCCGGATAAGTGTGCTTTCTGGTTGCTAGAGGCTTAATGTTACAAATAGGCCTAGCTAATACAGTAAAAACAACAATAACAGTTCTATAGCACTTTTCTCCCATAGGACTCAAAGCGCAGTACTATACCCCACTCTACTGTATATACATGCCATAAACTCCGTATTAAATGTTAAAAAACAGTGATTGAAAGTATATTAACTTTGGGAAGCCAAGGAATCCAGTCTGTAAGTACAGCAGAGGTCACAAACAGCCTAAGTAATTGGCTTTCACCACTGTTAATCTTTTGGCAATTTGTGCTGGTTGGCTGAGACTGCTGGTTAGTTGCGTTCCGGATCAACGGGACTCTACTGTATTTTCATTATCATCTTGCAGCCACTTCTAATGAACATTAACTAAGCCCAATTACGAAACTTAAAACAGATTTAAAATGTCTACAGCTCACCGGTGGCATTATAACACGTACACCTTCCCGAGGCTTATCCATAACTACCCCCCTGCACAAACCCCCCTTCCTGACTCCTACCCCCCAATCATGTGCTCCTGGGTGCCTGAACTCTGCCACAAAAAAACTACACCCCTCCCCCAATAAAAAGAAAACTATCAGGCACTGCCTGGCATCTTAATTTCCCCTTTGGTTCCAGCTTGCTGATATTTACAATGAAAGTAAATGGTGGCGCCTAATAGCAGACAAGTCACTAAGTTCATATGGTGGCAGAGAAGAGTACAGGGGGAGGAGGGTCAAATAGACTTATACAGGGGGGGTGTAAGTCCAAGGGAGGAGATGGAGCTATGAAGACAATGGGCAAACCACAGAGAACAGATTGGTCTTTAAGGCTTGCTTGAATGAGTTGAAGGTGGGGAGAAATTGATGGAGGGAGGGAGTTCCATAGAGTAGGGTATTTCTGGAGAAGTCCTAAAACCTCGCAAGTGAGCTAGTGATGTGAGGGGCGGACATCCGTAGAGTGTTGGAGGAGTGGAGAGTGGGGGTTAGGGAGTATATCTGGACAAATTCCAGGATTTATAAAGGGGAGGTATGGTGGATGGGTTTGTATGTCCGGCAGAACAGTTTAAATTTAATTTGGAGGGGAAAGGGAGCCAGTAAAGGGACTTGCGAAGAGGGACAGCTAAAGAGGAGTGGTGGGAGAAGTGGCAAGTGCATTCATAACAGATTGCACAAGTTGCAGTATGGTCTCAGGAAGTCCAGACAGGATGGCGTTGCATTAGTCCAGACAGGAGATGACAACAGCATGGACCATTGAATTTGACGGTGTCAGGGGTTAGATATGGGTGAATTTTGGCGATGTGGGGATGGAAGTGGCGGGACCTGGAAACATTTTGGATGTGGGGGGCTGAAGGAAAATGACAAGTTGAGAGTGACACCCAGGCAGCGAGGTTTTAGTGACAGGGCAGATGGACGTGTTGATAACAATAGAGCTTGGGGAGAGGGCTCAATGAACAGGGTGGAAAGACCATGATATCTGTCTTTTCCAGGTTGACTTTTAAAAATCTGCCAGACATCCAGGTGGAGATGGCAGACAGACAAGTGAAGAATTATTTTCTCCAATTTACTGGGGGAGAGATCAGGGGTGTGGAGGTAGATTTGGGTGTCATCTGTGTACAGATGATAGTTGAAGTCAAATGAGGAGATGAGTTTACCAAAGGAGGTGGAGTAGAGAGAGAAGATTAAAGGGAAGGTCCAAGCAAAATAAAAAAATGAGTTTCACTTACCTGGGGCTTCTACCAGCCCCATGCAGCCATCCTGTGCCCTCGTAGTCACTCACTGCTGCTCCAGTCCCCCGCTGGCAGCTTGCCGACCTCGGAGGTCGGCGGGACGCATTGCGTACATTTTTACGCATTCCCGCTAATGCAGGAACATTAACACATACATTTTTACGCATTACTGGTTTAATGCGTAAAATTGTACGCATTAAACCAGTAATGCGTAAAAATGTAGGTAATGCGTAAAATTGTACGCATTAAACCAGTAATGCGTAAAAATGTAGGTGTTAATGTTCCTGCAGGGAAGGCAAAAGGTCGGTCCAGGTAGCAAACATGGAAGGTCAAATAACAGGCAGAAGATCAGTCCAGGCAGGAACAAGGGTAATCCAGGTACAAGCAAAAGGTCATATCCAAACAATCAATCCACAGGAATAAATGGAACTGACGAGCACCCAGCAACTAGCCAAAGCTAACACTGTCACGGTCAATGAACAAGTGCACAAACCAGACCTAAATATGATGAGCATCCAATCAGTGGCTGGTCACAAAATCACCTTTCAAACACATCAACCTGTCTGAGTGTCAGCTTACTAATTTGACAGCTGACACCAACAATAGCTAAACCTACCTGCGTGTCATCTGACAAGGAATGTCAGCTGACATCAACTCAGTAAGCCTGCCTAAGTGTCTGCTGACTAGAAATGTCAGCTGACACTACCTCAATCGCCGTCTGAGAGACTACTGCGAGCGAGAGGAGGAATACGCCCACGCCGGGAACCAGAGAGGGTATCACCAGGAGAGGAAGCCTGCTGCCATCCGGAAGTTCTGGGAAGATCGCGGGTGTGGACGAAAGGCGAGTTCACCACACTGCTAAATCTAAAAGTTTCTACACTATTTTTTATCCTTCTTGAGCTTTCCTCTTTTGACACAGGGGACCATCCTCTGCTTTTTCAAATCATCTTCTCCCAAGGTATCCTTATTCTCCTGACCCTCAGAGTTGTACACTTCATTAACACCTCCTCTACAGGTCCTCTCTCTGCTGTGATACCCCAAGGCTCCATCCTTAGATCCATTAGACCCCTTCTCTTCTCTATCTATACTTATGGTCTTGTGCATAAGTATAGATAGCAAGATCAAACAAATCCACCAGCAGCTGTGCATTGCATAGTCCCCAGCCCTGTACCTCCAATGCTCTTTTTCATATCTACTTGCTTAGACTACTCTCTGATTTGTCAAAATAAGGAAACAGCAAAAATGTCCGTGCACCTTCCGTCTTGATAAACAGTGTGTATTTATGAAAAAGATGGCAAATCACATTGACAGTACAAACTTTCTTGGTATGACATTAGGTCAAACAATCATGACGTGGAGTCAGCACAGGGTTTAGCTTACGTGTTTCCCCCCGGCGTGGAGCAGGATGAGCGGTGTGGAGGTGGGTGTCAGGCACTAGGTGGGAGAGTGACGGCCGTTTCGTGTCTGAATGATGCTTGATCACGCTGCGTACCACTTCAGTGCGGGGACGCCATGACGCGAAACGGCCGTCGCTCTCCCACCTAGTGCCTGACACCCACCTCCACACCACTCATCCTGCTCCACGCCGGGGGACACGTAAGCTAAACCCTGTGCTGACTCCACAACATGATTGTTTGACCTAATGTCATACCAAGAAAGTTTGTACTGTCAATGTGATTTGCCATCTTTTTCATAAATACACACTGTTTATCAAGACGGAAGGTGCACGGACATTTTTGCTGTTTCCTTATTTTGAAAGATTTTGTCTGTTCTTTACATATTTTTGTGCGGAGCACACGTCTGAAGGCATATCCTGTTACAAACCGTGGATGTTGCAGGAGAGCAGAAGGATATTTACCTGTGTGAACCATAGCTCATGTAGCAATATTGTGGGAAGTGCCACACCATATTTCTCTTTTTTCTTGACAAACGGTTACTCTCTGATTTGGCCATCTCTGTCTTAGCTAGAATTTCCTCCTTTCACTGACGGACGGTATACACTCTACCCAGAAATGGCATTATTTCTCTGAGCTTTACATGTTTTCTGTCTATGAATGTACACTTGATAGAGATGGCTCAAATCTCTGATTTTGGGTTCGCGAACCTCGAACACAAACTTACGCAAAAGTTTGCATTCGCACGAACCATGTGAACCGCAATGGACTTCAATGGGCAGGCAAACTTGGAAAAATACAAACACTGTCTCTGGCCACAAAATTGATGGAAATGATGTTTCAAGGGGGTCTAACACCTGGAGGGGGGCATGGTGGAGTGGGATACGCGCCAAAAGTCCCAGGGAAAATTATGGATTTGACGCACAGCAGGGTTATAATCTCTAAAGGGCAGAAATCACATTGCATCCCTAAATTGGAGGCATAAAGTGCTTGAAAACATCTTACGTGTGTAGACATGGATCAGCAGGTAGTGTATGTAGTGTACTGCTTAACACTGACAGACCAAACTCACTGTGTAACGCTCCGCAAACAGCTGTTTGTGTAGTGATGGCCGTTCTGGACTGGTGCACACGATGGCGAGAGTGCAGGCGATGTCGGTTTTCAAGCCCATATGGGCGGGCAGGTAGCTCAATGACGGAGCAACAGTGACTGTCCAGCTGATCGAATTTGGTCTGTCCACAATGAAGCAACGACCTTATTATCTTGGGTCAGATGTGCCCCCCAACACATTCATATAGGTAATTGCTTCATTGTGAAATGCAAGCCCCTTCACCGCTAGCCTTAAAAATTCAGGAATCCACCTGGAGTCCTGGACCCTGTTGGTGGTGGCAGAGAAGGCAGTCAAACGGCCTGCAGGCAGAGATGCTGTGTAGGGACCGACTTAGTCTTGGGGCAGGCAGTCACACGACGTGCAGGCAGAGATGCTGTGTGTGGGACTTAGTATTCGAGCAAACTAACAGACCTCCTAACTAATGCTTTCCCTAACTCTCCAATGTCTCTCCCTTCTCTCACTAACTGCAGCAGCAGACGGAGTGAGAAAATGGCCGACGCTGCTGCTTTTTGCCTTTTATAGGGGGGGGCAGGAGAGAGTGCAGCCTGATTGGCTGCCCTGTGTCGAACTCGCGAAATGTTCACGCTTCAACGCGAATGCGAATCCAGGTTGTTCGTGCAAAAAGTTCGCGTTCGAACTGTTCAGGCCATCTCTAACACTTTATAGGGATGCTCATAAGGGCCGCGCTTTGACTTTGAGTGGTTTAGATAACGTCCTCATGCACTTTCGATTCAACCGTAATGTGAATTACGAGTGGGATCACCTGAATTCAAAGTTCGCTTTCGAACTGTTCGGGCCATCTCTAACGCTTTATAGGGGTCTACATGAAAAGGGCGCCGGTAAAAAAGGGCGCCTGGTGGAGCCCATATATACCAACTTCGGCTACAAAAAAGGCGCCGGGTGTAGCCCATATAAAAACTTCGGCTACAAAAAAAGGCGCCTGGTGTAGCCCATATAACAACTTCGGCTACAAAAAAAAAAGGCGCCTGGTGTAGCCCATATAAAAACTTCGGCTACAAAACAACTCCGGGATGTGTAAATTACTATTCCCCCTCCAGGCCGCCATGGATAGTGGGGGAATGAAATAATTTGGCTTCCAGCACTTGTAGCCCATATAAAAACATAGGCTACCAAAAAAAAGGCAATAATATGGGCTACAAAGGGGCACCTTGCTGTAGCCGAAAACCTTGTAGCCGAAAAAAAATATGGGCTACAAAGGGGCGCCCTACTGTAGCCGAAAAAATATGGGCTACAAAGGGGAGCCCGCTTGTAGCCTATATCAAAACTCGGGCGCCCTTTTCTACACCTTGTAGCCCATATTTCCAGAAATAACATTGATGTCTATGGCGGCGCCCTTTTCATACAGGCAGCTCGGGCGCCCTTTTCAACCGATCCCCTTTATAGGGATGCTCATAAGGGCCGCGCTTTGACTTTGAGTGGTTTAGATCAGTGTTTCTCAACATTTTATTGCTATGCACCCCTTTTAAAACCCTGTACTCACCAAGTATCCCCTAGCATAGTAAACATTATCACAAGAACCCCTTGACAAATATATATTTAATCATAATACATGATAGTTGGTTCTAAACTATTTCCAAGCATTTACTACACTAATTTGGTGTTGTTTAAATAAGATTTATCATTTTCTAAAACTCTAAATTTGTTGTTATTGGTTAAGTATATCAATCCCAGGTACCCCCTGGAACCATCAGAAGTACCCCCTGGGGTACGCGTACCACACGTTGAGAACCTAGGGTTTAGATAACGTCCTCATGCACTTTCGATTCGACTGTAATGTGAATTACGAGTGGGATCACTGTTTCCATTTTAATTAGATTATATATATTTAATGACAATCGCAATTGCAACTGTCATTAATTACATACAGTATCATTAGTGGTTATTACCAAAGCCCTGGTACGTGCTAGAAACAGCAAATTTGCAGGGTATGTTAAGGAGGACAGTGGGAACAAGGAAAACAATTTTCAAAATGACCTTTTTTGAAAAAATTTGACGTTTTTGAAAAAATTTATGCTAAAGGTAGAGGAAACACGTCACTATTTAAATGCAGTAAAATGACAGATAATGTATCAATATGCATAAAAAATGTATTTATTTATTCATTTTTTATATGTTCAGGGTGTGTGAAATGAGAAAAAATGACGTGGGGTCACCCCTCCCAAGCCTCTTTAATCCCTTGTCCCCCATTCAGGCTGGGATAGCCAGAATGCGGAGCCCCGCCACATGGCGCTTCGCACCCTGAGCTATACCAACCTGCATGGTCCATGGTATGGAAAGGGCTCTGGGGGAGAGGGGTGGCCATGCCTCCTCCTCTCCCCCAGAGCCCTTGCCCAATCCATGGACAAAGAGCTCTTTCCCAACTCTGGTGGCCCAGGAGGAGATGGGGATTCCGACACCCGGAGGGAGGTTCATGGTGGCATCTGGGAGTCCCCTGTAAGAAGGTGACCACCAGATTAGAGATGGCCCGAACGGTTCGAATGCAAACTTGTTTACGAGAACAACGCGGATTCACGCTCGCATCGAAACACGAACTTTATAAGAGTTTTACCCGCCCCCTATACTACATCATTGGGCTAAACTTTGACCCTCTACATCACAGTCAGCAGACACATGGCAGCAGGGGCGTAGCAATAGGGGTTGCAGAGGTTGCGGCCGCATCGGGGCCCTTGGGCCAGAGGGGCCCTGAAGGGCCCTCCCTCAACTGCAGTATTAGCTCTCTATTGGTCCTGTGCTCATAATAATCACTTCTATGGATACTTTGAATAATGGGAACCATTAACAAACTGTTCCCCATCCCCTTCATGCACCTCTGACACTGTAATTGCCATTGGCAGGTTTTGGTGCGCCGTATCAATTGTTATGTATAGAGTGTTTGGGGGGCCCGAATGTAAGACTTGCATTGGGGCCCACAGCTCCTTAGCTACGCCACTGCATGGCAGCCAATCAGGCTGCACTCCCTCCTGGACCTTCCCCCCCTTATAAAAGGCAGCAGCGCCGGCCATTTTCTCACTCTGTCTGCTGCTGATATTAGTGAGAGAAGGGAGAGACATTGGAGAGATAGGGAAAGCGTTAGTTAGGAGGTCTGTTAGCTTGCTCCTTGCTGACAATTGTTGCTGAAAAGCACCCCCAAAAAGTTTTTTTGAGAGCTAATGTTCTTGTGATGTGTATTTTCTGTTTTTTTGTGTGGCCCACTGACACTGCATGTACAACCCTGTCTGTCGCAGCTGGCCTTTGCTAATTGCTATACTGTGTCAGGCCCAGCACATGCAGTGCATACCTTTTCACTGCACCTGTGTGACTACTGCACATTGTATTATAATACCAATCACTGCATACCTTTCACTGCATCTGTGTGACTGCACGCTGTTTTATATACCAGTCACTGCATACCTTTTCACTGCACCTGTGTGACTGCACATTGTTATACCAGCAGTCACTACATATCTTTCACTGCATCTGTGTGACTGCACGCTGTTTTATATACCAGCGGTCAATGCATCCACTTTCACTGCACCTGTGTGACTGCACATTGTTATATCAGCAGTCACTGTATACCTTTTCACTGCACCTGTGTAACTGTACATTGTTATACCAGCAGTCACTGCATACTTTTCACTGCACCTATGTGACTGCACATTGTTATACCAGCATTCACTGCATACCTTTCACTGCATCTGTGTGACCGCACGCTGCTTTATAAACCAGCAGTCAGTGCATCCATTTTCACTGCACCTGTGTGACTTCACATTGTTATACCAGCAGTCACTGCATACCTTTTCACGGCACCTGTGTGACTGCACATTGTTATACCAGCAGTCACTGCATACCTTTCACTGCATCTGTGTGACCGCACATTGTTTTATATACCAGCAGTCAGTGCATCCATTTTCACTGCACCTGTGTGACTGCACATTGTTATACCAGCAGTCACTGCATACCTTTCACTGCACCTGTGTGACTGCACATTGTATTAGTCAAGTCAGTGCATACCTTTGACTTTATCTCCCCCAATATGGAAAAAACAACAGGCAGAGCCAGAGGCAGGCCACCCAGCAGGTCTGTTCGTGGTCATGCTGTCATGATTTTGTGCGGCCCTGGACCAAAGTACAGTGTTCAAAAGGCACGTGCCATCAACCCCCAAGATTGTCAGGACGTAGTTAACTATTTAACACAGAACACCTCATCTTCCTCAGCTTCCGCACGGATCCGTGACATATCTTCCTCCTCCTACTCTGACAACCCACTAAACACTCAGTCGGCAGCCACTAAAGTGCCATTATCCCAGGGCTCAGTGATGTGGAAATTTTTTTGTGTGTCTGCCTCAGATGAGAGCAATGTTATCTGCACTCTCTGCCACCAAACATTGAGCCGTGGAAATACCAAGACTCGCGTATGGACAACTGCCTTACGAAGGCACATGATGAAAAACCACAAACTGCAATGGGATAACCACCTGAGGAAAAGCAGCACACACCGCAGTGGAAGATACCAGGCCGCAATTATTTCTCAAAAAAGGCGATACCCAAACTGTACAGTGATGTTGAAAAGCAAGTGGTGTCATCTCTGGCACACAGCGTTGGGTCAAGGGTCCATCTGACCACAGATGTCTGGACTGCAAAGCATGGTCAGGCCTGCCCGAAGACTAAGTCAGTCCCCACAAACAACATCTCTGCCTGTACACCGTGTGACTGCCTGCCCCAAGATTAAGTCGGTCCCCACACAGCATCTCTGCCTGCAGGCTGCTTGACTGCCTTCTCCGCCACCACCAACAAGGTCCAGGACTCCAGGTGGATTCCTGAATTTTCAAGGCCGCTGCTAGTGCGTGTACATGCCTGCCTAATTTTTCTGGCTGCACTGCGGCTGCAACAACAAAACAAAAGGCATGTACTTGTGTAAATTCCCCTTCGTGATCGTTACTTTGAAGGGACTTGCTTATCACAATGAAGCAATGGCCGGCTATATGAGTGTGTTGGGGGCACACCTGACCCAAGATAATAAGGTCGTTGCTTCATTGTGGACAGACCAAATTCGATCAGCTGGACAGTCACTGTTGTTCTGTCATTGCCATCGCCTGCACTGTCGCCATCGTGCGCACTGCGCACCAGTCCAGCATGGCCTTCACTACACAAACAGCTGTTTGCGGTGTGTTACACAGTGAGTTTGGTGTGTCAGTGTGAAGCAGTACACTAATTACACTACCTGATTGATGTATACACATGCAAGATGTTTTAAAGCACTTTATGCCTCCAATTTAGCAATGCAATTTGATTTCTGCCCTTATAACCCTGCTCTGCGTCAAATCCATAATTTTCCCCGGGACTTTTGGCGCGTATCCCACTCCGCCATGCCCCCCTCCAGGTGTTAGATCCCTTGAAACATGTTTTCCATCACTTTTGTGGGCAGAAACAGTGTTTGTATTTTTCAAAGTTCGCCTGCCTATTGAAATCTATTGCGGTTCGCATGGTTTTCACGAATGCGAACTTTTGCGGAAGTTCGTGTTCAAGGTTCGCGAACCTAAAATCGGAGGTGCGAGCCATCTCTACACCAGATACCAGCCCCCTTATCAGGAGAAATGAGTATGGGGTACATAGAACCCCTTACCCATTTCCACAAAGCGTTAAATGAAATAAAACGCAACCATGAAAAAGTCCTTTATTGATCTTAATTAACCATAAATACTCACCTTTAAAAAAATGTTCCCATGCAAATATCATTAGAAATGGTCCCACACTATTATCTTCTAGATACCTTAATTGCAGATCTCCACCACACTCCCGCTGCGACACACGCCGCTTGCCGCAGCTCTAACTATACCATTCTATAATAAACTCATGTTTATTACAGATGATAAAATGTGACAAACTGGAAATCCCTACACACTCAATATTATCAGACCAGCTCCCCACCTTTCCTGGTACATTTCTGTGTGAGGTGACAGTGGTAAGTCTTGACTTTTAATCAAGATTTAAAGTGGGATTATACTCCCAAAATTAAAATTTCAGTAACTACTCTTAGGGCTGGTGCACACCAGAGCAGTTCTGAAGCATTTTTTTTTAAAATGCTTGCAGGGGGAAAACTGCTCATGATACAATAACTGGGCTTTTAGTCATCTCATTTTTTTCTTAAAGCAGAAGGGAAAAGGCAGAGAGTTAAGGTCCTACAAGATGCCTATTACAATGTCTCTTTCCCTTGTGAGAACTACAAATAGGCTTATAACAGTGGAGGAGTTTATGTTACTGAGGTGGAGAGCCTATTTTTGTCTTTGGTACCCAAATGTGTCTCCTCTGCAAGGAGAGACACACTGAGCTGGACAAATCATGGCAGGATTGTAACGATTGCGGAATCGTCTCCGTGGTCAGCGCACCAGACAAGCGCTGACACGACGGATTTCCTCCACAAACGTATACATTTGCAGGAACCCAGCAGTAGGTGCAATGCACCTGCAGAGGGAAATTCCTATCGGCAGGTGGAGCTGTGGAGTGCAGAGGAACAGCTCCTCTGCCCCACCACACACGCCAGACAGGAATTGCACGAAGGGAAGAAACGCAATCGCAAGAGAAGCGATTGAGAGTGAGCACAGAGACAGATTGTGTGTGTGTGCATAAAATTAAGAAAGTAGAAAGGGTGCGGAGCGGCACACTTGTCCTAGTAGTTTTCGGGTGCTTGACCTGGGACGCTAAGCATCATCCCAAAAGACATCCAAGAAGTAGAAAGGTTGGTCAGCACACCAGCTTCTCAATAAGCAAAATTTAATGTATCATATGTCAACACTACGGTTAACAATTGTTTCGGGGCCACAGAGGGTCCCCTTCATCAGAACAGTGCAGACAAACAATATTACAAAAAGTTGCACCAAACATATATACCTTGTGACATAATAAAAACCACCCCTCATGATAAAGGACACTCCCCCTCCCTTCACAATGTAAACATCACCTTCATCCCCGTACACTAATGATCAAAGACCAAAACTTATGTGTACAACATTAATCACAATATGGGCACAAAATTGCACATCAAGTACTAGTGCTAAATAGAACGTAACTCATGCACATACCCAAATTGATAACAGGATGTCTCCTGTCAATCATGTATCCTGTTCAAATCCATTGGCTCCCTCAACTCGCGCCAAGCCGCCGTCTCCCGCTGTTCAGCCGTTATTGCCACCGGCTCTGCCTCCGTAAGTAGTTGCCATGGCAACCCCCTACCCAGAAGGCCATACTCACACCACCAACCTATCAGTGCAGCGCACGCTAGGTGCATCACGCCTCCAGCGCGCGTCACTGACTGCGTGGAGCCACACATGCGCAGAGAGAGCCGCGTCAACGTAACCATAGGGACAATGATGTCCGCATAGCTATTCGCCGGCGGTCGCGCATGCGTCAAAACCGGCATTAATGCATCCATGGAAACGGCGCTGCCATTTCCGAACACATCCGCATGGCCCCATCCACACGTCACTGACTACGTGGAGCCACACATGCGCAGAGAAAGCCGCGTCAGCGTAACCATAGGGACAATGATGTCCACATAGCTATTCGCCAGCGGTCGCGCATGCGTCAAAAACGGCATTAATGCATCCATGGAAACGGCACTGTCACTTCTGAAAACATCCGCGTGGCCTTATCCACGCGTAGAAACACCCGCAAACCGCATAGAAACGACGCAAAAACGCATAAGTTAGCAAAATCACAGCATCCATGCGCATCAAAGCGCGCATGGATGTTGCCACACAGATTCGTTGGTGAAAAAAGTTTTTTATATATAAACTAGCATGCAGGAATGAGCCATAAAAATGGCCCATCCTGCATTAAAAGTTAGCTGCATATGGTCCACATGGACTCTCCCAAGGAAGGCTAAAAATAGCCAATCCAGAGCAGCAATATTCAGAGGGGGCCAAAGGATTGGATAAGAGCCTAGGGAGGAAAGAATTGATTAGTAGACACCAGGGAGGGAAAATGGAAGGGACAAGGGGGATGGGAGGGAGAGGGAAATGGAAAAAGGGAAGGGAAAGGGGGACATGGGCTGTGGTAAATAAACAAAACGTGCAGATGCTAGAGAACATATAACGTTACATGCCTATACCATATTGATAAAAAACAGTCTTAATCAGCAGGTCACATTTCAGTCACTCTCAATCATCTATCATCTAGATAACAAGAGAAGGAATTATATTGATTCAATCCCCTAGGAGCAACAGTGTCCAGAGTATATATCCAGAATGTTTCCTTCTGAAGCAACAATTTGTCACGATTTCCACCTCTCCTGGGTTTTTTGACGTGGTCAATGACCAAACCCCTCAGTTCACTTACCCGGTGACCCATTTCCACAAAGTGTATCGCTACTGGTTTGGATAGATCAGGTGATTTGCCTTCTCGTTCAGCTTCAATTGCTATTCTCACATCACTTCTGTGTTTCTGGAATCTTGCTTTGAATGCTCCAGTAGTTTTTTCCTACATAGCCCCATCCACACGGGCATTTCAGTAGATAGATACAATATTCTGAATTGCAATTGTAGTAATCTTTAATAAGAAAGTTCTTGCCAGTACTCGGATGGGTAAAGTGGGTACCTGAAATCAGAGAGTTACATACATTACAATTGTAACACCTATAGCAGCCCTTCTTGTTGGAAAAAACAAAGGGTTGTTTAATATATTTGTCATATGGGTCAGCTTGCACCAGAGTGTCTCTAAGGCTCCTACTTGATCTGTAGGAAAAAAGGGGTTTGTCCTTAATCATCATATTCAAATTTCTATCAGATTGTAGTATAGATATGTTCTTATCCACTGACTTTTTAATGATTGGAGACATGGAGCTAAAGTCTTGTACAAAAGGTATTATGTGATTACTCCTTTTGGATGTCTTCCCCTCAAAAATAGTGTGTGCTCTCACAATTGCTTCCTGTACTATCTTATCCGGGTAGCCTCTCTCTTTAAACCTCTCGGTCATCATCTTAATCTCCATTTCGGCATCTTCAGGATTAGTACATATCCTTAGTACTCTCAGAAACTGAGATACAGGTAATCCGTTCATCAGATGGTTCGGATGGGCACTATTATACAGAAGTAGGGTATTCCTGTCTGTGGGTTTCCTGTAAAGTGTAGTACTTAGTCCTGTATCAATTTTCCGTACCATCACATCCAAAAATGGCACCGCAGAACTAGAGATCTCAGCATTAAAGACAATACCCTCAAAGAGTGTATTGAGATACTCAACAAAACTTGTCAATGTGTCTCTGTCGCCCCTCCATATCAAGAACACGTCATCAATGAACCTTGTCCACATCTGGACATGACCAAGGAACATTGACGATTTAAAAATAAACTGCTCCTCCAGATATCCGACAAACAGATTTGCATATGCAGGGGCAGCCGAACTGCCCATAGCTGTTCCCCTACACTGTCTATACCATTTCTGTTCAAACCTGAAACAGTTACATGTCAATATAAGTTCCATACCTGCTATGATAAACTCTGATGGTAACAATTCGTTATGCTGTTGTAACAAAAAGTGTCTTACCGCTTTTAGACCTTCATTATTCAATGTGGTCTTGAATTACTCGGACTACAGTAAGGGAATGGAAATGATGCTTGAAGATCAGACCAGTTATGTTAAAATCTATAGTGATCCTACGTTATCGATCCTAGGAAAGCTGAAGGAATTGTTGCAACTTGCCCTGTCAAATAATTGGATTACAGAGAAGGAGTTTGACTTTTTACTACCGGATTACCCTCAGAGACCAGTCATATATGGACTACCAAAGATCCACAAGGGGACCACACCACTGAAGTACCGCCCGATTATCTCAGGCACTGACTCAGTGACCCAACCTATCGCTCAGTTCATTGATTTCCACCTCCAACCAATAGTTCAATCATTACCCGCATATCTAAAGGATACACAACACTTTCTGATGAAATTAAATGGATTTGCTATGGAAGAGGGAGAAATGTTACTGTGTACCATGGATATAGGATCGTTATACACTTCCATTCCGAATAATGAAGGTCTAAAAGCGGTAAGACACTTTTTGTTACAACAGCATAACGAATTGTTACCATCAGAGTTTATCATAGCAGGTATGGAACTTATATTGACATGTAACTGTTTCAGGTTTGAACAGAAATGGTATAGACAGTGTAGGGGAACAGCTATGGGCAGTTCGGCTGCCCCTGCATATGCAAATCTGTTTGTCGGATATCTGGAGGAGGAGTTTATTTTTAAATCGTCAATGTTCCTTGGTCATGTCCAGATGTGGACAAGGTTCATTGATGACGTGTTCTTGATATGGAGGGGCGACAGAGACACATTGACAAGTTTTGTTGAGTATCTCAATACACTCTTTGAGGGTATTGTCTTTAATGCTGAGATCTCTAGTTCTACGGTGCCATTTTTGGATGTGATGGTACGGAAAATTGATACAGGACTAAGTACTACACTTTACAGGAAACCCACAGACAGGAATACCCTACTTCTGTATAATAGTGCCCATCCGAACCATCTAATGAACGGATTACCTGTATCTCAGTTTCTGAGAGTACTAAGGATATGTACTAATCCTGAAGATGCCGAAATGGAGATTAAGATGATGACCGAGAGGTTTAAAGAGAGAGGCTACCCGGATAAGATAGTACAGGAAGCAATTGTGAGAGCACACACTATTTTTGAGGGGAAGACATCCAAAAGGAGTAATCACATAATACCTTTTGTACAAGACTTTAGCTCCATGTCTCCAATCATTAAAAAGTCAGTGGATAAGAACATATCTATACTACAATCTGATAGAAATTTGAATATGATGATTAAGGACAAACCCCTTTTTTCCTACAGATCAAGTAGGAGCCTTAGAGACACTCTGGTGCAAGCTGACCCATATGACAAATATATTAAACAACCCTTTGTTTTTTCCAACAAGAAGGGCTGCTATAGGTGTTACAATTGTAATGTATGTAACTCTCTGATTTCAGGTACCCACTTTACCCATCCGAGTACTGGCAAGAACTTTCTTATTAAAGATTACTACAATTGCAATACAGAATATTGTATCTATCTACTGAAATGCCCGTGTGGATGGGGCTATGTAGGAAAAACTACTGGAGCATTTAAGGCAAGATTCCAGAAACACAGAAGTGATGTGAGAATAGCAATTGAAGCTGAACGAGAAGGCAAATCACCTGATCTATCCAAACCAGTAGCGATACACTTTGTGGAAATGGGTCACCGGGTAAGTGAACTGAGGGGTTTGGTCATTGACCACGTCAAAAAACCCAGGAGAGGTGGAAATCGTGACAAATTGTTGCTTCAGAAGGAAACATTCTGGATATATACTCTGGACACTGTTGCTCCTAGGGGATTGAATCAATATAATTCCTTCTCTTGTTATCTAGATGATAGATGATTGAGAGTGATTGAAATGTGACCTGCTGATTAAGACTGTTTTTTATCAATATGGTATAGGCATGTAACGTTATATGTTCTCTAGCATCTGCACGTTTTGTTTATTTACCACAGCCCATGTCCCCCTTTCCCTTCCCTTTTTCCATTTCCATCTCCCTCCCATCCCCCTTGTCCCTTCCATTTTCCCTCCCTGGTGTCTACTAATCAATTCTTTCCTCCCTAGGCTCTTATCCAATCCTTTGGCCCCCTCTGAATATTGCTGCTCTGGATTGGCTATTTTTAGCCTTCCTTGGGAGAGTCCATGTGGACCATATGCAGCTAACTTTTAATGCAGGATGGGCCATTTTTATGGCTCATTTCTGCATGCTAGTTTATATATAAAAAACTTTTTTCACCAACGAATCTGTGTGGCAACATCCATGCGCGCTTTGATGCGCATGGATGCTGTGATTTTGCTAACTTATGCGTTTTTGCGTCGTTTCTATGCGGTTTGCGGGTGTTTCTACGCGTGGATAAGGCCACGCGGATGTTTTCAGAAGTGACAGTGCCGTTTCCATGGATGCATTAATGCCGTTTTTGACACATGCGCGACCGCCGGACGAATAGCTATGCGGACATCATTGTCCCTATGGTTACGTTGACGCGGCTCTCTCTGCGCATGTGTGGCTCCACGCAGTCAGTGACGTGCGGATGGGGCCATGCGGATGTGTTCGGAAATGGCAGCGCCGTTTCCATGGATGCATTAATGCCGGTTTTGACACATGCGCGACCGCCGGACGAATAGCTATGCGGACATCATTGTCCCTATGGTTACGTTGACGCGGCTCTCTCTGCGCATGTGTGGCTCCACGCAGTCAGTGACGCGCGCTGGAGGCGTGATGCACCTAGTGTGCGCTGCACTGATAGGTTGGTGGTGTGAGTATGGCCTTCTGGGTAGGGGGTTGCCATGGCAACTACTTACGGAGGCAGAGCCGGTGGCAATAACGGCTGAACAGCGGGAGACGGCGGCTTGGCGCGAGTTGAGGGAGCCAATGGATTTGAACAGGATACATGATTGACAGGAGACATCCTGTTATCAATTTGGGTATGTGCATGAGTTACGTTCTATTTAGCACTAGTACTTGATGTGCAATTTTGTGCCCATATTGTGATTAATGTTGTACACATAAGTTTTGGTCTTTGATCATTAGTGTACGGGGATGAAGGTGATGTTTACATTGTGAAGGGAGGGGGAGTGTCCTTTATCATGAGGGGTGGTTTTTATTATGTCACAAGGTATATATGTTTGGTGCAACTTTTTGTAATATTGTTTGTCTGCACTGTTCTGATGAAGGGGACCCTCTGTGGCCCCGAAACAATTGTTAACCGTAGTGTTGACATATGATACATTAAATTTTGCTTATTGAGAAGCTGGTGTGCTGACCAACCTTTCTACTTCTTGTGCATAAAATTAGTCGCCAACCCGCGACTGTGCACACACCACAGCAGACAAGAAGCAGGAACGCGATCGTGAGAGGTGCGATCGCCAGACGTGACACAAGGTTACAGCAAGGCGGAGCACTAGAGTAGCAAAGGCACAGCAAATAATACAATAAGGAAATACGGAAAATAACAAACGCTAGCTAACCGCGAACACCGCACTCATTCGCAACAGTGCACGCAGTTATGCGCGGTCTCCACGTGATAAGCACAATAGAGACAAGCACGCCTAACTAACCATTAACAGACAAACATGAATCAGAGGACGCGAGCGCTTGCTTAACGGTTACCTCACAGAGCCTCCAGCAAGCGCAGCAGACAAGACAGACACACGAAAACAGGGACAAGCGACAGAAGGATCCCCAGCGCTAGCGAAAAGTGGCTAGCGCGATCCCAGAAGACAGAACAGAAGGATCCCCAGCGCTAGGGAAAAGTAGCTAGCGCGATCCCAGGAGACAGAGTAACAGAACAGAAGGATCCCCAGCGCTAGCGAAAAGTGGCTAGCGCGATCCCAGGAGACAGAACAGAAGGATCCCCAGCACTAGCGCTAGGGCGAGTGCGATCCAAACACACGGCAGACAGAACAGATGAGGTAGGCAGAAACAACCGCTGTTCCAACCTACACTCCAGACTCAATCAGAAGGATCCACAGCCGCTAACGCTAGGGCTAGTGCGATCCAAACACAAGACAGACGGAACAGGCAAAACAGATAATACAACCTGACTGGGCTAGAAGGGGAGCCTAAAGCAACCCCCAGGAATTAACTATACTAGATAGCAATGGCTGACACTCCAGCAGTGTCCATCAGGAACAGACCATGGAAGGGAAATGTCCAGCAAAGCATTCTGGGAGCAGCATGCTTTTATAGTGCCAGTCATCAAAAGAAGGCAGGTAACGGATTTGCATGACTAATGTATGCAAATCCCTCAGCAACACAAGCTGCAAAACTGACAGAAAGTCTCTCTTAAAGAGACCTGCAGAATGCAGACGTGAACAGTGGTCAAAACGCTGCCTGTCTGCACAGGCAGCTGAGCAGATTCTCACAGTACCCCCCCTTCTAGGGTCGAATTCCAGACGACCCTCAAAACTGATACCTCCAAACCATTCTAACAGAAGACTCATGAAGGTCGGGGCAGCCCGACAAGGTCCAATTCCAGAGTCAGTCCACCCGAAACAGACCTCATCGGAAACAGAAGCCACCGAAACATGCCCATCAGTACTACCAGTCTCAGTATAATACCCATCAGGACTGTGAACGCCAGAGAAGAAGCCATCGACACCCTCCAGACAATACCCACCACCTTCCAAGGAGCGTCCGAAAATACCAAACCTGCCACAATACCTGTTCGAAGTGTCCCTTACAACACAAAAGCCACCGTTGATCTTATCCAGGGTACCAAGCAAAATCTCTCCCGGAATCTCCCAGAACCTTTTGAAGCTCCACAGAGATCCCAAGAGGGTAGAACAATCACCAGGCTCACATGGATAATTACCAAGAACCCCCATGGAACCAATGACAATTCCGGATTCAGAATTACGAGGACACCCATCAAGATCAAGACTTTCAGGGACCACTTCTGGGCATGCAAGCAGGCAGGCCATATCAGAGCATGTCTCCACCGAGGAAGCATCTGAGTACGCTGGTAACCGAGGCACACTTGGGCTTTCTGGGTCACAGAGTACATTGGGGTACACCAGCACAGGAGAAACCTCAGGACATGTCAGGGAACTGCCAACCTCAGAGTCCGGCACGTCAAGACCAAAACTAGTACCGGGCAGAGAATCATCATGGGTGAAGGTCACAGGCACTGGACTTTCAAAAGAAGACTCGGATACAAATTCAGAAATTTCTGTGACAATAATATCATCATTGACTACACAGGCGTGAAGCTCCATCAGAGCTGAAAAGGTAGCCAGCAAGGCAGCAATGCCTACTGAAGAGGGCAACACCTCAGAAGGACTTGGGGGGCAGGAGACGTCTCCTACAATTTCTGCACCCCTTGGGCGGAACTCGGAGATCTCCAGGAGGTCAGACAGGACCTCAGGAACATCCTTTTTCAAGTTTCCTAAGAAGGATTCTGAACTATCCGTGTTACAGGGCAAAGCTTGAACTTTATTTTCTGAACCGGGCAGATGTCCTAGGGAAGGTTCCACCATAAACTGAGACTGAATTTCATCATCAGGACAGGAATACACAGAAATATCTAGTGAAACTAACTCTGGCCTTCTGAGTTTCGTTTCATTGCAGGGAAATTCCTCCATAGCAGTCAAACCAGACTGCAATTCCAAAATAGCAGAGAAACAGGTAACAATGGTTGCAATACCTAGACGAGCCTCTAGGGACACTGCAGGAGATTTTAAACAAGGTAATATATTGACTCATCCAGATTACTGGGTGGAGAGTCAGTACTTACTTCAGAATCAGACTCGCAAATGTCAATGCGAGTGGACAGAATGTCTTTATTCATGATACAGGGCAGGCTCAGAGACATCTTTTCTGGACAGAGCAAAGGTGCTTCAGTATCAGGTTCACAAAACCAAAGTGCTGTCTCACTCTTAGACTCGGCTAACGATGTTGAATCCGAGGAGACAGAACGCAAAATTTGAGAGTCCACAATCGCTTTAGGTTGCGAAACCGAACACTCCAAAGACAAGGATTCTGAGGTCTCCAGGCTGGATTGCTGGATCTCAGAAACGCCAGCTGACAATGTACCTTTACAAACGTCACCTGAATGACGTACACTTAATTCATTCAGAATCATTTTCCACATACAAATCAGCGGACTCACAAAGTCAAATTCACACCCCTTTTTTTCTCTTAAGGCGGATGCATAACTTATACATGCTCTCAAGACAGATTCACTTCTGGCAATGTAGTATTCACAAAACGACTCTGAATCGTTCTCCAATTCATACGACAACGCTTCGAGCTGTTTTTTCTGGAACGGGGGCTCCCATTCACACCTGACTAGGTCTGAGCATTCATACTGAACAATGTTAGGGGAAGTTGTGACAACAACATGAGGAATCATATTAATTTTACTCTTGAAACTGCATAGTTTGGGAATTTTCCACATAGCAAGATCATAGATGGAGGATCTTAAAGTAGTACTGAGAGAAGAAGATCTGTTTTTACATGACAAGGGATCCCACAAATCATTGACAAAACTGACACACTCACGCCGATCACAATCGACAGGAACATCTGAGAAACAGGCATCAGATCGCACAGATTTAACCTCTAAACAAACGGGAAAAACTCCATCAGAATTCATGCAGGTGTCCACAGTCGAGGCACACCCATTCATTTCAGGTCGCACAGTGTCCAAACTCACTTGCTTTACCCCAGAAAGACAGGAATAATCATGTGACAATGGTGTCTCTTTATTGGAAATAATTGGTTGGTGTGTGTGCAATTCGTCCAAAATAGTCTGCCACACATAAATCACCAGATCCACATCACACTCATCACATTCATCAGAATCGATCAAAAGGTACATGGAGTCGAGACAATCATTCAGGTCATCCGCGCTCTTTGCGATATAAAAATCGCAAAAGGCTTTCCAATCGAAATCAAACTCTTCCAACAAGGCCCCAATCTCCCATGAGGCAAATGGCAGTTCAAACAACCCAGTATCTAGGTAATCTCCATATGGGTTGGGGTAAGGAACGAGGACAGACTTTTTAACTGCTTTAATGTAGTGTGCGATCCTACCTATTTGTACAGGCAGAAGACAAAAGACTTGGCACTAGACGCGGCAGGTGGGCTGGAGCCGCTGGTGCTATAGGGTACGTGCTGCTCAGGTGCAGTAACAGTTTTCCGGAAGAGAAGAAAGAGAGGCACCGTACCTAGATTACACCTTTATTGGGCTCCAATGGACATCACATAGGCGGTATGCAGTGGGGGTTAGGTGAGGCCTGACAGCCGTTTCGCGTACTAACGCGTCATCAGAGGCACTAACAACAGGATCACCCTTATGTCACAGTTTAAATAGATCGCTCACACTTACCGGTGTCCTGCCCGGAAGCTTCAACCCGCCCTCTCGCCTCGGCGTTCCGCGTGCAGTCCCTCCTCCATTGCCTGACGTCAGGATCGCTCTAGCCATTAGGCGAGCCGCGGGTCTCCCCGCCCAGTTCCTCTACGTCGTATGGCGTCATTGGAGGGGATGCGCATGCGTCCTGCTTCTGGCTCCGGCGTCGGGTTGTTGCTAAGTGATCATTGATCTGTATTACAGAAAAACAAAACAATGGAATTATTAAAATGTGCCATTAAGTGGGTGTTTATCACACTTATACTATATATGACAGTGCAAGGCAACTCAAAAAGAGGTAAAACAGGAGAGGGAGTATGGATGGTAACCTACCAAAAACGTGCCCGAACTCACCTCTCCTGTTACAGATTAGGATTAAACAAGCAGAAAAAGCAAAAAAGAGAAAAAAAAAAAAAAAAAAAAAAAAAAAAAAGTTAATGTTTCATTAGAAAGCAATGCAGTTCATTTCTTTCATTAAGTCCCAAGGGGCCACAAGCATTAGTTATAGAGATAATTCTTGCTTCCTGTTGGAGCAGCAATTGCTCTCGATTGCCACCTCTATGTGGCACAGGTACAGTCAAAACTCCACAGAATTTGAGGCTATTGCTGTTGCAGTTATGCATCTCACGTATGTGCTTGATTAAGCGACCAGCTCCCACCCCAGTCTCAATGGAATGGACATGTTCCTGAAAGCGTGTGCAAAGCATCCTAGTTGTCTGGCCTATATAGAACCGTCCACATGGACACATTACTGAATATACCACATGGTTTGATCTACAGTGTATAAATTCTTTAATTGGTAAGATCCTGCCACCCAAAGCGACACTCTTTCCCGGTAGGAACTGGCTGCAATGTGTGCAATTCCCACATCGGTGGTTACCAATCGGTATAAATCTCTGCAGCCAGTTACCCCCGCTGTCATTGAGAAACTCGCTTGTGGTGACATGGTCCCCCACTGTACGTGCCCTCCTAAAAGAGATCATTGGGCGTGTATGGCCTATTTGATTCAGCTTAGGATCATTCTTTAAAATCTGCCAATGTCTATAGATGATTGATTTAATCTTTTCAGCCATAGGCGAGTAATCAAAGACACATGTAAACCTGCTGGACTTGCTGGTGTTGTACCTCCTTTTCTCCTTGGAACTTCTATTTAGACCCGACTGGATTAAGCTATCACGATTAGCCCTGTCTGCCCGTCTGAATGCCATATTCAATTCATCCATATTGTAGCCCCTATTATACATTCTCACTGCCAACTCTCTGCTTTGAGATATGAAATCCACTCTATCCGAGTTATTTCTTTTAAGGCGAATGAACTGGCCATATGGGATAGCTTTTTTAGTGTGTGTGGGATGGTAGCTATCACTTTGAAGTATGGCATTTGTGGCCGTGTCCTTTCTGTGACCCCTGCTTTTGATTGCACCATCTTCCACATACAGCTCAAGGTCTAAAAATGGGAGGGTGCTCCCCCCCAGGTGTCCAGTGAACTGCATGTTGAAGTCGTTGGTGTTCAAAAAGTTCAAGAAGTCATTGAACTCGCCATCTGTGCCAGTCCAGACCAGGAGTATGTCATCCACATACCTATGCCAATGGCAGATGTATGCCTTGTAGGGATTGTCGTCACTTAGGATGACTTTTTTCTCCCATCCCCACAGGAATAGGTTAGAAAATGTAGGTGCCACCGGGGTTCCCATGGCAACTCCTGATCTCTGCTGGTACCAGGCACCATTGAACAAAAAAGCGTTATGTGAGATCACAAAAAGGAGACACTGGCATATGAAATTGACCCAAAACTCATCCTTACCACACTCCAAAAGGATCTCTCCTATCACTCTTGTGCCTAGATCTTGTGGTATGCGGGTATACAGGTTAACTACGTCAATGGAAGCTAGTCTGGCATTCCTACCGACTGCCCATGACCCGGTTTTCCCCAGGACGTCCAAGGTGTCAGCCAGGTGTGTGGAGACAACTTTAAGAAAAGGTCTCAGAATGTAATCCAAGTACCTCGACAGAGGTTCTGTGAGTGACCCCCTGGCTGACACAATTGGGCGCCCCGGGGGATTAACCGGGTCTTTATGGATCTTCGGCAGGAAATACCAGACCGGCTTACGAGGGAACTCAGGAAGCAGGCCCTCACCCATTCGAGTGGAAAGGAAACCCTCCTCCACCCCCCTCCTCAATAAGGAACGTAGGAGGGCCTTGAACTGTTCAGTGGGGTCCTTTTTCAATCTGATGTAAAAATTATCTGGACCTTCAAGCTGCCTATGAGATTCTTTGATGTAATATTGTACTGGCATAATAACAAGGTTCCCTCCTTTGTCTGCCTTCTTCAGGATAATGGACTTATTAGATCTTAACCAGTCCATTGCTGTTCTTTCTTGTTCTGAGATGTTGGGTGATGTGGTGGGGTAGATGAGGGCCTGCATGTCCATTAACACTCTTTGGTTGAGGTGGTCAACCACCGAGCCAGAGGTGGTTGCAAATTCCCGTATGGATTTGCATGGTCGAAATTCCGCTGGAATGTCCTCCTCAGGTTCATTGTTGGTACCCTCTGTGTTCCCCTCATTCCACAGTTCCTGTAAATCTAGGAGGGCTTGGGTATCATTTCTATTGGATGTAGAAGGCATGTATCCAAGGTTGCTAATGGTGGTGTGGCTATTCAGTCGGATGTTTTCTTCCTGTGAACTGGATCGCTCTTCCAGCCATGCGGCTATGTTTAACTTGCGGACAATCTTGTACCAATCCACCTCAAACTTGAATCTATCAAACGTGCAGGTGAGAGAAAAGTTCAAGCCCTTTTTGAGCAACGTGTCACATCCTTCAGGCAGGGGGACATCGGAGAGGTTAATGATCTGCAGGTTGTCATCCCTGTCTGTTTCCAGATACACTTTTACTTCCTCTTCCGATAGCCCTTCCCAGAGGTCACCCTGCCCCAAGTAACCCTCCTGTAGGGGCTCTTTTTGGAGGGCGGTTCTTCCTCTACGTCCTCGTCGGATCCGTCTTCTAAAGGGGCTTCTACACATTGTTTCGGATTGTTCCCTTGCTTAAGCGAAGACTTTGGTTTAGGTTTTTTAGGGATCTGATCCTTTTTTTCTTTTTCCTCCTCCGGACTGGAGTTGGAACCCGAGTCAGTAGTCCAGTAATCTTTGTTATTTGGACGCTGTTTCCTTTTTCTACCTCTCGTACGTTTCAATGGCTGGCCCCACTCAAAAACCTTTTTCTCTTTGAAATCCTGTCTATCACGTCTGAATTTCTTCAGTTTGCGTTCTTTAATTTCGTCCTGTATAGGTACTAGTTTGTTTTCAATCTTATCCTCAATTTTAGACAAATGGCTTGCTGGTGCTAGCTTCAAGAATTCCTCTTTGCACTTTTTGATCTCAGAAACGGTTTTATTGTATTCCAGTTCCGTCCTCTTCAGGACTATTGACTGTAACCGTAGAGCATGGTCAAGATGTTCTTGGTCCCACTCTGAAATGAACTTAGGATCGTCACGATATTCACTTGCTTCCCGATAATTACGGAATCCCCTTGATGCAATCTGCTTGTCCTCGTACCTCTTGAGGGTTGCCACCGTCCAAAAGAGTTTGACCTCTTTCTCTGATAGATGGTGAAGATCTTGTTCGAGAACCTTAACCCCCACTGCTTTGCTGGATGCAGTACCGCTTGCTGTATCTGTGAAAAAGGTGATCCAATCAGACCTTCCTGCCAAGATGCGCTGATTCACAGGGTTAGCAGTAGTTCCTGTTTCCCCGGACGTTCCCGGGGCCTCTGTGTTGGCTTCTTGCATCTGTGCTCAAGAGAAATGCAGTCCAAATTGTACAGGCAGAAGACAAAAGACTTGGCACTAGACGCGGCAGGTGGGCTGGAGCCGCTGGTGCTATAGGGTACGTGCTGCTCAGGTGCAGTAACAGTTTTCCGGAAGAGAAGAAAGAGAGGCACCGTACCTAGATTACACCTTTATTGGGCTCCAATGGACATCACATAGGCGGTATGCAGTGGGGGTTAGGTGAGGCCTGACAGCCGTTTCGCGTACTAACGCGTCATCAGAGGCACTAACAACAGGATCACCCTTATGTCACAGTTTAAATAGATCGCTCACACTTACCGGTGTCCTGCCCGGAAGCTTCAACCCGCCCTCTCGCCTCGGCGTTCCGCGTGCAGTCCCTCCTCCATTGCCTGACGTCAGGATCGCTCTAGCCATTAGGTGAGCCGCGGGTCTCCCCGCCCAGTTCCTCTACGTCGTATGGCGTCATTGGAGGGGATGCGCATGCGTCCTGCTTCTGGCTCCGGCGTCGGGTTGTTGCTAAGTGATCATTGATCTGTATTACAGAAAAACAAAACAATGGAATTATTAAAATGTGCCATTAAGTGGGTGTTTATCACACTTATACTATATATGACAGTGCAAGGCAACTCAAAAAGAGGTAAAACAGGAGAGGGAGTATGGATGGTAACCTACCAAAAACGTGCCCGAACTCACCTCTCCTGTTACAGATTAGGATTAAACAAGCAGAAAAAGCAAAAAAGAGAAAAAAAAAAAAAAAAAAAAAAAAAAAAGTTAATGTTTCATTAGAAAGCAATGCAGTTCATTTCTTTCATTAAGTCCCAAGGGGCCACAAGCATTAGTTATAGAGATAATTCTTGCTTCCTGTTGGAGCAGCAATTGCTCTCGATTGCCACCTCTATGTGGCACAGGTACAGTCAAAACTCCACAGAATTTGAGGCTATTGCTGTTGCAGTTATGCATCTCACGTATGTGCTTGATTAAGCGACCAGCTCCCACCCCAGTCTCAATGGAATGGACATGTTCCTGAAAGCGTGTGCAAAGCATCCTAGTTGTCTGGCCTATATAGAACCGTCCACATGGACACATTACTGAATATACCACATGGTTTGATCTACAGTGTATAAATTCTTTAATTGGTAAGATCCTGCCACCCAAAGCGACACTCTTTCCCGGTAGGAACTGGCTGCAATGTGTGCAATTCCCACATCGGTGGTTACCAATCGGTATAAATCTCTGCAGCCAGTTACCCCCGCTGTCATTGAGAAACTCGCTTGTGGTGACATGGTCCCCCACTGTACGTGCCCTCCTAAAAGAGATCATTGGGCGTGTATGGCCTATTTGATTCAGCTTAGGATCATTCTTTAAAATCTGCCAATGTCTATAGATGATTGATTTAATCTTTTCAGCCATAGGCGAGTAATCAAAGACACATGTAAACCTGCTGGACTTGCTGGTGTTGTACCTCCTTTTCTCCTTGGAACTTCTATTTAGACCCGACTGGATTAAGCTATCACGATTAGCCCTGTCTGCCCGTCTGAATGCCATATTCAATTCATCCATATTGTAGCCCCTATTATACATTCTCACTGCCAACTCTCTGCTTTGAGATATGAAATCCACTCTATCCGAGTTATTTCTTTTAAGGCGAATGAACTGGCCATATGGGATAGCTTTTTTAGTGTGTGTGGGATGGTAGCTATCACTTTGAAGTATGGCATTTGTGGCCGTGTCCTTTCTGTGACCCCTGCTTTTGATTGCACCATCTTCCACATACAGCTCAAGGTCTAAAAATGGGAGGGTGCTCCCCCCCAGGTGTCCAGTGAACTGCATGTTGAAGTCGTTGGTGTTCAAAAAGTTCAAGAAGTCATTGAACTCGCCATCTGTGCCAGTCCAGACCAGGAGTATGTCATCCACATACCTATGCCAATGGCAGATGTATGCCTTGTAGGGATTGTCGTCACTTAGGATGACTTTTTTCTCCCATCCCCACAGGAATAGGTTAGAAAATGTAGGTGCCACCGGGGTTCCCATGGCAACTCCTGATCTCTGCTGGTACCAGGCACCATTGAACAAAAAAGCGTTATGTGAGATCACAAAAAGGAGACACTGGCATATGAAATTGACCCAAAACTCATCCTTACCACACTCCAAAAGGATCTCTCCTATCACTCTTGTGCCTAGATCTTGTGGTATGCGGGTATACAGGTTAACTACGTCAATGGAAGCTAGTCTGGCATTCCTACCGACTGCCCATGACCCGGTTTTCCCCAGGACGTCCAAGGTGTCAGCCAGGTGTGTGGAGACAACTTTAAGAAAAGGTCTCAGAATGTAATCCAAGTACCTCGACAGAGGTTCTGTGAGTGACCCCCTGGCTGACACAATTGGGCGCCCCGGGGGATTAACCGGGTCTTTATGGATCTTCGGCAGGAAATACCAGACCGGCTTACGAGGGAACTCAGGAAGCAGGCCCTCACCCATTCGAGTGGAAAGGAAACCCTCCTCCACCCCCCTCCTCAATAAGGAACGTAGGAGGGCCTTGAACTGTTCAGTGGGGTCCTTTTTCAATCTGATGTAAAAATTATCTGGACCTTCAAGCTGCCTATGAGATTCTTTGATGTAATATTGTACTGGCATAATAACAAGGTTCCCTCCTTTGTCTGCCTTCTTCAGGATAATGGACTTATTAGATCTTAACCAGTCCATTGCTGTTCTTTCTTGTTCTGAGATGTTGGGTGATGTGGTGGGGTAGATGAGGGCCTGCATGTCCATTAACACTCTTTGGTTGAGGTGGTCAACCACCGAGCCAGAGGTGGTTGCAAATTCCCGTATGGATTTGCATGGTCGAAATTCCGCTGGAATGTCCTCCTCAGGTTCATTGTTGGTACCCTCTGTGTTCCCCTCATTCCACAGTTCCTGTAAATCTAGGAGGGCTTGGGTATCATTTCTATTGGATGTAGAAGGCATGTATCCAAGGTTGCTAATGGTGGTGTGGCTTTTCAGTCGGATGTTTTCTTCCTGTGAACTGGATCGCTCTTCCAGCCATGCGGCTATGTTTAACTTGCGGACAATCTTGTACCAATCCACCTCAAACTTGAATCTATCAAACGTGCAGGTGAGAGAAAAGTTCAAGCCCTTTTTGAGCAACGTGTCACATCCTTCAGGCAGGGGGACATCGGAGAGGTTAATGATCTGCAGGTTGTCATCCCTGTCTGTTTCCAGATACACTTTTACTTCCTCTTCCGATAGCCCTTCCCAGAGGTCACCCTGCCCCAAGTAACCCTCCTGTAGGGGCTCTTTTTGGAGGGTGGTTCTTCCTCTACGTCCTCGTCGGATCCGTCTTCTAAAGGGGCTTCTACACATTGTTTCGGATTGTTCCCTTGCTTGAGCGAAGACTTTGGTTTAGGTTTTTTAGGGATCTGATCCTTTTTTTCTTTTTCCTCCTCCGGACTGGAGTTGGAACCCGAGTCAGTAGTCCAGTAATCTTTGTTATTTGGACGCTGTTTCCTTTTTCTACCTCTCGTACGTTTCAATGGCTGGCCCCACTCAAAAACCTTTTTCTCTTTGAAATCCTGTCTATCACGTCTGAATTTCTTCAGTTTGCGTTCTTTAATTTCGTCCTGTATAGGTACTAGTTTGTTTTCAATCTTATCCTCAATTTTAGACAAATGGCTTGCTGGTGCTAGCTTCAAGAATTCCTCTTTGCACTTTTTGATCTCAGAAACGGTTTTATTGTATTCCAGTTCACACCTGGCTGACACCTTGGACGTCCTGGGGAAAACCGGGTCATGGGCAGTCGGTAGGAATGCCAGACTAGCTTCCATTGACGTAGTTAACCTGTATACCCGCATACCACAAGATCTAGGCACAAGAGTGATAGGAGAGATCCTTTTGGAGTGTGGTAAGGATGAGTTTTGGGTCAATTTCATATGCCAGTGTCTCCTTTTTGTGATCTCACATAACGCTTTTTTGTTCAATGGTGCCTGGTACCAGCAGAGATCAGGAGTTGCCATGGGAACCCCGGTGGCACCTACATTTTCTAACCTATTCCTGTGGGGATGGGAGAAAAAAGTCATCCTAAGTGACGACAATCCCTACAAGGCATACATCTGCCATTGGCATAGGTATGTGGATGACATACTCCTGGTCTGGACTGGCACAGATGGCGAGTTCAATGACTTCTTGAACTTTTTGAACACCAACAACTTCAACATGCAGTTCACTGGACACCTGGGGGGGAGCACCCTCCCATTTTTAGACCTTGAGCTGTATGTGGAAGATGGTGCAATCAAAAGCAGGGGTCACAGAAAGGACACGGCCACAAATGCCATACTTCAAAGTGATAGCTACCATCCCACACACACTAAAAAAGCTATCCCATATGGCCAGTTCATTCGCCTTAAAAGAAATAACTCGGATAGAGTGGATTTCATATCTCAAAGCAGAGAGTTGGCAGTGAGAATGTATAATAGGGGCTACAATATGGATGAATTGAATATGGCATTCAGACGGGCAGACAGGGCTAATCGTGATAGCTTAATCCAGTCGGGTCTAAATAGAAGTTCCAAGGAGAAAAGGAGGTACAACACCAGCAAGTCCAGCAGGTTTACATGTGTCTTTGATTACTCGCCTATGGCTGAAAAGATTAAATCAATCATCTATAGACATTGGCAGATTTTAAAGAATGATCCTAAGCTGAATCAAATAGGCCATACACGCCCAATGATCTCTTTTAGGAGGGCACGTACAGTGGGGGACCATGTCACCACAAGCGAGTTTCTCAATGACAGCGGGGGTAACTGGCTGCAGAGATTTATACCGATTGGTAACCACCGATGTGGGAATTGCACACATTGCAGCCAGTTCCTACCGGGAAAGAGTGTCGCTTTGGGTGGCAGGATCTTACCAATTAAAGAATTTATACACTGTAGATCAAACCATGTGGTATATTCAGTAATGTGTCCATGTGGACGGTTCTATATAGGCCAGACAACTAGGATGCTTTGCACACGCTTTCAGGAACATGTCCATTCCATTGAGACTGGGGTGGGAGCTGGTCGCTTAATCAAGCACATACGTGAGATGCATAACTGCAACAGCAATAGCCTCAAATTCTGTGGAGTTTTGACTGTACCTGTGCCACATAGAGGTGGCAATCGAGAGCAATTGCTGCTCCAACAGGAAGCAAGAATTATCTCTATAACTAATGCTTGTGGCCCCTTGGGACTTAATGAAAGAAATGAACTGCATTGCTTTCTAATGAAACATTAACTTTTTTTTTTTTTTTTTTTTTTTTTTTTCTCTTTTTTGCTTTTTCTGCTTGTTTAATCCTAATCTGTAACAGGAGAGGTGAGTTCGGGCACGTTTTTGGTAGGTTACCATCCATACTCCCTCTCCTGTTTTACCTCTTTTTGAGTTGCCTTGCACTGTCATATATAGTATAAGTGTGATAAACACCCACTTAATGGCACATTTTAATAATTCCATTGTTTTGTTTTTCTGTAATACAGATCAATGATCACTTAGCAACAACCCGACGCCGGAGCCAGAAGCAGGACGCATGCGCATCCCCTCCAATGACGCCATACGACGTAGAGGAACTGGGCGGGGAGACCCGCGGCTCGCCTAATGGCTAGAGCGATCCTGACGTCAGGCAATGGAGGAGGGACTGCACGCGGAACGCCGAGGCGAGAGGGCGGGTTGAAGCTTCCGGGCAGGACACCGGTAAGTGTGAGCGATCTATTTAAACTGTGACATAAGGGTGATCCTGTTGTTAGTGCCTCTGATGACGCGTTAGTACGCGAAACGGCTGTCAGGCCTCACCTAACCCCCACTGCATACCGCCTATGTGATGTCCATTGGAGCCCAATAAAGGTGTAATCTAGGTACGGTGCCTCTCTTTCTTCTCTTCCGGAAAACTGTTACTGCACCTGAGCAGCACGTACCCTATAGCACCAGCGGCTCCAGCCCACCTGCCGCGTCTAGTGCCAAGTCTTTTGTCTTCTGCCTGTACAATTTGGACTGCATTTCTCTTGAGCACAGATGCAAGAAGCCAACACAGAGGCCCCGGGAACGTCCGGGGAAACAGGAACTACTGCTAACCCTGTGAATCAGCGCATCTTGGCAGGAAGGTCTGATTGGATCACCTTTTTCACAGATACAGCAAGCGGTACTGCATCCAGCAAAGCAGTGGGGGTTAAGGTTCTCGAACAAGATCTTCACCATCTATCAGAGAAAGAGGTCAAACTCTTTTGGACGGTGGCAACCCTCAAGAGGTACGAGGACAAGCAGATTGCATCAAGGGGATTCCGTAATTATCATGAAGCAAGTGAATATCGTGACGATCCTAAGTTCATTTCAGAGTGGGACCAAGAACATCTTGACCATGCTCTACGGTTACAGTCAATAGTCCTGAAGAGGACGGAACTGGAATACAATAAAACCGTTTCTGAGATCAAAAAGTGCAAAGAGGAATTCTTGAAGCTAGCACCAGCAAGCCATTTGTCTAAAATTGAGGATAAGATTGAAAACAAACTAGTACCTATACAGGACGAAATTAAAGAACGCAAACTGAAGAAATTTAGACGTGATAGACAGGATTTCAAAGAGAAAAAGGTTTTTGAGTGGGGCCAGCCATTGAAACGTACGAGAGGTAGAAAAAGGAAACAGCGTCCAAATAACAAAGATTACTGGACTACTGACTCGGGTTCCAACTCCAGTCCGGAGGAGGAAAAAGAAAAAAAGGATCAGATCCCTAAAAAACCTAAACCAAAGTCTTCGCTTAAGCAAGGGAACAATCCGAAACAATGTGTAGAAGCCCCTTTAGAAGACGGATCCGACGAGGACGTAGAGGAAGAACCGCCCTCCAAAAAGAGCCCCTACAGGAGGGTTACTTGGGGCAGGGTGACCTCTGGGAAGGGCTATCGGAAGAGGAAGTAAAAGTGTATCTGGAAACAGACAGGGATGACAACCTGCAGATCATTAACCTCTCCGATGTCCCCCTGCCTGAAGGATGTGACACGTTGCTCAAAAAGGGCTTGAACTTTTCTCTCACCTGCACGTTTGATAGATTCAAGTTTGAGGTGGATTGGTACAAGATTGTCCGCAAGTTAAACATAGCCGCATGGCTGGAAGAGCGATCCAGTTCACAGGAAGAAAACATCCGACTGAATAGCCACACCACCATTAGCAACCTTGGATACATGCCTTCTACATCCAATAGAAATGATACCCAAGCCCTCCTAGATTTACAGGAACTGTGGAATGAGGGGAACACAGAGGGTACCAACAATGAACCTGAGGAGGACATTCCAGCGGAATTTCGACCATGCAAATCCATACGGGAATTTGCAACCACCTCTGGCTCGGTGGTTGACCACCTCAACCAAAGAGTGTTAATGGACATGCAGGCCCTCATCTACCCCACCACATCACCCAACATCTCAGAACAAGAAAGAACAGCAATGGACTGGTTAAGATCTAATAAGTCCATTATCCTGAAGAAGGCAGACAAAGGAGGGAACCTTGTTATTATGCCAGTACAATATTACATCAAAGAATCTCATAGGCAGCATGAAGGTCCAGATAATTTTTACATCAGATTGAAAAAGGACCCCACTGAACAGTTCAAGGCCCTCCTACGTTCCTTATTGAGGAGGGGGGTGGAGGAGGGTTTCCTTTCCACTCGAATGGGTGAGGGCCTGCTTCCTGAGTTCCCTCGTAAGCCGGTCTGGTATTTCCTGCCGAAGATCCATAAAGACCCGGTTAATCCCCCGGGGCGCCCAATTGTGTCAGCCAGGGGGTCACTCACAGAACCTCTGTCGAGGTACTTGGATTACATTCTGAGACCTTTTCTTAAAGTTGTCTCCACACACCTGGCTGACACCTTGGACGTCCTGGGGAAAACCGGGTCATGGGCAGTCGGTAGGAATGCCAGACTAGCTTCCATTGACGTAGTTAACCTGTATACCCGCATACCACAAGATCTAGGCACAAGAGTGATAGGAGAGATCCTTTTGGAGTGTGGTAAGGATGAGTTTTGGGTCAATTTCATATGCCAGTGTCTCCTTTTTGTGATCTCACATAACGCTTTTTTGTTCAATGGTGCCTGGTACCAGCAGAGATCAGGAGTTGCCATGGGAACCCCGGTGGCACCTACATTTTCTAACCTATTCCTGTGGGGATGGGAGAAAAAAGTCATCCTAAGTGACGACAATCCCTACAAGGCATACATCTGCCATTGGCATAGGTATGTGGATGACATACTCCTGGTCTGGACTGGCACAGATGGCGAGTTCAATGACTTCTTGAACTTTTTGAACACCAACGACTTCAACATGCAGTTCACTGGACACCTGGGGGGGAGCACCCTCCCATTTTTAGACCTTGAGCTGTATGTGGAAGATGGTGCAATCAAAAGCAGGGGTCACAGAAAGGACACGGCCACAAATGCCATACTTCAAAGTGATAGCTACCATCCCACACACACTAAAAAAGCTATCCCATATGGCCAGTTCATTCGCCTTAAAAGAAATAACTCGGATAGAGTGGATTTCATATCTCAAAGCAGAGAGTTGGCAGTGAGAATGTATAATAGGGGCTACAATATGGATGAATTGAATATGGCATTCAGACGGGCAGACAGGGCTAATCGTGATAGCTTAATCCAGTCGGGTCTAAATAGAAGTTCCAAGGAGAAAAGGAGGTACAACACCAGCAAGTCCAGCAGGTTTACATGTGTCTTTGATTACTCGCCTATGGCTGAAAAGATTAAATCAATCATCTATAGACATTGGCAGATTTTAAAGAATGATCCTAAGCTGAATCAAATAGGCCATACACGCCCAATGATCTCTTTTAGGAGGGCACGTACAGTGGGGGACCATGTCACCACAAGCGAGTTTCTCAATGACAGCGGGGGTAACTGGCTGCAGAGATTTATACCGATTGGTAACCACCGATGTGGGAATTGCACACATTGCAGCCAGTTCCTACCGGGAAAGAGTGTCGCTTTGGGTGGCAGGATCTTACCAATTAAAGAATTTATACACTGTAGATCAAACCATGTGGTATATTCAGTAATGTGTCCATGTGGACGGTTCTATATAGGCCAGACAACTAGGATGCTTTGCACACGCTTTCAGGAACATGTCCATTCCATTGAGACTGGGGTGGGAGCTGGTCGCTTAATCAAGCACATACGTGAGATGCATAACTGCAACAGCAATAGCCTCAAATTCTGTGGAGTTTTGACTGTACCTGTGCCACATAGAGGTGGCAATCGAGAGCAATTGCTGCTCCAACAGGAAGCAAGAATTATCTCTATAACTAATGCTTGTGGCCCCTTGGGACTTAATGAAAGAAATGAACTGCATTGCTTTCTAATGAAACATTAACTTTTTTTTTTTTTTTTTTTTCTCTTTTTTGCTTTTTCTGCTTGTTTAATCCTAATCTGTAACAGGAGAGGTGAGTTCGGGCACGTTTTTGGTAGGTTACCATCCATACTCCCTCTCCTGTTTTACCTCTTTTTGAGTTGCCTTGCACTGTCATATATAGTATAAGTGTGATAAACACCCACTTAATGGCACATTTTAATAATTCCATTGTTTTGTTTTTCTGTAATACAGATCAATGATCACTTAGCAACAACCCGACGCCGGAGCCAGAAGCAGGACGCATGCGCATCCCCTCCAATGACGCCATACGACGTAGAGGAACTGGGCGGGGAGACCCGCGGCTCGCCTAATGGCTAGAGCGATCCTGACGTCAGGCAATGGAGGAGGGACTGCACGCGGAACGCCGAGGCGAGAGGGCGGGTTGAAGCTTCCGGGCAGGACACCGGTAAGTGTGAGCGATCTATTTAAACTGTGACATAAGGGTGATCCTGTTGTTAGTGCCTCTGATGACGCGTTAGTACGCGAAACGGCTGTCAGGCCTCACCTAACCCCCACTGCATACCGCCTATGTGATGTCCATTGGAGCCCAATAAAGGTGTAATCTAGGTACGGTGCCTCTCTTTCTTCTCTTCCGGAAAAGCGATCCTACCTATAATAGAATCGACATATGCCTTTGCCTCAGGCAATGACATCTGAAACAAATCGAAGGTTCCCTCTGCCCTGGGAATTTTGGTTGGGCTGGACATTCTGTAACGATTGCGGAATCGTCTCCGTGGTCAGCGCACCAGACAAGCGCTGACACGGCGGATTTCCTCCACAAACGTATAAATTTGCAGGAACCCAGCAGTAGGTGCAATGCACCTGCAGAGGGAAATTCCTATCGGCAGGTGGAGCTGTGGAGTGCAGAGGAACAGCTCCTCTGCCCCACCACACACGCCAGACAGGAATTGCACGAAGGGAAGAAACGCAATCGCAAGAGAAGCGATTGAGAGTGAGCACAGAGACAGATTGTGTGTGTGTGCATAAAATTAGTCGCCAACCCGCGACTGTGCACACACCACAGCAGACAAGAAGCAGGAACGCAATCGTGAGAGGTGCGATCGCCAGACGTGACACAAGGTTACAGCAAGGCGGAGCACGAGAGTAGCAAAGGCACAGCAAATAATACAATAAGGAAATACGGAAAATAACAAACGCTAGCTAACCGCGAACACCACACTCATTCGCAACAGTGCACGCGGTTATGCGCGGTCTCCACGTGATAAGCACAATAGAGACAAGCACGCCTAACTAACCATTAACAGACAAACATGAAACAGAGGACGCGAGCGCTTGCTTAACCTCACCGAGCCTCCAGCAAGCGCAGCAGACAAGACAGACACACGAAAACAGGGACAAGCGACAGAAGGATCCCCAGCGCTAGCGAAAAGTGGCTAGCGCGATCCCAGAAGACAGAACAGAAGGATCCCCAGCGCTAGCGAAAAGTAGCTAGCGCGATCCCAGGAGACAGAGTAACAGAACAGAAGGATCCCCAGCTCTAGCGAAAAGTGGCTAGCGCGATCCCAGGAGACAGAACAGAAGGATCCCCAGCACTAGCGCTAGGGCGAGTGCGATCCAAACACACGGCAGACAGAACAGATGAGGTAGGCAGAAACAACCGCTGTTCCAACCTACACTCCAGACTCAATCAGAAGGATCCACAGCCGCTAACGCTAGGGCTAGTGCGATCCAAACACAAGACAGACGGAACAGGAAAAACAGATAATACAACCTGACTGGGCTAGAAGGGGAGCCTAAAGCAACCCCCAGGAATTAACTATACTAGATAGCAATGGCTGACACTCCAGCAGTGTCCATCAGGAACAGACCATGGAAGGGAAATGTCCAGCAAAGCATTCTGGGAGCAGCATGCTTTTATAGTGCCAGTCAACAAAAGAAGGCAGGTAACGGATTTGCATGACTAATGTATGCAAATCCCTCAGCAACACAAGCTGCAAAACTGACAGAAAGTCTCTCTTAAAGAGACCTGCAGAATGCAGACGTGAACAGTGGTCAAAACGCTGCCTGTCTGCACAGGCAGCTGAGCAGATTCTCACAAGGATACTGCAAGGAAATATAAAGTGGTTTAAACACTTGCCGACGGCACGCTTATACCGTGCGTCGGCAAAGTGGCAGCTGCAGGAGCCAGCTGCAGGCTGATTAATCAGGAAGCAGCCGCTCGCGCGAGCGGCTGCTTCCTGTCAATTCACGGCGGGGGGCTCCGTGAATAGCCTGCGGGCCGCCGATGGCGGCTCGCAGGCTAAATGTAAACACAAGCGGAAATAATCCGCTTTGTTTACATTGTACGGCGCTGCTGCGCAGCAGCGCCGTAAGGCAGATCGGCGTTCCCCGGCCAATCAGCGGCCGGGGATCGCCGCCATGTGACAGGGGACGTCCTGTCACTGGCTGCACAGGACGGATAGCGTCCTGTGCAGCCCGGATCACCGGGGAGGGGACAGGTAGGAGAGGGAGGGGGGAATTTCGCCGCGGAGGGGGGCTTTGAGGTGCCCCCCCCGCTAAATGCCTGCAGGCAGGAGCGATCAGACCCCCCCTGCACATCATCCCCATAGGGGGGAAAAAAGGGGGGCGATCTGATCGCTCTGTGTGCCCTCTGATCTGTGCTGGGGGCTGCAGAGCCCACCCAGCACAGATCCCATTAAACAGCGCTGGTCCTTAAGGGGGGGTAAAGGGTGGGTCCTCAAGTGGTTAAGAGGCAAGGCAGAGGCAGATTTAACAGTTATTGTACTTGGGGAATGTTGTAACTTAGCACAGAAAGGTTCTGTTGTTAAAGGGAAGGTCCAAGCAAAATAAAAAAAAATGAGTTTCAGTTACCTGGGGCTTCTTCCAGCCCTATGCAGCCATCCTGTGCCCTCGTAGTCACTCACTGCTGCTCCAGTCCCCTGCTGGCAGCTTGCCGACCTCGGAGGTCGGCGGGCCGCATTGCGTACATTTTTACGCATTCCCGCTAGTGCAGGAACATTAACACATACGGTTTTACGCGTTAGTGGTGCAATGCGTAAAAATGTACGCATTGAACCACTAACACGTAAAAATGTATGTGTTAATGTTCCTGCACTAGCGGGAATGCGTAAAAAAATTTACGCAATGTGGCCCGCCGACCTCCGAGGTCGGAAAGCTGCCAGCGGGGGACTGGAGCAGCAGTGAGTGACTACGAAGGCACAGGATGGCTGCATGGGGCTGGTAGAAGCCCCAGGTAACTGAAACTCATTTTTTTTTATTTTGCTTGGACCTTCCCTTTAAGATTTGGGAGTAGATCCAAGAACCTTGGAAAAGGAAAAAAAAAACACACAGCTCACCAGTGTGGAGTTTTTTTTGTGTCTCTGCCTCAGATTACAGCAATGCCATCTGTACTCTCTGCCAACAAAAATTAAGTTGTGGAAAAAGCAACACCCACCTAGGGACATCAGCCTTACGAAGGCATGTGATGAACAAGCACAAACACCAATGGGATGAGCTCATGAGGAAAAGCAGCAAGCAAATGCAAAGCCACCCTCCGCCTCCTCTTCCTCCTTCAGGTGCAGCATCTTTAGCCGCTTTATCCTCTGCTGCCCTTGCACCTTTACAGCCACCCTCCTCCACTCCGCCTCTCACCTTGAGCAGTTCATGCTCCTCAGCCCACAGCAACCAGATGTCCATTAAGGAAATCTTTGAGCAGAAGAAGCCAATGTCTGCCAGTCACCCCCTTGCCCAGCATCTGACAGCTGTCTTGGCAGAACTGTTAGCCCACCAGCTGTTACCATCAGGGGCGTTTCTAGGGTCCTTGGAGATCGGGGGCACCTGTGGGCACCAAATGGGCATGGCCATGAGGTGAGTGGGCGTGGCCATGGGTGGGGCCAAATGTACATGAACTTAGCAGCGGTGTAAGCTACAGATAACGGGCCTGCCCATCGAAATATTGGATGGAGCCCCCTGTCCTTTATTTAGATAATTTACAATCAGTATAGGCATAGATCAAAGATGTATACGTACATACAATTTTGATTGGTCAATCACTGACCCCCAATTTTACCACCCCCGTGCAGTAAGTGGGCCAACAGACAATGAATTTTATGAACAGAGCTAAAATTGGCTAATCAAAATTGTATGTGTGTACCAGGCTTTACAGCTAAAACTGTACATACTGAAAGTAGCAGGGATCAGCATACAATATAGCTGGTTTACAATCAGTAAAGGCACAGAGTAACACCTTACACTGTACACACTGGAGGTAAATCAGCACACAGTGCAGGCACTAGAGAACAGCGTATACTGTACATACTGTAGGCAGCAGAATTCAGCACACTGCAGCTAGCGTGCCAAAAATATGAGGATCACATTGTGCGGCGTGCTTATCGCGCCGCACCGAAAAATGGGTGGGCCATGGACCAGAATATAGGTGTGGTAACAGGTGGAAACAAATTTACATGAACCTAGCAATGGTGGGACATTAGATTATGACAGTGGTGGCGAACCTTTTGGAGGCCGAGTGCCCAAACTGCAACCCAAAAGTCACTTATCTATCGCAAAGTGGCAACAGCAATTTAAACAAAATACTGTACAAACGTTTTAACTCATACATGAACATTATGGAAAATCCAAGTTGAAAATAAACTGTGAAGATAAACTATTTCATCCATCCTACTCCTGAAAAATGTATTCAATTTTTTAGAACCTCCCAGTTTTATTTTCTGTTTTAAAAAGCTAAAAAAGTAGGTTTAATGCTATTGTCTCATATGATAAGGATTCAGCTTTTCCCATAGTCTCGCAGTTAGCAATCATGTGACCCCCAACAAGACAAATTCAGCAATCATAAGGCCCCCAACAAATCATGATGCCCCCAACAAGACAAATTCAGCAATCATGAGGCCTCCAACAAATCATGAGGCCCCCAACAAGACAAATTCAGCAATCATGAGGCCTCCAACAAATCATGAGGCCCCCAGCAAGACAAATTCAGCAATCTTGAGGCCCCCAACAAATCATAAGGCTCCCAACAAGACAAATTCCGCAGTCATGAGGCACATAAATAGACAGCATTTCACATAAATAGGCAGAATGCCCCCTTAATATGGTAGCCCCCCAAGTTAGGTAGTAAGTGACAGGGACCCCCAGGTTAGCTAGTGAGTGACAGGTGCCTCCAGTTAGGTAGTGAGTGACAGGGACCCCGATAGTGAGTGACAAGGAGCCCCTTTAGGTAGTGAGTGAGTGCCAGGGAGCCCCTTTAGGTAGTGAGTGAGTGCCAGGGAGCCCCTTCAGGCAGTGAGTGAGTGCCAGGGAGCCCCTTCAGGCAGTGAGTGAGTGCCAGGGAGCCCCTTTAGGCAGTGAGTGAGTGCCAGGGAACCCCTTTAGGTAGTGAGTGAGTGACAGGGAGGCCCTTTAGGTAGTGAATGATTGACAGGGAGCCCTTTTAGGTAGTGAGTGAGTGCCAGGGAGCCCCTTTAGGCAGTGAGTGAGTGCCAGGGAGCCCCTTTAGGCAGTGAGTGAGTGACAGGGAGGCCCTTTAGGTAGTGAGTGAGTGACAGGGAGGCCCTTTAGGTAGTGAGTGAGTGAGTGACAGAGAGGCCCTTTAGGTAGTGAGTGAGTGACAGGGAGCCCCTTTAGGTAGTGAGTGAGTGCCAGGGAGCCCCTTTAGGCAGTGAGTGAGTGAGTGCCAGGGAGACCCTTTAGGCAGTGAGTGAGTGACAGGGAGCCCCTTTAGGTAGTGAGTGAGTGCCAGGGAGCCCCTTTAGGCAGTGAGTGAGTGCCGGGGAGCCCCTTTAGGCAGTGAGTGAGTGACAGGGAGCCCCTTTAGGCAGTGAGTGAGTGCCAGGGAGCCCCTTTAGGCAGTGAGTGAGTGACAGGGAGCCCCTTTAGGTAGTGAGTGAGTGCCAGGGAGCCCCTTTAGGCAGTGAGTGAGTGCCAGGGAGCCCCTTTAGGCAGTAAGTGAGTGCCAGGGAACCCCTGTAGGTAGTGAGTGAGTGACAGGGAGGCCCTTTAGGTAGTGAATGAGTGACAGGGAGCCCCTTTAGGTAGTGAGTGAGTGCCAGGGAGCCCCTTTAGGCAGTGAGTGAGTGCCAGGGAGCCCCTTTAGGCAGTGAGTGAGTGACAGGGAGGCCCTTTAGGTAGTGAGTGAGTGACAGGGAGGCCCTTTAGGTAGTGAGTGAGTGACAGAGAGGCCCTTTATGTAGTGAGTGAGTGCCAGGGAGCCCCTTTAGGTAGTGAGTGAGTGCCAGGGAGCCCCTTTAGGCAGTGAGTGAGTGCCAGGGAGCCCCTTTAGGCAGTGAGTGAGTGCCAGGGAGCCCCTTAAGGCAGTGAGTGAGTGCCAGGGAGGCCCTTTAGGTAGTGAGTGAGTGACAGGGAGGCCCTTTAGGTAGTGAGTGAGTGACAGGGAGGCCCTTTAGGCAGTGAGTGAGTGCCAGGGAGCCCCTTTAGGCAGTGAGTGAGTGCCAGGGAGCCCCTTTAGGCAGTGAGTGAGTGACAGGGAGCCCCTTTAGGCAGTGAGTGAGTGCCAGGGAGCCCCTTTAGGCAGTGAGTGAGTGACAGGGAGCCCCTTTAGGTAGTGAGTGAGTGCCAGGGAGCCCCTTTAGGCAGTGAGTGAGTGCCGGGGAGCCCCTTTAGGCAGTGAGTGAGTGACAGGGAGCCCCTTTAGGTAGTGAGTGAGTGCCAGGGAGCCCCTTTAGGCAGTGAGTGAGTGACAAGGAGCCCCTTTAGGCAGTGAGTGAGTGACAGGGAGCCCCTTTAGGCAGTGAGTGAGTGCCAGGGAGCCCCTTTAGGCAGTGAGTGAGTGCCAGGGAGCCCCTTTAGGCAGTGAGTGAGTGACAGGGAGCCCCTTTAGGCAGTGAGTGAGTGCCAGGGAGCCCCTTTCGGCAGTGAGTGAGTGACAGGGAGCCCCTTTAGGCAGTGAGTGAGTGACAGGGAGCCCCTTTAGGCAGTGAGTGAGTGCCAGTGACACCCTTTAGGAAGTGAGTGAGTGACAGGGAGCCCCATTAAGGAGTGAGTGAGTGCCAGGGAGCCCCTTTAGGCAGTGAGTGAGTGCCAGGGAGCCCCTTTAGGCAGTGAGTGAGTGCCAGGGAGCCCCTTTAGGCAGTGAGTGAGTGACAGGGAGGCCCTTTAGGTAGTGAGTGAGTGACAGGGAGGCCCTTTAGGTAGTGAGTGAGTGACAGGGAAGCCCTTTAGGCAGTGAGTGAGTGCCAGGGAGCCCCTTTAAGCAGTGAGTGAGTGCCAGGGAGCCCCTTTAGGCAGTGAGTGAGTGACAGGGAGCCCCTTTAGGCAGTGAGTGAGTGCCAGGGAGCCCCTTTAGGCAGTGAGTGAGTGACAGGGAGCCCCTTTAGGTAGTGAGTGAGTGCCAGGGAGCCCCTTTAGGCAGTGAGTGAGTGCCAGGAAGCCCCTTTAGGCAGTGAGTGAGTGACAGGGAGCCCCTTTAGGCAGTGAGTGAGTGACAGGGAGCCCCTTTAGGCAGTGAGTGAGTGACAGGGAGCCCCTTTAGGCAGTGAGTAAGTGACAGGGAACCCCTTTAGGTAGTGAGTGAGTGCCAGGGAGCCCCTTTAGGAAGTGAGTGAGTGACAGGGAGCCCCATTAGGGAGTGAGTGAGTGACAGGGAGCCCCTTCAGGCAGTGAGTGAGTGCCAGGGAGCCCCTTTAGGCAGTGAGTGAGTGACAGGGAGCCCCTTTAGGCAGTGAGTGAGTGACAGGGAGCCCCTTTAGGCAGTGAGTGAGTGACAGGGAGCCCCATTAGGGAGTGAGTGAGTGACGGGGAGCCCCTTTAGACAGTGAGTGCCAGGGAGCCCCTTTAGGTAGTGAGTGAGTGCCAGGGAGCCCCTTTAGGCAGTGAGTGAGTGACAGGGAGCCCCTTTAGGCAGTGAGTGAGTGACAGGGAGCCTCTTTAGGCAGTGAGTGAGTGCCAGGGAGCCCCTTTAGGCAGTGAGTGAGTGACAGGGAGCCCCTTTCGGCAGTGAGTGAGTGCCAGGGAGCCCCTTTCGGCAGTGAGTGAGTGACAGGGAGCCCCTTTAGGCAGTGAGTGAGTGACAGGGAGCCCCTTTAGGTAGTGAGTGAGTGCCAGTGACACCCTTTAGTAAGTGAGTGAGTGACAGGGAGCCCCATTAGGGAGTGAGTGAGTGCCAGGGAGCCCCATTTAGGCAGTGAGTGAGTGCCAGGGAGCCCCTTTAGGCAGTGAGTGAGTGCCAGGGAGCCCCTTTAGGCAGTGAGTGAGTGACAGGGAGGCCCTTTAGGTAGTGAGTGAGTGACAGGGAGGCCCTTTAGGTAGTGAGTGAGTGACAGGGAAGCCCTTTAGGCAGTGAGTGAGTGCCAGGGAGCCCCTTTAGGCAGTGAGTGAGTGCCAGGGAGCCCCTTTAGGCAGTGAGTGAGTGACAGGGAGCCCCTTTAGGCAGTGAGTGAGTGCCAGGGAGCCCCTTTAGGCAGTGAGTGAGTGACAGGGAGCCCCTTTAGGTAGTGAGTGAGTGCCAGGGAGCCCCTTTAGGCAGTGAGTGAGTGCCAGGAAGCCCCTTTAGGCAGTGAGTGAGTGACAGGGAGCCCCTTTAGGCAGTGAGTGAGTGACAGGGAGCCCCTTTAGGCAGTGAGTGAGTGACAGGGAGCCCCTTTAGGCAGTGAGTAAGTGACAGGGAACCCCTTTAGGTAGTGAGTGAGTGCCAGGGAGCCCCTTTAGGAAGTGAGTGAGTGACAGGGAGCCCCATTAGGGAGTGAGTGAGTGACAGGGAGCCCCTTCAGGCAGTGAGTGAGTGCCAGGGAGCCCCTTTAGGCAGTGAGTGAGTGACAGGGAGCCCCTTTAGGCAGTGAGTGAGTGACAGGGAGCCCCTTTAGGCAGTGAGTGAGTGACAGGGAGCCCCATTAGGGAGTGAGTAAGTGACGGGGAGCCCCTTTAGACAGTGAGTGCCAGGGAGCCCCTTTAGGTAGTGAGTGAGTGACAGGGAGCCCCTTTAGTTACATAGTTACATAGTTACATAGTTATTTTGGCTGAAAAAAGACATACGTCCATCGAGTTCAACCAGTACAAAGTAGAACTCCAGCCCGTCCCCCACATACCCCTGTTGATCCAGAGGAAGGCGAAAAAAACCCCACCAGGCATGGTCCAATTAGCCCCAAATGGGAAAAATTCCTTCCTGACTCCAGATGGCAATCAGATAAAATCCCTTAGGCAGTAAGTGAGTCACAGTGAGCCACTTTAGGTAGTGAGTGAGTGCCAGGGAGCCCCTTTAGGCAGTGAGTGAGTAACAGGGAGCCCCTTTAGGCAGTGAGTGAGTGACAGGGAGCCCCTTTAGGCAGTGAGTGAGTGACAGGGAGCCCCTTTAGTCAGTGAGTGAGTGACAGGGAGCCCCTTTAGGCAGTGAGTGAGTGCTAGGGAGCCCCTTTAGGAAGTGAGTGAGTGACAGGGAGCCCCATTAGGGAGTGAGTGAGTGACAGGGAGCCCATTCGGTAGTGAGTGAGTGACAGGGACCCGGAGCCGCCGCTGCTCCCCCCTTACCTCGCAGTCAGCAGACATGAGGAGCAGCGGCGACCCGACCAGTAGTACGAGCGGGCGCCGGACGCACCCGCTCTATATGCAGAAGTGATGTCACTTCCGCATATCAGTGCTGGCGCTGGGTCCTAGCGCCCGCACGATTGGTCGCCGCCTGATCGAGGTCTGAGTGACACGGCAGCGGCAGCAGCTGGAGGGAGCCGCTGACAGAGGGGGTAAGCGGCGGCCGGGCGGAGATCCGTGGCACCCCAGGACAGAATGGGGGCACGTGCCCCCCCCAAAATAGGGCTAGCGACGCCCCTGGTTACCATAGTCTTTAAAGAGACACTGAAGCGAAAAAAAAACTATGATATTATGATTTATATGTGTAGTACAGCTAAGAAATAAAACATTAAGATCAGATACATCAGTCTAATTGTTTCCAGTACAGGAAGAGTTAAGAAACTCCAGTTGTTATTTCTATACAAAAAAGCCATTATCTCTACGACTTTCAAAAGTCCTGGAGAGGGCTGTTATCTGACTTTTATTATCTCAACTGTTAGTTAACTATTTACTTTTCTTCTGGCAGAGGAGAGTTTATTAGTTCACAGACTGCTCTGAAAGAATCATTTTGAATGCTGAGTGTTGTGTAATCTGCACATATTAGAGAATGATGCAATGTTAGAAAAAACACTATATACTTGAAAATAAAAATATGAGAATATTTTCTTTGCTGCTAATCTTCTAGTAATTATTCATAGTACACAACCAATTCATTATATCATATATTTTTTTTCGCTTCAGTGTCTCTTTAACTACGATTAAGGGCAGACTGTAGGCCCGATACGCGTCAGTTGATCCTGTGATTTTATTGCACTGTCTATGGAGTTTTTTCAATAAACATATCAGCCTTTTTCACCTGGTCTGGCTTGCGGATCCATTCCTGTTCACTTATCAAGTATGGCTTGGCTCACCTGATCCTGCACCGACTGGTATGAATGCTGGGGGTTGAGCGTACGTGAACTTTTTTACAGCTGTTATCATACAAGCTGGTGGACTCTGCAGCCTTCCGAAAATTTGTGGCGATTGGGACACCACAATGGAAGATACCAGGCCGCAATTATTTCTTAAAAAAGGCGATACCCAAATTGTACCATGATGTTGAAAGGCAAGTGGTGTCATCTCTGGCACAAAGCGTTGGGTCAAGGGTCCGTCTGACCATGGATGCCTGGTCTGCAAAGACGGTCAGGGCAGGTACATTGCTTATACGGCACATTGGGTCAACCTGGTGACCGCTGGCAAGCATGGAGTACCTGGTGGTGACACCTCCACGGCTTGCAGCCAGGCAGGCCTGCTGCCACCACTTCTCCTTCTCCTCCTAGTCCTCCTGCTACATCCTCTTCACTGTCATCCTCCTCCTCCTCGGCTGAGTGCTACTCTACTGCTGCATTCTTCTTTCAAACTGCACACCCCCAGCTCCCCAGGGCCTATTCCGCATGCCAGGTACGACGGTGTCACGCCATCTTGGACATGTCTTGCCTCAAATCTGAGAGTCACACCGGAGCAGCACTCCTTGTCGCTCTGAAGAAACAGGTGGATCAGTGGCTGACCCCGCACCAACTGGAGATCGGCAACGTGGTGTGTGACAAAGGCAGCAATCTCATTTCGGCTTTGAGTTTGGGCAGGTTGACATATGTGCCCTGCATGGCACATGTGCTGAATCTTATAATACAAAGATTTGTGTATTAGTTCCCAGGCTTACAGGAGGTCCTGAGGCAGTTCAGGAAGGTGTGTGGGCATTTCAGGCGTTCCTACACGGCCATGGCGCGCTTGTCCGCTATTCAGCGCAGAAATAACCTTTCAGCACTCTGCAATTGAAAACGTACCAGAAAGGTAGGTGAAAAACTACTGTCAAAATTATTCTGAATATTTTCTTGCTTGCTGATAGCTTAAAGAGTAACCGTCGGGCATAAAATCAAAAATCAATTCTTTAATTTTATCTTAATAAGGATGCTAACCAGGCAACCCAAAAGTTAAAATCACTGTTACTTTTCTTGTTGATAAATGATCATTCCCTAGTTTACCTGACTCTTATTTGGTACACAAAAAGGAAGTCGCAGGGCATGCTGGGTTATCCTTTTTTGCTTCTCTATTTCCCCTCAGACTTAACTAATGCAGCCTGATTGGCTAAAGCCTTTTTCCCTCCTGTTTTCCCCTCCCACACCTCTGTTCCTCTCTGATTGGCCAATATTTCTCATGCTGAGACATGCACTTTCTATAGTGAAGGGAGGGCAAATAAGGCAGAGGAGAGTAAGGGAATAAATCACATCAGAATTGGCTTCAGAATAGCCACACTTAAAATGGGGAATGCTAAGAAGGATTTTCTCTTTTTTTACTGTAGAAAAATCACTAAAATCAAAACCTGGACTGTGCAATACATATGTTATGTAAGTAGAGCAAGTATTTATCTACTTATATATGTTTTTTTCTGAGATAGTATGGCTGACAGCTCCTCTTTAAAAGGCATTTTATGATTGGGTGTGAAAATATAACCCACAGGGCTGGGTGGCCCATGATGCCAAGTGAAGTAGCTTCCTCAGATGGCATGGGCCCTGGAACGGCATCCTGCTCACCTCCCCTCACCCCCCCCCCCACTCAACAGCATCCTGCCCACTCCCCCCTCCTTCCCTGCGGCCGCCGCTCTGTTACCTTCTGAGCTGGCGGCGGAACCTGCTTCCTCTATGCTCTTCTTTGGTCCCCGCTCCTCCGTCATAGAAGACTTCTGATCAGACAGTCACAGCAGCACGATCCGGCTGCTGTGCAGAGGAAACAGAATAGCGGTTCGCCTGGTAACGCGATATACAGGAAGTAAGTACTTCTTGTAAGTACAGATCAATTGATTTTTTAGTTTCAATAGATTTTTATTGAAAAAAGTAATAAAATTGAACAGTACAAATATAACGAACCAACTGGTGAGTCTTTTGTGCTTATACAATGTAGTTGTACATCAGATTGCATCATTTTTAACAGTTCCAAAAAGCGAAAACATAGAATTATGTCATTTTACATATTTGAAAAGAAATGATACCTCAAGGAGGAATGAAGCAGTCGGCAGAGAACTTTCTATTAATTCACATAATCTCATGCAAGAGGAGAGATACATACAACCATAAGTCACATTGTTCAGGTATGCTTATATATAGACTAAGTATACTATTAAAGTGTAGTATAAGCTGGTATAAGCATTAGCCCTTAAAGCACACCCTATTACATCATGTCATTAAGCACCATATTAAGGCACTAGATGGTCATTATAGATAAGAAAGGAATAGAAAGGAAAAGAACGAAGGAGTTAAGGAGATGAAGGTTGAAAAGGAGAGATAAGATGGTCTTGTCAGGGATCAATTGATTTGTAATCGATTTTGACTAAAAATTGATTGAAAGTATCGATTGGACAGAATGGAATTTTTTATTAAATCGTGGTTTGAGCCAGAGCATTGGCAGATCGATGGGCCTATAGCTTTGCACTGCGTCACACAGTGCAACTCTGCAGTTCAATCAATTGTCAATTGATTCCCTGCTGGAATCTACTGGAAATTGATGTGAAGTGCATAGTAGGAGTGGATTTCTTCTGAATCAATTTTTTTCAGAAAGGAATCGATCATTTTGGAACATCAGGTGGAAATCTATAAGTTTATGGCCAGCATTAGATTTATAAAGTGATAATATTTGATTCTTCCCTCTCAATTATTCCTCACATCAACTCCCTAACCAGCTCCTGTCATCTCCAACTCAAAAACATAGCACACATACAACCTTTTCTCTCTCAGGACACAACCAAAATTTTAGTACATGCTCTTATTATATCTCATTTGGACTATTGCAATATATTGCTTGGTGGACTTCCAACTAACCGACTGGCACCTCTGTAACGATTGTGGAATTATTTCCGTGGTCAGAGCACAAGATGCGCGCCGACACTATGGAAATCCTCCACAAACGTCTGAATAACAGAACCCAGCTGCGGTGCAATGCACCTGTAGAGGGGAATTCCTGCCGGCAGATGGAGCTGTGGAGAACAGAGGAACAACCCCTCTGTACTACCACAGATGCCAGATAGGAATTGTACGAGGGGAAGCAATACAGGGCAAGATAGGCCCTAGTGAAAGAGAGTGAGCACAGAGACAGAATGTATGTATGTCCACCAATCTAGTCGCCACCTGGCGACGGTGAACACACAACAGTGAAGACCAAGTGGGAAAGCAATCACAAGAGATGGCGATTGCTAACAGCGACATAAGACTGAATAAGCACAGAAGATTGGAATGTATGTATGTCCACCAATCTAGTCGCCACCTGGCGACGGTGAACACACAACAGCGGAAACCAAGTGAGAAAGCAATCGCAAGAGATGACGATTGCTAACAGCGACACAAGACTGAATAAGCACAGAGATAGAATGGATGTGTGTCCACCAATCTAGTCGCCACCCAGCGACGGTGAACACACAACAACAGAAACGAAGTGGGACCGCAATCGCAAGAGTGGCGATTGCCAATAGTGACACAGGACCGAATTTAGACAGAGCACAAGTGTAGCAAGAAAGACACAGCAAACAACAACGATCAGAACGTCAAAGAAAACAACAAACGCTAGCTAAACGCGAACTCCGCACTCATTCGCATTAGCGAACGTGTTTAAGACACGTTCACTGCGCGTTAGGTGCCCAGTGATAAGCGTGCCACCCTAACTAACCAATGTAACACAAACACGAAATAGAGAACGCGAACGCTTGCTAAACGGTTACCTCACCAAGCCTGCCGCAAGCGTTTGTTCCAGACAAGACAGACAGAAGGAGTAGCCAGTAGCAACTGCAGCTCTGGCCTACACACCCAGACAGAGTGCTAAAGGAACCACCGCCACTACTGCTAGAGCGGATGTGATCCAGACAGACAGACAGATGGAGCAACCAGTAGCAACCGCTGCTCTGGCTTGCACCCCTAAGACAGAGTACAGAACGATTTCCTGTCGACCGCCGCTGGCGACAAGACAATCGCAACAGATGACAGTACAAGGCAAAAAAGATAATACAACCTGACTACGCTAGAAGGGATGCCTAGTGCAGTCCCAAGGAATTAATCTAAGATAATCTTAGCAAACAATAGCAAAGGCTGATACTCCAGGTGAGTAGCAGGAACAAACCATCATGACCAGCAAGGAATTCTGGGAGCAAAAGGTATTTATACTGCAAACCATCAAAGGGAACAACTAAGCAATTTGCATGCCAAGTGCACGTAAATTCCTCCCCAGAACAGCAACTCTGCAGCTTGCAGAGTAGAGCTAGCACTCAGACCTAACAAATGGTCAAACAGCTGTCTGTCTGTGCAGACAGCAGCGCAGATCATTACAACCTCCAATCTCTACTAAACTCTGCTGCTCGTCTCATGAATCTCTCTTCTTGCTCTTCCTCTGCTGCTCCTCTCTGTCAAGCTCTTCACTGTCTACCAATTAACCAGAGGATCCCGTTCAAACTCTTAACCCTAACCTACAAAGCTCTCCACAGTCTCTCTCCTCTGTACATCTCTTCACTAGTTTCCAGATACCAACCCAACCGCAATATCAGATCTGCACACAAGCATCTTTTATCCTCTTCTACAATTACCTCCTCACATTCACGTGTACATGATTTCTCACATGCCTCACCCCTCCTCTGGAATGCCCTTCAACAGCAAATCAGCCACTCTCCCACCTTTAAAATCTTTAAACGCTCCCTCAAAACCCACCTTTTCCGACAAGCATATGCTCTAACTTAGGCTATACACCCTTCAACCTCACGTCTAGTTTTACTCCTTACTAAATATCCTAATCACGCACTGCCAGTACATATACTGTATACTTCCCCACCTCTTGTTTCCACCGCATTACTTTAGATTGTAAGATCGCAAGGGCAGGGTTCTCACCCTTTTGTGTCTTGGAATGTTATTCATTTAATAGCTTGCACTTTGTTATACATGTTAAATATGTTATTATAATCACCAGTTCTGTATTTTGTACCAGTGTCCATATTTGATGTATATCATTGTCTGTATCATTATGTATCCCTTATTTGTTTTCTTACATTGTACAGCGCCATGGAATATGTTGGTGCATTATAAATAAATACATAAATAATAATAATAATGCTAACAGCAAGCTCTTTGTACCAAGTCTCCCCATACTAGTACTGTAGTCAAGAGACAAGTTAGCAGCAGACAACTGCCAAATAACTAACTTAGATATTAAAGGAATAGAAAGCTCTTTGTATCAGAACTACCTGTGGTACTTTGTGGGTTTGAGTACAGCCAAACTGACAACAGTTTTGACCTTTGTATGCAAGTTTTTTTTCAACCAGACTGGGTATCTGCCAACAGTGGGTGGTTTAGAAATCTATATAAGGGAAAAAGCTCTATCAGTTCATAAGCCCTGAAACTTTACTGAGCTGTGAGTAAATCAAATATGTTTGTCTTTTTTTTCTGTGTATTTTTGTGATTGTTGTAATCATCCTATTTTTAAAATAGTTTTGCCCATTTTAAGTGCTACATTTTGAAGGATTAAAGAAATAACTAAAATAATGTTAGCCGTAAAAGCTGTGCCTTTTTCTTTGTTTGTCATGCTACATTAGCTGTAGCATTGATCAGCATAAACCGAAAAAAATCTTAGTATTAAATTGGCCTTTTAAAAATAAGTATTAAAAAAATTAAAATAAAAAGAAGGGCATGCCCAACAGAAAGAGGTAAAATGTGATAAAAAAAAATAATAATACAGGCACTAAAGGAAGGATAGAGGCAATAAAAATGGGGACAGTAACATTTGGCTACATGTTTTAAGCTGGAAGTCCAAGTACTTTTGTTTGTGTTGCAGATCAGTGAAAAAAAATGAAGACTCTCTTACTGTGTGCGGCGCTGCTCCTCTGCACAGGTAGGAACGCCCATTTTTGTATGTTTGGTATATTTTAATGACCCATAGTTTAACCATGAAATGCCCCTCCATCTATGAAATGCCCCTCCATAAAGGGGTTAAAACTGGTGTGCGCACTGCCACGGGACGCATGCACATACATTTCAGCAGAATGAACATTTATTAAACTTCTAATTTACAATAATTAGTGCACAAATAGGACGTTTATAAACATCCATTTTGCTTTGAGTGGTTAAACCATATAACCCCATTTTCTTGTGCTTTTATCTAAATCCAGAAAAAAACCATTACCTCTCCTCTCCCCTCCTCTCACACATCACTGCTTTTCACCAAGATGTGATGTGCCCAAATTTGTGTTCAAATAGCTGTTTTATAAATCCGGCCCAAGCTTACTGGATCACTTAGATTCTCCACTATTCTGTGGTGGCCTTTTTTGTAAATAAGGCCCCATCGGTGTTTCAAGCATGGTAACTAAGTGGTTAGTACTCCTGACTTGCAGATCTAGTGTCTTGGCATCAATTTTTACTATGGACAGTATTTGCCCTGTTTAGGGTTGATTGTGTACGTTTGAATGCTTGCTTAGGTATTGTCCAGGCGGACTAGTGTACTCCCACTTCTCAAAAGCATAGTGGCAGGCTAACTTCCAAAATGAGTTTTAGATTCTAGTAGATGCATTACACCGTGAACCCCTTTGAGAGACTTTGGCCTCAATTCACTAAGCTTTATCAAACACTTTATCAAACGTTTGATAATTTACCTCATGGGTAAAATCTAATTTTGAATTCACTAAGGTGTTATAGATTTATTGAACGTTTTATTGATAAAACGTTCAATAAATCTATAGCATCTTAGTGAATTCAAAATTAGATTTTACCCATGAGGTAAATTATCAAACGTTTGATAAAGTGTTTGATAAAGCTTAGTGAATTGAGGCCAATGGGCCTGATTCAATTTACTTTTTTCTCCTAAGTTTTCTCCAGAGTGATATGTTCACATTATAAATAAAATGCCTTTCAAGAAACCAGCAAGTTAGAAAATAATTTTGACACTACTTTTTCACCTGCTTTTTGGTACTTTTTCAGTCGCAGAATGCAAACGTTATTTTAAACAGAAGATGAAACATGATCTCCTTGGAGAAAACTTAGGAGAAAAAGTGAATTGGATTGTGCACATTTAATGGCCCTTAAAATATCAGCCCCTTTAGACAAAGACAAGACAAATAACATTTATATCGCGCTTTTCTCCTGGCGAACTCAAAGCGCCAGAGCAGCAGCCACTAGGGCGCGCTCTATAGGCAGTAGCAGTGTTAGGGAGACATGCCAAAGGTCTCCTACTGAATAGGTGCTGGCTTACTGAACAGGCAGAGCCAAGATTCGAACCCTGGTCTCCCGTGTCAGAGGCAGAGCCCTTAGCCATTACACCATTAGGCCATTGATTCCCTCCCCGTTCTCCTGTACTGCTCCGATGCGTCTGCTGGCCAGCCTGGTCTCTTCTTCCAGTCAGCTCAGTTGTACTGTATTGCGCATGCACAACTCAGCAGCGCATGTGCCCCATCACGCTCCCACTGCCTGGAGTGTTCTGCTCCTGCACAGTAGCAGGGCCGGGCCGAGGCATAGGCTGGAGAGGCTCCAGCCTCAGGGCGCAGTGTAGGAGGGGGCGCACAATTCATTCAGCTGTCATTCCTAATTGTGTATGAAGCAGAAAGAAATAAGAAAAGGGGATACATAGCAGTGACTGCAAGCCAGATAACTAGATATTAAGGTGTTGGGGAGGTTGTGGGCCCTGTGGCCCTCTTAGTCTAATAGCAATCAGTGTGTGACAGCGGGGGGGGGGAGGGATGGAGGGGCGCACTTTGGTGTCTCAGCCTTGGGTGCTGGAGGACATTGTCCCTGCTCTACACAGTAGTACCACACAGCAGGAAAAAGGCTCCTAGGGAAAAGAATACAGTGGGTGCGTGTGTGCTGCCGGGCCACGCATGCAAAGTACAGCGAGCCTCATAGTGTCTGAAAGAAGAGACTGGCCCAGGCCGATAGAAAGGGAGCCAATGGCTGTAAGGGGGCTGAAGGAAGCCCCAGGTAAATATAAATGCTGTAATCATTTTCATCTCAGGTTTCCTTTAAAAGGCATTTCATTTATAGCCTCATATGCAATTATCGTTTTCTCATAGGAGATATTTTATCTTGTATTTAAAATAATTTTTCTGCACTTTGCAATTAAAAAATATATCAAACGTAGGTGAAAAAGTACTCTCAAAATTATTTTGAGTATTTTCTTGCTTGCTGGTGGAGCTGGTCCACCTACAATCAGCACAAATAAATATCCCATCATGATTGGTTGGTGCCACGTTTGTGCCGATTTGTGCTGCAAAAATTAAGATTTGTGCTGCTTTCATTTTGAAGATATTAGCACTTATTAGTTCCAAAACAATACCATCACCCAGCCCCCATACAACAACCTACAGGCATGAAACTGGTATGGGTGGGTAGTGCTGCGCATGTGCTCATTTGTGCTACAAAAACCATTTTTTTAATCTTTTATAGTTTGAGATATTTACGTTTTAATAGTCAAAATAGTCATAGTTTAAGTTCAAAAGTTCACTCGGGCTCACTCAGCCTTTGCAATGTTGTAGGGGGCTGAGTGAACTTTTGACCTTTATAAAAATGTTCATGTCTTTAGGCTGTTGTATGGGGGCTGGGTGATGGTATTGTTTTGGAACTGATAAGTGCTATTATCTTCAAAATGAAAGCAGCACAAATCTTAATTTTTGCAGCACAAATGGGAACAAACGTAGCACTAACCAATCATGATGGAATTTTTATTTGTGCTGATTGTAGGGGGGAAGGGGAGGCTAGCTCCACCAGCGAGCAAAAAGATACTCAAAATAATTTTGAGCGTACTTTTCACCTACTTTTGATATGTTTTTTTTTTTTTTATTACAAAGTGCGTACAAATATATCTGTGCTGATTGTAGGGGGGCCAGCTTCATTGAGCTAATTGCATATAGCCCATAATGTTAAAATATCACCTAGGAGTAAACTTAGGAGAAAAAGTGAACTGTATATGGCAAATTAAGTGATGTGAACTGTTCAACATACTCCGTAAAGTTGGCATACTATGCACTGATACTAATCCCCAAAATAAATAAATAAACATGATTCAAGTAGTGTAAGTGGTAGCCCAAAGCACCCAATCAGATATAGGATCTATGCAATATAATTATACAAGCCCAGATAAGCAGAAGATTCCAGAAAGGAAAATGAATCTAGCTACCATATTTTTCATACTATAAGACACACCTAGGTTTAGAGGTAAAAAATCAGAGGAAAAAAAAATACTAAACCTGGTGCGTCCATGGTGCAGTGGTGACTTATGGACCTTTTCCCTCAAACTGTCTCAAAGCTACTGTATGTAAGATACACCGACCATCTACACTCCATTAACCCCTGCTGCCCCACCAGCTAAGCTACACTACACTACCCCTTCAGTACTTATACCTTACTGCATCCAGTCACCATGCTCCTCTCCCCCTTCCTCCAGTCCTTCTGCTCTACAGGTGTTCCCCTTCTCCTCCCTCTCCCACTGGCCATACACACTGCGACTGCCTGCAGCTATACATGCTCCAGTCCTTCTTCCTGATGGGCCCTGTACTTACTGATCAGTGGTTCCCTGTTACTGCGTGACCCCACCAGTGCACAGCATGCCTGACGCTGACACATGTGGGGTCATGCAGTTACCAAGAACTACTAATCAGGAGGTACAGAGCTCACCAGGAAGGAGAACTGGAGCGTGTGTAGCGGCAGGTAGCCGCAGTGTATATTGCCAGCTGGAGACAGAGGAGGAGAGGAAATTATGTAGAAGCAGAACCGGAGTGCGGTAAGTACTTCCTCTCACACTCTGTACTACTTTTTTGCCATATATTCCGAATATAAGACTGTTTTGGAGAAGAAAAAGTGCATCTTATATTGTGAAAAAAAGGTATTTTAGCAAGCAAAGGCTTTGAAGGGAACCCTATGTCAGAGTGATACAGAGGCTGTCATATTTATTTCCTTATAAACAATGCAAGTTGCATGGCAGTCACACTGATCCTGTGTCTCTAATACTTTTGCCATAGACCCTGAACGAGCATGCAGATCAGGTGCTCTGACTCACGTCCGGTTGGATTACTCACATGTTTATTTCAGGGTTGTTGGAACGATCGGTGTCTGCACGCAGAGAGAATCTGATTATTGGTGATCTGCAGTATCACCAAGAATACAGATCTATACCTGATTATGGATGATCTGCAGAATCACCAATAATACAGATATAGTGCTAACCTCTGGACACCTCTAGATATATATGGTGAGTGTGTGGTGTAACAGTATGACTCTGAGCAACCCACCTGAAGAACAGGTGACCCAAAGCAGTACAGAAGACACTGCTATGGAGAGTACAGAAACCTTCCAGCAGCCTGAGAATCTCCAAGGGGTGGAGTCAGGCTGAAGGTAGGAAGGACCAGAGAGTGAGTGACACCTGAAGGTGGATGTCACTGACTGATCTTGGAGACTATCTCTTAATGGAGAGAGATAGCTCTCAAGGTCGGGCAAGCCAGGTCGGCAACACACGGACAGATAAAGTATAAAGACAGAATGCTGATTCGGTATCCAAGTCAGGTAGGGTTTGGCAACGTGATATCAGATATGCGTGGTACCGAATCAGAAAGCAGAGGGATAGTCAGGAAAGCAACAGGTCATAACAAATATCAAACAATGCCTAGTCTTGGGTGTGAGGTCCATGGTCTCTACACCCTGGAACTAGTCTGATGTATAACAGAATGATAACACAAGTTCCCTAGTCTTGGGTGTGAGGTCCATGGTCTCTACACCCTGGAACTAGTCTGAAGTATAACAGAATGATAACACAAGTTCCCTAGTCTTGGGTGTGAGGTCCGTGGTCTCTACACCCTGGAACTAGTCAGAAGTATAACAGAATAATAACACAAGTTCCCTAGTCTTGGGTGTGAGGTCCGTGGTCTCTACACCCTGGTACTAGTCTGAAGTATAACAGAATAATAACACAAGTAATCTGGCTCAGTGTGAATTCCCAGGTCATCCTGGTTCAAACACACTGTTGGATCTGACTAAGGTCTGAGTGCTTCCACGCAGTGATCGCAACGGCAGACAATTTGAGAGTGGCCAGCAGTAACCATATATAGGGCAGTGCTCTCTGGCGCCACCCTAAAGTGATCAACCAATGGTTACCAGCTCTGAGGTCAGCTGACCGGCCTGGTCAGCTGATCCCCCCTTGACCATCATAAAAGTTCTGCCTTTCAGCGCGCGCGCGCGTATTCCTAAACCTGTGTGAACTAACAGGCTCAGCCACACCAGCTGCACACTGCTGCGTGCAAACCGCCACGCTGGACACGGAACCAGCCGCCTTGCTGTCAGTACATGCGGCGGCTTTTCCGCATTCTGCCATGTCACTAGATGCACGCTTCCACGTGCAGACCGCCGCGTTGGACGCGGAATCAGCCGCCTTGCTGTCAGTACACGCGGCGGCTTTTCCGCGTTCTCTCACAGTTGTGTCTCAGACACTACTGATGCCAGAAGATCAACAGCACTGCCAGGCAACTGGTATTATTTAAAAGGAGATAAATATGGCAGGCATATTACTCTCATCTCAGGTTCACTTTAAGCTGCTGGTTAATTAACCTCCTTGCCAGTTATCCCAAGCTCAGCTCGGGGTAACCTGCGCAGGAGGATTTCTCAGGCCCCACTGGGCCGATTTGCACAATTTTTTTTCCCTACACGCAGCTAGCACTTTGCTAGCTGCGTGTAGTACGCGATCGCCGCCGCTCGCCACCGATTCGCCGCTACCCACCGCACCGGGCCGCCCCCCCCGCCCCAGACCCCTGCGCAGCCTGGCCAATCAGTTCCAGGCAGCACTGAGGGGAGGATCGGGGCTCCCTGTGACGTCCCCACGTCCATGACGTCGGTGACGTCATCCCGCCCCGTCGCCATGGCGACCAGGGAAGCCCTGCAGGAAATCCCGTTCTCAACGGGATTTCCTGCATACTCTGATCGCCGAAGGCGATCGGAGTGGGTGGGGGGATGCCGCCGCTTAGCGAGCCCTGGGCTCGCTACATGATTTTTAAAAAAAAAATCAAAAAAAAGTGCGGCGCTGCCTCCTTGCCGGATTTTTTAGACCGGCAAGGAGGTTAACCAGCTGTCAGATTGGTGATCAGCAGCTAGAAGCTTTCATTTGCTACATTCAATTTCCTTTTTGGGTCAGCATAGATTTGCATGTTATAAAAAGTTGCTCTTAGCACTAAAAAACAATGTTTGGTTGTTGGCCAGGTTACTGAGTGATGTGTAATCACAGACCTTGCACTTTGCACTGACTTATTACATGAGCCCATGTGTTCTGAATATTTAGTGTGCAGGGCTTGAAACTCTCACATTTTCACTAATCTTCATCTTACTTTATGTGTATTATAGCTTTTCTGCACTCAGCAAGCAAACATACATAACGCATCAGTGTGCACTAAGGCAGAGCTCACATGTCCTACAACGGGTCTCTAATCAATAATGCAATATATCCATATTATTCATAACTAGCGTTACATGTATTTTAAAGATAAGAAAAAGTTGGGATGTGAAAACTGATGAGAAAAATGTTTTATGTATAAAGGCTGCTCTCTATCTGTTATCTGAAAATGAAGATCAGCAAAATTCTCTTCTTTTTCTTTCTCCACTATTTTCCATGAAATACCAGGGCCCATATGCAATTCATTTTTTCTCCTGAGTTTTCTCCTAGAAGATAATTTTTCACCATCGATGTAAAATAACTTTTTAGCACTTGGGTGTTTAAAAAGTACTATCAAAAGTATTTTGAGTATTTTCTTGCTTGCCGGTGGTTTAAATGGCATTTTACTGACAAGTTTGAAAATGTTACCTAGAACGTTGTGTTCCCCAACCCCGTGCTCAAGGCCCACCAACAGTGCATGTTTTGTGGAAATCCACACAGGTAGTTAAAGCGGACCCAAAGCAAACATTTTTTTTAATTAAAAATATTTAGTTGCACCACTCTGACACATACAAAGATAAATAAACACTCCTTCAAACCTATGATCATTTCAGTGCCTGCTTTTCACCCTTCTCTTTTCATAGCTTGGGTTATACTGGGGGCAGCCATTAGCAATTCCTCCATTGCCAGACACCATCTACTCCACCAGTTTGCCGGAAAAATCCCGGCAATATGAAAGGAAGGGAGGGGTTCCTCCAATAAATGTAAAATATTTTATATTTGTCATCATGCAGCTGAAAAAAGGCTGCTATTTATTATTATAATTTAGAAAATAGGTTTTATTTCTGAAATCTTGTATTTTTAATTTGGGTCCACTTTAACCAGCTCTGCTGAGACACTAATTACCTCACCTGCGGATGTTTGTGGTTTTCTGCAAAACATGAACTGTTGGTGGGCCTTGAGGACAGAGTTGGGGAACTTTGACCTAGGAGAAAACTCAGGAGAAAAAAGTGAATTGCATATGGGCCCATATGCGTTAAATAATTGTAGTTCTGTTATAGCAAAAGAAAATATCAATACAGTGGTGCAGCAATAGGGGCAGGGGCGTTGCTAGGATCCTAAGAGAACTGGAGCACTTTTGGGCTCTCCAGACAGAAAATGGGTGTGACCACAGTCCATTATGTGGGTTTGGTTATGGGTGGAGCCAAATTTACTTGAATTTAATAGTTGTCTATGTAGGCCTGCTCAGCAAAATGTTGGATGAAGCCCCCTCTCTATTAATACACAAAAATTGCAGCATATCACAAAAATAAGCAGTGTCACTTAAACATAATTAGGCAGAGTTACCTGGCTTCTGTGCTGGCTGGTCTGGCTTTCTGCTATATGGGTTGGCCTGCTGCCAGGTTGTCTGGCAGTCCCCCCATAGCATTCCCTGACCTTCTAGTGGGCCCCTCCCATGCTCCCATAGGCCTCCCATTGAGACACCATAACTCCCAGCCCCCATAGAACAACTACAACACCCTGCATGCCCCCATAAAGGCATCACAGCACCCAGCATGGCACCACAGCAGTATGCCCATATAGAGACACCACAGCACCCAGCATGCCTGCCATTGAGGCACCATAGCCATGCTGGTTGCTGTGGTGCCTCTATGGGGCATGCTGGGAGTTATGGTGACATGTTGGAAGATGTGGTACCTGGAGCCTCCATAGGAAGCATCGTTGTGTGTGCCCTCACTGTTCCTCCACCCGACACCCCGCCTTTCAGTAGAGTAGCACAGCAGGAGGAACTACTCATCTCCCTCATCCGCTCTCCAAGTCGGGAGACATCTTCTGTAGCTTGCGATTCTCCCCCTGGCATCAAATGCTGGGGATACACGGTACGTTCCTGTACCGTGTATCGAGCAGCTGATGCGGCCAGCTGATAATATTCAGCAGGTCCGATGATGCTGCTCGATCCCCGCCGGCGGACAATGACAGGGAATCGAGCGGCTGATAAGGAAGCGCCGGCGGGGACGAGCAGGAATCGATCCGCGTGGACGAGCAGAGACGCGCGGGAGTTGATCCGGCGGCTAATCGGCCGCCGGATCGACCCGTGTATGCCCAGCATAAGAATCAGATGCTAGGAGCTCTAGCATTTGATTCATTCTCAGACACTAGAGGGACAAGCCCGGAAGAGAAGATGTCTGCAGAATCTGGAGAGCAAGTCACCAGAGGCAAGTACTGCCGTCCTCTGCCTGACTCTGCCCGAGGGACATTCGGGGCACCCCAGAATAGATCCGGGGGACGTGCCACTGATTTTTGGGGCTAGCAATGCCCTTAGGAGATGCAGAGGTTGCTGACACACCGGGGCCCCTGGACCAGAGGGGGTCCACTAGTGGTCCTCCTTTATCCATCTTATTAGCATTGCATTGGTGCTATGCTGGTAATGAACATCTGTCTATGTGCATTGAACAGTAGTGATCGTTAACTAACTGTTTCTTTACTCTGATTACACTTCTCTGACACTGCAGATGTCCTTGGTAAATTTTGAGGCTCCATATCAATTGAATTCTTGGGGTGCCATTAAAAACTCACCCCAAGCTCCTTACTTACGCCACTGTATCAATATAAGGGTTGCGCTCCCCAACAACAGAGAATAAATGGGAGTTGCAAAAAATTTAGATCTAGGAACAGTCACAGTTCAAGAGATGGAGTGTTCAAATACGTGATATAGGGAATTGCTTGCTCATAAGATTACATCAATCTTTACTCCAATACAGTTTCAAAAAAAAGCAGCACTCAGATCTAAATGCAGGGCAAGATTTTCCATAAGGCACTGTAGACTCTTGCCTACAGGCACCTGATGATGGAAAGGCGACTTGGCTCACTCCCCTCCCTGAGCGCCTTCCTCCTTCCCTATGCAGAGTCCTGATGAGAGTGTAAATGAGAGGTTACGCACCCTGCTCTCTGCATTCCATTGATGAGATGTCCCTGCAGTCAGGGTCGCCTCTAGCTACTTAATACTGAGGTTCCTCTGGCTACTCAATACTTGGGGGCACCTCTAGCTGCTTAATACTGAGGATTGCTCTGGCTACAAAAACATATGATATACCCTAATAGAAAAGTATTAAAACTTAACTTTTATTAAAGTTTCATTAAAAAGAGTCCAAATTGCTGACCATATAGTATTAATGCGAATAGGTTGACTGGAGGTAAAGTATAGGGTCAAAAGACCATCCTCCTAGTTCACATTAGTATTTAATAAAACCCCTACACCAAACTCAACATGTTTCATTTCCTCAATTGGAAACTTCGTCAGGAGAAGTACGTGCCCTAGTGATAGAGTAACAAAGTGCTCAACATAATAAATACATAATATAGTTCACATATTAACAATTGGTTAGCAAGAGACAGAGTAACGGCCACTACAGCAGCCTGCTGAGAAGTGAGCGTCCAGTCTCTCCTTTTATACTGTTAGCAAGCCCTCACAGGATGCTGGGTGGGGTGGGAACAACCACACCCCTCCTCCGGGTACATAGATCCACTCCTATTGGATCCTGCCATTGTCCATCAAATTATTAGGCCAATAGTAAAAGCTGGCTATACTTGGCCATGCATCTATAAAAGTTATCACAAAATACCTGTAGGTGAGTAGAAAACGCATGCTAAATACCTAAGGAAGCCCACATTCGATACCAGAAAGCCGCACTCTCTCCGCTGCCTGGAAAGCAACGAAAACTATTCCTCAGTATATTCCTTATTCTGATTGGTGGATGCGCGGCTGGAGGAGGCGGGGATAGGCGCCATGTGGAGGAATAGATGGACAGGTATGTCGGCCAATGGATGCGCCGACCACACCTCCTCAATGGATGCGCCCTCTCAGCCATCATTCCGCCGGGTGAATAAATTAAATGACGTAGGTGCGCATAGAGTCCGCCCAGCTGTATACGTGATTGCCATGGCGACGTGTAGGCTAAGCGTAAGGGGCAGTGAATAAGTTAAAAAACAGTACGCCATTGGTTAGCATACTTTTACATCACAGTTGCCCCGGAGATGCATCCTTGTCAAATGTAAACAATCCCCTGCGTACTAATAGCCGTATCCTCGTTAGAGATCACATTATAATCAAAAATAAACTTTCCTATGCGTACTAATAGCCGCATCCACATTGTAACTTACATTAAATTCAGAGGAGGAAAAAAAAGGGAATATAGAGAGACACACAGTAAACCGGATTAGCGCAGATCATGATCAATCACAGGGAGGGACCACCATATAGCCAACATAATGGTACATTCGATGTATGAAGATTTATGCATTAAAGCCAAACATACCTATAGATATATCAATGGAATTATTATAATTACTTACAAAAGCAGGGCAGGAGACGGAGGATTCATTATAAAGCATTTTAGGAGAAACTAACATAAGACCAAAAGCTACATTCTAGGTGTACACATGAACAAAAGGCAGTTATGTTCCTACCAGTGCTAGTTATATAAAGGGAGCAAAAGTGAAGCCCTCATTCAGACCGTAGGGATTCAGAGTTCCAAGTCTGTATATCCATTTTGCCTCCTGTTGTCTCAATTTTTGATCAAGATTGCCCCCTCTGGGGCCCATTCTCCACTTCTGTATCACCCAGAATTGGAGACATGTTGGATCACTTTTGTGTTTATCTTGCCAATGTCTAGAGACTGAGGTATTGCGTTTATGGGAGATGTCTCCTAGATGTTCCAAGATCCTTTCTTTTACCGATCTTGTGGTTTCACCAATATATAGGAGCAAACATGGGCATTGTAAAGCATAGACGACACACTCTGTGTTACAATTATAGAAATCCAGTAAATCAAAGATTCTACCATCTTTTGGGGCCTTGAAGTTTTTACATTTCAAAACATTAGCACATGCCTTACATCTCCCACACTTATACATACCCTGTAGGGGGCCACCGAGCCATGTCTTTTTAGTTATACCAATGTGATCACTTTTAACTGGTAAGAAGGAGTGTGTGAGGCTATCCCCCAGATTCCTCCCCCTCCTATATGTTATCAGTGGTGATTGTGGGAGATATTCTCTCAATTGTGGATCCAATTTTAGGATAGACCAATGTCTTCCCAGGATTCTTTTCACATTATTTGTGAACTGTCCTTTGGGGATCCCCTTCTTGAGGGGTTCCGGATGGAAGCTGTTCCATGCTAGCAATGAATTGATGGCCGTAGGTTTAAGAAAACTCTTAGTATCAAGGCCTCCATTTTTGTTTTTAGAGATTTGAACATCTAGAAAGTTTATCTTGTCTGTGTGTATCTCATGTGTGAAGAACATACCAATATCATTAGTATTAAGTTGCTCAACGAAGTCCACAAAAAGGGTTCTGGGGCTGTCCCACAAGATGAAGATATTATCTATGAAATGGCCCCAGAAAAGGACATGAGAGGTGTAAATTGCCAAGTCCTCCCCAAAGACAATCTGATCCTCCCACCAACCCAGAAAGAGGTTGGCATATGAGGGGGCACACGCCGTCCCCATAGCACAACCACTCTTTTGCAGGTAGTATCTGTTCTGGAATAAAAAATAATTATGAGTTAATATGAGCTCAAGTAGTTCCAGAACTAAGGAGGAATGTTCTTTGAAATGGATACTCCTTGATCTGAGAAAAAAAATGGTTGCATTAAGGCCTAGTCTGTGGTCAATGTTATTATATAATGACTCCACATCGAGGCTAGCCAGTAGAGTGTTCTCACCAATATGTATATCATTTATTTTATTAAGGAGATCCATAGTGTCTCTAAGGTAAGATGGAAGACTTTCCACAAAGGGTCTTAAAAAAGAGTCCACATATCTGCTAATCTGTTCGGTAAGGCAGTTATTCCCTGATACAATAGGACGTCCCGGTGGTGTATGGAGATTTTTATGTACCTTGGGGAGTGCATAGAAGGTTGCAACAGTGGGTGATTTAGTTAGTATACAGCCACAATCTTGGTCATCAAGAATGTTTCTACTTTTTGCAACCTTTAACAAACCTTCCAGTTCTTTATAGAAGGTTGCTGTGGGGTTCCCTTCTAACTTTTTGTATTGCTTTTTGTCCGTTAGAATATTTGGGCACATTGTAATATATGCCTTCCGTGACATCAAAACAACATTTCCACCTTTATCTGATTTTTTTGATGACAAGTTCATCATTCATCATCAAACCATCCAAAGCCAGTTGTTCACCTTTACTGAGGTTGTGGATAGGAAAACTTCTCATTTTCGCTAAATCCTCAAGATCTCTTACCACAGTATCAACAAATGTTTGAATTGTGGGATAGCCACTGATGCTCGGGCAAAATTAACTTTTAATCGCAAGATCACTTTTTGGTGTCCCCAACTGTATTTCTTCTGTATTACTCTCCTCCAAGAGGTCATTTAAAATACTAAGTGCATTAGCATCTCTCTCCTCATTTCTTTTTGCCTGCATAGTAGGGGAATTCATATACTTATAGACTTAAGTAAAAGATGTTAATCTGGCGAACAGATTAACATCTTTTACTGTTTCAAAAAGATCGAACTCAGGTGTGGGTACAAAGGTAAGGCCCTTAGAGAGGACAGAATATTCGTTATCACTTAGAGCATAGTTTGTCAGATTTATGATACGCATCGTGTCAATAAGTTCATCGTTTACATCTACCACTCCTCCTCCTTCCTCCTCCATTGATGGGCCTTGTACCCCCATCTGTCCCTGTTCCTCAGTTGTCTTGGTGTTTCTGGGGACGTGGGATTTAGCTTTTTTGGTTGCCCCCTGCCCCGTGGCTTTTTTGGTTTTACTGGTCTCTCCCCAGATTTTTCAGTTTCTGATTCTGTGTCAGTGGTGGTCTCGTCACCAGATGACACAGGGTCGCGTGGGGTCTGATCTTTTATCGGTGTCTTTTTCCAGTTATACACGGGTTACCTAATTCTAAGGAGCACCTGTAGCTGCCGATGACAGGCAAGGGAAGTAAGGGAGAAGTGACAGCTGGGCCAGCCAGAACACTAGCAGTACAGTTTGGTGGGGGTTTGTAGGTTCATTGAAGGTGAAGTCTAGGGTGCCAGGATATCTGTGCATATAGGCTCCTGTAAGGTAAATCCGGGCCTGTCTAAATGTCATGAGATTGATACAACTTCCAGAGAAGTCCAGAGTGATCCAGAGATCACCCTATAAAGAAAAGATACTGCACATAATGCCTGAATCCAGCAGAATAATAAAAACACCAGTGTGAGCACCACACTTCAAACAGGGACGTGTCCACTCCAGGAAAATGTTACTTTATGGGAATGTAAGCCCTTTCCCATGAGCAGGTTGTACTCACCATGTACCCACTTGTCACAATGCTCTTCAGCCCCCCTACGATCTGGGCAAGGATCTTCCTTAAAACCTCAAAGGATGAGAAAGGAACTTTCATAGTGTAAAACTGCTTTTTATTATTAAAAGCCTACCAATAAAAATGCTCATACAGTGTATAAAAAGAGAACAAGCTTATCTGAACAGGTGCTGCCATCTGCCGTGGTCAGATCATGCAACCAGCCTCAAGTTACACCACACACTTCCCTCTACCTCCGGGTACTTGCGTCCATGTATATCCAAGCTCCGACCTATGCGTTTTGTCACATGGTAGTCCCCTTTGAGTCCTGTTGGGATGAAAAAAGATACAGAAAAATGTACATTTTAAAAAGTAAAGGTAAATACTATATTAGCATGCAGTAGGATGCGAAAGTTTGGGCAACCTTGTTACTCGTCATGATTTTCCTGTATAAATCGTTGGTTGTTACAATAAAAATTGTCAGTTAAATATATCATATAGGAGACACACACAGTGATATTTGAGAAGTGAAATGAAGTTTATTGGATTTACAGAAAGTGTGCAATAATTGTTTAAAGTGAATAGGAACCGCATTTAAAAAAAAATGAAGCAAATACTTACCTAAGGAGAGGGAAGGATCTGGGTCGTATAGAGCCTTCCGTCTCCTCTCTCGGTGCTCTCTATCCTGTGCTGGCTCCCCCCCATTTCAATCCCCCACCGAAAGGGTATTTGAAAGTCTTCGGGAGCCGTGTCCTCCCGAAGACGTGCGGCTCCATACTGCACAGGCGTGAGCGTGCAAGAGAGCGTGCTTGCGCAGGCGCAGTACAGGGCCGCCCTTCTTCAGGAGCACTCGGGCCCCCTGAAGACTTCTGAAGCCTCCTTCGGCCGGGTAAAGCAGTATTTGACTAATTTAGTCAAATACTGCTACCGGGCGAGCCAGCACCGGAACGAGGGGACCAGGAGAGGAGCGGGAAGGCTCTATACGACCCAGAGCCTTTCCTCTCCTTGGGTAAGTATCTGTCTCATTTTTTTTAAATGCAGTTCCCATTCACTTTAAACAAAAATAGGCAGGTGCATACATTTGGGTACCACAAAAAAAAAAATGAAATCAATATTTGGTAGATCCTCCTTTTGCAGAAATTATAGCCTCTAAACGCTTCCTGTAGGTCCTAATGAGAGTCTGGATTCTGCTTGAAGGTATTTTGGACCATTCCTCTTTACAAAACATCTCTAGTTCATTCAGGTTTGATGGCTTTCGACTCCGAGCATGGACAGCTCTTTAACTCACACCACAGATTTTCAATTACTGTATATTCAGGTCTGGGGACTGAGATGGCCATTCCAGAACGTTGTACTTGTTCCTCTGCATGAATGCCTTCATGGATTTTGAGCAGTGTTTAGGATCGTTGTCTTGTTGAAAGATCCAGCCCTGGCTCAGCTTCAGTGTTGTTACTGATTCGTGGACATTGGTCTCCAGAATCTGCTGATACTGAGTGGAATCCATGCGTCCCTCAACTTTGACAAGATTCCCAGTTTCTGCACTGGCCTCACAGCCCCACAGCATGATGGAACCACCACCATAGTTTACTGTAGGTAACAGGTGTTTTTCTTGGACTGCTGTGTTCATTTTCCTCCATGCATAACGCCCCTTGTTATGCCCAAATAACTCAATTTTAGTTTCATCAGTCCACAGCACCTTATTCCAAAATGAAGCTGGCTTGTCCAAATGTGCTTTAGCATACCTCAAGCGGCTCTGTTTGTGCTGTGGGGGGAGAAAAGGCTTCCTCTGCATCACTCTCGCTTACAGCATCTCCTTGTGTAAAGTGTGTAGAATGGTTGAACGATGCACAGTGACTCCATCTGCAGCAAGATGATGTTGTAGGTCTTTGGTGCTGGTCTGTGGGTTGACTGTTCTCATAATTCGTTGCTTCTGTTTATCTAAGATTTTTCTTGGTCTGCCACTTCCAGCCTTAACTTGAACTGAGCCTGTGGTCTTCCATTTCCTCAATATCTTCCTAACTGTGGAAACAGACAGCTGAAATATCTGAGACAGCTTTTTGTATCCTTTCCCTAAACCATCATGGTGAACAATATTTGTCTTCAGGTCATTTGATTGTTTTACTTTTCTTTTAAGAGTAGCAACATGGGGGATGTTACTACTCTTAAAAGAAAATTAAAAGAGGTTGGAAACTTACAATTAACCCCCTTAAATACTTTTTCTAATATTTGGATTCATCAAGCTTACAAAGCCAATTTAAGTTCCAATGATTAGTTCTAAAGGTTTGGGAATCAATAAAATGACAACAGTGTCCAAATGTATGCACCTGCCTAATTTTATTCAAACAATTATTGTGCACTTTCTGTTAATTCAATAAACTTAATGTCACTTCTCAAATATCACTGTGTGTGTCGCCCATATGATATATTTAACTGAAATTTTTTTATTGTAACAACCAATGATTTATACAGGAAAACCATGATGATTAACCCATTCGTGTTCCGTCATTTTCACTTGAGAAATGTTCACCTCCCATTCATTAGCCTATAACTTTATCACTACTTATCACAATGAACTGATCTATATCTTGTTTTTTCCACCACCAATTAGGCTTTCTTTGGGGGGTACATTTTGCTAAGAGCTACTTTACTGTAAATGCATTTTAACAGGAAGAATAAGAAAAAAACTGAAAAAATTGATTATTTCTCAATTTTCAGCCATTATAGTTTTAAAATAATACATGCCTCCATAATTAAAACTCACGTATTGTATTTGCCCATATGTCCCGGTTATTACACCGTTAAAATTATGTCCCTATCACAATGAAATAATGGTGCATTTTTTCCGTTTTGCATCTATCACTATTTACAAGTTTAAAATAATAAAAATATAGAAATATTTCATCTTTACATTGATATTTAAAAAGTTTAGACCCTTAGGTAAATATTTACATGTTTGTTTTTTTTATTGTATTGTTTTTTTTTATATTAAACATTTTATTTGGGTAGTTTTGGGAGGGTGGGAGGTAAACAATGGGCTCGATTCACAAAGCGGTGATAACCCAGTTATCACGCCTAAAAGACTTTAGGCGTGATGACCTTTTCACCACTGAGTTATCACCGATTTTTCCTGCTCTTCGCGCGAAGTTACCGCGCGTAAGCGCGTTCGCGCGTACGCGCGTGAGAGCGCGCGCAAAGTCCCATAGGGCTTAATGGGAGCTTCGCGCGAAGCGTCGGGTGTTGCGCGCGCACTTACGCGCGTACGCGCGTACGCGCGCACGCGCGGCAACTTCGCGCGAGTTTCTACTTATCATGCCTAAAGTGACTTTAGGCGTGATAAGGGCCTTTTCACCACGGTGCTAACACTTTGCACCGCTTGGTGAATCGAGCCCAATATGTTTATAATATAAATGTGTGTTGATTTTCATTTTTTTTTACTTTTAGTTGTAGTATTACTTTTTGGCCACAAGATGGCAGCCATGAGTTTGTTTACATGACGTCACTCTAAGCGTAACACATGCTTAGAGCAACGCATAGGGGAGGTATCAGCCAGAAAAGGCGCAGCTTCCGAGAGAAGCTGTCGCTTTTTCAGCGGGGGAGAGGAATCAGTGATCGGGCTCCATAACCCGATTCACTGATTGCCTGGCTAACGAACCGCGGGCCGGTAAATCGGCCGCGGGAGCGTGCGGCAGCGCGCATGGTTCCTGGACGTAGTTTCTACGTCCAGGAATCAAAATAGGTTAACAAGGTTGTCCAAACTTTTGCATCCCACTGTAAATATATCAGCTTCTTTACCCCTCTCACTTCAAGTGTGCTTTAATTTGAAGCACATGAACACTTGAATCTCTTTTTAATGTTACAGAAATAGTCCCTTTAATGGCAGTTGCCACTGTCAATGTTGGGAGCAAACTTTGATACCTCTCACATAAAAGTTTTAATCTAACCAATTAAGCCTTTTGGACGTAGCTGCTACGTCCAAAAGGCTGCTGCCGCACGCTCCCATGGCAGTTCGCACACGCTCCCATGCCGCCACCTGCTAACCCGGAGATCAATGAATGGGAACACAGTTCCCATTCATTGATCTAAGTCCCCGTTAGAAAGACCGACGTTTTCTGAAGAAAAAAAAAGTTTCACGTCCTCTCTTCACTTCCTGTAAGTGTGATCTCACGCTTACAGGACGGAAAAAAAATGAGGCCGTCTTGTGGCCAAATAGTAAAACTACATCTACATACATCTTTTATTAATTAGTACACAATCAATTACATTTAAAATTAACTGTTTACCTCTCACACTCCAAAAAATACCCAAATATAATTTTTAATAAAAAAAAATAAAAAAAATAAAAAAACAAAACAAAACAGAAATAATTACCTAAGGGTTTGAACTTTTTAAATATGCATGTCAAGAGGGTATATTACTATTATTTGTAAAATTATAAGCTTGTAAATAGTGATGGACGCAAAACTAAAAAAATGCACCTTTATTTCCAAATAAAATATTGGCGCCATACATTGTGATAGGGACATAATTTAAATGGTGTAATAATCGGGACAAATAAAATATGCTGGTTTGAACCCTCCTGGTGGCTGGCGGTAACCCCGACCTACACTCGGGGTAGCCGCCGCAGAGGATTTCTCTGCCCCAGGAGGGATTTTTTGAATAAAACTTGTTGTATCCTTTGTAGCTAGCACTTCGCTAGCTACCACTGTCCCCCAAGTCCCTCAGCTCTTTTTTGATCGCCCCCCATCGCCACCGTTATACGTACTCCCCGCGGATCCCACGATGGCACAACCCCTCCAATCAGCTCTAGGCTTCGCTATGGGGAGGATCGGGATTGCGCATGACGTCATGACGATCATCGCAATAGCGACGACTGAAGCTCATTGGGGAAGCTGCGGCTCTCACGGGATTGCGGCTAGGTAACGTATAGTGGTGGCGATCGGGGGGGGGGGATATAGACGGGTTCGGGGGGGACTTGGGGAACAATGGTAGCTAGCCTAGTACTAGCTACAAAGGATACAACTACTTTAATTTAAAAAATCCCTCCCGCGGACGCAGCCTCAGAAACTGCGTACCGCCAGGGAGGTTAATTATGGTAGCATGTATTATTTTAAACCTTTAAAGGGCGAAACTGAGAAATAACAAATTTTTCCATTTTTTCTTAATATTCCTGTTGAAATGCATTTAGAAAAAAATAGTTCTTAGCAAAATGTACCACCCAAAGAAAGCCTAATTGGTGGTGGAAAAAACAAGATATAGATCATTTCATTGTGATAAGTAGTGATAAAGTTAATGACAAATGAATGGGAGGTGAAAATTACTCAGATGCATAAGGTGAAAAAACACTGAAGGCTGAAGTGGTTAAAACACTGTACAATAACTGTGTTTTTAAATGGACATCAAAATAAAATAAGCAAGATTTAAAAATGTTTGCCATTGACCCTCGCAATTCAAATCTGACGCAGGTGATCAAACTGAGCAGCTGAACAGAAAGTGCGAAGTGGGTGTGTCTAGAGATGAACATCAATTTTCAATAATCTGCCATGCCTGTGCAAGTAAACCAGCTCTGCTCTCTTGAGATCTAAAATCAATATTTTGCTTTTGCAGGGGTACAAGGTCGCTCCTTCTGGCAGAGTGATGAACCTCACCCAAAATCTGACCATGCTTTTTGGACTGTTTTAGAAAATGCATACTCCATGATAAAAGTTGCAGCAGATGTGGATTATGTGGAGATTGCAAAAGAGTAAGTAATGATAATTTATGTACAGCAGTAACTTTTTTTTGTCATCACTGTATGTTGCTGCTGATAGAAGACAGACTGCTCATACAGTTCAATTCAAAGCCTGTCTCCTAACATTAAACAGCACCTTCAGTGGTGGGCAGGATTGGCTGCAGGCCATAATCTGTGAAATTCCCAGTTTATAAGCACTGACTTTCATCGTAGCTGTAGAGAAAAATACATGTCCCTACTTTACTGAAGTACATTATTAATCTCACTTTGTTGACAACGATAACTATTCCCGAATTCTGGATCTGTCTATTAGTTTCTGTTTCTCTTCCTGGGCTAGGTGCACCCCCGAGAGTAACTTTATAGAAGTGAAAAAGCGTTTGGCGCACCTCCAAAAACAGGCCTTCGGGGGTTGTGTTAGTACACATTATTCCCTGTCTGGCATTCGGCCAAGCAGGAAGTGATGCATGTTTGTGGTCACTTCCTGCTTTGGGTATGCGGAAGTGCACGGAAGCGTATTACAAAAATACGCTTCTGCGCATGCGCACCGCAGCATCGTAACGCCAACGTGGTTAAAGAACCCTGCGTCGCCATAGACTAATATGACTTCTGGGCTGACGCAGGTCGCCGCACGGTAACGCAGGTTTGCGTTAGCGTTAAATTAAGCACTTCTGGCGCAGTGTGCCGCAACGTGGGAAGTATGAACTTCCCCATAGACTTTCATTGGGCTGCGGTAGCAGTGTGGCAATTTGACAGGGTAAGCTTACTTCAGAAGCTTACCCTGCCCCCCTCCACCTCTCCATTCCAGCGCTGAGATCTCCCTGAAGCTCCTCGACAAGGGCTAGTCAATGGGCTCATAGCCGCACCCCACAGGCACTGGTTGACTGCTTGCTCAATAGTATAGAGCCGCTCAGGCCTGGCTTTTTCCGCTGAGCATGACTGACTCTGAACTATTGTGCAAGTATGAGCTGTCCTGTGCCTGCACAATGTGGCCCCACGAGTTGACGGATGGAAGCACACCTGCAAACTTCCAGATGATGATTTCCTAAGTCACAGGTGATATCAAACGTGTTACATTGTGAAACTTCTTGGCAGCTGGGTATCTAGACAGCAGCTCATTCCTTGAGAATCAGAGCTCAGCAACTCCACCGAGGGACCAATGCTGTGACAGTATGTGGCAGTCTGAAAGCCTCACCCAATTCCCAACCTGAAGCAGCAGGGGACCTGTGATCATTTCATTGAATATATATTTAGTCAGTTTAGGCATGGGGCTAATTTATTACAATTTAGGAGTCCTCCCAATATACTGTGGTGGTCTATAGTTGCTTCTGGAGTCATACTACCATGGTGCTGAAGAGTCAATGTGATATCGTCCTAATTACCTAAAACAGCAGCTGTCTTTGCTAAAAACAAACCCTCAAATTTTTATGTTCATTCTTTCAGCCAATATAGAAATTTCCTCCTTTAGACATTTTGATTAGAGATCTAATATCTTCTAAGAATATATTGTTTTTATACTGTATGTTGTTAACTGCATACAAACTTTTTTTTTCTTTTTCCTACCAGGTATCAATTGAGAGAGAAGCTGGACGCTGCTAAAACCAGTTTTGATAAAGTGGAAACAGTAATGGAAGATTACTTTGATGAAATCTGGAAGAAATATGATGAGAAGCTTACCCAAAACTTCCCAGCTTTCAGGACAAAGGTTTATCCACACTTGGATGATTTTCAAGAAAAAGTAGGAGACGAGATATCAAAAGCTTTCATTAGTGTCGTGCCCGTTACATCTGAACTTGCACATGGTATGAAAACACAGTGGGATATATTTTGTGAGCATCTGAAAGAGATAGCAGAAAAAGCCAGAGACAAGCTCCGTGAAGATATGGATGACCTCCGCGGAAAGGTTCAGCCTCATGCTGAAGAGGTCAAAGCAGAGTATGAAAAATATAAAGAAGGTGTGAAGGAAGGATTTGATGAAAAACTCCAGAAGTGGAAGCATGAGGTAGATAAGGAATACGAGAAAGTAAGGGAACACTTGAAGCCCTATGCAGAGAGAGTTCAGTCTGAAGTGTCTCCACGTGCCAAAGAGCTGTACGACAACCTACAGAAACTGCTGAAAGCTTATTTTAAACAAGATTAATCATAAATGCGATGATTTCATTTATTGTTAATTTTGTTCTTTTCATGGACTAAAGTCCATAAAATGTTACGAGAAATTATTTGCATCTTAATGATCATCACTAGTAGCAATATATCTGCCTAAAGGCAAATTATGCATGCCCCTTAATGAGTTGCTAGACGAAACATACCGGGCGGAGCTCGCGAGGCAGTGACGTGGAGGTGTATCTGGAGGACCTGCTTATCCTGTGAGACGGATGCCTAAGTGTTTTAACAAAGCTCTTTGTAGGCTGAAGCCAATGTCAGTGTGCCACTGTTCATTTTTAATATGTAATAAAATGTTTTCCTCTTTATGTATTTTCTGGAGTTTTAGATAAGTTGTGTGGACTGTATGTATGCACTGAGTTTGGCTTGCTGGCGTGTGGATCGAGTCAACCCTAGCCGCTGATCAGTGAAAACGGGTGGAGAGGGCGAAAGGATAGCCTGTGAGACCGGAAGGTTATGCATATATGCATATGCTTTTACGGTCTGAAAAATGGTAGGCAACAGGCACTAGTGAGCTCACACTAGCATGGCATGAAGTTGCTAGTGATTGGGCATGCAAGGTGTTGTAGACACTACACTTTGAGAGGAGTTTATGGGGGAGGAATATTAAAAATATATTGTCTGAAGCAACAATACACGATTGTGTGTTTTTGTTTGGCATCTGAGGAAAGGAGTTTTCTACAAAGACAACTCTTCAGAGAATTATGCAGGAGAACAGAGGCGCCAAAAGGATAAAAGGAAGCTAAATGAGCTTAAAAACCAAATTCTTGGTAAATAGAGGAGGTAGTGGTGGACTTATCTCCTCCAAGTAGACACAAAACGACTGTAGTAAAGACAGTCAATATATTTTATTTATGAACTCCAAATATGCAACGCGTTTCACAGGTTTGATCCCGCTTCATCAGGCAATAACAACGGAGCAATAGCATATGTGGTCAGTAGAAGAGCCAGGCACCTCTGAGGGTGGGTGGGTGGAGGGTTGAACCCCCTTTTTCTCATCTACAGAGAGCGACTTCTTATTCCTGAGTGGGGTCAGGAAAATCTCCCCACCTCCCTTTACAGTGGCTGCCTAATGGTAACCCTGGTTTGTGAGTATTAATATTTACTCTATCTAGTAACCATTTACCAGTACATATTACACTATTGGGGCTCTTGGTGTTCCTTGTTTTAACTCGTCAGAGAAACTCTACATAAAATGTTGTTTAGATATTGTATAGTAAGCCTGAACTTGTATTATAAAAATATACTGTTCAGCAATAGTACACCGTGATATGTACTGTGTGTATATATTTTCTGTGTGTTTCTGAAAATGTATTCCCTTGGGAGGTGTTGTGAATCAGTACTGTGGGGAGGTTTCCTTTACAGTTGTTTTTAATAACATAGGAGTGCACTCTCAATCCATCGTATATCATGGCCAAATTGGCTGCCAATCTCATGAGAATCTTGTTAAAGAGGAACTCCAGTGAAAACAATGTAATGGAAAAAGTGCTTCATTTTTACAATAGTTATTTATAAATGATTTTGTCAGTGTTTGCTCATTGTAAAATTTTTCCTCTCCCCGATTTACATTTTGACATTTATCACATGGCAACCTCTTTACTGCTGGCAGGTGACGTCTGTGGAAGGGGGTGCTGCTTTTTTGGCATTTAGAAACAGCTGTCACTTCTCACAATGCAACAAGGCTCCCACAGCGTAATGTCAGCACCCTAGTGCTGACATCACACTGTGGGAGGGGTTTCACCCCAATTTCAGCCATACAAAGCCTCCTGATGATCCATTTGAGAAAAGTAAAAGATTTATCATGGGAAAGGGGATAAAAGGTGTCAGCTACTGATTGGGATGAAGTTCAATCCTTGGTTACGGTTTCTCTCTAAGCCGTTTATTAAAGAGTGATCACATTTTACGATATAGCAATTGGTGCTATGATTGCTGTACTGTTCTAACCATAAGGGGCTGATCCACAGTTCCATTCACTTGACTGGAGTACCATACTTTTCCAAGTAGAGACAAGCGCTACAACCTAAACCTTTAACCTTTTGCTGACCGCGTCACGCCGATGGGCGTGGCCGCGGCGGCAGCCCCAGGACCGCCTAACGCCAATTGGCGTAAAGTCCTGGGGCTCTGTTTAGCAGGAGATCGCACGCAGGCTGCGCGCGCATCTCCTGCTTGGTGGGCGGAGCTGAGCTCCGCCTTCAGTCTCGGAAGACTGTTACACGGCGAAAGTGCCATCAGCAGCAGCGCTGTACTGGGGACAGCCGTGTGACACGGCTGTCCCCCTAGGGGAGAAGAGAGCGATCGGCTCTCACAGGCAGAAGCCTATGACAGCCGATCGCCATGATTGGCCGGCTGGGGGGAGGGAGGGGATTTAGTTAAAAAAATAAAAAAAAATAGTAAAAAATATTTAAAAAGACACAAATAAATATTTATTTAAAAAAAAATAAACACAGGGGGGACGATCAGGCCCCACCAACATAGATCTCTGTTGGTGGGGAGAAAAGGGGGGGGATCACTTGTGTGCAGAGTTGTACGGCCCTGCAGCTTGTCCTTAAAGCTGCAGTGGCCAATTAAACAAAAAATTGCCTGGTCACTTGGGGGGTTTAACACCATGGTCCTCAAGAGGTTAAAAATAGTACCAACACACAGGTCCTAAGTTGGAGCTGTTCCTTCAATATTCAGTCTTCAACACTTTTCAGAGAAGGTAGGGCATACACAACCATTCAAAGTGAATGAACACCAATATTAGCATATGAATGAGTCCCAATCCAAGTAACAGTCCTCCTGTGGTTTAACAGCTTTTATGGTCTTCCAAACAACTGCTTTTCTCAAAACTGATTCCACCACCACACCTCCAGGAAACAAGCACACACACAGACACATAGCAGCTGCCTGCAGCACACACTCTGACTGTCACACAAATGACATCAAGCTAATCAATGATTTAACAATAGTGTAGTGATAGTGAAGGGGTTAATCACTGAACAGCTTTCAGTTTATCACTGCTAGGCCAGCAGCACTTCAGCACACACTCTGACTGTCATACAATGACATCAATCAAGCTAATTAATGATTTAACAATAGTGTAGTGATAGTAGTGAAGGGGTTAATCACTGAACAGCTTATCACTGTTTACAGCCCTTGCTACTAGGCCCAGCAGCACTGGAGCACACACTCTGACTGTCACACTATGACATCAATCAAGCTAATTAACGATTTAACAATAGTGTAGTGATAGTAAAGGGGTTAATCACTGAACAGCTTTAGGTTTATAGCTGTGTACAGCCCTTCCTATGCCACCAGCACTGGAGCATATGTCTCATCATGGCAGCCCTCCTTATAATACAGGGGGGCTGGCCAGTGTTCATTTCTGTGATTGGGTGCCAGGGTTTAGGCTGAGAGCCCTCTAATTGGCTCAATAAGGTCAGGTGGGGCTGGCCAGGGTTCCCCTCTGTGATTGATTGCTAGGGCTTCTGCTGGGAGCCCTCTGATTGGCTCCAGGACGACATCTCCTTAGCTCAGGGCAGGGCCGAGACAGAGGCAAGAGAGGCTCCAGCCTCTGGGCGCAGTGTAGGGGGGGGGGGGGGGCACAACTCGCTCAGCTATTATTCCTCTATTGTGTTTGAAGCAGAGAGAAATCAGAAAAGGGGATCCATGGCAGTGACTGCACGCCAGATAACTAGAGATTAAGGTGTTGGGGGCCCTGGAGTGCCTCTAAGTCTAATAGCAATCAGTGTGTGATGGCTGGGGTGGGAGGGATCAAGGGGCGCACTTTGGTGTCTCAGCCTTGGGTACTGGAGGACCTTGTCCCAGCTCTGCCTTAGTTACAGTATTTCAGATTCGGATATCTGCAATATCCACGGATATCCACATTATGCGGCCAAATATCCGCATATAGCTATCCGGATTTGGGCCCAGGTATCCGGAATCCGAATCTGGTCAGATAGCGTAAAAAACTTTGAATATCCGGAATCCGGATGAGCAGCCCTGGTTCTGGGCATGCATTCTTGCAAAATGATGCTCATGTATGACTGGTAGTTGTCAAGACTGCATAACACTGTCCCGTTCTCGGCTGCTGTGCCCACCTGGGCAGGAGTCACAAACGGGGGACAGGGCAGAGCAATGAAGAGAAGCCCATCCAAAGCAGAGAACAGGTAAGTAGCAAACATCCTGTCAAGGCCTTCTTCGGATGTTCTGTTGTAATTATGGCATCTGAATGTCATTTTTTTTTATATTTGCTAAAAAATCTATGTATCTTTTTCGAATGTTGAATCTACCTATAGCTGTGTGCTCTAACATATTGTCAGTATACAGGAACAAAGTCTGAAGAAGGCTTATTAGCAGAAACACAGAAGGGGGAAAGAGGCACCCAAGGTGTAATAAATTTTAGTTAAAAACAGATAAAAAAAGAAAAGAGATGAGGTGGCTTACCTCAAAGAAGACAAATTCATATGATATGGAAATAAACCGAGGTGTAAAAAAAATATAAGTAGCAAGCAAATGTATATATATATATATATACTAGCCGACCCGCGGCGTAGCATACGCCGCATAAGAGGGTAGAGGGCAGGAAAGGGGTATTGGGCACAGCAGCGGGGAGGGGGGGTTGGACCCTCCCTCAACTGGGTCCCCCATGTGTGCACTACCTCCAGCTTAAGCTCAGCAGGAACCCCCCCCCCCCCTCACCCGGGAACCCCATGCGCGCTTCCCCTCCTGCTTAAGCACAGTAGCAGCCGCCACTATTAGTAAGAGGCAGTGGGCAGGGATGACTCACCTCTTCCATGTTCCATCGTGCATTCCACTGTCGTCACTTCCTGCAATGCCGCACACTGTATTGGTGTAATTTGCCTTTTTAACCTGCCTGGCGTTCTATTAAGATCGCCAGGCAGGCTGCGGGAGGGTTTTTTTTTAATAAAAAAAAAACTATTTCATGCAGCCAACTGAAAGTTGGCTGCATGAAAGCCCACTAGAGGGCGCTCCGGAGGCGATCTTCCGATCGCCTCCGGCGCCCAGAATAAACAAGGAAGGCCGCAATGAGCGGCCTTCCTTGTTTTGCTTATATCGTCGCCATAGCGACGAGCGGAGTGACGTCATCGACGTCAGCCGACGTCGTGACGTCAGCCGCCTCCGATCCAGCCCTTAGCGCTGGCCGGAACTTTTTGTTCCGGCTGCGCAGGGCTCAGGCGGCTAGGGGGGCCCTCTTTCGCCGCTGCTCGCGGCGAATCGCCGCAGAGCGGCGGCGATCAGGCAGCACACGCGGCTGGCAGAGTGCCGGCTGCGTGTGCTGCTTTTTATTTCAGCCAAATCGGCCCAGCAGGGCCTGAGCGGCAGCCTCCGGCGGTACTGGACGAGCTGTGCTCGTCCAGACCGCCCAGCAGGTTAAAACAGAAGGAAATCTGCAATAATTCAGCTATAAGTGAACATTTGTGGTTACCCACAATGCACTGCTACTAAATATGCAAATTACCCCTTTCCCGCCTTGGTAAGCCAAGCAAGCATCCAGAGCCACAGGTCTATAGCAAGCATACAGCTTTAAATTTTACACAGTCATATCAAACCCACATATAGACAGCCTGTTTCAGACTTTTGGTCCTCATCAGTACATGGCAGGTATTGCTACGGCTGTATGAGATAGGGCTTGAACCAGTACAACAGAGTAACCAAGCAGCTCAGGGTGACCCAAACCACTCGGAATGTATAGGGGGATAAAAGGGACCAAAAAGACCTCCTACTAAAAAAAGCAAAGCTTGGTGTAATTTGCCTTCCTAAAACAGAAGGAAATATGCAATAACTCATCTATAAGTGAACATTTGTGGTTACCCACAATGCACTGCTACTAAATATGCAAATAATTACTTTTCACCCTTAGTAAGCCAAGCAAGCATCCAGAACCACTGGTGTATAGCAAACCTATAGCTTTAAATTTTACACAGCCATATCAAACCCACATGTGACAGTCTGTTTCAGACTTTTGGTCTTCATCTGTACATGGCAAGGATTGATATGGCTGTATGAGATAGAGCTTGGACCAGTACAACAGAGTAACCAAGCAGCTCAGGGTGACCCAAACCACTTGGAATGTATAGGGGGATAAAAGGGACCCAAAAGACCTCCTACTAAAAAAAGCAAAGCTTGGTGTAATTTGCCTTCCTAAAACAGAAGATAATATGCAATAATTCAGCTATAAGTGAACATTTGTGGTTACCCACAATGCACTGCTACTAAATATGCAAATAAATCATTTTCACCCTTAGTAAGCTAAGCAAGCATCCAGAACCACTGGTTATAGCAAGCCTATAGCTTTTAATGTTTGACTTTTGGTGCGCATCAGTACATAGCAGGGATTGATAAGGCTGTATGAGATAGGGCTTGGACCAGTACAACAGAGTAACCAAGCAGCTCAGGGTGACCAAAACTACTAAGAATGTATAGGAGGATAAAAGAGACCAAAAAGCCCTCCTACTAAAAAAAGCAAAGCTTGGTGTAATTTGCCTTCTTAAAACAGAAGCAAATCTGCAATAATTCAGCTATAAGTGAACATTTGTGGTTACCCACAATGCACTGCTACTGAATATGCAAATTATCCCTCTTTGCCCTTGGTTTGATATGACACTACTTCTTCTTCTTGCTTGGACCAGCCCCTTCTTCTTGCTTCGACCAGGCCTGGGGGCAGGGCGCTACTTCTTCTTGCTTGAAGGTTGAGGCACTTACTCTATTATATATATAGATATATATACACTCCGAAGGGTGAAAACAACGCGTCTTGCAGGTGTGGCCCCGCTTCATCAGGCAATGGGGATGGAGCATACAGCAACAAGTATCTATGACTCAGCCTAGCGCCTCTGACATTTTTGTGAGTATAACTTTACACACTTGCCTTTCATTACCCACATCAATCCAGTACATACTGCACTATATTGGGCTCTCGGCGTTCTCTCTCGTTTTCTCATTGAAAATTCACATGATAAATCATGAATGTTTAATATGCACTGGCAATGGTTTTTTCGTGGGTATATGTTCACTTCCTCAAGCCAAATTAAGTGCCAAAGGGTGCTGTGAGCCAAAAAAGAAAGGTGCCTCAGTTTTTGCTCACAGCACCCTTTGGCACTTTATTCCGCCTCAAGAAGTTGGCACAGACCCACAGAAAAGCGTTGCCAGTGCATATTAAAAATTCATGATTTATTGTATGATTTTTTCTTCTTTGAGGTAAGCCACCCCATCTCTTTTTTATCTCTTTTTAACTAAGTTTTATCACATCTTGTGTGTTTATTTCACCTTTTGTGTTCTCCACCCGCTTTTGATAGGGAGATCCATTTGACTCGTTGTGGCTAAGCCACTTCCTTGACCATTTAATTATTTTGTACCAAGAGCGTCAACCAGTATGGATACCCGAGTGGAGTCAGGTTTATTCATCTCCACCTGTCTGCGGTGGTTGGTTGCTCGTCTGAAATTGTGACTACCACAATTTCACAACCATTACCTATCACCAATTTTTGTGACATACTGCTCCATTGGGGCTGCCGTTGTCTCTGTGCTTTTTCTTTTCAGGGTGCTTTTTGATCACCCTCCTCTACTTATTAGCAAAGCTTGGTGTATTTGCCTTCTTAAAACAGAAGGAAATCTGCAATCATTCAGCTATAAGTGAACATTTGTGGTTACCCACAATGCACTACTACTGAATATGCAAATTATCCCTTTTTGCCCTTGGCAAGCCAAGCAAGCATCCAGAACCGCTGGTGTATAGCAAGCCTATAGCTTCAAATTTTACACAGCCATATCAAACCCACATGTAGACAGCCTGTTTTGGACTTTTGGTCCTCATCAGTACATGGCAGGGATTGATAAGGCTGTATGAGATACACCAGCGGTTCTGGATGCTTGCTTGGCTTACCAAGGACGAAAAGGGATAATTTGCATATTCAGTAGTAGTGCATTGTGGGTAACCACAAATGTTTTGTTCACTTATAGCTGAATTATTGCAGATTTCCTGCTGTTTTAAGAAGGAAAATACACCAAGCTTTGCTTTTTTTAGTAGGAGGGCTTTTTGGTCCCTTTTATCCCCCTATACATTCCTAGTAGTTGTGGTCACCCTGAGCTGCTTGGTTACTCTGTTGTACTGGTTCAAGCCCTATCTCATACAGCCTTATCAATCCCTGCCATGTACTGATGAGGACCAAAAGTCTGAAACAGGCTGTCTACATGTGGGTTTGGTATGGCTGTGTAAAATTTAAAGCTATAGGCTTGCTATACACCAGTGTTTCTGGATGCTTGCTCGGCTTACCAAGGGCGAAAAGGGATAATTTGCCTATTCAGTAGTAGTGCATTGTGGGTAACCACAAATGTTCACTTATAGCTGAATTATTGCAGATTTCCTTCTATTTTAAGAAGGCAAATACACCAAGCTTTGCTTTTTTTAGTAGGAGGACTTTTTGGTCCCTTTTATCCCCCTATACTTCCTAATAGTTTGGATCACCCTGAGCTGCTTGGTTACTCTGTTCTACTTATTAGCAGAAAGCTTACTCTTTCTTTTAAGTCTTTTAAGTGTTAATGGTATCGTCCTGATTCAAAACTTTCTGCTTCTGCCGATAGCTAAGACAGTACAATGCTCTACTGCTAGAGGAAAGTAGAAGGACCCCAAACTGCACAGGCTGGCATAGATGTAATGTCAGCTAAGGTGTTAAACAGTGACAGTTTAGCACTGAAAGGGAAGCAAATAGCACTTTTTTTCCTGTCTTTTATCCTGTTTTTTAATAGCTGAAGGATCTGAAAGACAGACCTTAAAATAAGCAAGGAAAGAGTTAAGCAGAGATCACTGCTGGCTAGCAAGAAAAAACAAAAAAGAAAACATTCATAAATGTAAGTTTAGATAAGAAAGTAATTAACAGCACTGGGATCAGCCTGACAGCTGTAGGAGATGGGGAGTGGAAGCTAGAAGAGCTTGAAGAGTGGAAACTAGAAGAGCTGTTCTATCTGTGAATGCATTAAAACATACCCAAACTTAGTTCTTCTCTCTGCTCCGTTCTGTAAACTCCTGATATTTCTCTCAGCAGATTGTACAGAGGACTGGATTATCAGGTGCTAGCAGATGCTGGCTGTCATAACATACCAGCAGGGGCGTAGCAATAGGGGTTGCAGAGGTTGCGACCGCATCAGGGCCCTTGGGCCAGAGGGGCCCGAAGGACCCTCCCTCCACTACAGTATTAGCTCTCTATTGATCCTGTGCTCATAATAATAACTTTTATAGGTACTTTTAATTGTGGTAATCATTAGCAAACTGTTTCCCATCCCCTTCTTGTACCTCTGACACTGTAGTTTCCATTTGCAGGTTTTGGTGCGCCATATCAATTGTTATGTATAGAGTGGTTGGGGGGGCCCATTGCAAAACTTGCATCGGGGCCCACAGCTCCTTAGCTACGCCACTGCATACCAGGAAGTGAGAGAGATGCAGAGATTGGGAAACTCTGTAATTCAGGCATAGAGCAGCGCAGGACACTGCGCTTTGACATATGATCCTTCACATCTCACGCCAGATCAAAGGAGCACCCGGTACGTGAAAGCAGTGCACATGTTGATTTCTTAACCCATGCAGCTTGGTGCATCAACCCTCATGTCACATGTTGCCTCGGGTACACTTTTAAGGACTACTGTAGGGGTGTCAGGGGAAAATGAGTTGAACTTACCCAGGGCTTCTAGTGGTCCCCCACAGACATCCTGTGCTGGCGCAGCCACTCACCGATGCTCCGGGCCCCGCCTCCAGTTCATTTCTGGAATTTCCGACTTTGAAGTAGGAAAACCACTGTACCTGCATGTCTGTGTCCTCGCTCCCGCTGATGTCACCAAAAGTGTACTGCGCAGGCACAGACCATACTGGGCCTGCGTAATACACTCCTGGTGAAGTCAGCGGGAGGGAGGGCGCGGCTGTGCAGGCACAGTGGTTTTCCGAATTTAAAGTCGGAAATTCCAGAAGTGAACTGGAGGTGGGGCCCGGAGCATCGGTGAGTGGCTGCGCGGGCTCAGGGTGTCTGCTAGGGACCATTAGAAGCCCCGGGTAAGTTCAACTCATTTTCCCCCGACCCCCCATACAGTAGTTCTTTAAGGCATATTTTGAGGATGACCAATTAACCCATTTAACCACTTGAGGACCCACCCTTTACCCCCCCTTAAGGACCAGCGCTGTTTGATGGGATCTGTGCTGGGTGGGCTCTGCAGCCCCCAGCACAGATCAGAGGGCACGCAGAGCGATCAGATCGCCCCCCTTTTTTCCCCCCTATGGGGATGATGTGCAGGGGGGGTCTGATCGCTCCTGCTGGTGGCATGTTGCGGGGTGGGGGGCACCTCAAAGCCCCCCTCCGCGGCGACATTCCCTCCCCCTCCCTCTCCTACCTGCCCCCCCAGTGATCCGGGCTGCACAGGACGCTATCCGTCCTGTGCAGCCAGTGACAGGACGTCCTCTGTCACATGGCGGCGATCCCCGGCCGCTGATTGGCCGGGGATCGCCTATCTGCCTTACGGCGCTGCTGCGCAGCAGCGCCGTTCAATGTAAACAAAGCGGATTATTTCCGCTTGTGTTTACATTTAGCCTGCGAGCCGCCATCGGCGGCCCGCAGGCTATTCACGGAGCCCCCCGCCGTGATTTGACAGGAAGCAGCCGCTCGCGCGAGCGGCTGCTTCCTAATTAATCAGCCTGCAGCTGGCGACGCAGTACTGCGTCGCTGGTCCTGCAGCTGCCACTTTGCCGACGCACGGTATAAGCGTGCGGTCGGCAAGTGGTTAAAGCAGGGGTCCCCAACCTTTTCCGGCCCGGGGACCACTTACTGACCAAATTTTTCTCCGAGGCCCGGCGGGGGGAGGGGGGGGGGGTTATTGCGCGCGCGACCTAGTGGACAGTGTCGTGCGCAGCGGGTTACGGGGGGGAGGGGCTGGGGTGCGGCGGCATAGCTAGCATAGTTGCCTCAGTATAGGGAGTTTAGTTGCCCCAGTATGGCTAGTATAGTTACCCCAGTGTAGCTAGTATAGTGCCCCAGTATAGCTAGTATTGTGACCAGTATAGCTAGTATAGTCCCAGTATGGGTCGGTAGTGCCCTAGTATAGCGCCCAGTATAGCTAATATAGTGTCCAGTATGGGTAGGTAGTGCCCCAGTATAGCTAGTAAAGTGCCCAGTAAGGCTAGTAAAGTGCCCAGCATGGCTAGGCTAGTATAGTTACCCCAGTATAGCTAGTATAGTGCCCCAGTATGGCTAGTAAAGTGCCCAGCATAGCTAGTATGGTTACCCCAGTATGGCTAGTATAGTGCCCCAGCATGGCTAGTATAGTGCCCCAGCATGGCTAGTATAGTGCCCAGCATGGCTAGTACAGTGCCCAGCTATAGCTAGTATAGTGCCCAGCATGGCTAGTATAGTGTCCCAGCATGGCTAGTATAGTGCCCCAGCATGGCTTGTATAGTGCCCCAGCATGGCTAGTATAGTGCCCCAGCATGGCTAGTATAGTGCCCAGCATGGCTAGTATAGTGCCCAGCATGGCTAGTATAGTGCCCCAGCATGGCTAGTATAGTGCCCCAGCATGGCTAGTACAGTGCCCAGCTATAGCTAGTATAGTGCCCAGCATGGCTAGTATAGTGTCCCATATAGGGCCAAGATGACAGACCCGCCGCGGCCCAGCTGGAAACTGCCAACGGAACGGCAGTGGGCCGCGGCCTGGTGGTTGGGGACCCCTGATTTAAAGGACAACTGTAACAAGAGGGATATGGAGGCTGCCATATTTATTTCATTTTAATCCTCTGCCTCTAATACTTATAGCCATAGACCCTGAATAAGCAGGCAGGAGATCAGGTGTTTCTATTATTGTCAAATCTGACAAGATAAGCTGCATGCTTTTTTTCTGGTGTAATCCAGACATTACTGCAGTGCAGCCAAATAGATCAGTAGGGCTGCCAGGCAACTTCATATTCTTCTCACTTGAGTTGTCCTTTAAAGAGAGCCTGAGGTGGGCTCATAAGATTAAAAAAAAATTAGGCTACCTGATCCGGGGGGCTGAGCGGAATTAGGTAGCCGCCGAAAAAAAGCCACACTGGCCCACTTTCACTTTCGTGACCTCTGGATTATGATGCTGGAAAGAGAGATTGATTCTCCCAGCATGCAGGGAGGCGGGAGGAGCGGTAGGGGGCCTGGAAACCCTGCAGGAGCGCCCCTGGTGGCCGTTTTGAACAGGAAAACCCTCTCCTGTGGAGATGATGCACTCTGTACAGCACAGCCCATACGGTAATTGAATGCTCAGACCATGGTTTCTGGATGAACCCGTCATAGTAAAGGGTCAGCAATGGCTGATCTCTGTCCCCCGCTGTTGACATTCATCAAGCAGCTGAAATAAACAGTTCTTCTGCTTCTTTGGAAATACCAAACATTTACTTTGTACTGATTAACCTGGACAGCTGGAAGAGTGCCAATAATTGCTTTGCTAGACCATGACCCTGTACTTGCCCTCGGTCAACACACAAAGAGCTTGGTAAGCAGAATTACTGGAAATTTGGAAATATTCAATACATCTACTACAGAATTATGTTCAAAGATGAGCAAGGCATTATTTCCCCCAGACTTCTTGTATGTCATTAAATATATGGTCAATTATTACATTTACTAACTACAGATGGATAGTGCCTCTCATTTGTAGCTCCTTCTATTCCCCCACATTGTTCAGTTATGACTGCACATCCCACTTCTCTGTCTTTTTATCTCACTGGACTTTTGCCCATCAAGAGGAGGGTGAGCAGAGCATATAAAAATGTCCGAACGATAAGCACAGGAACACTTCTTCCCTGACAGGTAAGATCTCTACTTCACCTATTATCATAATTATCTCATGTTTGATACTAGAATACAAAATATTTTTGGACACTATGCATAGATGTCAAACTTTTCATAGAGTGCTTTATGTGTTTAGCTTCATGAGGACCACAGGTTTATACCCCCCTAGTGACCAAGCGATTTTTTGCATTTCAGCACTTCGCCACTTTAACAGTTTATTGCTCGGCCTACAACTTACCACCCAAATGAATTTTACCTCCTTTTCTTCCCATAAATATAGCAGTGTTTTTGTGGTACCTGATTGCTGCTGTGATTTTTAGAGTTAAATGTCCCCCCCTCCTCCCACATTGGCTCTAGATTGCGATCCATACACTAAGCTCCACTCTCACAGGCATCATCCTATGGGAGGGATTAGAATGTGAGCCAATCAGAGGGACTGCTAAGTAACAGGGCTGTCCCCTGTACAGTGCTGCGCTAGACCAGTGATGAGAACAATGCTCTCAGTTGTCGCTTGGCCTAAGCGATCCACCAGGCAGATTGTTGGCCAAGCAGCCACGGCGGAGGGAGGGGGGATTGTTGTGCTGCCATCAACTCTGATGCAATTGGTGCCAAGTGGTATGGAATCTGTGCCACCTATACATCGTCAGATGTTGCACCGCGGGTAGTGTGGCCAGTTTCATAAAGACTGATGCGTACTGCGACGGGGGAGCAACAAACGAACGGCGGCGGAAAGCGACATAGCGCCCCCTTGTGAAAGGAGCTGTAGGGGTTGTAGCTCCATTGAAAGTTTTTTACATTGTTTGGGGGACTGTATAATTGCACAGGCCTTTGTTGAAAATGTTTGGGATATTTTCAACAAAGCCAATTCTATTTCTATTTCCTGTACCCCATCTCAAGCTCTCCTTTATTGAACATTTTTAACCCTTCTTGTCATCCAATTTGAGCAGAGGCTGGACTTGGTGTTAGAGATTGATAGATTGACCCATGTCATTTCCTCTTCTAGTTACAAATCTTTTGACTATGCAGAATGGTCTACACATAGAACACATAATTCTTTTCATTAATGTTTTTTTCCCCTTATTCCAATTATCTTAATATAAATCCTGGAATTGTTCTGGTTTTCCTTTTAGTATTTCTAGTTAACTGTTTAGTTCATTTTCATATAACTTCTGTTATTATGTCACTTATCAAACTAATTATGTCATGCATCTTTACTAATTATCTGAAATTATGGAGTTATATGGTTTCCTATGAATCATTGACATTATTATTTAGTATTTATATAGCGCCAACATCTTCCACAGCAATGTACAGAGTATATTGTCTTGTCCCTTAACTGTGAGGGGCTCCCAATCTAATCCCTACCACAATCATACAGTATCCCATATGCAATTAACTTTTTCTCCTGAGTTATCCCCCAGGAGATAATTTTGATATTTTCTTAAATCACTTTTTCAACATTTTACAATTGAAAAGGTTCCCAAAAGGTAGTGAAAAAGAACTATCAAAAATAATTCAAGTATTGACTTGCTTGCTGGTGGCCTACAAAGCATATTGTAACAAGGAGTAAAAATATCACCTAGGAGAAAACTCAGTGAAAAAAGTAAATATATGGCCCAGTATGTCTATATATGTATCATGTAGTGTATGTATCATAGTCTAGGGACAATTTAGGGGGCGAGCCAATTAACTCATACGTATGTTTTTAGGATGTGGGAGGAAATCGACGTGCCTAAATGAAATCCAGGCAGACACAGGGAGAACATACAAACTCCATGTAGGTAGTGCCCTGGCTGGAATTTTATATCACCCCTGGCTGTAGTTCTGATGTGTTTTAGTCAACTCATTTTGTAAAATAGACGAAAAGAAGATCTAACTCTGATTCATTCATATTTAGCAACTTTGGATTTGAGTGGATGTAAAAGACATTCTCTGCAGTATAAGATGCAAGATAAGCAAATTAGAGACAGGAGGGGATCTACTTCTCAGTAACTGTCTTTTAGTAAATATCTTCTTGTTACAGGTTACAGAGGTTCTTCTCACCATGAAATCCCTGGCATTGCTGTTGCTCCTATGTATAGGTATGAGATGTTGTCATTCACTGATAGAGCTGATCAGAGATGTAGTTTCACTATTTGTATATATTCTATATCCTAGGTTCTCAACGCGTGGTACGCGTACCCCAGGGGGCACTTTGCTGGTTCCAGGGGGTACTCAGGCTTGATATACTTAACCAAGAATAACAAATTTAGAGTTTGAGAAGATGATACATCTTATTTAAACAACACCAAATTTGTATTTTAGCTAATTAAAAGCAATAGTAAATGCTTGGAAATTGTTTAGAACCAATTATCATGTACTATGATTAAATACATATTTGTCAAGGGGTACCTGTGATAACATTTACTATGCCAGGGGGTACTTGGTGAGTGCAGGGTTTTATAGGGGGTACATGCCAATAAAATGTTGAGAAACACTGTTCTATATCAATATCAATGAAACCTTACTGAAGAGTCCTCCCACCGCTGTCCTGCTCTACATGCACCACGAAGATATTTTCCCATGCAGAATTGTTGTAAAAATTTCAATTTTTCACTTTTGGCTATGTTCACAGTGAAGCATTGCGGTGTGGCCTTAGAGATGCATTGTAACGTTGCTTGCTGCTCTGCAATGCAATAGGTGATGGTCACAATGCGGAATAGTGCCACGCGGCATTGTAATGCAGTGCGTTACTCTGCAAAACGCGTGTGCTAGCAGTGATAGTGAAGCATACCTTTCATTGACTGTATGCTTCGCTGTACTGTACTTCACTGTACTGTACTTTACTGTATACGATGCAATGCGCGATTTCCTGGTCCATTGCATTGCATTCCTGCTGTCACAGGGAATGCAACACAACAACCACTGTGAACCTAGCCTTTCACTGCTTTGTCAATTATTTTTCTCCAGCACCTTGAATGTGACAGAAAAATAATTATACAAATTGTAAAACAGACAGCCTCAAAGGTAACAGAATCACCCTTTAAGGTGCCTACATATGGCAACCACAATTTTTGTTTTCTACTCAATTGGATAGTTTAATCAATTCAACTTAAAACAAAAATGTCTTAAAGGACAACTAAAGCGAGAGGGATATGGAGGCTGCCATATTCATTTCCATTTAAGTAATACCAGTTGCCTACATATACTGCTGACCCTCTGCCTCTAATACCTTTAGCCGTTGACCCTGAACAAGCTTGCAGCAGATCAGGAGTTTCTGACATTATTGTCAGACCTGACAAGATTAGTTGCATGTTTGTTTTTGTATGTATTGTTAACAGGAAATAAATATTGCAGCCTCCATATACTTTTCATTTCAGTTGTCCTTTAAGGAAACCATAAGTCTTGACCATTGCCACGGATCAAGCAATGGTCTGTCGCAATTGCAAACCAAAAATTGACCATTGCTACGGATCAAGCTTCTTATCAATAAATTATCTAAAAGTAGTAAGTAGTAACTCGATCAATTAGATACCTGGTAGTGAACAGACTATGGGCAGATCTGAAAAAAACAAGTGTTGGAAAACTCAGCTCATTGTTGGCTACTGGTCATCATTTCAAATTGAGTATTTTGTTGAAATAGATGACCAGAACAGATGAGAATGTGTTAGATTGGCCCTATTTCAATGTAGTTTTTTGGCAGTTGGACAGATCAATTGTCATTCACTAAGTACTTTTGAAAAGAAATCCCTGAAAATCTCCTATGAAGAGATGGACTAGTCCAAAACCTGTCATTTTGTCAGATTTACTACCTACTTTAAGCGACAGCAACATAGGAGAAAAGTATTTATGGCTCATTTTACGCTAGAAAAAAATGTACTTCTTATTTGTGTATGTTTACACCTTGCTTAAATTTTAACATTTTTTGCCATAGTGCCTACCCCCCTCCCCCTGCATCCCCCTTCTCCCCGAGCACAGCGGTGAGGAATAAATGCAGCAGGCACAGACTCACCTACTAATGGATCCAAGTGCTGCCGTTCCCATCTATTCTCTGCACTACCGCCAGCGGTAGTGCAGAGAGTATAGAAGGGAACTGCAACTCCTGGAACCATTTTTAGGTGAGTCTCTGTGCGCCACTTTTATCCTTCCCCAATGTGCAGCGCGGGGAGGAGGGGGAATGAGGCAGGTGGCAGATGTGGCAGGAGTGCAGAAAGGAGGCAGACATGACACTGGAGGAGGGGGGCCAAGGACAGTGACAGGAGATAGCCTCTGGCCCCCCTCAATGCGCCCTAGCAGCGGCTGTGACCACCACCACAGTGAAGGGGAGACCAGGCGACCAATCAGAGAGGAGAGAGGTGAGTGACAGAGGCTTCAGCCAATCAGGCTGATTCAGCATGCCATGTCACTTCTCTTTAGCATCTGTGTACGAAGTTAGAGCCTGGGGGCATGGGGAGAGAAAACCTATTTGGAAAAAAAGTAAGATTGATTTTAAACTTTGAATTGCCTGGTTAGCATCCTTTTTACCCATGTAACAGCCTGCAATAGAGAATTGATTTTGTATTTTATGCCTAACAGTTACTCTTTAACATGTTTTTTAACCTAGGATTGAGAGTTCCTGAAGTGCTGGTAAATAATGATGTATACATTTCACTTGCTTATCTCTTTTGTTTACTGTATTAAATTCCTTTCACTCTTAACTGACGGCAAGTCTGCCAAAATCTGACGGCTGAGTGAATCATGAGGGGAGGGGGAATACCCTCACTCTACATCTGTTAAGCCTGTGTTTGAGAAAGCTCTCAGCAGCTGCCTGTATCCTGTGTCTCTGACTAAACTGTCTGCAGAGAGCAGAGAAAATGTAACTTGTTATAAACATTTATAATTGTGTGTGACACCACAGCTTTTCATACTTTTTTTTGCTTTCAGGGGAAAATACTCTGTAGGCTGATATGCAAAAAAACACCACTGGCTGTGCATTGAAGCAGACATCCTTTTTGTGAATGATTTGTTCCAATAGAGCTAAATAATACACACAATGAATTAAAGCTTTTGCCTCTGATATTTAACATGATATTTAACATGAAAAGTAGGAAAATGTTTACACAGCTACTTAGACATTATTTGTACATTGTAATTTTAGAACTTGGTTTAATAGTGTTTCTTTTAAAAAAAAAAATTTAATTGCCTGGGGCTTCTTGCAGCTCCCTGGAGTCATCCTGTGCCCACGGCATCCTTCTGATTCCCTCCGGCCAGCAGCAGCAACCCCCCATAAAGGTGGCCTGTCGCCGCCAGTCGCCCGCTACTGCGCATGTGCGGCCTGCAAAAATCGGTACTGTGCATGTGGGAGCGTGATCAGGGTGTGCACAGCTCCAGGCCACACATGCGCAGTACCTGGTGACTGGCGGCGATGGGCCATCATTGCAGGAGTTGCCACTGCTGGCTGGAGAGTATTAGGAGGACGTTGTGGGCACAGGACGACTCCAGGGGGCTGCAAAAAGCCCTAGGTGAGTTAAAACCATTAATTGCCAGGCAACTGGTATTGTTTAATAGGAAACATCCATATCACTCTCAGTTAAGGTTACCTTTAAGTGCGGGGTTCTTGCAGCCTGCAGGAAGCATCCAGCACTTGCGGCCATCTTTGCATGTGCATTTGAGCGTGCGGCAGCCAGCCCTGGATGTGAGATGCAGGGTTTTTATTACCAGTCAGTAATCGCTCCGCATATCAACCGCTGACATGCTTGTGGCTACAAACGCTAGCATTCAGTTGCATTATTTTGCACCCGCTTAAAGGACCACTATTGCGAAAAAAGCAGTCAGTTAAAATCTGACAGAACCGACAGGTTTTGGACCAGACCATTTCCTCGGGGGGATTCTCAGGGTTTTCTTTGTTTTCAACAGCATTTCCTGAACAGCAGTTGCAAAGTCTAACTGACAAAATAGTGTGCAAGTGAGTAGGGAGGCTGGCTGGTATCTTACAGTTTTGGCAGTTAAACTGCTGTTCAGGAAATGCTGTTTAAAGCAAAAAAAACCCTGAGAATTCCCTATGAGGAGATGGACTGGCCCAAAACCAGTCAGTTCTGGCAGATTTTAACTGCCTATTTTTTCTCGTCAGTGGTCCATTAACCCCAGCTATTGTGCAGCTAAATGGCGAGAGCCCTAAGAGTGCGTTTTGTCTCTTTGCTTCTTGCAAATGTACCAGCCCTTACTTGACCTGTATGTTAATTCTCAAAGAGAACATTTTCAGAATTTAGTGATCATTTTGTTGGCATTTGTAGATGAAAGTAATTGATTGTGGATTTCTTAAAATTTTAAAAAAGCATTTTGCTGCTGTGCATGTAACTGTGGTTGTGTATGAACTAACAAATCATTACTTCTGTCTTTAAGGCATTCAAGGCTATTCTATTGTCCAGCAAGACGAACCCCAAAGTCCCCAACCTAAAAAGCCTGGAGTAAGAGAGAGCGCAAAAAACCTTTTCCGTGACTTTTATTTGGTTGGAGCAGAGTCAGCAGCAGCACTGTACCATGAGGACCCCCAGGAAAAGCTGTAAGATGATCATTTCAAATCACTACCATCACCGGGACAGTTTTTGGATATGTTGGTGCACTGGGCAAGGCACCTTTTGCCTCCTCCAATTTTGTGAATAGGAAGATCACACCCTACATTAATTACTGTATTTATTGGACTATAAGACTCACTTTTTCTCCCCCAAGAGTGGGGAAAAAGTCACTGCGTCTTGTAATCTGAATGCAGGGAGCTCCTGACTTGTGAATGACTGCCAATACAAACCTCCAACCCACCGCAATGTCGGGAACTCCTTGTACTGTGCCCATACAGAGGGGGACACTGGGGGACAAACTGGACACAAAGGGGCATAGAGGAGGACTCAAGGGGGACACAAACAGGCATAGAGGAGGACACAAGGGGGACACAAAGGGGCATAGATGAGGACAAAAGGGAGACACAACCGGGATTAGAGGAGGACACAAGGAAGACAGAGGCGGGCACATGGGGCACACAGGAGGACACAAGGGGGACAGAGGAGGACACAGGGAGACACAAGAGGTACAAAGGGGGCATAATCCACAAGATGCCCCTTTACCATGGATGCACCAGGTTTAGTATATATTTCTTCCCCTGTTTTTTGTCCTCTAAACCTAGGTGCGTCTCATGGTCAGGAGCGTCTTATAGTTCAAAAATACGGTAGTTTGCTGGTCACAATGGCAAATTGATTGAGGAGGTTATATACAGAAATGATGCTGTTTTTCAAAATAAGCCTATAAACAATACCAAAATAACTACCAGGTCAATTAAACCTCACCAGCCCAAATCCACTGACATAAGAAACCCTTCCAATAATAGTTATGAGAGGTGTGTTGCCACTTTATAAAAATATTATACTGTTTATGTATATCCTAAATATATTCAGGTTAGAATATTATCCTGGAAATCCAGAAAGGTTGAAACACTCAAAACAGACCAAATTTAAAACAATCATTGCTTAATGAGTGTATTAATAGCACTTACAACATGATTGTTATGCTTTTCATGACTAATCAGCAGTATCCATTTAGGTGTTAAAATTACAATTTAACTCATTCTTAACGGAGCTAGCAGTTGTGTATAAGAATATTATGAAGCACAGACTACTTAGAATAGCTCTGTGGTGCCCCTCCTACAGGTGTCACCGTAGGCATCTGCCTGGTTTGCCTATGCCTAAAAAAAGGCCCTGACCTTCATATAGTTAATTTCATCTACTTCCTAAAACATAGGTTTTAGGTAGCTAGATATACCCCTTATAGTTTTCCATAGATAAAGGTGCACTCCAGTATTAGGCAACCAATCTTCCTTTCTTCCTCCTCAGCATTCTGTTGGCAGCTGAGCTGCAAACTGCAGGGGGTACATCGACTGAATGTATGGTACTACCGTGAGCGATGCCCAACTTTCCCACTCGAACACCCTCCTCCTTCTTTATCTGTGTTACCTCCTCCTTGTCCTTCTTTTTAGAAGCTATTTCGAGGGACATCATGTTTACATTACCAAGACCATCATCTGGATGTCCAAACCCCTAGAGAGCAAACAGAGCTGTACAAATGAAATAATGCCATGCTTAAAGGACAACTATTGCAAAATAATGGTTACATTTTAAATACATACATACAAATGTACATGTCCCCCAGACTAAAATCCACTTTAAATTACCGTATATACTCGCATACAAGCCGAATTTTTGACCCCCAAAAAGGGGGTCAAAAGTTGGGGGGTCGGCTTGTATGCGAGTCTTCCCTGGTGGTCCGTGGTCCGCGGCCCCCGCTATCCCCTCCCGCCGCCGCTGCTATTACCTGCAGCGGCTTCCTCTTCCCCGGTGCTTCCTCTTCCCCGCTCTGCTCTCTCATGCCCGTATGAAGAGATCACAGCAGCGCGCCCGGCGGTGCTGCTGTGACGATGCAGGGGGCAGGAACGAGCGGTTCCCCTGGTAACGGCGATACAGATCGCCGCTACAGGGAGCCGCGCTCTTTCCTGCCCCCTGCATCGTCACAGCAGCAGCGCCGGGCGCGCTGCTGTGATCTCTTCATACGGGCATGAGAGCGCAGAGCGGGGAAGAGGAAGCGCCGGGGAAGAGGAAGCCGCTGCAGGTAATAGCAGCAGCAGCGGCGGCGGGAGTGGGGCGAGCAGGGCACTATACTGGCCACTACCTACCTACACTGGGTACTATACTAGCTAAACTGGGCACTATACTAGCTAAACTGGGCACTTTACTAGCTAAACTGGGCACTTTACTAGCTATACTGGGGCACTACCTACCTATAATGGGGCACTACCTACCTATACTGGGGCACTACCTACCTATACTGGGGCACTATACTAGCTATACTGGGTATTATACTAGCTAAACTGGGCACTTTACTAGCTATACTGGGGCACTACCTACCTATACTGGGGCACTACCTACCTATACTGGGGCACTACCTACCTATACTGGGGCATTATACTAGCTATACTGGGAATTATACTAGCTAAACTGGGCACTATACTGGCTATACTGGGGCACTACCTACCTATACTGGGCACTATACTGGCTAAACTGGGCACTACCTACCTATACTGGGGCACTACCTACCTATACTGGGGCACTATACTAGCTATACTGGGAACTATACTAGCTAAACTGGGCACTTTACTAGCTAAACTGGGCACTATACTAGCTATACTGGGGCACTATACTAGCTATACTGGGCACTATACTAGCTATACTGGGGCACTACCTACCTATACTGGGCACTATACTGGCTAAACTGGGCACTATACTAGCTATACTGGGCACTATACTAGCTATACTGGGGCACTACCTACCCTTACTGGGCACTATACTAGCTATACTGGAACACACTGGGGGGATCACGCGGCCAGCATTTCCTGCCCCCGGCTTATATGGGGGTCAATCATTTTTCCCTGGTTTTTCATGGAAAAGTTGGGGGGTCGGCTTATATGCGAGTGTATACGGTACTTTATAATTAGAATCAGTTGTGTCAAAAGAACTGAAATCACACTGGGAGCCAGAAAAAAAAAAAAGAATGAAAAAAGTGGAAAGAAAAGATAGGACCCCTGAAAACATTTCAATCAAAGACAAAGGCCCTTATTCCCTCTCCTAGGAGATAATTTTTCATTTTCAGTTTAAAATGGCCTTTTAGCACTTTGCAATCGAAAACATACTAAAAAGTAGGTAAAAAAAAAGTACTGTGACAAAAATTTAGAGTATTTTCTTGCTTGTTGGTGGCTTTAAAGGTATTTTATTGATAAGGTGTTAAAATATCACCTAGGAGAAAGCTTGGGGGAAAGAAGTTATATGACCATGACCAATAGCCTCTTTATTTTAACTGATTGGGCCTGCTCCAATTCACTTCTTCTCCTAAAGGTGCCCATACACTAACACGATTTTCCGCCAGATAGACAGCAGATTTGATCACTGTGATCAAGTCTGCTGTGAAATTGATAACGCAAACGCGACACGATCGACCGATTTCTATCTGAAATTTATCGATTCCTTCGATCTGCCCAGGTGGAAAATTTCGCTCGATTGCCGGCGGGTTGGGAGCGTGTCGTTAGCAGCGTTCGATACGGCGACGACCGATGCAGCAATGCATTACCTGTCCAGCTGGCACGAGTCCCCGGGTCCCTGCAGTCTCTCACTTCTTTCGGCATCTTCTCTTCAGATAGAGGGATCTATCTGTTGGTCGATCTGGTGGCAGTCGACAAGTATATGGCTGCCTTAAGTTTTCTCCTAATAAATAATTTTCCATCTTCTGTTTAACATAACTATTCAGCACTCTGCAATTGAAAAAGCACCAAAAAGTAGGTGAACAGTACTGTCAAAATGATTCTGAGTATTTTCTTACTTGTTAGTGGCTACATATAAGATGTGAAAATATCACCTAGGAGAAAGCTTAGGTGAAAAAGTGAATTGGATCGGGCCCATTAATATGCTATCCCTGGTGGATGGTTATTTGCTTGCCCCCCTCTAAAGCTCAACACACACCAGACAATCTTGGTTGTACAGATTTACCAAATCTATGTAGTATAAGGGCCAACAGATTGAAAATACCTTGAATGATTGATTGGATAAGCTCTTATACTACACGAAAGTGGTAAGATTGAACAACTAAGATTGTATGGTGTGTGTTGAGCCTAAGGGTGCATATAGATGGCACATAAATGCCCCATATTGCTGCTGTTCCATCTTGAAGCACTAGAAGAGGTGAGGAGCCCAGCATTGGCCATCACCAGTGCTTTGTGATGGGGGATCTGACCTTCTGTCCCACTTGCAAGTCAACCCACCAGTACGACCTGAAGATGCATGACATCGATAAATGCTCAGGTAGACTCCAATAAGCTTATCAGTTCTCCCTGTGATGACCTTCACTGTGCATCCCTGGGACTAGGGCTATCTGACATTTGTAGGAAGTTGCTCATGAAATTCCAGTTTGTAAAATTCAAGGCAAAGCAGATTCATAAAATTCAGGAATCCATACAAATAAGGGATAACAAATACACTAATTCCTAAATGGTATAGTCTCTACCAGCAGTGGCTGGATAGCGTACTGGTTAAAGGAAACATCAGGGAAAAGTAATGAAATGAGCTTTACTTATCTGGGGCTTCCTCCAGCCCCTGGCAGCCGACATGCCCTTTCTTGCAGCTCTGGTGTTCGCCAATCCCGTCCGTTGCAGTTGCCGACTTTACCAGGTCGGCATCCACTGCGCCTGCGCGAGAGCCTCTTTCAATCATGCTAACGTTCTCTGGAGCATCCTCCGCAGAACTACTCCAGACCACGTTAACGTTATTGATAGCCGCGTTCGCGCAGGACTAAGAGGATCAGTGTACACATACATGTCGGCTGCCAGGGGCTGGAGAAAGCCCCAGGTAAGTAAAGCTCATTTTATTACTTTTCCCTGATGTTTCCTTTAAGGGCACCGCCTCTGACATAGGAGGCTAGGGTTAAAATCTCGATTCTTCCTATTCAGGAAGGAGTCCACGGGTAAGACCCCCTAAAGGTGTGTACACACGCACGACAGAAGCCAACGACGGGTCCGTCGGCACCTCCCGCCGAGCGGATCGTTCAGGAACAGCCTTATCAGTCCGCCGACAGTGCGTACACACGCACTACAGTCTGCTGAAAACCTGCCCAACGGGAGGTGCCAACGGACCCGTCGTTGGCTGCTGTCGTGCGTGTGTACGCACCTTAACACTGCTACAGCCTACTGAGTGCACCCCTAGTGGCTGCCTCTCAAGTACTTTGAGTCTGACAGGAGAAAAGCGTTGGAATTGTTATTACCTCTCACATGAAGTATTTGTGAATTCTGTTTCTGTCTGGGAATTATATCTTAATTTCCCAAACTGTCAATCACCATTTGAAAAACAGAGCTTTTCATGGAAAATCTATTTTAAGCGAATTCATCTCTTAGGCAGGACACACACTTGTCCTTGTGATTTCGCTGGTGTCTTTTTGTTTTTCTGTTGCTATGTGATCGTGTTTCTGTTCATCTTTTCCACACGAGATTTCTCTCATTCATTTGGGATTTTCGTTTTGCAGTGAAATACAACAGAGTTGCAAACGCAGGCAATGTGCAGAAAAAAGCAGATGGCTGTTCAATTTTGTAATATGGAAAAAAATGTGAAAACACAATGCTTACGAATGCAAAAAAAACTGTTTCCAGAGCATGCCATTGACTTCAATGGCAAGTGTGGCACAATTCAAAAAAATGTGCTGCCTACTTTAGAAATTTTCCTTTGAGATGAAACTCTCCTAACATAATTTTATTACCGGAAAAAACAACATTAGATGTTTTGTCTTTTATTAATGGATTTTTTTGTTTTCATATTATAGGAAGCATTTATCAAAAACAGGATCAATTCTAACACATGCTTTCAACCTATTGGAGGCAATTGGTGAATCCATTTCTGAAATCCGGACAGAGGTGCAAAAAGAAATCCATGAAAAATACCCAACTTATTCAACTGAGGTCTTGCCCCTTTATAAGGAATATAACCAAATAGTAATAGAATACACATGGTCCTTGAAAGAAGAGCTTGCACCTTACTTTACGGAAACATTTGAAGAAATTAGTAAACAACTACAAAAATTTCAAGGCCAGGTTTCCGCTGTCTTCAAAAAACACGAACTACAATTTAAATCTTTTCAGGAAAATCTAATTGACAAGGTTAAACCCTTTGCTGAAAAAATTCACAAAGAATTAGAGGCAGAGGAGCAGCAAGAAACTGGCAGAGGACAATCTGCAAAAACGGACGAAGACCCTTCAACAAAATACAAAGAGATTGTTCATGGTGGATTGCCTCATAAAGCCGAAGATGCCATTAAGATGATTGAAAAGCTGAAGGAACTATCAAGCAAGATTAGATACTCAGTCGTAGAAGAGCAAGAGCAATAAATTGTTTTTCCTTACCTGTCTCAAGTGCATTAAAGAGCATATCATTGTACGTTATGCATCTTCATTTTGTGTTCTATAGTCCAAGTCTTATTTTATCAATAATTTGGACGGTTATTTGTATAAGAAGGAGAACAGTAGTCCCCTTAGTATCTATCAATAATAGTGTTCAAACCACAGTAATCTTAGATAATAATAAATCTTTATTGTTAGATTCAAGCGACATGATGATTAAAAACAATTAAAAACAACAATGAGGATCCCCTGGCCTCTTGCCATCCAGTTTCCCTTGTAATGTAATACAATAGAATCACAGATCCGCTCAGTAAAAGGTGGGACCCGGGGTAGTTGGTATGTTGATCAGATGGGCATGTTCAAATAAACAGCCACTTAGGGTATCAGATTAGAAAATAAAACAAGCTAAATAGCTGTATCAGCATAACCAACGTCCTAGGGAGCCACAAGGATTATAAAGTAGCATGACAATTACTGCTGGTCTAAGGAACTGTGCAAAAATACAAATGCATAAAGTGCTGTGCAATATAATTGATATAGGTCATATGCAAGACTTCAATGTGAACCAAAAATAGGTGTTGACAATACTAGAGCAAACAGCAGGGTCCAAGAAGGACTAAAGCTAGTGATAAATAAACAATAGGGGGTAGTGCAGGGAGAAAACCAGTGGAAAAAAAAAAAAAAAAAAAAAAAGGTGAAAAATGATAAAAACGAAACAGGGAGTGATCCCAAACATACCAGAGTCAAATGACCACGTGTATCAGACCCAAGCCCGCAGTAGGTAAAGATCAAGTATGCGTATAACCATGTAAAGAAAGAAATGATTCAGGCATCTGAGCAGAGCTTACCCTCGTGTGGGGAATGGGATGGGGCCGTGGGGATCCAGATCCTACCGGTTGCGCCAAAAGCTACCTCAGGGATAACGCTATCTATCAGCTGGTCGCTTAAATACTAAACTTCCGCAATGGACGCGGCCGCGTCATCAGCGTGATCAGGCGCGCCGTCGCCACAGCAACGGCGCTGCCGTATCCGCCCCTAAAACTACGGTGGCTCCTGTCAGACATAGTTCATTGGAATGTATGGGAAACTCAAAGCGGTCTCGAAAGAGACATCTAGTGGACAATACAAATGATGCAAAGTCAAGAGAAAAATAGGTGGAGAGAGAGGAGAATGAGGAAAGAGGCTACCTGGGACATCTAGTGGTGAAACAGAAAACAGCATCTTTCCACAAAAATCAATGACCATATTGTTATAATTGTATCCACAAACCAGTATCTACAGACCAAATATCAATAAATACTGGAAAACATTATTAACCCATCAGTGGTTAGATTCCATATACATTAATTATAAAAAGATATATACAACAATAAATTTGACTGTATTTTTTACAAAAAGAGGTAAGAATGTAATGCAAAATAGATATGTAGGACACATCCAAAAGAGTCATATCCCTCCTATATTCTTTAGCCCATCATCCTCCTGAGGATTGATCCATGTAGCCATATATAGACTCTTCGTCACTTAATGTATGAGGCATTCAGAATGGAATACAGAGTCCTAAAGGTTCCATCAGGGGGACTGTAACAGATACATAGTGTTAATATTCGTCCTCCAGAAAAGTACAAACACATGGGTACATCACCATATCGTCCAAATGTAAAGAAAGTCAGACCGTCTTACCTCACGGTCCTAGATAAAATAATAGGAAGCTATGCAGACATAATTAAGTAATAAAATTAGAATGATGTAAAAAGGCCAGACCCTCTCACCTTAGGGTCTTGGAGAATATCATACAGAAAGAAAAAGTCAGATCTCCTTACCTTGAGACCCTAGAAAAGGAGACAATATACGTAAGTCTCTAAATTTCCAAAGCCCCCTACACACCCACCAAGGTGATATAGGTCAGAAAAGTATGGTGCCCACATCAGATATGCAACGACCCCAATCTCATGTGGTTGCACTCCAACCTCATTAAGGTGGTAAGAAGCACCCAAACCCAAATTCTTCATTAAGGCCCATAGGGCATCTCGTACCTAATCTATGTATCCACTGTAGCTCTAGCTGTAGCAATCTGATTGTATGATTGCCACCTCTATTGTTAAGGAAAAGTCTCTTGACTCCATAGACTCTCCATCTGTCCATGTTACCCGGTGTACATAGTAAGGAATGTGCTGCCACTGTGGTGAGCATCTTACCCTCCAGGTTGTCTCTGGGGGCCAATTTTATTGTGGATCGATGTTTCTGTATCCTGATTTTTAAAGGTTTTTGGGTTTGTCCTACGTACCTCTTCCCACAAATGCATTCAAGCATATATATGACCCAGGGAGTTTGGCAGTTTATAAAGTCCTGTAGATAGACCCTTCTGTCATCTCTATGGTTAATTATAAATTTAGTTGGGGGCATTAGGTTGCAGATCGAACAATGTCCACAAGGGTGACTCCCCTTCACGCTTAGACTCTTTGTAGGCAACGTGTAGTGGCTGTGGCACAGTTGGTCCCGTAAAGTAGGTGCCCTCTTGGCTGTAATTGAGGCTTTCTTGGCTAAATATTGTTTCAAGATAGGATCACTTTGTAAAATACCCCAATGGGACTGTACAATCTTATATATTTTGTTCCATTTGTCATTGTATCTTGTTGTTAGTCTAACTATTTGGTCCCCCCTTGGTTTCTCTCTCTTGGTGGTGGAAGGTTGTAGCAAGGTCTCCCTGTTCGTAAATCTGGCTCTTCTCCATGCTTTTCTCACATATTTGTTTGGGTAACCTCTCTCGCGGAATCTGCATGCCAGTTTCCCTGCTTCTTCCTCAAACGCCTGTGGCGTCGAGCAATTCCGCCTCAGTCTCAAGAACTGTCCCACTGGTACATTCCTCCTTGTTGTGGGCGTATGATAGGAAGAAAAATGCAGCAGGCTGTTAACAGCAGTTTTCTTCCGGTAGAGAGTTGTAATCAGATGTCCCTCCTCATCCTTCATAATATGCAAGTCCAAGAAATTAACTGTTGTGGAGGAGATATCAGACGTTAAAAATATATTCATATCATTGGTATTCAGCAGATTCAAAAATCGTTTAAGATCCTCTTGGGGGCCTTGCCATAGGATGAGGATGTCGTCTATGAAACGATGCCACCCCGCAATAGCGGGGTGGAATCGTTCCAGAGACGACACCCACACACACTCTCTCTCCCACCATCCCAAAAATAAATTTGCCACAGATGGGGCGCATTTAGCCCCCATGGCTACGCCCCTTATCTGCAAGTAAAAAGTGTTGTTAAACAGGAAGAAATTATGTTTCAAAATAAATTCAAGTAGTTGAAGTAACCAAGAGTTTCTCCTTTTGTTCTCAATTGTCTCCATATCAAGAAAATATTTCACAGCCCGAATTCCATGATCATGTGATATATTCGAATAAAGACTCTCCACATCACATGTGGCTAAAATGTCATCTGGACCCATTTGTACATCCTGTATTTTTGTCAAAATGTCCGTCGAATCACGGACATATGAGTCAAGGGAGACAACGTGGGGCTGGAGAAAGAAGTCTACAAACGAGCAACACTTCTCACTCAGGCCCCCAATGCCCGACACTATTGGTCGTCCTGGGGGATTTTGTTTATCCTTATGCACCTTGGGGAGAATATAGAAAGTGGGAGTTATAGGTCTTTCTACCCAAAGATATTTAAATTCTTTATTAGTGATAAACTGTTCTGACAGGCCTTCCTCCAGAAGGAGCTTCAGCTCCCCCTGAAAGCACTCCGTGGGATTCCCTGAAAGCTTCCTGTAGAAGTCTATGTTGTTCAATTGTCTATATACCTCTCTCTCATACTGCTCCCTTGGCCAAACCACCACGTTGCCTCCCTTATCTGCCTCCCTAATGATGATGTCAGGTCTCCTGGAAAGGTCTCCCAGAGCTTTCCGTTCTTGGCGTGTCAGATTGTCAAACTCTCTCTCGTTAGTGTTTGGGATCTGTTGGATTTCTGAAGATACCACATCAAAGAACACCTGGACCTGTGGGCAAGTGTTGAAGGAGGGTAGAAATTTTGATGCAGGTCTAAAAGGGGACTGACTTACCCCAGCTTGTGTGCTTTGTTCTTCCAGAAGTGAGATCAAATCAGAAAATATGTTTTTATCTTGCTCATCCAGTCCTAGTGCGTCCAAGGGGGGAACCAAATCATCAGAAGTGTGATAAATTTTCTTAAGCATCAGCCTCCTGCAAAAGAAATAGAGATCTTTTATGACCTCAAATGTATCAAACCTGTTAGTGGGTGAAAAGGTTAAGCCTCTTCTCAATAGGCTTTCCTCTGTCTCAGTAAGCTGTATATCGGATAAGTTAATAATTGATAATACCTGGTCATCAGGATGTCCAGAGTTGTTGCTGTTGCCTTTGTGTTTTTTTTTCCTATTTGTCTCAACTCTTCTAATCTTCCCAAATGATTCAATGCACTACTTTCAAAGTCCGATTCTCCGAAGTCACTGGAGTCAGAAATATAATCCCTGGGTAGCCTTCCTGCTCCGCCCTGTCCAGATGGTTCTTGTGGATTTGGGACAGGCTTTTTTGGTTTTCTTTTTGGCCTATAAGGAGGTTTGGGGAAGTTTTGACCTCTTCTGTTATTTTTGTGTCTCCAAATATAGGCCTTAGATTCAGCATAATCCCGTCTATCCCTTACAAGTTTTTTCTTTTTAATCTCAACCACATCTGTCTCTATGTGTTTAATGTCACTCTTTAGACGCTCCAAAAATGGTTCTACCAAGGATTTCTGGTCATATTTCGATATTTGTTGTAATAAATCCAGACTCTTCAGTTTTAATTTGGTTAAAAGCTCTCTATCAAGGCTAATTAGCATCTGTACTATAATCTTTGCACATCTATTGAGGCCACTTTCCCAAATCTTTTTATGTCTATCTTCCAGTTGCCATGAGGGGAAGATCTGAACTCTAATGCCTCTTGGGTAGATCCCTTCTTTATCATAGCGTTCTAGGCTATTAATGTTCCACCACACTTTAACATAGTGGACGTGTGTGTCCTTGATTTGACCACATAGGCTGGTGAAGTCTTCAGGCAGTGTCTCAGTTCTTATTTCCTCCTCTCTCTGAAACACCTCATTGAGTTTTTCATTCCAATTTTGTTCCAATGAATCTATAAAATTATATGCCATAATGGCCACAAGCCAATAAAATAGGCTCTGAAACGAGACAAAAGACAGCCTCAATATCAACATATTATTCACTTCAGAAATTAGAGCCAAAGAAGCTTGCTGTTTGGTCCGATACACCAACAGCTATACCATGTAAGGAAAATTCATATCTAGGGACTAGGATCATCGATCCAAAAATAGATAATTTGTATAAGAAGGAGAACAGTAGTCCCCTTAGTATCTATCAATAATAGTGTTCAAACCACAGTAATCTTAGATAATAATAAATCTTTATTGTTAGATTCAAGCGACATGATGATTAAAAACAATTAAAAACAACAATGAGGATCCCCTGGCCTCTTGCCATCCAGTTTCCCTTGTAATGTAATACAATAGAATCACAGATCCGCTCAGTAAAAGGTGGGACCCGGGGTAGTTGGTATGTTGATCAGATGGGCATGTTCAAATAAACAGCCACTTAGGGTATCAGATTAGAAAATAAAACAAGCTAAATAGCTGTATCAGCATAACCAACGTCCTAGGGAGCCACAAGGATTATAAAGTAGCATGACAATTACTGCTGGTCTAAGGAACTGTGCAAAAATACAAATGCATAAAGTGCTGTGCAATATAATTGATATAGGTCATATGCAAGACTTCAATGTGAACCAAAAATAGGTGTTGACAATACTAGAGCAAACAGCAGGGTCCAAGAAGGACTAAAGCTAGTGATAAATAAACAATAGGGGGTAGTGCAGGGAGAAAACCAGTGAAAAAAAAAAAAAAAAAAAAAAAAAAAAGGTGAAAAATGATAAAAACGAAACAGGGAGTGATCCCAAACATACCAGAGTCAAATGACCACGTGTATCAGACCCAAGCCCGCAGTAGGTAAAGATCAAGTATGCGTATAACCATGTAAAGAAAGAAATGATTCAGGCATCTGAGCAGAGCTTACCCTCGTGTGGGGAATGGGATGGGGCCGTGGGGATCCAGATCCTACCGGTTGCGCCAAAAGCTACCTCAGGGATAACGCTATCTATCAGCTGGTCGCTTAAATACTAAACTTCCGCAATGGACGCGGAATGGGATGGTGGGAGAGAGAGTGTGTGTGGGTGTCGTCTCTGGAACGATTCCACCCCGCTATTGCGGGGTGGCATCGTTTCATAGACGACATCCTCATCCTATGGCAAGGCCCCCAAGAGGATCTTAAACGATTTTTGAATCTGCTGAATACCAATGATATGAATATATTTTTAACGTCTGATATCTCCTCCACAACAGTTAATTTCTTGGACTTGCATATTATGAAGGATGAGGAGGGACATCTGATTACAACTCTCTACCGGAAGAAAACTGCTGTTAACAGCCTGCTGCATTTTTCTTCCTATCATACGCCCACAACAAGGAGGAATGTACCAGTGGGACAGTTCTTGAGACTGAGGCGGAATTGCTCGACGCCACAGGCGTTTGAGGAAGAAGCAGGGAAACTGGCATGCAGATTCCGCGAGAGAGGTTACCCAAACAAATATGTGAGAAAAGCATGGAGAAGAGCCAGATTTACGAACAGGGAGACCTTGCTACAACCTTCCACCACCAAGAGAGAGAAACCAAGGGGGGACCAAATAGTTAGACTAACAACAAGATACAATGACAAATGGAACAAAATATATAAGATTGTACAGTCCCATTGGGGTATTTTACAAAGTGATCCTATCTTGAAACAATATTTAGCCAAGAAAGCCTCAATTACAGCCAAGAGGGCACCTACTTTACGGGACCAACTGTGCCACAGCCACTACACGTTGCCTACAAAGAGTCTAAGCGTGAAGGGGAGTCACCCTTGTGGACATTGTTCGATCTGCAACCTAATGCCCCCAACTAAATTTATAATTAACCATAGAGATGACAGAAGGGTCTATCTACAGGACTTTATAAACTGCCAAACTCCCTGGGTCATATATATGCTTGAATGCATTTGTGGGAAGAGGTACGTAGGACAAACCCAAAAACCTTTAAAAATCAGGATACAGAAACATCGATCCACAATAAAATTGGCCCCCAGAGACAACCTGGAGGGTAAGATGCTCACCACAGTGGCAGCACATTCCTTACTATGTACACCGGGTAACATGGACAGATGGAGAGTCTATGGAGTCAAGAGACTTTTCCTTAACAATAGAGGTGGCAATCATACAATCAGATTGCTACAGCTAGAGCTACAGTGGATACATAGATTAGGTACGAGATGCCCTATGGGCCTTAATGAAGAATTTGGGTTTGGGTGCTTCTTACCACCTTAATGAGGTTGGAGTGCAACCACATGAGATTGGGGTCGTTGCATATCTGATGTGGGCACCATACTTTTCTGACCTATATCACCTTGGTGGGTGTGTAGGGGGCTTTGGAAATTTAGAGACTTACGTATATTGTCTCCTTTTCTAGGGTCTCAAGGTAAGGAGATCTGACTTTTTCTTTCTGTATGATATTCTCCAAGACCCTAAGGTCTGGCCTTTTTACATCATTCTAATTTTATTACTTAATTATGTCTGCATAGCTTCCTATTATTTTATCTAGGACCGTGAGGTAAGACGGTCTGACTTTCTTTACATTTGGACGATATGGTGATGTACCCATGTGTTTGTACTTTTCTGGAGGACGAATATTAACACTATGTATCTGTTACAGTCCCCCTGATGGAACCTTTAGGACTCTGTATTCCATTCTGAATGCCTCATACATTAAGTGACGAAGAGTCTATATATGGCTACATGGATCAATCCTCAGGAGGATGATGGGCTAAAGAATATAGGAGGGATATGACTCTTTTGGATGTGTCCTACATATCTATTTTGCATTACATTCTTACCTCTTTTTGTGAAAAATACAGTCAAATTTATTGTTGTATATATCTTTTTATAATTAATGTATATGGAATCTAACCACTGATGGGTTAATAATGTTTTCCAGTATTTATTGATATTTGGTCTGTAGATACTGGTTTGTGGATACAATTATAACAATATGGTCATTGATTTTTGTGGAAAGATGCTGTTTTCTGTTTCACCACTAGATGTCCCAGGTAGCCTCTTTCCTCATTCTCCTCTCTCTCCACCTATTTTTCTCTTGACTTTGCATCATTTGTATTGTCCACTAGATGTCTCTTTCGAGACCGCTTTGAGTTTCCCATACATTCCAATGAACTATGTCTGACAGGAGCCACCGTAGTTTTAGGGGCGGATACGGCAGCGCCGTTGCTGTGGCGACGGCGCGCCTGATCACGCTGATGACGCGGCCGCGTCCATTGCGGAAGTTTAGTATTTAAGCGACCAGCTGATAGATAGCGTTATCCCTGAGGTAGCTTTTGGCGCAACCGGTAGGATCTGGATCCCCACGGCCCCATCCCATTCCCCACACGAGGGTAAGCTCTGCTCAGATGCCTGAATCATTTCTTTCTTTACATGGTTATACGCATACTTGATCTTTACCTACTGCGGGCTTGGGTCTGATACACGTGGTCATTTGACTCTGGTATGTTTGGGATCACTCCCTGTTTCGTTTTTATCATTTTTCACCTTTTTTTTTTTTTTTTTTTTTTTTTTTTTCACTGGTTTTCTCCCTGCACTACCCCTTATTGTTTATTTATCACTAGCTTTAGTCCTTCTTGGACCCTGCTGTTTGCTCTAGTATTGTCAACACCTATTTTTGGTTCACATTGAAGTCTTGCATATGACCTATATCAATTATATTGCACAGCACTTTATGCATTTGTATTTTTGCACAGTTCCTTAGACCAGCAGTAATTGTCATGCTACTTTATAATCCTTGTGGCTCCCTAGGACGTTGGTTATGCTGATACAGCTATTTAGCTTGTTTTATTTTCTAATCTGATACCCTAAGTGGCTGTTTATTTGAACATGCCCATCTGATCAACATACCAACTACCCCGGGTCCCACCTTTTACTGAGCGGATCTGTGATTCTATTGTATTACATTACAAGGGAAACTGGATGGCAAGAGGCCAGGGGATCCTCATTGTTGTTTTTAATTGTTTTTAATCATCATGTCGCTTGAATCTAACAATAAAGATTTATTATTATCTAAGATTACTGTGGTTTGAACACTATTATTGATAGATACTAAGGGGACTACTGTTCTCCTTCTTATACAAATTATCTATTTTTGGATCGATGATCCTAGTCCCTAGATATGAATTTTCCTTACATGGTATAGCTGTTGGTGTATCGGACCAAACAGCAAGCTTCTTTGGCTCTAATTTCTGAAGTGAATAATAATTTGGACGGTTAATCTATATATATAAAATCGGATGTATGTGTGTGTGTGTGTTGTGTGTGTGTGTGTGTGTGTGTGTGTGTGTGTGTGTGTGTGTATGTGCCGCGATCACGCAAAAACGACTTGACCGATTTGAACGAAACTTGGTATACAGATCCCTTACTACCTGGGATGATATGTTCTGGGGGTCTCGGCGGCCCCCCTGCACACCTGGGCGGAGCTACAAACAGCAAATCAGATTTCACCCATTCATGTCAATGGGAAAAATGTAAAAGGCTGCCATTCTCACAGTGATCAAGCCAGAGACCCCACACTTGGCACAGTTGGTCACTTGGTGACCGAGGTTACAAATCCAGGAAAAGTGGGCGGAACATAAAACAGCCAATCAAATTTCAGCCGTTCATTTTAAATGGGAAAATGTAAACTGCAGCCATTCTTAGACTGTTAATCGCAGGGTTCTCAAACTTGCCACAGTTAGTCACTGGGTGAATGTGATTAAGATTCAAGAAAATGGGTGGAGCCTACAACAGCCAATCAAAATTCACCAATTGATTTTAAAGGGGAATATTTAAACTGCTGCTATTCTTACACTTTTAATGGCAAAGGCTTCAAACTTGTTACAGTCGGTCATTGGGTGACTGGGGTCCAAATTCACTAAAGGGGCGGGGCCACATACAGCCAATCAGATTTCCTTGCTGGATAAACTGCTTCCATTCACACATTTTTTTATGCCAGGAACCTAAAAGCTCACAAACTTGGTCATTGAGTGACTGCGGGTCCAGGTTACAAAAAGTGGGCGGAGCCAAAACAACTTTTACTGGGAAAATATAAACTGCAGTCATTCTTACGCCGTTAATGGCAGGGTTCTCAAACGTTGCACAGTTGGTCATTGGGTGACTAACATTAAGATTTTGGAAGGTGGGTGGAGCCTACAACAGCCAATAAAAATTCACCTTTTGATTTTCAAAGGGAATATTTCATCTGCTACCATTCTCTTATACTGTTAAAAGCAGATGCCTCAAACCTGGTACAGTTGGTCACTGGGTGACTAGGGTCCAAATTCAGAAAGGGGGTGGAGCCACAAACAGCCAGATTTGTTTATTTTTCAATGGGAATATACAAAGTATTGATACCAAGGACCCCAAAGCTGATAAACTTGATAATGGAGTGACTGTATGTCAAGGTTAGAAAAAGTGGGCGGTGCCAACAACTAAATTTTTAACATGGCAGGGTTCCCAAACTTTACACAATTGGCCACTGGGTGACTGGGATGAATATTCAGAAATGTGGGTGGAGCCTACAACAGCCAATCAAAATGTACCTATTGATTTTCAAGGGAAATATTTACATTGCTACCATTCTCACACTGTTAGTGGCAGAGGCCTCAAACCTGATACAGTCAGTCATTGGGTGACTGGGGTCCAAATTCACTAAAGGGGTGGAGCCACAAACAGCCAATCAGATTTGTTAGATTGATTTCTGCCATTCTGTTATTGTCAGGGTTCTCAAACGTGACACAGTTGGCCACTGGGTGACTGGGACTAATATTCAGAAAAGTGGGTGGAGCCTTAGGCAGCCAATCAAAATTCACCTTTTGATTTTCAAGGGGAATATTTACATTGCTGCCATTCATGCACTCTTAATGGCAGAGGTCTAAAATCTGCTACAGTCAGTCACTGGGAGACTGGGGTTTAAATTCTAAAGGTAGCGGGCCAAAAACAGCCAATCCGATTTGTTTAATTTCAATGGTAAAATGCAATTTATTGATGCCAAGGACCCCAAAGCTCCTAAACTTGGTCATTAAGTGACTGTATGTCAAGATTAGAAATAGTGGGCGGAGCCAAAAACAACTAACTTTTTACATGGGAAAATGTAAACTGCAGCTTTTCTTACACTGTTAATGGCAGGCTTCTCAAACTTCACACGGTTGGTCACTGGGTGACTAGGATGAGAGAGGTGAATAGTGTGAGGGGCTGAAAGCCCAGCGTCATGGAATTCCGTGCGGTGTGAAGGCCTGGAGGAGCTTACCGGTGAACGGAATTCCGTGACGCTGGGCTTTCAGCCCCTCACACTATTCACCTCTCTCATTGCATGCTGGCAGTAGGCTTTGTCCCTGCTCACACGCTCTTCCTCATAGACACCATTTGGCACCCACCTTTGGGCACTGGCAGCCTGCCATTTTTCACTCCACAATAGTCAGGCTGGCACAGGGGATTGATTACTTCATTCCCACCTTGTTCCCATCACCATTTCACCTTGCCTGTCCCTATCCGGTGTTCAGCTGCACCTCTGCCTCCCTCCAGCACTGCTTCACCCCTGCAGGTATAGGTTGCTGGTGTGTTTGGACAGTTACACTTACCTTGTGTTTTTTATTGATGTACCATTCATTGAGGGCATCTTTATTTGTGCTCTTGTTTTTATGGTTTTATTAACTGTATGCAGGCACGTGCAGAGGGGGGTGCTCTGGGTGCCCAGGCACTCCCCCTTTTAAAAATCTTCAAAAAAGGCCCCTCTCGCTGCACAAAATAAGCCCCGCCCCGATCGCGATAAGCCCCGCCCACCCGCGGGAAGCTCCGCCCCCGCCTGGGACACTTTCAAGTGTAGAGGCCCAGACAGGCATCCTAGTGTGGCATACTGACCTCTCCCTCCACCTAGGACCCATACTGACCTCTATCTCCCCCAGCACCCAGTGACCTCTCCCTCCACCTAGTACCCACAGTGACCACTCCCTCCCCTAGCACCCACAGTGACCTCTCCATCCACCTAGCACCCACAGTGACTTTTCCCTCCTCCTAGGACCCATACTGACCTCTCCCTCCCCACAACCCACAGTGACATCTCCCTCCACCTAGCACCCACGGTGACCTCTCCCTTACCCGGCACAGCGGCACCCACAGTGACCTTTCCCTCCATCTAGCACCCACAGTGACCTCTCCCTCCACCTAGCACCTACAGTGACCTCTCCCTCCCCCAGCACCCACAGTGACCTCTCCCTCCACCTAGCACCCACAGTGACCTCTCCCTCCCCAGCTCTAGCAGTGATCCTGCCTACCCCAGCACCCACACTGACCTATCCCTCCCCCAGCACCAACAGTGATCTTTCCCTCCCCCAGTGGCTACCCTTCTGTCCCCTGCAGCACCCACAGGGACCTCCCATTCCAAAAGCGGCACCTAAAGTGACCTCTCCTATTTCCAGCACCCACAGTGGCTTCTCTCAACACCCAGCATCCACTCCCTCCTCCAGTAACCACACTGACTTCTCCCAGCACCCACAGTGACCTCCCCTTCCTCCAGCACCCATACTGATCTCTTCCTTCCACAGCACCCACAGTGACCTACCCTTCCCCCAGCACCCACACTGATCTTTCCTTCCCTCAGCAAACACACTGACCTCTACCTCCCCTAGCAGCAACTATACCATTCACAGCAGCACCCACAGTGACCTACCCTTCCCCCAGCACCCACACTGAGCTCTACCTCCTTTAGCAGCAACTATGCCATTCACAGCAGCACCCATAGTGACCTCCCTTTCCTCCAGCACCCACAATGACCTCTACCTCCCCCAAGACCCACAGTGACCTCCCCCCAAAGGACTCACAGTGACCTCCCTTTCCTCCAGCACCCATACTGATTACTGACCTCTACCTTCCACAGCACCTACAGTTACTCCCCCACAGCACCCACAGTGACCTACCCTTCCCCCAGCACCCACACTGAGCTCTACCTCCCCCAGCAACCTCACTGACCTCTACCTCCCCTAGCAGCAACTATGCCATTCATAGCAGTACCCACAGTGATCTCCCACCCCCTGCACCCACCGCAATCCCACCAATATTCAGCACCCACATTACACTCAACCAGTAACCCCACTATAACAAGCACCCAGTACTTGCACCAAACACCCTGCACCCGATACTCACATCTGGCCCCCATACGGCACTTAGTACTTGCATCAAACAGTCACATGACACCCAGTACCTGCACCCCTTCAACCTATAGCTGGCACCCAGTACTCACACCCACATGGCACAGTACTTGCACCCGGCCCCAACATGGCACTCACTACTCACACCTGCAAACCACCTTCACATGGCACCCACTATCTGCACTCACATAACTAGTACTAGCACCCAAAGTACCTGCACTCAGAACCCACATAACACACAATGCCCACCCATAGCTAGCACCCAATGCATGCATGGCACCAAGTATTCACACCTATGTGATACCCAGTACCTGCACCCAACACCCACATGCTTCATCTGTAGTAGTTCCAGTTGCACTAAGCCTCCACTTAGTGCCTAGCACAAACACTAAGCACTCACATATGACATCCAGTACTTGCACCCAGAACTCACAAGGGACTGAGTACCTGCAATCAACACCTACATGATGGTTGATACACACCCATACAGCCAGAATCCACATGACACCCTGTGCCAGCACCCAGAACCCACATGGCACCCAGCATCTGACTTTAGCATCCACATGACAACAAATACCCCACTAGCCAGCACCCATCACCCATCACCCACATAGCCCCATAATCAACACCCACATGGCACAGTACTCACACGTCAAGTTCCAAAGCCATTATATACACATAGTACCCACGTCCATGGCCAGCACCCAAATAGCACCCAGTACCCATCCTTGGTGTGAACCCATATGAGACTCGGTAATCTCCCATGGCACACATCCAGACCACACATAGCACTCCCTACTCACTCATGTCCAACACTCACATGGCTCCCTGTACCAATTAGAGATGTCGCGAACCTCCGATTTTCGGTTCGCGAACCGGGTTCGCGAACTTCCGCAGAAGGTTCGGTTCGCGGAAAAATTCGCGAACCGCAATAGACTTCAATGGGGAGGCGAACTTTGAAAAATAGAAAAAATTATGCTGGCCACAAAAGTGATGGAAAAGATGTTTCAAGGGGTCTAACACCTGGAGGGGGGCATGGCGGAGTGGGATACATGACAAAAGTCCCGGTGAAAAATCTGGATGTGACGCAAAGCAGCGTTTTAAGGGCAGAAATCACATTGAATGCTAAATTGGAGGCATAAAGTGCTTTACAACATCTTGCATGTGTATACATCAAACAGGGAGTGTAATTAGAGTACTGCTTCACACTGACACACCAAACTCACTGTGTAACGCACCGCAAACAGCTGTTTGTGTAGTGACGGCCATGCTAGACTACTGCGCAACATGGCGTGATTGCTCTTCCTCACTCAGTGATGTCAGGTAATGTGTGACTTCCTTCTCAACTTTCCATGGCATTGTTAAAAAGCTTACGTTTTGTTTTTAATTTACATTTTCTACTTGCTGTGTACTTGTTCAGTACCGCTACAATGAGAATCCTGTGGAGGCGGGCAAGTCTGCCATTGTGACCCCGGGTAATGGCCGGGGAATGAGAGGTTTGAATCCGGTGTGGAGCCTGAGCAACGGCTACCACTACACATCCAAGGAGGGCAGCGGGCAGGCATGCACGCCCGCCCGCCCCGAGGTAGTGACCAAAAATAACAATACAGGAGGAGGACTTTCGAGGCCCTGCTGTGTATTTGAAATGAATGTACTTTAAATCCTTTAACGAGAACCAGTTATGGCGGGCAAAGATGACACCACATTCCTTTCACGAGAATCATATGGAGGCGGGCAAGTCTGTCATTTGTGACCCCGGGTAATGGCCGGGGAATGAGGGATGGAATCCGGTGTGGAGCCTGAGAAACGGCTACCTCCACACATCCAAGGAGGGCAGCAGGTAGGCATGCACGCCCGCCCCGAGGTAGTGACCAAAAATAACAATACAGGAGGCGGACTTTCGAGGCCCTGCTGTGTATTTGAAATGAATGTACTTTAAATCCTTTAACGAGAACCAGTTATGGCGGGCAAAGATGACACCACATTCCTTTCACGAGAATCATATGGAGGCGGGCAAGTCTGTCATTTGTGACCCCGGGTAATGGCCGGGAAATGAGAGATGGAATCAGGTGTGGAGCCTGAGAAACGGCTACCACTACACATCCAAGGAGGGCAGCAGGTAGGCATGCACGCCCGCCCCGAGGTAGTGATCAAAAATAACAATACAGGAGGCGGACTTTCGAGGCCCTGCTGTGTATTTGAAATGAATTAACTTTAAATCCTTTAACGGGAATCCGTTATGGAGGGCAAGTCTGCCATTGTCACCGCGGGGAATGAAGGTTGGATTGCGGCCCGAAGTGGGAGCCTGCTGAGACCCATGCTGTAGCTGCCCTGACCGTGCTTTGCAGACCAGGCATCTGTGGTCAGATGGACCCTTGAGCCAGCGGAAGACAAACCAAGTCGAAAGCATTTGCCAAGAATGTTTTACGGAGGGCAAGTTTTTTTGCCCTTTTTTTAAATTTTTTGAAAATGATAGATGGTTGTATTTTTAAATTGTTTGAAAGTTTAGATGGTTGTATTTTTAAATTGTTTGAAAGTTTAGATGGTTGTATTTTTAAATTGTTTAAAAGTGTATCCATTCTTCCTCCCCCCCAGCCACGAACAATACCATGGGAACGTGGAGCAGCAGAAGCCCCCTGTGACGGCTGCCACGGTTGTTCTCCGCTGCTTGTCTTTTGAGGGGTGCTTCTTTTCCTCAGGTGTTCTTGCCATAGCTGTTTGTGCCTTCTCTCCAGGTGCCTTCGTAAAGCACTTGTCCCTACGTGACAGTTGGCCTTTCCACGGCTCAATTTTTGCTGGCAGAGACAACAGATGGCTTTGCTCCGATCTGAGACACACACGTGAAAAAATTTCCAAACCGCTGAGCCCCCCTGGGCTGATGGCGCTACGGTGGCATCAGCAGCTGACGTTGAAGGGCATGTTGGCTGTCTGGCCATAGCTGGCGATACATGGCGCCGGACACTGCCCCCAGCTGATTCTGAGGACGAGCTCCCTCTTGTATTGCGTTCCGGAGTTGGAGCCTGATCAACGTCTACCACCACACATCCAGGCAAGGAGGGAAGCAGGCAGGCATGCACGCCCGCCCCGAGGTAGTGACCAAAAATAACAATACAGGACTCAGGAGGACCTTTTGCGGCCCTAACTTTAAATCCTTTAACGGGAATCCGTTATGGAGGGCAAGTCTGCCATTGTCACTGCGGGGAATGAAGGTTGGATTCCGGCCAGAAGTAGGAGCCTGCTGAGACCCATGCTGTAGCTGCCCTGACCGTGCTTTGCCGACCAGGCATCTGTGGTCAGATGGACCCTTGAGCCAGCGGAAGACAAAGCAAGTCGAAAGCATTTGCCAGGAATGTTTTACGGAGGGCAAGTTTTTTTGCCCTTTTTTTAAATTTTTTGAAAATGATAGATGGTTGTATTTTTAAATTGTTTGAAAGTTTAGATGGTTGTATTTTTAAATTGTTTGAAAGTTTAGATGGTTGTATTTTTAAATTGTTTGAAAGTGTATCCATTCAAGTGCAAGTTATGCACTGACTGCCAGGTATAATGTGCAGTCACAGATGCAGTGAAAGGTATGCAGTGACTGCAAACAGCCGTTTGTGTAGTGACGGCCGTGCTGGACTGGTGCGCACCGTGACGAGAGTGCAGGTGATGGTGGCTTTTCAGCCCATATGCTTGCCCGGCTGATGTAGCTGAATGACAGAACAGTGACTTTTCAGCTGATCAAATTTGGTCTGACCACAATGAAGCAACGACCTTAATATCTTTTGTGTGCCACCCCCACCCGAGACACTCAAATAGCCGGCGGTCATTGCTTCATTGTGATGCGCAAGCCCCTTCACCGCGGCAAGGTAATGATCACGAAGGGGGATGGGCACATGTACACGCACCAGAAAAATTAGTGTAGCGGCCGCTGCTAGCAGCGGCCTTAAAAATTCAGGAATCCGCCTAGAGTCCTGGACCCTGTTGGTAGTGGCGGAGAAGGCAGTCAAGCGGCCTGCAGGCAGAGATGCTGTGTGTGGGGAGTGGACTGACTTAGTCTTCGGTCGTGCAGTAGCCCTCCGTGATCCATTCCTCATTCATTTTGATAAAGGTCAGGTACTGAACACTGTCGTGACTTAGGCGACTTCTCTTCTCAGTAACTATGCCTCCAGCTGCACTGAAGGTCCTTTCTGACAGGACGCTTGCGGCAGGGCAAGAGAGGAGTTGTATGGCAAATTGGGACAGCTCTGGCCACAGGTCAAGCCTGCGCAACCAGTAGTCCAAGGGTTCATCGTCGCTTTTCGCAGAGTCTACATCCACACTCAAGGCCAGGTAGTCGGCTACCTGCCGGTCCAGGCGTTGGTGGAGGGTGGATCCGGAAGGACTATGGCGAGGAGTTGGACTAAAGAACGTCCGCATGTCCGACATCACCCTGAGATCGCTGGAGCGTCCTGTTCTTGCCTGCGTGGACTTGGGAGGAGGAGGGTTACTGCCAGTGGTACCTTGATTGCGTTGTGCAGCCACATCACCCTTAAACGCATTGTAAAGCATCATCGACAGCTTGTTCTGCAAGTGCTGCATCCTTTCCGCCTTTTGTTGAGTTGGTAAGAGGTCCGCCACTTTGTGCCTGTACCGAGGGTCTAGTAGCGTGGCCACCCAGTACAGGTCATTCGTCTTGAGTTTTTTGATACGGGGGTCCCTCAACAGGCTGGACAACATGAAAGAGGACATCTGCACAAAGCTGGATGCAGAGGTACTCTCCATCTCCTCATGCTCTTCCTCAGTGACGGGACGCAACTCCTCTTCCTCCCCCCAGCCACGAACAATACCACGGGAACGTGGAGCAGCAGAAGCCCCCTGTGATGGCTGCCGCGGTTGTTCTCCTTCCACCGCCTCTTCCTCCTCCACAGAAACACCTTCCTCATCATCACCATCATTAGAGTCTGACTCCTCTCCTTCCCCACACGACTCCTCTTCTTCCTCCTCCTGCCCTCTCTGTGCTGCCGCCGGTGTTGTGGAAACATCGGGTTCGTGTGTAAATGGCTCCAATGAATCCTGCTGCCCTAACTCTTCTTGTTCACGCTCCTCCACAGCTGTATCCACCACTCTACGCACGGCACGCTCCAGGAAGTAGGCGTAGGGGATCAAGTCGCTGATGGTGCCCTCATCGCGACTCACCAGTTTGGTCACCTCCTCAAAGGGCTCCATGACCCTGCATGCATTTCGCATCAGTGTCCAGTTGTTGGGCCACAACATCCCCATCCTCCCAGATTGTGTCCTTGTACTGTAATGATACAGGTAGTGGGTGACGGCTTTCTCCTGGTCTAGCAGGCGAGAGAACATCAGCAGGGTGGAATTCCAGCGAGTCGGGCTATCGCAAATCAGGCGTCTCACCGGCAAGTTGTTTCTACGCTGAATCTCTGCAAAGCGTGCCATGGCCTTGTAAGAGCGCCTGAAATGCCCACACAACTTCCTGGCCTGCTTCAGGACGTCCTCTAAGCCTGGGTACTTGGACACAAATCTTTGCACGACCAGATTAAGCACATGTGCCATGCAGGGTATGTGTGTCAGCTTTCCCAAATTCAACGCAGCAATGAGATTGCTGCCGTTGTCACACACCACGTTGCCGATCTCAAGCTTGTGCGGGGTCAGCCATTGCTCCACCTGTTTGTTAAGAGCAGCCAGGAGAGCTGCTCCAGTGTGACTCTCCGCTTTCAGGCAAGACATGTCTAACACTGCATGACACCGTCGCACCTGGCATGCAGCATAGGCCCTGGGGTGCTGGGGCTGTGTAGCTGGGGAGGAGATGGCGGCACCAGCCAAGGAGGAGGAGGATGATGACAGCGAAGCGGTGATAGCAGGTGGAGAGGAGGTGGCTGGAGGCCTGCCTGCAAGCCGTGGAGGTGTGACAAGTCGGTCCTCTGCGCAGCCACGTACTCCCTGCTTGCTGCCATCGGTCACCAGGTTGACCCAATGGGCTGTGTATGTAATGTAGTGGCCCTGCCCGTGCTTGGCAGACCAGGCATCCGTGGTCAGGTGGACCCTTGACCCAACGCTGTGTGCCAGAGATGACACCACTTGCCTCTCAACTGCACGGTACAGTTTGGGTATGGCCTTTTGAGAAAAATAATTGCGGCCTGGTATCTTCCACTGCGGTGTACCAATGGCCACAAACTTACGGAAAGCCTCCGACTCCACCAGCTTGTATGGTAATAGCTGGCGAGCTAATAGTTCCGCCACGCCAGCTGTCAGACGCCGGGCAAGAGGGTGACTGGCAGACATTTGCTTCTTCCGCTCAAATACTTCCTTCACGGACAGCTGGGTACTGCTGTGGGCAGAGGAGAAGGAACCGCTCAAGGGAAGAGGCGGTGTGGAGGAGGGTGGCTGTGAAGGTGCAAGGGAGAAAGTGGATGAAGACGATGCACCTGAAGGAGGAAGAGGAGAAGGAGTTTGGCTTGTCTTTTGAGGAGTGCTGCTTTTACTCAGGTGTTCTTGCCATAGCTGTTTGTGCCTTCTCTCCAGGTGCCTTCGTAAGGCACTTGTCCCTACGTGAGAGTTGGCCTTTCCACCGCTCAATTTTTGCTGGCAGAGACAACAGATGGCTTTGCTCCGATCTGAGACACACACGTGAAAAAATTTCCAAACCGCTGAGGCCCCCTGGGGTGATGGCGCTACGGTGGCATCAGCAGCAGCTGACGTTGAAGGGCATGTGTGCTCCCTGGCCATAGCTGGCGATACATGGCACCGGACACTGCCCCCAGCTGTTTCTGAGGACGAGCTCCCTCTGCTTCTATCATGGAGTCGTCTCCTCCTACTCCTCTCTGACTCCTCCTCTGAACTGTCCCCCTGGTCATCTCCTCTACCGGGAACATATGTGCTATCCGTATAATCGTCATCATAATCCTCCTGGCCAGCTGCGCTTTCCTCAGACACCTCCTCAAGTGCACCAACTTCAGGTGGTCCACCATCATCCCCATCCACACACGTTACGTCCATACTATCGCCACCTAACTCAGACGTATGAGGTGGTGTACCTGCGCCTTCTTGTTGTTGTTGCAGTAGTGGCTGGGAATCAGTGATTTCACCACCACCACCAAATAACTCCTGCGAAGTGTCAAATGCAGCGGATGTGGTGCTTGTTGTAGCGCTGGTGGCTGCGGGAGAGGAGGTGTTCTCTGTTAAATACTCAATCACCTCCTCACGATTTTGGGAAGTGATGGCACGTGCCTTCTTCTGAGCACTGTATTTTGGGGCAGGTCCGCATGAACCCACAGAGGTGGGTTCTCACTCAACACAACAGGTAGTTAGACTTAGATGCAGTGAGCTGGGTTCACTCAACACAACGCTAGGTATATGCAGTGATGAGGTGGGTTAAGTAAACACAACAGGTACTGGGTAGTTAGATGCAGTGAGCTGGGTTCACTCAACACAAAGCTAGGTATATGCAGTGATGAGGTGGGTTAAGTAAACACAACAGGTACTGGGGTATATGCAGTACTGGGTAGTACAATGTGCAGCTCCCTGTCACACACACAGGCAGTCAGTCACTGAATGTGCTGGGCTGCTGGCAGTGGCACACACACTATCAATTAGCAAGGCTGTGCATGCAACAAAAGTGTCAGAAAAAAAAAATGTACAGGTTGAGCTCTGAAAAGAGCTGTTGCTGGGTGCTTTAAAAGCAATATTAATCAGTCAGGAACAAGCAAAGCAGCCTAGAACCTAACTAATCTGTCCCTAAGAGAAAAAGTCTGCAGCAGCTGTCCCTTTCCTCTCTCTAGCAGGCACACGAGTGACTGTAATGGCCGCCGGAGGCTGCCTTATATAAGGGGGGTGGGGCTCCAGGGCTTACTGTAGCCTGAATGGCTACAATGTGCCTGCTGAATGTGATGCAGAGGGTCAAAGTTGACCCTCATAGTGCATTATGGGGCGAATCGAACTTCCGGAAAAGTTCGCCTGGCGCAGGCGAACGCGAACCCCCAATGTTCGCCTGGAACCGTTCGCCGGCGAACCGTTCGGTACACCTCTAGTACCAATTAGCACTCACATGGCACCCACTATTGTTTATCACCATCTGCTACTCATTTAGCACCCAATACTGCATAGCACCCACTGCAAATAAACACCCAATACAAACTGGACCTTGGTTCCCACAGCAGCTTGACACAGACTGTACTTTGGCATCTCAGCACCCACTGCAATTTAGCACAAAGTGAACCTTTGCGTCATCCCATCTACTGCATCTGGGCAGTGCACCCACTGCACCTTAGCACTTACTGCAGTTTTGCATCTACTAATGCTTAGCAACCACTGCATATTGGTAACTATTTCTTCTTTGCCTGAAAAGAGGCTTGGGTGCTGATCAAGAGGGACAGAGGTCCCAGTAATGAAAGGTGAGTCTGTGCCTCCACTGTGGGCTCCACTGTGCCCACTCTAACCCACTAAAAGTGGACACCTATCACTGCTGATTTGAGGGTGGTGGCGCCAAAAGAGATGGATGGAAGGAGATACAAAGTCTGCCTGATACTGCTATAAAGGTGTATGCGTGTGTGTGTGTGTGTGTGTGTGTGTGACACCAAGTATCTGCACCCAGGCCTAAAATTGCACCCAGTACTCACACCTGCACATAGCTTTCACATGGTCCCCACTATCTGCACCAAGCACCCACTTAACCCGTACCCGCACCCAGTACCTGGATTCAAAACCCATGTGATACCCAAAGCCCACCCATAGCCAGCACCCAGTACAGGCATGGCGCTAAGTATTTGCACCCATGTCACATCCAGTACCTGCACCCAGCACCCACATGACATCCAGTACATACACCCAGATCTTACATGGCACTAAGTACTTGCAATCAACACCCGCATGACACTCGATACCCAACCATAGCCAGAACCCACATGACACTCAGTACTTACACCTAGAACCTACATGGCACCCAGCATCTGCATTCAGCACCCACGTGAAAACCAATACCCCCCTAGCCAGAAACGAGGGGGGGGGGGGGGGCGCATGCGGGGAAAGGCGTTGCCAGGCCCCTTTTTTAAATATGAGCACCCCCCACTTAAGGACCCTCTGCACGGCCCTGACTGTATGGTTCAATAAAGGCTTATTTGTACTTTCCTATACAATTTGTGGTGCGGTTTTTGTATGGCCAATCTTTTCCTTTCCTCCTAGTACTGTATAGCTCCCTGGCCTTTCTGCACGCATTGTTATAGGTATATTATATATTATATATACATGTCATTTGCCTTTCATATTGATTGATGGTGCTCGTCCTTTTCCTTTTTTTGATCTCTACATTTTCTAATAAGTTACACATATAAAAACAGCCTTTGCAGTTCGTGCATTGAATAGTAATGGCTGTTTATATAATTCTTAGAATATGTATACAATTTATTATAGGCACCTGTATATTCACTGACCTGGGGAAGGGTGCAAACAACCCCCAAATGCATTGTAAATTTATGTGGTCAAATAAAAGACCTTTATTCAATCAACATCTCATTTCGCGGGTGCTTGCCCGCTTCCTCAGGTCATTGAAAAGCAGGTGCCTATAGTAAATTGTATACATATACATATAAAAACAGCAATTACAATTCCGGGAACTGTAATGGCTGTTTTTACATAATAATTCTTAGAATATGTATACAATTTATTATAGGCACCTGTTTTTTCACTGAGGTGAGCAAGCGGGCAAGCACTCGCGAACGTATTGTCAATTTTATGTGCTCAAATAAAAGACCTTTTTTAATAGACTGGTCCAAATTCTTCAAGAGTGGTAAAATTACAAAACCTGCCAATAGCAACTACAGTGTCAGAGGTGCAAGAAGGGGATGGGGAACAGCTTGTTAATGATTACCACTATTCAAAGTATCTATAGAAGTGATTATTATGAGCACAGGACCAATAGAGAGCTAATTATGCAGTTGAGGAATAGCCCCGAAGGGCCCCTCTGGCCAAAGGGCCCCGATGCGTTCGCAACCTCTGCATCCCCTATTGCTACGCCCCTGATTACCTCACTGTTTGTAAGATCTCTTATGCATTGGGTGCATCACCCGTCTTGTCAAACCTCTTTGGAGGTGATGTTTAATTTAGTTTGTCCTAAAGAACATTCGGAGTGTGACCGACCAGTTCCTGTTACAGACCAGGAAAACCGAGCGGGGACAGATAATTTCCCCCTGCTCTGACAGTGGTTGCAAGGATTTGCAACCCACCTTTGTGACTATATACATCCTTAGCATTTTGCTTTTCTGTATCTTATGCTGGATCCACACCATACAATTTTTTGGCAGATTTACCTGTCAGATCAATTATGTCCAGCATGTTCGATCTGAAAATCGATTGATTATTTGAGCAATTTTCTGACCAATTCCTGTTCGTTTCTACGAAAATCGGTCAGAAAATCGCTCAAAACAATGGATCGATTCTCAGATCGGACATGCTGTAAATAATCGATCTGGCAGGTAAATCTGCCCCAAAATAGTATGGTGTGGATCCAGTATTACACTATTCTGCTCCATTGGGCTTGTGGTCTCCTTTTATTTTTTAGATGAGCCTGGGGTTGTTACAACCACAGGAACCATCAACATAAGCGATGTCTAGCAGACACTTTTAAGCAAAAATAGAAATAGAAATGAAGGAGGCACTCAACTGGCGTATAAACTTGCGTTTATCAAAATAATAGCAAACACGACATGTTTCGGGGTTTCCCCCTTCCTCAAGTGTACATGCAACCTCGCCAACACAGCAACTTATGAACATCATTAGTCCACACCCAAATTAACAAACCCTCCTCTTCGATCAGCTGACCAACTTCTGAATTAACCCCTCAGGGTAAGTCCAAGTTCATCATTTTGGGCACTACAATCAGATGTCTACTCATCTAAACATCTTGAGGAACATAAGTGTAAGCAACATTTAGGCTATGCCTTATCGACACACAGAATTTACTAGACATGCAATGCATAGACTCACTGCACCACCGATGCAGATGTCCCTCTCTCCACCACCCACCATAGCGATGACCATTCATCACAACCTGTAAGAGAGAAACATAATGACATTTACCTACAAGAAACATTTCATGCTAAACATTTCATTCATGCCTTTAGGCGCAATGGAATCTAGTTTCCTCATCCACCGTGCTTCTTTTTGTAACAGTAATCTGTCCCTGTCTCCTCCTCTTTTTGGCGGGGGTACATGGTCCAGCACCATCCACTTAAGCTGCGATACACCATGTCCACGGGCAAAGAAATGTTTGCCCACCGGCGTATGGCTGCTCAATTCGGATGGTTTGAATCCACGAATGGAGCCTCTGTGCTCCTGCACTCTGGTTTTGACGTCTCTTGTCGTCTTCCCCACGTACAGGAGCCCACACGGGCATTTAAGTGCGTACACGACAAACGTGCTATCGCAGGTATACATGGAATTAATCCTAATTTTTTCTCCCGTGTATGGGTGACTGACATGATCCCCTTTGATAATCTCCCCACAACAATTACAATTCATACAAGGGAAGGTACCACTTTCCCTTGAGAGTTTGTGTATCTCAAAACATCGTTCTGCAAGATCTACCCTGCTAACTATGTTATTAATGGTCCTCCCCCGTTTAAATGAAAACAATGGGGCATTTTTGAATATCTCTCCATATACGGGATCCTGCTGCAATATCGGCCAGTACCTGTTGACCACCTGTCTGACCACTTTCGACTGTTTACAATAAGTCTGAACGAAAGGGATACGATCCGTTAAGCCCTCCCGCTCAGACCTATTCTGCAGCAACGATTCCCTTGGGACCTCTCCAATTTCAGCCCGTACCTTATCCAGCATTTTGGAGTCATAACCTTTTGAACGAAATTTATTTGTCAACTTATCAGCCGCTGCTTGGTAACCTCCCTCTGTGGAAGCTATCCTTCTGGCCCTCAGATACTGACCCTTGGGGATGGCTTTAATTACATTTCTGCTGTGGAAACTATCCACCCTGAGCAGTTTGTTCCAGTCCGTGGGTTTCGTATACAGATCCGTCTACAATCCCTCATCTGTAATCTTTATAGAGACGTCCAAGTACTGGATCTCTTTCGCTGAGGACTCCATCGTAAATTTGATTGTGAAATGTGTCACATTGGCCTCATCCACCATCAATTGTAGCTCCTCCTGCTCTCCCTGCCACAAAATCAGGATGTTATCCACAAATCGATAGTACCCCACAATATTGTGACAATACTTTTCGTTCTTCAAAAACATACATTGCTCCAATTTGTACATACATTAGCGACTGACGGGGGCACAGGGGACCCCATACTTGTGCCTTGTCTCTGTAGATAGAAATCATTACCAAACTTGAAGTAATTATTAACCAATATCATCTCAAGGCAATCAAGTACAAAATATATCAAACGATTTTCCATGGATGTCTCAAGCAGCATCTCTTCTATATACCTCATGCCCTCCTCATGTGGTATTGAGGTAAATAGACTTTGTACATCCAGGGTGGCAAGGATCAACCCTGTTATCCTGGTATCCACCTCTTTCAATCTTTGTCACAAATCCGTGGTGTCCCTTAAGCAAGTTGGAATACCTTTCACCAAATCCTGCAAATAAACATCCACGAACTTAGACAAAGGGTAAAGGACTGACCCAACAGCTGACACGATTGGGCGGCCTGGGAGCAGAGTCAGACATTTGTGTATCTTGGGTAACAAGTACAATAATGAAACCTGTGGGTAAGCAAAACGTTTAACTAATGCCTGATTAAGACTACTGCAATGGAAACAAAGGCACCAGCAGAGTAAAAATTGATCATAGGTAAAAACAGATAAAAGTTGGGGGGCAAGGTTGGACTTACCTCCCCAAAACCAAACAAAACCACTATGTATGGTTTAAACAATATTTAATTCGTACTCCAGAACAAATGCAATGCGTTTCGCGGGTCTCTAGCCCGCTTCCTCAGGCAATAATACAGATAGGAGTAACTTAGAAGTTGTGTAGTCAAGTACAACGCCTCTTGACTACACAACTTCTGAGTTACTCCTATCTGTATTATTGCCTGAGGAAGCGGGCTAGAGACCCGCAAAACGTGTTGTATTTGTTCTGGAGCACTAATTAAATCTTGTTTATACCATACATAGTGGTTTTGTTTGGGTTAGGAGAGGTAAGTCCACCCTTGCCCCCCAACTTTTATCTGTTTTTACCTATGATCAATTTGTACTCTGCTGGCAACCCTGTTTACATTGCAATTATTGTTATCCACCTGGTGGATGAGTGAATCCATACTTGTGAGCAGGGCTGCCATCAGATATTTTGGGGCCCCTCACACATCATCAAGCCTGCCCCCCCCCTGGGCCCTCCCACTGGTTGCTGTGCCCCCCCCCCACTAGCCACCCCACCCCTGTGTCCCTGTGCGAGGTGCAAAAAATGTGCATGTCTTCGACACTGAAGAAAGCAGCATGCACAGCGTGATGCGGCAAAAAGTGGGCGTGACCATGGCATGTTGTGGATGGAGCCAAATACTAGCAAAATACAGGTGGTACCTGGTTAACAAATGAGATAGGGGCTTGTAGGTCTGTTCTTATCCTTTATCCGTTCTCTTTTGCCCCCTCTTTTCTTTCTGTACCTCTTTTGTCCCCTCTTTCGTGTCCCTCTGTGTGACCTCATGATCCCGTCTCACCTCTTTTCTCCCTGTGCCTCTTTTGTCCACCTCTGTTCCCCCTGTGCCTCTTTTGTCCCCCTGTGCTACCTCTTGTCCCCTTCTGTCTCAACTCATCCCCCTGCCCTAGTCAGGTTTAGGTGCCCCTAGTATACATATCCAGGCATAGGTGCACGCAGTATAGGTAGCCAGGTATAGGTTCCCCAGTATAAGTAGCCAGCTATAGGTGGTGCCCCTGTATAGGTAGCCTGGTATAGTTGCCCCCAGTATAGGTAGCCTGGTATGGGTGGTGCACTAGTATAGGTTAGCCAGGTACAGGTGCTCCCAGGATAGGTAGCAAGCTATAGGTGCCCCAGTATAAGAAGTCAAGTATAGGTGGTGCCCCAGTATAGGTAGCCAGGTATAGGTGGTGGCCCAGTATGCTTGTTAGTGAGCCACTGGCCCGCAGCCACAGCACATGTGGCCCTACCAGCGCTTTGGGGGGAGGGACCAGGGCCCCCAGAAGCCCAGTGCCCCTCACTGCAGTGTCAGTTGTCCTGCTTGTGAGTATATTTATATTTGCTGCTACCTTGGAATTCCTTTATTCTCAATAATACACTATTGGGGGCTCTCAATTGTGTTTTTCCTTTCTTTTACATATTGATTAAGACTACATTCACAGTGCTTTGCAGTGTGGCATAACGGCCGCTTTGTAAAGTAGTTTGCTGCTCTGCAATGCGCCACCAATAACAATGTTTACACTGAAGTGGGTGTGTTGCGGCATCATAATGCACCTTATGCAGTGTGTAACTGTAAAATGCGCAAATTGAAGCACACTTCACAGAAAATTGCAGAACAGCGCTGGCGAGTTCTTAAATTCGGCAATGGGTGCATCGCTTAATCTGTTTTAACTTAACCATTTCAGCCTGCGGGGATTTTTCACCTTATGCATCAGAGCAATTTTCACCTCCCAATCATTCGCTAATAACTTTATCACTACTTATAAAAATGTATTGATCTATATCTTGTTTTTTCAGCCACTAATTAGGCTTTGTTTGGGTGGTACATTTTGCTAAGAATTATTTTTTTTATAAATGGATTTTAACAGGATTAATAAGAAAATAATGGAAAAAAATTCATTATTTCATTATTTCTCAGTTTTCGACCATTATAGCTTTAAAAAAATCCACGCTACCATAATTAAAACCTATGTATTTTATTTGCCCGTTTGTCTCGGTTATGACACCATTTAAATTTTGTCCTTATCACAATGTATGGTGCCAATATTTTATTTGGAAAAAAAGGTGAATTTTTTCCGTTTTGCGTCCATCACTATTTACAAGCTTATAATTTAAAAAATGTTCGTAGTATACCCCCTTCAAATGCATTTAAAAAGTTCAGACCCTTAGGTAACTATTTATGTCTTTTTTTTTATATTATAATTTTTTTTTTTTCCATTAAAAATTTTATTTGGGTTATATTTTGGTGTGGGAAATAAACAGTTAATTTTTAATGTTATTATATGTGTAAATTGTAATGTAAAAAATATGTAGATGTAGTTTTACTATTTGGCCACAAGATGGCCAACTTGAATTTTTTTTCTCCTTGTGCTTCTCGCTAAGTGGAAGCACAAGGAGGACGCAGAAAATTTTACGTGCAGAAAGACTGAAGCCTCTAGTAAGGTACGGTATCCGATTGACATTTTCATGCTGACGGGAAGCATCGCATGAGCGTTAGGTTAGACCTGCAAATAGCATATCTAAACCAGCTAACGCCTGCGTTGCGCTGCTATATCTGGGGGTCTCCTTTAATAAGGAGACACCCAGAGCTCCCTGTCTGCAGTCGCGCATCACAGAAGCACCCCCCCCCCTCCTGCAGCTGCACCATTATCACTCGGTAATTTAACTACTGCCACTGGACAGCAGCTGCCTCCCGCTGCAGCGAAGTTACGGTATACTCTCACTGTAATTACTGTCATCGGAGCCCCGGCAAAGCATCTTTTAAGCTCTTGCTGGGGCTATCTATTGGTCCTCTCTCTGGACCATTTTCATTGGCTCAGTCAGAGGACCAATGGGTAGCCCTGGTGCTGATGCACTTCTATGGACGTCAGGCGGAGGCTCACTCCTTCACCTTACACTCACCCGCTCGCCCTACATCCACATGGTATGTAACACTTGTCTGTGACACGTACAGCTTGTTTTTGTACACACTAACATCTGATTAAATCACTTAGAGGCAGTGCCGACCTTTCCTGATTTTGCATTCCATGGTGTTATCTCTACCTAGTTCTGGTCTGAGCATGTTATCAGTGCCGGCAGGTGCAAGACCTATTCGCAGCCTCCCTCTCCCTCCTCCATCCTCATGTACCTCCTCACAGCTGCAGTGCCAACATATTGTCCTTTTGTTGAGATACATAAGTGTCCCATTGCTTTTGCGAGCTTTGCAAGGCCAGAACAGATTACTGTAATATACAATATTATTTTTGAAAGAATTAGTTAAACCTAGATATTTTGTGCTATTTGTACTTTTGACGCCAACTGTTTGACTTTGGATTGCAAATGTTTACGCTTCCATTTATTTGGATATTGACTTTGGATTTTGCCTGGACATGCAGATTTGTTTATTGGACTTCTACCTGAGACAGTCTGATCAGTTGCTCAAGTCCTAGTAGAAACTGTAAATAGGGCTATTACAGGTTAAAACCACGCACAGTAATGTCAACCACAGGTGATAACCTGACATCACCTATAAATATAATGTCCTCAGTTGCTCCATTATCTGCTTCTGATGAGAGGTACAAAGGTGCATCATATGGGAGGGTTTTAATTGTTTCTGAGACGGAGAGCCTTTTATTGTCTTTGGTGCCTAAATGTGTCTCAGGAATGCACTGAGCTGAACCAGGCATGGCAAGCATACAATGCAGTTTATACCTTTGATGGATGTTGCCTGTCTGGGATTTGAACCCGATCCCCTTGGGCAACAATGCTTGCCTGGGCTGCACAAATGCGTGCAGGGCAGTTTTTAGGCATGGGCATTACATGCCAGTGCCTGAAGCGCCATTGGTCCTGGGGGGGTGCCATGCCACTGATTAAGCCTCTTCCCCAGGGATGAAGTCATGCCCCCATGGGTGTTTCGTACCTCCTTCTGTGTTCACTTGTGCCTCCTTCTGTCCTTTTGTGCCTCCTTCATTCCCTAGTGCCACCTCTGGCCCCTGTGTGTATCTTTGATCCCTTTGCCTCCATCTCATCCCTTCTCATCCCTTATCACCCCAAAGTCGTTGCTTGCTTAGGGCACCATTTCACCTTAATCCATCTCTGGATGCAAAGGAAGCAGAGGTGGAACAGGGGAACTGAAGGTAGCACAAGGAGACAGAAGAAGGCACAAAGGGAGGGGGACCCTGCCTCCTGTGTATCCAGAGATGGATTAAGGTAAATTGGTGCCCTAGGCAAGCAAAAAGTTGTCTTCACACTTTGACACGCACAAGTGTGCGTGTCATCACACTTTGTGCCTTCTTCTGTGTCCTTGCGCCACCTTCAGTTCCCCTGTTTCACCTCTGTCTCTTGTGTATCCAGAAATGGATTAAGGTGAAACGGTGCCCTAGGCAAGCAACAACTTTGGGACAGCCCTTGATGGCCACATAGCTTTTTTGCAAGATTTGTTATGGGCTAGCATAAACCGGGCCCCTAGACTCTCTGCAGGACCTAGGCACCTGCCTAAGTTGCCTTTTGGATGGTCTGGCTCTGTTTTAATCCTCTGTGCCTCCCTCTGTCCCAATGTGCCTACTTCTGTGCCCCTTTGTGCCTCCTTCTGTCCCCCTTTGTACCTCTCTCTGTCCCCTTGTGCCACTATCTTTTCCTGTCCCCTTCCTGTCCAGGTCCAGTGTGTAAAGGCAGAGTATAGAGCAGCCGAAGCTGTGCTCTAACCCCCCCTCTGGAGTCCAGTGCTGTGCCTGTGTGACCATCCTGTATGCTTTCTGCTCCCTCAATCTCCTCATGTAGCCTGAAATCACGCTATATGCAGTAGGAGATGCTGGGCACCAGGGTGAGTGGTGAGCGGAGAGGTGGAAGCACAGCACTGGACTCCAGCGGAGAGGTGAGAGCACAGCTTCGCGTACGTTAAAAAGGGGCGCTGGGAAAAAAGGGCGCCGGGTTTTTAACGATAAGCATGGATAACGTTTAAAAATGTATTGTACTGTATTTCGTTTAAAATTAATGTTTTTTAAAGTTATAAATCATTAAATAATGTGCATTAAATCGGCAATTGTAAAAACGTTAATCTTTCGTTTAAATACTGAAACGTATAATAACGTTAAAAAAAATAAATTACTAAGTAACCCTCCCTGTACCTACCCCTAACCCCTAGACCCCCCTGTTGATGCCTAAACCTAAGACCCCCCCTGTTGGTGCCTAAGTAACCCTCCCTGTACCTACCCCTAACCCCTAGACCCCCCTGTTAGTGCCTAAACCTAAGACCCCCCTGTTGGTGCCTAAACCTAAGACCCCCCTGTTGGTGCCTAAACCTAAGACCCCCCTGTTGGTGCCTAAACCTAAGACCCCCCTGTTGGTGCCTAAACCTAAGACCCCCCTGTTGGTTTTTTCGTTTAAAAATAATGTAAAAAAAAATGTACTGTTTTTCGTTTAAAAATAATGTTTGAAAAAAAATATTGTACAGTTTTTCGTTTAAAAATAATATTTAAAAATGTATAAATCATTAAATAATGTGTAATCATGAGAAGCAGTAATAAAACATTAAGTCTCCGGGCGCCGCTTTTAAAACGTTATTTTTCACCGGCGCCCTTTTTTCCTATCGGGCGCCCATTAAACGATATTTATTATAGGAGTGAATGGCGGCGCCCGATTTGTCCACTAGCCTCAGGCGCCCGAATTTACTGTTTCCCCACAGCTTCTGCTGCATTATACTCTGCCTTTACAAACTAAGCTGGGGTAGTGCAGGAAAGGGGCGACAGGATCCGTGCATTGTTTGTATCTTAGGGACCCCCAGTATTAGGCATCCACCCTATACAGCACTTGTCTTATATTCTCTAGTGTGTGGGAGTGTGTTTTTTTTTTTAGATGGAGGGGCACAGGACTTCTTGCCTGGAGTGACAAAAAGGCTAGAAATTCCCTTGCATGCGGGACAGCTGTGTAGCTGATAATGCGCTGTCTTGTTATGTGGAGAGGTGGAAGGACGACATCGCAATGCGTGCATGCAGGGGCGTAGCAATAGGGGTTGCAGCGGTAGCGACCGCATCGGGGCCCTTGTGCCAGAGGGGCCCCGCAGGGCCCTCCCTCAACTGCAGTATTAGCTTTCTATTGGTCCTGTGCTCATAATAATCATTTCTATAGATACATTGAAAAGTGGTAATCAATATAACACTGTTCCCCATCCCCTTCTTGCACCTCAGACACTGTGGTTGCCATTGGCAGGTTTTGGTGCGCTGTATCCATTGTTATGTATAGAGTGCTTGGTGGGGCCCCATGTAAAACTTGCATCGGGGCCCACAGCTCCTTAGCTACGCCACTGCGTGCATGTCATCACTCCTCGGGGAAAGGAGCGGTGTGAACAATGGGTCAGCCATCACTAGGGGTGAGTTGATCCGCTTGGCAGATCGCCTACGGGTTGGGGGTCAAGGGGGTTGCAAGCCTGTATACACATGCCTGATTATCGGGTGTGGATGTTATCGGCTGCTTCAGTCAACTTTAGTCAGGCCTGTGTACGAGCCTTAAGAGGCAAGACAGAAACTTACAGTTAGGGCATGACCTGGTTTAAGTGCATCAGCAATGCCACCCCCAGGTGTACATGCAAGTAGTGCCATTCAAGTACTGAAAGGCCTGACCCCTACGATCCTCCAACAACCTTCGCCTGCCGCCTGCCTGTCCGCACTGCGCATTTTTCACTCCCAGGTGTCACTGCAAGACATCCCTAGTGCTGTCCCCACTCTCTGGTACTCACTCCCACCAGCTATTAGACTTGCCCCCTCCTTTAATTCCTTCAGTACCATAATACGATCTGCTGAGCACCTTCTCTACAAATGCACCTAATATGTCTCTACCCCCACCCTTTAGATTGTAAGCCTCTGGCAGGTCCCTCCCCCTTGTGATTCCAGCTTGATCATACAACCTCTTTCTTGGGCACTCCTCTCATGGAACTGACTTGAACTATTGCTGTTGTAGCAACACAGGTGCTGATTCAAATACATAAAAGAAGGAATTGCATCCACCAGCTGCTCAGGTCACCACATACACAATGGCATCAGAAATGTATACAACTACGGCTGCTCAAATCCGGATCCGGGAGATACCCGGATAGTTGCTATCCGGATATCTCCCAGTAAACCTGTGCGGGGTGGGCGGGAGGGGGGTCAATCTTACCTGTCTGACGTCTTCTTCGTCCGTCCCTCGGCGCCTCCCACGATGCGCTCCACGAGCGTCACGTGATTACAAACACTTCCTCCTTCAACCCGTAAGGACAAAGTGTTTGTAATCACGTGACTGCCGCTTGGACCGCATCGTGGGAGGCGCCGAGGGACAGACTGAAGAATACGTCAGACAGGTAAGATTGACCCCCCCCCCGCCCACCCCGCACAGGTAACTGGAAGATATCCGGATAGAACTATCCGGATGTCTCCCGGAACCGGATTTGAGCAGCCCTGTATACAAGAATCCTCAGCACTGGACAACAAGGTGAGTATCTGCAATATCACCACACTGCTCCAAACAGCATTAGCCACGTGACCGTTAACAGGACACAATTGAACAGAAGGGTCACTGCTTGCTTAAAAGTACAAATCACTGTTATTCCAATAAAACGGGACTGGAGACTGGGCATTGGTCGCTGACCACCTTTACGTTTTTACTGTGTATTTGAGTACGCGATATGCGCTTCATGTTGAAAGGATCCCTGTCGCGAGGACCCCAAAGTAAGTCATTGTAAATGTGCTCCTATATGTTTTATTGGAATAAAAGTGATTTGTATTTATTATGCCACTCAGGAGGTTTTGTAGCCTCATAGTCCACCGCTATAAAACTATTAGATGAAATGTAATCAGTACATATTAACTAGCACAAGGCTAGCTAGAATAGGTGCCCCCCCCATTCCCCAGAATCCCCCCAATCAGTCCGCTTATACATTTCCCAGCCAGGATCCGGCAATCACCGCAGCCTCTCGCACAACTCCGCTATACTCTATGGGGAGGATCGTACATGACGTCATGTACGATCCTCCCCATAGAGAAGACCAGAGCTGTGCGGGGAGGCTGCACCAATCGCTGAGACCAGGCTGGGTAATGTATAAGCGGACTGATTGGGGGGGATTCTGGGGAATCGGAAGGGGGGGGGGGCACCTATTCTAGCTAGCCTAGTGCTAGCTAATATGTATTAATCGCATTTCATCTAATAGTTTTATAGCGGGGGACTCCTGAGGATATTAAAACACAGTGTTGGGCATACCGCTTAGGAGGTTAAGCAAGCAGTGACCCTTCTGTTCAACTTTGTCCTGTTGATGGTCGCGTGGCTAATGCTGTTTGGAGCACTGTGGTGATATTGCAGATTCTCACTTTGTAGTCCTGCGCTGAGGATTATGTATCTGCTTACTCCCTGTTTGATCAGTTCCAGTCTGGCTTAAGCTCTAACCACTCCACAGAAACAGCTCTTACTAAAGTGTCCAATGATCTTCTTACAGCTAAATCTAAAGAGCATTATCCCATACTCATCCTTCTTGATCTGTCATCAGCATTTGATACTGTCGACCACACCTTACTCCTACAGATACTTTCATCTGTAGGCATAAAGGGCCTCGCTCTCTCCTGGATATCTTCCCATCTCTCTGGAAGGTTTTTCACAGTCACTTATTTAGATCAGATCTCTTCTCCACATCCTTTGTCTGTGGGGCTACCTCAAGGCTCTGTCCTTGGCCCCCTCCTCTTTTTCATCTACATGCATGGTCGTGGCAACTTTTTTATGTTTAAATCAACTCATTTGGGTTTCAATACCACTTATATGCAGATGACACACAACTGTACCTCTCCGCCTCAGCCCTTAAATCCCTCCTCACATGTGTTCCTGTGACTGCTTTTCTGCTATATCCTCTTTTATGACCTCGGCTCTTGCTTCTTACTACTTAATATTAGTAAAACAGAACGAATAATTTTTCCACCACCTTTGTCCACCTTGCTGCCTGATATAAATAATAAATGTTAATAACACCCCCATAACTTCAGTTCCCAAAGCACGGTACTTAGGGGTAATATTTGACTCTTCTCTCTCCTTTATTCCTCACATTCACTCCCTAACCAGCTCCTGTTATCTCCAACTCAAAAACATATCTCATAGCTGACCTTTTCTCACTCAGGACACAACTAAAATGATAATGCATGCTCTTATAATATCTCGTCTGGACTATTGTTACATACCACTTAGTGCACTACCAACTTACAGGTGGGCACTGCTCCAATCTGTACTGAACTCAGCTGCTCAACTCATTCATTTTTCTTCCCGCTCTTCCTCTGTTGCTCCTCTCTATCAAGCTCTTCATTGGCTACCAATTAACCAGAGGATCCAGTTTAAACTCCTAAACCTGCAAAGCTCCTCACAATCTCTCTCCCCTGTACATCTCTTGACTAGTTTCCAGATACCAACCCAATCGCAATCTCAGATCTGTACATGACCTTCTTTTGCCGCTAGAATTATCTCCTTGCATTCACATATACAAGATTTCATCCATGCTCCACCTCTCCTCTGGAATGCCCTTCCCCAACACATCTGTTACTCTCCAACCTTTGATATCTTTAAATGCTCCCTTAAAACTCACTTTTTCTGACAAGCATACACTCTACTTTAAGCTATTCCCCCTGTAACCTCTGGCCATGTTGTACTTCTATTAGAAAATGTAACACTGCCTCTAGGTATGAATATTGTATACTACCCCACCTCTTGCCCCCCCCCCCCCGATTCCTTTAGATTGTAAGCTCACAAGGGGCTCTCTCACCCTTCTGTATCTTGGAATTTGTCATGCATGTTAATCATCATGTTACTTTTGTCACTGTGATTACCAATTCTGTATATTGTACCAGTTCTGTATTTTGTGTATTGTTGTGCGTGTATGTATATATATATATGTATCATTGTCTGTATTATTATGTACCCCATGTTTGTTTCTTACTTTGTTTGTTCAGCGCCACGAAATATGTTGGCATTTTATAAATCAATAATATTAATACATATAACTAGATGGCAGAGTGTAAAGCTATCATTCTGAAGTGGTTGATTTTCAAGTACTAGTACTTTAGTTAAAGAGAGTCTGAAGCATTAAAAAATACCTCTTATTATTTCAGAATACTCTTCAGCCTTAAGTGCAAAGATGATTTGCTGGTCGCCCGCATCCCACGGCAGTATGAAGTCTGTATCCCCCCCCTGAAATCCCCGGGACAAAACCCTCCAGTACTTCCTGGAGGAGGCAGAGTTTTGTGCAGTAGTTCTGCCTCCATGTCCATTTAATCACGCCGATCACTGCCTCTCCCCGCCCCTCTCAGTCTTCTTTCACTGAGAGGAGCAAGGAGAGGCGGAGATCAGTGGTGATTTAATGGACTAGAGGCAGAGCTACAGCACAAAGCTCTGCCTCCCCCGGGCAGCAAAATCTGTGACTTTAAAAGTCGTAGAGTTTTTCCCCGGGATTTTTTTTGGGGAGGGAGGGATAAAGACCTTGTACTGCCGTGGGGATGCGGCAAATCCTCTTTGCGCTTAAAGAGACTCCGTAACAAAAATTTCATCCGGTTTTCTTCCATCCTACACGTTCCAAAATCTATTCTAATGTGTTCTGGCCTACTGCAGCACGTTCTACTATCACCATCTCTGTAATAAATCAACTTATGTCTCTCTTGTCAGACTTGTCAGCCTGTGTCTGGAAGGCTGCCAAGTTCTTCGGTGTTGTGGTTCTGTGATGCATCTCCCCCCTCCAGGCCCCTCTCTGCACACTGCCTGCGTGTTATTTAGATTAGTGCAGCTTCTCTCTGCTCTATTATCTTTTACAAGCTGGATAAATCCTCCTCTGAGCTGGCTGGGCTTTCACATACTGAGGAATTACATACAGGCAGAGCTGTCTGCACTCTGCAGGAAGAAACAGCCTGACACTTCAGTGGAAGATAGCTGAAGGGGGAAAGAAACACACAAATGATCTCTTGAGATTAACAAGGAAGGCTGTATACAGCCTGCTTGTGTATGGATGTATTTTCTATGTGTGGACATGCTGTACATCAACCTACTTCCTGTTTTGGTGGCCATTTTGTTAGTTTATAAACAAACTTTTTAAAACTGTTTTTAACCACTTTTAATGCGGCGGGGAGCAGCGAAATTGTGACAGAGGGTAATAGGAGATGTCCCCTAACACACTGGTATGTTTACTTTTGTGCGATTTTAACAATACAGATTCTCTTTAAGGCTGACGAGGATTCTGAAATAAAAAATGACAAGTAAACAGACAACAGCTAAATAATTAACTTATTATATAAAGTAAAGCCCTTTGTATCAAATCTGGTACTTTGTAGGTTTGAATACAGCCAAATTGACAACAGTTTTGACCTTTCTATGCGAGTTGTCATTTCCCTTTCATCTGGCTGGGTATCTGCCAACAGTGGGTGGCTGAGAAATATATATATAAGAGGTCAAACCCAATCAGTTCATAACACCTGAGAGTTTACAGAGCTGTGAGTAAATCAAAAGTATGTCTGTCTGTGTGTGTGTAGTTTTCTAAGTGTTGTCATAGTCCTAATTTATAAAACTGCTTTTCCCATTTTAAGTGTGACGTGTTGGAAAAGAAAATACATAACACAACTAAAATAATGTTAGCTTTAGAAGCATGTTTGTTTGTTGTTTTCCATTTGAAGTAGTATTCATCGTGTCATACAATAAGACTACAAAAAAAATAAAAAAATAAGCAAAACAAAACAAAACAAAAAAAGTAATGTGGAAAAGAAAGGCAAAACAATAATTAATAATAAATAAAAAGTAACGTATAAAAAAAGGCAATAAAAATGATTACAATAACATAATTTTATTTTACTACCTGTATTGAGTTGGACATATGCTTCTATTGCAGATCACGGTAAACATGAAGGTTCTCTTACTGTGTGCTGCGCTGCTCCTCTGCACAGGTAGGAACGCCCATTTTTGTATATTTGTATGTGTCTGATAAATCTGATACATTTTACTGCTTGTTTCCATTACCTATACTTTAAACCTTCTTTCCCATTTTATATTGAATTTATTTGTTTTGCTCTTTTAGGCTCCTTTTAGGCTCCTTACACACTATGTAGAATCTGCTATGGTGCGACTTCTCTTTGACTGCACTGCCGAAAAGTCGCATCACGCCTTGACAGTGCAGAGCACCCATACAATGACACACAGAATGCCATGAAAGTGATACATCTGTAACTTTTTAATTACTTATGCCATGATCTTAGTGATATATATATCTTGTTTTTTTTTTCAGTACAATCTAGGCTTTCTTTAGATAATATTTTTTTTCCCCAAATTTATTTTATTTTTTAGTCATTTTATGGGGAAAATTAGGCCTAAATGCAGAAAATACCCATTTTTTCATATTTCACCCTTCCTAATTTTCACATGACACTTCCCACAGTTATACAACACATACAAATGAATTATTTGGCCCTTCCCAATTAAAACTATACCCCACATGCCATATTTTACTTCTAGCTGAGCATGTGGATACCGGGGAACGCATGTAGCTATGTCCGCATTCTGTGTTCCTGCCCCCTCCTGCTGCCGCCTATTAATGCTGGAGGGGCAGCGCTGAGGGGGGAGCCTGAGGTGAGGGAGGGGGGAGTGGGTCCCCCTCCAAGCCAATGTGGGTGGCCAATGCTCGCCCCCTCATGTGCTGAGACCCCTCCTGCCCCCCAAAATGGCCATGTGTAAGCCCCGGAGGTGGCATCCCTTGCAGCCTCTATTGTTACGCCACTGTTCCCAAGGTTCTTAAACCACATGTCACCCATGCAGGCTGGTATAGCCTAAATGCAAAGCCCAGATCACACGGGGCTCTGTGTCCTGGGCTATACTAGCCCAAATGGTCCAGGATATGGGGGCTCTGGAGGGGGGGCAGCAAAGCCTGCCTTTCTCCCCCAAAGCCCTTGTCCATATCATGGGGAGGCTCAGGTGGAATCTGGGGGCTTCCTTTAACCTCCCTGGTGGTCTATTAGGAACCGCCAGGGGGCAGAGCAACACTATTTACATTTTTTTTATATATATATCATGTAGCGAGCCTAGGGCTCGCTACATGATAGCCGCTGTACAGTGGCATCCCCCCGCCTGCTTCGATCGCCTCCGGCGATCTTTGATCAGGAAATCCCGTTCAAAGAATGGGATTTCCTGAAGGGCTTCCCCCGTCACCATGGCGACGGGGCGGGATGACGTCACCGACGTCCTGGACGTTGTGGCGTCTAAGGGAGTCCCGATCCACCCCTCAGTGCTGCCTGGCAGTGATTGGCCAGGCAGCGCGCAGGGTCTGGGGGGTGGGGTGCGGCGAGGCGAACATCGGCGATCGAGCGCGGAGCGGCGGCGATCGGAATGCACACACAGCTAGCAAAGTGCTAGCTGCATGTTGCAAAAAAAAAAAGTAAGTAAATCGGCCCAGCAGGGCCTGAGAAATCCCCCTGCGCAGCATAGCCCGAGCTCAGCTCGGGCTTACCGCCAGGGAGGTTAAGATCAAGAGTCCCCAGATGTCTGCACATCCTGCTGAAATGGATCTGGCATGGTACTTATTTACCCATTTCCAAAACAAAAAGACACCACACAGTAAAAAATACTTATTTTATTCTACATTAAACATAAATATTTATCTGTAATTCATAATCCCATTCCAATAAGCTTTAGAAAAACTTGATTAAAGAGCTTCCTGATGAGTGTTTACCCCTGTTGCACTGCTAACTTCATTTACCCATAGGCAGATTATACCTGTATATGGGCAGTGACATTATCAAGGTGATCCAGACAGAGCAGTATCAGCCAGGAATTATAAAACACCAGGGAGTCAACCAGTCCACACCCGGATCCCTCAAGGGTGTATAAAGTCCACAGTGAAATAGCAAAGCGACTGGGTCTCCACCTGAATTAGTGCAAATGCAGCAAATTTTTAATATACCACAGTAGCAAAACACACATGGTTTTGGTCGTTTGTAACACTTGAGAAAGGCCTCTCGGCAGAAACGTTGTGTGTTTTGCTACTATGGTATATTAAAATGTTGCTGCATTTGCACTAATCCAGGTGGAGACCCAGTCATTTTGCTATTTCATTATCAAGATGATCATCAGGGACCCTGATCTGGCTAAGATTAGCAAACCTAGAGGTGTTTTTTATGATGAATAAGGCCCTGTTCACAGTGGTCAGTTGTGTAACGTTGCAGAATAATTCTGCATGTCACCTGACTGCCAATACAATTCTATGGGGCTGTTCACAGTACTGCATTTTAACTGATATCATAATTCTGACTTGTTGCATGCAAGCTTTGTATTAAAGTCTAGGTCCAGTCTTCATTGCAGTTCAGTCATTATAACGCGTTATTATGAGTTAAGCATCTGACCACTGTGAACCTAGTCTAAGGGTCCAAGAATAAGGGCATTAACTGCATTTAACTGTAAAATCAGTTTTGTCAAACACTACCAGGTCATCCTGAAATAAAAATATTCTTGCCTTGTGTCCCCTATTCTCTGTAACATACCTAGCCAATTTGGTGATGAGAGCATATGTATGGGCACTTTGCTATTAACCTCAGAAGTAAGCAGCACCATTTACTGTAATGCAATGCAATCCATATGCAATGCAAAACTGATTTGCCAAACTTTCGAGCCCACCAGTGATGATGATTATATTACTACTATTATACTTACTTACAGTAAGCAGTAGAAATCTGACAGAACCGACTGGTTTTGGACTAGTCCATCTCTTTATGGGGGATTCTCTGCATGGCCTTTATTATCTCTAAAGAAACAATCACTGAAAAGTATTTATATAAAGATGCAGACCGCCCCCCTACCTGTTTACACACTTTTTTGGCAGTTGGGCAGAGCAACTGCCATTCACTAAATGCTTTTGAAAATAAAGAAAACCCTGAGAATCCTCCATAAGGAGCTGGGTTAGTCCAAAACCTGACAGTTCTGTCAGACTTCTACTACCTACTGTAAGTGACAGCAACATAGGAGAAAAGTAATTTAAAGCTTATTTTACTCTGGAAGAAAAGTACTTCTTATTTGTATGTGTTTACATTATTTTAAATTTTCATAAAAATTTATGATTTTCGCGATAGGGAACCAAAACTGAAAAAGATATGGATTTTTCCTTTTAAAATAAAACCAGTTGCCTGACTCTCTTGCTGATCCTGTGTCTCTAATACTTTTAGCCACAGCCCCTCAACAAGCATGCAGATCAGGTGCTCTGACTGATGTCAGACTGGATTAGGGCATGCTTGTTTTAGGTGTGTGATTCAGCCACTATTGAAGCCAACGAGATGAGCAGGACTACACAGCAACTGGTATTGTTTAAAAGGAAACATCCATATTCCTCTCAGTTAAGGTTCCCTTTAATACACTTCAGGAAAAGGTCAGTCATCAACAGATACATGCTACACATAGGCGTAATGGCATCAATCACATTATTATTTGTACCGTTATCAAGATATTTGTGAAAGCACTAGCTTTCCCAAAATTTTGTATAAAGTGACCCAGAGATGAATAAAAAAACTGCTTCCTCCAGCCCTATAAGCATGGATGTGTCCCTCGCTGTCGTCACGTGTGCCTCCCGCTGTCCACCCGGAATCCTCCGTGTAGGCGCAACGAAACCCCGGTAGAGGGCTCAGTCGTGCTCAGTCTGACTGAGTGACGTCACTGAACCGCTTACCAGAGCAGAATGCGGCTTACCGGAGGACCGCAGGAGGACAGCGAGTGACACATCTATGCTTCAGGGGCTGGAGGAAGCCCCAGGTAAGTAAAAAAAAGTATTTGTATTCATACTAAACTAAGTAAGTATACTGTAGATAGATTTTCATTAACATGGCCTTAAACATTTGTAGGGAATACTAAGTGACTGATTCATTTCTGTGCTCTTTGATCAAGTATTGGTTTATTTTCTTGTTAGGAAATTGTTTAGTATTACAGATAGAATTGTTTACTTATTAGAGCTCCCTCTGCTGGCTTGACTGGCAAGCTTTGTAATTGAATGAACAGGATTGCTTTACTGCTGTGTAGTAAAGATGGGTTTCGGATGGGACTAACAGAAGTTTAAGGGATTTTCTGCTTTTGCCTAGCAATTGTAAAACACCTAGAGTGATCTGATAGAAGCCTGTCTGAAGTTTCATGTTCATAATAAATATCTTTTCATTTATTTTCATAACTGACTGCTAGATTTAACTGCACTTTTCTGCAGCCATGCCAACAGTAAGAGCCTTTGCTACTCATTTTCAACACCTGCACTCATTTTGTGACTGGCTGTAAGGTTGCTCATAATCAAAATTACAAGTAGCACTTACTCGCTGCCGGAGAGGGGGGTAACTTACCCATGCTGCCTATAGCCGATGCACTCCACATCACATCCCATGTCACTCCCATGATTCCTTGATCTGGGTTGAAGGCGGAAGCATGGGAGTGACGTGGTACATGAGTGGAGTGCACCGACTATAGGCCACATAGGTAAGTTAACCCGCAGCCAGTAAGTGCTACTCGTAAAATTTTGAGTACAACCCTAACTGGCAGCAAACTTTGACACTCCTATTAAAAGTGTCAATTCGGAGCACTCTGGAATGGCCATGTTTTTCATGGTCATAAAAACAAACTAAGCAAACTGAAATAACATTTGGCATTAATCCTTGGAATGTAAACTAGAGGCAGGTGATCTGACTGAGCGCTAACTGGGTGTCTGCAGATGAACTGCACAGACTCTGCAAAGGGAGATTTAGATGCGCAATATACCAAGCAGCATACACAGTCATGTTTGTAAGTAAGAATGTTTTGTATAATCTGCCGTGCTTGTGCAAGTAAACCAGCTACTGCTCTCTTGGGCTCTAAAAACAATATCTTGCCTTTGCAGGGGTACAAGGTCGCTCCTTCTGGCAGAGCGATGAACCTCACCCAAAATCTGACAATGCTTTTTGGACTGTTTTAGAAAATGCATACTCCATGATAAAAGTTGCCGCAGATGTGGATTATGGAGAGATTGCAAAAGAGTAAGTAATGGCAATCCCAACAAATTTACCATGTCCTCATGCAAAGGAATGGTTACATGTAAAGGTGTGTACACATGAATAATTACTGTTGTCTGCAGGGATTGATACTTGATTCTTTGGGTGACAGTTCAGGGCCAAGCTCTGTATAGACGCGTTGCTAACCTATAGGCTAGTGATGTGTTTTGTTGTTATGTTGGGGAAGGAGGGCTGATGGCACGGGGCACGGTGGAGCAGTACAGAGTGGGCGGGGTAAGGAGGAAAACAATAAGGCCAGCCTGTGCTTGGCCAAGATGATCCACCAGTCTGAATCTTTTGGCGACGTAGGGGAGAATAGCACTCACTAAATTCTTAACAGAGGCCACCTGACTAGCTGCCTTAGTAGTATACTTGTATATAGAACATATATTGTGATATCAGTAACTGCTTGTTTTTGGCTCAGAATCTTCTAAATTTAAAAGGTAGTCATCAGGGGCTTAATTCCAACCTATTGACCCCCCGCAATGGCCGGATTTCAGGCAAAGCCACAAAGGCCATGGCCTAGGGCACCAGGAAAGCAAGGGGAGGGCTGTGGGCAGCAGGGTGGCAGTAGCAGTTAGCATGCCAAACATTCGTCCTGCTACACAGAGTTTGCACATAGCGGTGGGCGGCTACCAACAGCCGGATCTGGCACTCCGGGGATGAAGGGGCAGCGAATGGGCACTTACAATGATCTCTGAGCTGCCTGTCAATCACAGAATGTGCCACTTGCCAATGAGCTTACAATCTAATCATGTCTCTAACTGTATATCAAGGATCAAATTACATTTCGAGGCCTTCGTAACCTAATAGTTCCCCATAAACATACAGATGATCATGATTTTATGAAAGGATGGAATGCATTGAAAACAAAACAAACCCTAGAACTTATGAGTTTTCTGAGGGATTACGAGGTTAAGTGCTTGGAAAAAATTAATGCTAAATTAGCAACTGAACATCAGAAGGTTACGGCCTTTAAGGAGCATCCTGAATATAAAAAACTAGAGGAAAAACTACAGCAAAAAGTGTCAAGTCATAAAGAAAGTATTAAAATTAAAAAACATAAAAAATTTATACGTGATTGTAGAGACTTTAAAAACGGAAAGGTTTATACTTGGAAAAAGACCGCTAAAGACCCTATTGAATCCGATACACCGTCCTCAGGAGGGGAAGATACCTCTGAGACAGAATCAGAAACAGAAGTAAATAAGGGTAAAAAATCAGGGGAGCAACCGAAAAAACCTCCGAAAAAACCGCGGGGCAGAGGCAGGCCGAAAAGGCAAAGATCCCTCATCCCCAGAGACCCCCAGACAGTTGAGGAACAGGGAAAAATGGGGTTACAAGCCACGACATTGGAAACGGAGGGAGGAAGAGTGGTAATCTCTGACACCGCGGACGTGATGCGAATTATTAATTTGACAGATTATGTTTTAAATGAATATGAGATGACAGTTTTGTCAAAGGGCCTCACATTTGTACCTACACCTGATTTTGACCTTTTTGATGCAGTAAAGGATGTGAACTTGTTTGCAAGGAAGTTGGCAGTATATAAATACATGAATTCTCCCACGATGCAGGCAAAAAGAATTGAGGAAAGAGATAAAATCGCCTTGAATGACCTTAATGAACTCCTGGAAGAGAATGAAACTGGGCAAATACAACTAAGTACCCTAAAAAGTAGTTTGACAAATAAAAGTAAATTTTGCCCGAGCATTGGTGGGTATCCTACCATCCAAACGTTTGTCGACACGGTGGTAAGAGACCTTGAGGATCTTGCAAAAACGAGACAGCATAATGTACACAACCTTAATAAAAATGAACAGTTGGCCCTGAATAAATTGATGATGAATGAGGATATTGTGATTAAAAAATCAGACAAAGGGGGCAATATTGTCTTGCAATCTCGAGAAGCCTATATGAAAATGTGTCAAAGAATTTTATCTGATGAGAGACAGTATAAGAAACTGGATTGTAACCCAACCCCCCTCTTTCATAAAAAACTTGAAACCTTACTCAGGGAAGCCTTGACTAAAGGGGTACTGGATAAATCCGACCATGACTGTATATTCATCAAATCACCCACTGTGGCCACTTTTTATGCATTGCCAAAGGTCCATAAGAACATCTCTACACCGCCAGGTCGCCCTATTGTATCAGGGAATAATTGTTTAACCGAACAGATCAGCAGATATGTTGACTCTTTTCTGAGACCTTATGTTGAAAGTCTCCCATCGTACATAAGAGACACTATGGATCTTCTGAACAAATTGAGTGATGTGCATGTTGAGGGGAATGTGTGGTTGGCTAGCCTCGATGTAGAGTCATTATACAATAACATTGACCACACACTGGGCCTTAATGCCACCAAATATTTTTTACAATCAAGAAGCATTCATCTCAAAGAACATTCATCCTTTCTATTGGATCTGCTGGAGTTCATTCTGAATCACAATTATTTTTTGTTTCAGAACAAGTATTACCTACAGAGAAGGGGTTGTGCGATGGGGACGTCTTGTGCCCCTTCGTATGCCAACCTCTTCCTAGGATGGTGGGAGGACACAATTGTTTTTGGGGAAGATTTGGCTGTGTACACATCCCACGTTATATATTGGGGGCGTTTCATAGACGACATCTTCGTCTTGTGGGATGGCCCAAAAGCCCTCTTTATTGATTTTGTTGAACAGCTGAACTGCAATAATATTGGAATGTTCTTTACCCACGAAATATATAAAGATAGCATAAACTTTTTGGATGTACAAATTGTGAGAAATGAAGAGGGGGGTTTGGATACAAAATTTTTTCGGAAGCCCACAGCAACAAATTCGCTACTGGATTGGCATAGCTTTCACCCTGAACCTCTGAAGAGAGGTATTCCAAAGGGACAGTTCCTGCGGGCTCGCAGGAACTGCACAAGGGAAGTCGATTTTCAGGAGGAATGTCATACACTTGATAAACGGTTTCGGGATCGAGGTTACCCCAGAGAAGTTATTAGGGGGGCGTTTGAGAAAGCTCAGGCAACTGAGAGGAGCGCCCTTTTAGTTCCCAAACCTAGAAGCCAACAGAAGGATGGTGGTAAAGTTAGACTGATCAGTACATTCTCGAGTCAGTCTCACAATATTAAACGGATACTGGGAAGACACTGGTCTATCTTGAAGTTAGACCCTCAGTTAAGAGAGTATCTACCACGAGCCCCCCTGATAACATATAGGAGGGGAAAGAATCTGGGGGATAGTTTGACACACTCCTTTCTTCCTGTGAGAAAAGATGCTTCTGGGGACTTCAAAAAGACATGGCTGGGGACCCCTTTAAGGGGCATGCATAAATGTGGAAAATGCAAGGCCTGTGCCAATGTCCTTAAATGTAACAGTTTTAGGGCACCCAAGGATAACCGTTTATTTGATTTGTGGGAATTCTTTAATTGCAATTCTGAGGGAGTTGTGTACGCTATTCAATGTACATGTCCACTAATATATGTGGGTGAGACCACAAGAGCCGTGAAGGAGAGATTCCTAGAACACCTTGGGGATGTAAATCACAAGCGTAGAACCCCAATTGCCAGACACTGCCATGAGAAACACGGTGGGGATCCCACGTGTTTAAAATTTTGGGTTATACAAAAATGGAGGATGGGCCCCAGAGGGGGCAATTTGGATCAAAAATTGAGGCAGCTCGAGGCCCGTTGGATCTACAGATTGGGAACCCTGAGCCCAAATGGTCTAAATGAGGGGTTTACTTTCTCCCCTTTCCTGTGAGAAAGTAGAATTGATTTTTCACATAGGTTTAAACTGTATCGGACCGCTTTTACTGTCTGGACCCAACGAGAACATTTACCTTGCCTGCCTTGCCCTCATATGTATGGGGTGGAATTTAAAACCTCCCCCCCTCCCCTCTCCCCCCCCCCTCTTTTTGCATACAGCCGTGCAACATTATCTTAATAGGCTAAAAATATATAATGCCTATATGCACAGTTTGTCTTCTTTACTAATATATACTAACCATTTTCTCCTTTTAAATGGTAGAAGAATCTGTCAATGAATATTGATGTTTATCAATTATTCATCATGCTCCCCGGTATTTGGGGTATATAACCCAGAGGTGCTTACTCCTGACCCTACACAGTATTTATATATCATGTATGAGGCTGAAAGGGTTTCTACCTGCATGTTACATATAATGTTGCCGCATCCCTGATATTTGGCAAAATCGCTGCATGGATGGAGTGGTCTTTTGCTCGGATGGGGTTCCCTCCGCAGTGTAATCTGCTACTGTTGTAAACGTTGCCATGGCAACAATGTTTACAAACCCCCGTACGTAAGTGGGTGGAGGAATGAGTGAGGAATGGTCCACTCCCCCCCCCCCGGCATCAACACCCGCTGTGTGAGGGGAATGTGTCTGTTAGATGGCAGCCGATTGGCTGCGTATCTGAATTCCATCCTCCGTGACGAGGGTGGCCACGCCTCTCCTCCTCCTCCGACATCGCTAGCTGTGATGCGGAGGGTTTACGGAAGGAGAGAGGTCATCTGATTGGCTGATGAGCCTGGACAGTAGCGTGCGTATGACGCGCACGGCAACGCCCCTCTTGGATACCGTTCTACCAATGACAGAGCTGGAAATACGGAAAGAATGTTTTATACACTTCCCGACTTTTTGTTCTATTTTTAAAAGCCAGCAGCACCTGGGATGTAATGAATACTTGGTGGTCAGCGAAAGCGGACAGTAAATAGGTATTTTTTCTACCCTTTTAGAATACTATTGCCTCAAATGGATGTATTCCGGATTGGCTGGGGGAAATGATGGATCTTTAAAAGGACCAATCCATATTAGTGATACTTTTTTGTAGGGGGTGGTGACCGGACCTGCCCTACCCAGAATCCTAGGGGAGATTCAGTATACTATAAAAGGGCAGTGTGAATGGCAGTTTCCTTTAGCAGGCTGCAGGGTTGCGGCCGGTTGTTCTGTTACTTTGCTAAATTTGTACTAGCTATGTGATGTATATAATGTAATTTATTTTTAGCACTATGGCACTCTAGCACTGAGCACTTTTCACTCCTGACGAAATTTCCCATAGAGGAAATGAAACATGTCGAGTTGTGTGGGGGGTTTATAGATTACTAGTGGGGTAGTGGAGGGTGGTCTTCTGTGGACCGTGACTGATATCTCCCACCCATTTATCACATCTATGTCTTTTTAGCAAATTAGATCCCTTTTAGAACTACCCTAATAAAAGTTAAGTTTTAATTTAGTCCTCTCTTCGCAGGGTTTATATGTGTTATATTGATTGAATCAGGTGTGTTTGTTCATGTCTCTAACTGTACTCAGAGGATCTTACAAAGTAATCCCTGCCATAGCGTCACTAACTGCCCTCAGAGAAGCCTACAATCTAATCCCTGCCATCATGTCACTAACTGTCCCCAGAGAAGTTTATAATGTAATCTCTGCCATCACTTCACTAACTGTACTCAGAGGAGTTTATAATGTAATCTGTGCCACCACTTCACTAACTGTCCTCAGAGGAGTTTATAATGTAATCTCTGCCATCACTTCACTAACTGTTCTCAGAGGATCTTATAATGTAATCTCTGCCATCACTTCACTAACTGTCCTCAGAGGAGTTTATAATGTAATCTCTGCCACCACTACACTAACTGTCCTCGGAGGATCTTACAATCTAATCCCTGCCATCATGTCACTAACTGTCCTCAGAGGAGCTTATAATGTAATCTCTGCCATCACATCACTAACTGTCCTCAGAGGATCTTATAATGTAATCCCTCTCATTATGTCACTAACTGTCCTCAGAGTAGCCTACAATCTAATCCCTGTTGGGGGGGAGGGGGGTTAGGATGCTGTCGGTCCGGGGACAGTTGGTGATAGTGGGCCTTGGGCGGTAAAAAGTATAAATCCGGCCCTGCCCCCGCAAAGATTTGAAATGCAGAGCGGCAGGAGCAGAGCAGTATACATTACCTGCTTCCGTACAGTGGGACAGATCTCCTTTGCTCCCCTCTGTCTTCAGTGTAACTCTGTGCTGTACAGCTAATCACCGTGTGGCTCCCATCATGTAACTGGCATTGTGAGTAGCATGGTGATTTGCTGATTCCAGGTGCACGGTTATACAGAGCAGTCCTGCTGCCAGAAGCAGGTAATATATACAGTAAAGCTCTGCTGCTGCTTTTGCTCTGTATTTATGGACAGGAGTGGTCAGGATATGGGCAGAATATTTCACAGGTGAGTGTGTCACTGTAATACGGGTCCTGCAATGCTTTGAACAGAGTGCACGAAAAGTAAATTACATTAAAGAATTACCCATAAAGCAAAATAAACATTGTAGAACATAAGTGATCAAAACAGATTGATAACAACAAAACAAAAAAAATGCACATCCTCCACATAAATTTGCTCCAATATATTATAATAGGTTTCCTGAAATGAAATGTAAGATATCTGGATAGCTTACGTTTCATCGCAGAGTCGATAGCTTACGCTTCATTTCAGAGCATGCAATCTTAAAGTAAAACTGAAGTGAAATATAAATAACAAAACAGATAATTACCTATGGAGAGGGAATGGTCTGGGTCCTATAGAGCCTTCTTCTTCCTCTCAATTGCTATCACCCTTGTTAGAGATATTCAACCTGTCAGTTGAATACTGCTCTTTGAAGCTTCGGAAGACTCTGGGAGCCCAAGTGCTTGCAAAGACAGGACGTTCTATACTGCACATGCTTGAGTACACACTCTCTCATGCTTGCGCAGTATGGAGCCACCCCTCATTGGGAGTAGAGATGGCCCGAACGGATCGCCGGTGAACGGTTCGCGTTCGCGGAGAACCGTGAACTTTTCCGGAAGTTCAGTTCGCCCCCATAGTGCACCATTAGGGTCAAGTTTGACCCTCTACATCACAGTCAGCAGGCACATTGTAGCCAATCAGGCTACACCCCCTCCTGGAGCCACTCCCCCCTTATAAAAGGCAGGCCCCGCCGGCCATTATACTCACTCGTGTGCCTGCAGTAAATAGAGAAGGAACAGCTGCTGCAGTGCAGACTCTCTCATAGGGAAAGATTAGTTGGGCTCTTGTAGGCTTGTTAGCTTGCTCCTTGCTGATTCTTATTGCTAAAATAGCACCCCACAACAGCTCTTTTGAGAGCTAATCTTGTTTTTGTGATCTATTTTTTATTTCTGTGTGTCCCACTGACACTTGTGTTGCATAAACAGCCTTGATAACCCATACTGTGTGTGTGCCACTGCCAGGCCCAGCACATTCAGTGACTACCTGTGTGTGTGACAGGTGCACATTGTAATACCCATTACTGCATATACCTACTTACCTGTTGTTCACAGTGCACCCACCCACCTACCTACGTGAGTTGAGCCACACAGTGTCACTGTGCCTGTCCGCTACCTGTCTGTGTGTGACAGGTGCACATTGTAATACCCAGTACCAGGGCTGCTCAAATCCGACCCGGGAGACACCTGGATAGTTGCTATCCAGATATCTCCCAGGAAAGCTGTGCAGGGTGGGTCAATCTTACCACAATGACGTCTTCTTCAGCTCCGTATGCGTCGCCTCCCACCATGCGTTCCAAGCGCCGCATTCGCCGGTCATGTGACACAAACACTTCCTCCTTCAACCCGCTTGGAACGCATGGTGGGAGGCGACGCGTACGGAGCCAAAGAAGACGTCATTGTGGTAAGGTTGACCCCCCCTACCCCCCCTGCACAGCTTTCCTGGGAGTAGTCCAGATAGCAACTATCCGGATGTCTCACGGGTCGGATTTGAGCAGCCCTGCCCAGTTCTGCATATACCTACCTACCTGTTGTTCACAGTGCACCCACCTACCCACGTGAGTTGAGCGCACGCAGTGTCACTGTGCCTGTCCGCTGCCTGTCTGTGTGTGACAGGTGCACATTGTAATACCCATTACTGCATATACCTACCTGTTGTGTTCAGTGCACCCACCTCATCACTACATATACCTACCTGTTGTGTTCAGTGCACCCACCTACCTACGTGAGTGCACACAGTGTAATATACCACTCTGTGCATATCTGTTAACTGCACCTGTGTGACTGCACATTGTATTAGTCAAGTTAGTGCATACCTTTCACTTCATCCCTCCCGATATGGACACAATGGACAAGACAGGTAGAGGTAGAGGCAGACCCAGAAGAAGGCCACCTGGCAGGTCTGTGCAAGGTCGTGTTGCTGTGATTTTGTGCGGCCCTCGACCAAAGTACAGTGCTCAGAAGAAGGCACGTTCCATCAACTCCCAAGATTGTCAGGACGTGGTTGACTATTTAACACAGAACACCTCATCTTCCGCAGCCACCAGCACTACTACAAGCACCACATCCGTTGCATTTGGCACTTCACAGGAGTTAATTGGTGTGGAATTAACTGATTCACAGCCATTATTGTTACAACCAGATGAAGGCGCTAAGCAAGTTACACCACCTCATATGTCTGAGTTAGGTGGCGACACTATGGACGTAACGTGTGAAGATGATGAAGTACCTGCTGTTGGTGCAGTTTATGAGGTGTCTGAGGCAAGCGAAGCTGGGCAGAATGATTATGATGATGACAATGATACGGATTCCACGTATGTTCCCAATAGAGGAGATAAACAGGGGGACAGTTCAGAGGGGGAGTCAGAGAGGAGTAGGAGGAGATGAGTTGCTGAAAGAAGCAGGGGGAGCTCATCATCAGAAACAGCTGGTGGCAGTGTCCGGTGCCATGTATGTCAATGCCTACATGCCAACATGCCCTTCAACGTCAGCTGCTGATGCCACCATAGTGCCATCACCCCCGGGGGGCTCAGCGGTTTGGAAATGTTTTCATGTGTCTGCCTCAGATCAGAGCAATGCCTTCTGTTGTCTCTGCCTCCAAAAATTGAGCTGTGGAAAGGCCAACACTCACGAAGGCACATGGAGAAAAGGCACAAACTGCAATGGAAAGAGCACCTGAGCAAAAGCAGCACACAAAAGAAAAGCCACCCTCCTTCTCCTCTTCCTCCTTCAGGTGCAGCATTTTCAGCCGCTTTCTCCCTTGCACCTTCACAGCCACCCTCCTCCACTCCGCCTCTGCCCTTGAGCGGTTCCTGCTCCTCTGCCCACAGCAGCCAGATGTCCGTGAAGGAAATCTTTGAGCGGAAAAAGCCAATTTCTGCCAGTCACTCCCTTGCCCGCGTCTGACAGCTGGCGTGGTGGAACTTTTAGCTCGCCAGCTGTTACCAAACCAGCTGGTGGACTCTGAGGCCTTCCATAAATTTGTGGCCATTGGGACACCGCAGTGGAAGATGCCAGGTCGCAATTATTTCTCTAAAAAGGTGATACCAAAACTGTACCGTGAAGTGGAGAGGCAAGTGGTGTCATCCCTGGCACACAGTGTTGGGTCAAGGGTCCACCTGACCACGGATGCCTGGTCTGCAAAGCACGGTCAGGGCCGCTACATTACTTACACAGCCCATTGGGTCAACCTGGTGACCAATGGCAAGCAGGGAGTATGTGGCTGTGCAGTGGACCAACTTGTTGTGACACCTCCATGGCTTGCAGGCAGGCCTCCTGCCACCTCCTCTCCTCCTGCTACATCATCTTCTCTGTCGTCCTCCTCCTCCTTGGCTGAGTGGCAGTTCAACTCTACTGGTGCTGCTATCTCCTCTCCAGCTACACAGCCTCATCTCCCCAGGGCCTATGCTGCATGCCAGGTACGACGGTGTCATGCCATCTTAGACATGTCTTGCCTCAAAGTGGAGAGTCACACTGGACCAGCTCTCCTGGCTGCTCTTAACAAACAGCTGGAGATCGGCAATGAGGTGTGTTACGACGGCAGCAATCTCCTTTCCGCTTTGAATTTGGGAAAGCTGACACATGTACCCTGCATGGCACATGTGTTCAATCTAGTCATTCAAAGATTTGTGTCAAAGTACCCAGGCTTAGAGGACGTCCTGAAGCAGGCCAGGAAGTTGTGTGGGCATTTCAGGCGGTCTTACACGGCCATGGCACGCTTTGCGGACATTCAGCTGAGAAACAACTTGCCGGTGAGATGCTTGATATGGGATAGCCCGACTCGCTAAAATTCGACCCTGGTCATGTTGTCTCGCCTGTTAGAACAGGAGAAAGCCATCACCCAGTACCTGTACAATTACAGTAGAAGGACACAATCTGGGGAGATGGGGATGTTGTGGCCCAACAACTGGACACTGATGCGAAATGCATGCAGGCTCATGTGGAGGTGACCAACCTGGGGAGTCGCAGTGAAAGCACCATCAGCGACCTGATCTTGTACGCTTACTTCCTGGAGCGTGCCGTGCGTAGAGTGGTGGATCAATCTGTGGAGGAGCATGAAGAGGAACAGCTGTTGGAGCAATTTTCATCAGAATAATAATAATTATTATTATTATTTAGTATTTATATAGCGCCGACATCTTCCACAGCACTGTACATAGTATATATTGTCTTGTCACTAACTGTCCCTCAGAGGAGCTCACAATCTAGTCCCTACCATAGTCATCTGTCCTATGTGTATGTATCGTATGTGTTGTAGTTTAGGGCCAATTTTTTTAGGGTGAAGACAATTAACTTATCTGTATGTTTTTGAGAACATACAGCACATACAACACCTGCGGCAGCACAGAGGAGGGAGGAGGAGGAAGAGTCGTGTGGGGAAGAGGAGTCAGACTCGGATGATGAGGAAGGTGTTTCTTTGGAGGAGGAGAAGGCTGCGGCAGAATAACAACCGCAGCAGGTTTCGCAGGGGGCTTGTGCTGCTCGACGTTCCCGTGGTATTGTTCGTGGCTGGAGGGAGGAGGAGGACTTACCTGACGTCACTGAGGAAGAGCAAGAGGAGATGGAGAGCATGTCTGGATCCAACTTTGTGCAGATGGCATCTTACATGCTGTCCAGCCTGTTGAGGGACCCCCGTATAAAAAAACTCAAGGGGAATGAGCTGTGCTGGGTGGCCACGCTACTAGACCCTCGGTATAGGCACAAAGTGGCGGACATGTTGCCAACTCACCTGAAGGCAGAAAGGATGCAGCACATGCAGAACAAGCTAACAAGTATGCCTTACAATGCGTTTAAGGGTGATGTCACAGCACAACGCAATAAAGGTACCACTGCCAGTAATCCTCCTCCCATGTCCACGCAGGCAAGGACAGGACGCTCCAGTGATCTCATGGTGATGTCGGACATGCGGACATTCTTTAGTCCAACGCCTCGACTTAGCGCTTCCGGATCCACCCTCTACCAAGGCCTGGACCGGCAGGTAGCCGACTACCTGGCCTTAAGTGTGGATGTAGACACCGTGAGCAGCGATGAACCCTTGGACTACTGGGTGCGCAGGCTTGACCTGTGGCCAGAGCTGTCCCAATTTGCCATCCAACTTCTGTCTTGCCCTGCCTCAAGTGTCCTGTCAGAAAGGACCTTCGGCGCAGCTGGAGGCATTGTCACTGAGAAGAGAAGTCACCTAAGTCACAAAAGTATTCAGTACCTGACCTTTATCAAAATGAATGAGGCCAGTATCCCGGAGGGCTACTGCCCGCCCGAAGACTAAGTCAGTCCCCACACACAGCATCTCTGCCTGCACGCCGTGTGACTGGCTGCCTGCCCCAAGACTAAGTCGCTCCCCACACAGCATCTCTACCTGCAGACCACTTGCCTTCTCCACCACCACCAACAGGGTCCAGGACTCCAGGTGGATTCCTGAATTTTTAAGGCCGCTGCTAGCAGCGGCCGCTATACTAATTTTTGTGTTGCGTGTACATGCTTGCCTAATTTTTCTGGCTGCACTGCAGCTGCAACAACAAAACAAAAGGCATGTACATGTGCCCATTCCCCTTCATGATCATTACCTTGCCGCGGTGAAGGGGCTTGCGTATCACAATGAAGCAATGATCGCCGGCTATATGGGTGTCTCTGGGGTGGCACACCAAAGATAATAAGGTCGTTGCTTCATTGTAGACAGACCAAATTTGATCAGGTGGACAGTCACTATTGTTCTATCATTGAGCTACCACAGCCCGGCGACCATATGGGCTTGAAAACCGCCACGGCTTGCACTCTCGCCATGGTGCGCACCAGTCCAGCACAGCCGTCACTACGCAAACAGCTGTTTGCGGTGCGTTACACAGTGAGTTTGGTGTGTCAGTGTAAAGCAGTACTCTAATTACACTCCCTGATTGATGTATACACATGCAAGATGTTTTAAAGCACTTTAGGCTTGCAATTTAGCATTCAATGTGATTTCTGCACTTAAAATGCTGCTTTGCGTCAAATCCAGATTTTTCCCCGGAACTTTTGGCATCTATCCCACTCATCTATGCAAAAACTCAGATGTTAGGCCCCTTGAAACATCTTTTCCATCAATTTTGTGGCCAGCATAATTTTTTTTAGTTTTCAAAGTTCGCCTCCCCATTGAAGTCTATTGCGGTTCGCGGAAGTTTGCGTCAACCAAACTTTTGCCGGAAGTTCGCGAACCCGGTTTGCGAACCGAAAATTGTAAGTTCGGGCCATCTCTAATTGGGAGCACTTGGGCTCCCGAAACCTTTAGAAGCCTCCGGTGGCTGTAGATTTGAATGTAGGCAGCAGTGCTGGGACAAGGGGACCGCGAGAGGGAAGCAGGAAAAAAGGGAGCATATGGCTAATGGACAAAAAGGGCGAACCATAGGCTGCAATGCAAAATATGAGCTATTGAGCGCTAAAGAAGTAATTAGGGCGCCTGACAAATAGCGGTTGCAGGGATCATGATAACAAAACTTTTTGTTTTTAGAATAAGTTTTATGACAAATATAAGTACATTTTTTGTTTTTACTTATTTTATCGTTTTAAAATTTGTTTTCATAAGAATAATGCTTAAATATCGTTTTCAAGCTTATTGTATTACAAATATATCATTTTTGGTATTCATTTTGTTTTCAGAATTATAATGCGTAAATGATAGCTTTCAGATATATCTTACTAATATATCTCTTTTAATATCACCATTATTTCAAGATTTGTAATGCGTACGTGCTTGTAAGGCTATTTACTCTATTATAAATATATAACTTTTTCTATGTATAATATTTTTAATGCGTATGTGTTTGTAAGGCTATTTATTCTATTATAAATATATACATTTTTCTATTTATAATATTTTTAATGCGTACGTAAATGTAAGCCTATTTATTCTATTTCAAATATATAACTTTTACTATTCATAATATTTTTAATCTGTACGTGATTGTAAGGCTATTAATTTTATTAAAAATATATAAATTATTCTATTCATGTTATTTGTAGTGAAGTATTTTACGGTATCAAATATATTATTGTTTCTATGAATGTAAGAGTGTTTGTGCAGTGGGGATGGTTAGGGTTAGGCACCACCAGGGGGATGGTAAGGTTTAAGCACCACCAGGTGGGTGGTTAGAGTTCGGTACCACCAGGGGGGTTTAGGGTTAAGCACCACCAGGGTTATTTTAGGGTTAGGAACCACCTGGGGTGTTTTAGGGTTAGGCACCACCAGGGGGGGGGGGGGTCTAGGGGTGAGGGATAGGTACAGGGAGGGTTCTGTGTGAGAGTAGGGTTAGGTGTAGTTTCAGTATAATATTTGTAATATATTCAATCAATTAAACTATGCTTACTGGGGGTGTTGAGATAGGTATAGGTAGAGTTCTGTGTGAGAGTACAGCTAGGTATAGTTGCAGCAAAATACCTGTAATACCTACAATTGTATTACTATGCTTAATGCAAGTGAAATGTTTTTTTTTTTTATTATAGACAGTATTTTTTCATTTCATTACCACTAATTCAACATATTTAGCACTTGATTTTCGTTTATAATATAGAATATTATAATATTGAAACGGAAAATATTGTTTTAGATAAAAACTTGTAATTTTGTCTATATCCGGCGCCCTTTTTTCCAGAAGCCCTTTTTGCATGTAAGCCCGTGAGAGGAAACTGGAAGGCTACCGGAGCCTTCCCTCTTCATAGGCGAGCACCATATTTTTTGGACTATAAGAAGCTCCTGACCATAAAGACGCACCTAAGTTTAGAGGACAAAAACCAGGGACAAATATATACTAAACCTGGTGCATCTCATGGTGAAGGGGCATCTTGTGGATTATGCCCCCTTTGGACTTCATGCCCTCTTGTACCTCTTTTGTCTCCCTGTGTCCTCCTCTGTCCCCCTTGTGTCTGGCATGTGTCTGCCTCTGTCCTTCTTGTGTTATCCTCTATGCCCCTTTGTGTCCCCCTTGTGTCCTACTCCATGCCCTTTTGTGTCTCCGTGTCCGCCTCTGCATGGGCACAGTAGAGGGAGTCCCCAACATTGCGGCAGGTTGGAGGTTAGTATTGGCAGTCGCTCACAAGTCAGGAACTCCCTGCATTTGGACTAAAAGACACAGTGTCTCTCCCCCCCCCCTCCCCCCAACACACACCCTTTTGGGGGGGGGAAAGTTAGTCTTATAGTCCAAAAAATACAGTATCTGTTTTTTCAATTTTACTTCTGATTCACTTTAAAAACTAACTAAATTACAAGTCATCAATGGACATGCACACAGCAGCAGGCCAAGCTTAGTGATGAGATTTAATGTCACTTGACAATACTTCCTATACAGAGCTGCTAATGCAAAACCAGAATTCTTTAAAGGGAACTTAAAGTGAGATGAATACGGTGGCTGCCATCTCTATTCTCCAGTTAACAATGCTAGTCGCCTGATTTCTGTGCTCATACTTTGCCTCTAATTCTTTAAGTCACTGGCCTAGAACAAGCATGCAGATCAGATGCTTTGACTCTACTGGCTGCATACTTGTTGCAGGTATGAGACTCAAAAACAACTAAAACCAAAAGCTCAGCATGACAGGCAGGCAACTGGCACTGGCAAGATGGCAGCCTCTATATTCCTCTAACTTCAATTTCCCTTTAAGTCAGGAAATTGCACAGGCATATGCTCCTCATCTCCCATGTGGCTTTACCTTGGTCTAGCTGTAGATATTCCACTGTAGGACCCTGCTCTGTATGTCTTCATACCGACAGAGGATATGATGTTGCAGAAGAAACACCAATAAAGTGGTGCCGGACCTGCTTTTTTCTTGATCAATCAACAATAAAGTAATGGAATAGCATTCTTTTCTCCAGATAAAGCTTTCTTCAACATAATGGAAGTTATGTTGGAGCTGCTAGAGGAATAATGCATCAGTCAATATCTGCTCCTTGAGTCATGCCACACTGCTATGTCGCAGGAGAAGTCATAAATTTAACAGGGCCTTGATGACCTACAACAGGAGCAGTCTTTGCTAATACCAACTAGACTTCAAATTCTAGTCTAGATTCCTCTCAAGCAACTTAAATAGAACCTAAGGCGAATTTTAGGTAAGATAACACATACTTACCTAAGAAGTTGGAAGCCTCTGAATACTGTAGAGGCTTCTCGTGTCCTCCAAGCCCCTGCCTGCCAGGACAATCTGGAACATGGGTGTCATGCTTCTCTTCTGTGACAAGCATGGAAAGAGAGGATCAGAGGAGGGTGTTCGAAGCCTCTAGAGATCTAGAGACTTCCCTCTTCTTAGGTAAGTATGTGTTTGTACCGGACATTTGCCTTGGATACACTTTAAAAATGAAAGAAAGAATCTTCCAGTCAATAAAGACATGTCCTCATTTATAAGCTTTGAAGAATTCTAATATATCTAAGAAAATATTTTTTTTTCCTACCAGGTATCATTTGAAAGAGAAGCTGGAAGGTGCTAAAACCAACTTTGATAAATTGGAAAAAGTCATTGAAGATTACGTTGATGAAGTCTGGAAGAAATATGACGAGAAGCTTACCCATAATTTCCCAGTTTTCAGGACAAAGGTTTATCCTCACTTTGATGAATTTGAAGATAAAGTGGAAGAAGAGATATCAAAAGCTTTCACTAGTGTAGTGCCAGTTACATCTGAACTTGCACACGGACTAAAAAAACAGTGGGATATATTTTGTGAGCATCTGAAAGAGATAGCAGAAAAAGCCCGAGACAAGCTCCGTGAAGATATGGATGACCTCCGTGGAAAGGTGCAGCCTCATGCTGAAGAGATGAAGGCAGAGTATAAAAAATATAAAGAAGGTATGAAGGAAGGGTTTGATGAAAAACTCCAGAAGTGGAAGCATGAGGTAGATAGGGAATACAAGAGAGTAAGGGGATTCTTGATGCCCTATGTAGAGAAAATTAGGTCTGAAGTGCTTGAACTTGAAAAAGACCTGTTCTAAAACCTTCAGAAACTTATGAAAGCTTATTTTGCAAAAGAAGAATCATAAATGTGATTATGTCATTTACCATTAATTTTGCTCTTTCTTTTCAATAAACTGTTTTTTTTATTAGTTTGATTGTTATTTTAAATTCTGCTTTGTTAAAAAATAAAATTGTTGCTTGAATTTTTTTTCTTTTTTCTTTTTTTCTATTTGCTATAACTGGTCACTTTTGAGGAAAAAGAACAAAAATTAAGTGTTGCAAAAGCATTTTTTCAAAGTTAATTTCTTAAAGAGGGACTTTACTGAAAATAAAATAATAATTGCCATTTTTACAATGTTACTTTATAAATGATTTGGTCAGCGTTTGCACATTAAAAATTTTTATCCTTCCTTGGTCTGCATCCATGGAACCCAGCAGTGTGTAGTGTCCATTGGATTGTCTGCCTTGAGACATTGCCACCATCAGAGCCCAGATTCGCCGGTAAGGCCTTGGTGGTGATCATTGGATTCTTTTTCACCTCTCTCACTATCCTACTGACCAGCACAGGTGTCACATTTGGCTTCCAACCACGTCCTCTGAGATTTTCCACAGTGCAGAACAGCTTGTATTTTTTAATAATACTTTGCATTGTAGCCACTGGAACTTGAAAACATTTAGAAATGGCCTTGAAGCTTATTCCTGACTTTTGAGCAGCCACAATGTGCAGCCGCAGGTCCTCACTCAGCTCCTTTGTCTTAGCCATGACTGTCCACAAACCAACTGCAGAGAACAGCTTTTCACCGGTTGAGTTGATTAAAACAGCTGTTTACAATTAATCAGGGTAATTAGAATGCTTTAGAACAGCTTGGATATTTGGATTTTCCCACAGACTGTGACAGTTTGTGAAGGGTATGAATAATTTTGGACTGGACACTTTTTGCTCAAATATAAATAAGAGCTGAGAAATGTTTTTTTCCCCACAATAATGCTTCTTGTACATCGTCGTATTATCTTTTGGGAGACAACTATGTTATTTCCCATCAAAAAAAAATTACTTGCTGGTTGAATAAAAGTTACAGGTAGTCCCCAGTAAACGAATGAGATAGGGATTGTAGGTTCGTTCTTAACTTGAATCTGTTCTTAAGTCGGAACATTGTGCTCTTCCCTGTACCTCCTCTGTGCCTCCAGTGTCCCCCTCTGTCCTCTCTGCCCTTTGTACCTGCTTGTACAAGTTTAAAAGCCATTTTTTCTTTGAATTTTTTTAAATCGATTTTCTCATAAACTACAAGTCCAATTTGAAAAAAATTGTTTTTGACTTGCTCCCATGAAAACAAAGAATACATGCCATTTGTATCGGCAGGTCGTTCGTAAGTCGGACGTTCGTAAGTCGGGGACTACCTGTGTAAGTCAAAATTTGCCATGAGTGTGAATAATTATGTATGGGTTTATGGTTGTTATCTTGTTGCATGACCAACTCTTGATATTCAGTTCATGGACAAATGTATTGACATTTTTCTTTAGAATTCTCTGGTATAGTTTAGAATACATTTTTTATCAGGTTATCATGCTGGAATGCAGTGGTTTTAGTTTTTATCCAACTATAACGCTCCACATTTAAGCCAAAATGTTCTACTTTTGCTTTATCCATCCATAAAACATTCTTTCAGTGTCTTTCAGGTTTGTTCACATGATTGTTAGCAAACTGTAGACAATAATATGTTCAGGGGGAGCAGCAGCGTTCTCCTTGCTATTGTTCAGTGTTCCATTGATGGTGGATCATTGAACATAAACTTATGCAAGTGTGAGACAGGCCTTCAGTTGCTTACAAGTCACTCCAGGTTCCTTTGTAACGTTTTGGTTTACTATATGCCTTGGAGTTGGAGGTAACTTTGATAGTTAACAACCTCTGGGTATGATATCAGCAGTGGAGTCCAAACTCTTTAGATACAGTGTTCCCCAACTCTGTCCTCAAGGCCCACCAACAGTGAATGTGTTGTGGAAATTCACAGAGGTGGTTAATCATCTCTGCTGGGACACTAATTACCACATCTTTGAACGTTTGTTGTTTTCTGATGAGCTGGAGCTGCTTGCCGCCCGTCTTCATTTCGTTTGCTCATGTGACCCGGCGCATCATATCATGTGCAAGATGCGCCGGGTCACACAGGAAGTGGAATGAAGACGTGTGGCAAGCAGCTCCAGCACAGCAATGGGGACAGTCAGGTTAAAATACAAATGCTGCTATCGTGCTGGAGCCCCGCTAGCAAGTATTGGTCTGACAGCACAGATCAATTGGGGGAAAGGTCAGGTTCTGGCAGCATGGGGGGCCCGGTGGCACAACCCCGCAACCACTCACTGTGATGTTGAGGTGGAGGTTGGCGGGCCCCAGCAGTGCTTGGGACTTTGGGGCAATTGCCCCCCTTGCCTTAATGCAAGCGCCAACCCTGCTGGCAGACATTTAAAAGAAAACAAAAAAAAACAAGCAGCACCAATATCTATTATCTATAACCACACCCCCTAACAATGTGATAGGCTAAAATGTTGTTTGTTTTTTTACAGATACATATGTATCCCAGTGGATTGCAAATGTTTACAATTTGTAATGATTCTATTGCATTGGTATGCAATGCAAGGGAATCGCAAGGAAGATTGTTCTGTCACTATGCAAGAAACACTGAAACTAAAGGAATGAATATAAAGATTTATTGTAAACAGTCTCAAGAGATAAACAGCATAAATGTTCTGCATTAAGCTCATGTACAGAGTCAAACAGCTTACACAAACAATCGGCATTAAGATCATGCATAGAATCATACAAACAGGACGCATAAACTTTTAGCATTAAGTTTATGCAGAGAATCATACAATCAGGACGCATAAACAATTAGCATTAAGTTTATGCAGAGAATCATACAATCAGGATGCATAAACAATTGACATTAGGTTTATGCAGAGAATCATACAATCAGGACGCATAAACAATTGACATTAAGTTTATGCATAGAATCACATAAACAATAGTACAACTGAAATACGCTAACATCGTAGCAGAGACTATCAGGGATTGCATATGCTATGGACCCCCTGCATATAGGAGAATATGCAAGGGAATCCTGAGCATAACAATAGTGTGCACACTGAGCCCCGAACCGGACTGATATATACACTTAGGAATTATATACACTATATACATAGGCAGAGCAACAGAATAATTGGCAGGCAACGGAACATCATACATGCAGGGTCAAACCAGAGGAACAATCAAGATACAATCGCTTAGGCAAAGGGTTAGTCTAAATACAGCAAACTGGTCAAACACGGTAAGAGCAGATACAAGGCTGAGCAAGACAGGAAGGCTAGAACTTAGGATCAGGAACTGACATTGATGAGCTAGCACAGAATGGCCTGTTAAAGCAGCTTATATAGTGTGCAAGAAAGTCAGATGACAAAGTTCAGGTGATCACAGACCTGCCCTCATTAAATCTGCAATAACAGTTTCTGTGAGTGAAACCTCTGCTGGTGGCAGAGAATATTTCCGGCTTCTGCAAACACTGAGGACACGGAGAACATCTGCTGGCGAAATGGAGGAAGTTCATCAATAGTTCAGGAAATTTGCCAGCAGATGCATTTTGTGACACAATTCCATTTGTTTGGATATTGACTTTGGATTTTGCCTGGTCATTCAGATTTGTCTATTGGACTTCTACCTGAGACAGTCTGATCAGTTGCTCTAGTGCTGTCTTCAAGTCCTAGTAGAACTGCAAATAGGGCTATTATAGGTTAAAACCACGCACAGCAATGTCAACCACTGGTGACCGATAACCTGAAATCACCTGTAAAAATAATGTCCTCAGTTGCTCTCTTTCCCTGTGAGAGTCTACCAGCAGCTTTCCCTTCACTAATTACTACAGGGACACGAACGACTATAATGGCCGGCGCTGCCTGCCTTATACAAGGGGTGGGGTGGCTCCAGGAGATAGTGTAGCCTGATTGGCTACAATGGGCCTGCTGAGTTGACCCTAATGGTGCACTATGGAGGCGACTCGAACTTCCGGGAAAGTTCGCGTTCGCATGCGAACGCGAAAAACCCAAAGTTTGCCTGGAACCATTTGCGCCGAACCGTTCGGGCCATCTCTACTCACAAGTCAGGGTTACCCTCCAGGTAACCACTATATAGGCAGGTGGTGAGTTTAGACCTGTCCCCACTCAGGATTAAGAAGTCGCTCTCTGTAGATCGGAAGAAAAAAGTGGCCAAATCCCCTCCACCAGGGGTGGACTCAAGTTTTAGAAAATGTTACAGAGGCGCCAGTAGTGTAAAAGAATGATAAAAGGTTTAAAAACCGGGGGGGGGGGGGGGGGGTCATTGGTGGACTTACCTTCCCAATGTAGACACAAGATAATGCCGATTTTTCAACAAAAAATATTTATTTACATACTCCAAATGATTGCAACGCGTTTCGTGAGCATATCCCACTTCATCAGGCTATAGACAGGAGTATGACAACTTGTGGTCAGGGTTAGTCAGCTTACAGAGGCGCTAAGCTGAATAACCCTGATCACAAGTTGTTAAACTCCTATAGCCTGATGAAGTGGGATACGCCCACAAAACGCGTTGCAATCATTTGGAGTATGCAAATAAATATTTTTTGTATCTTGTATCTTGTGTCTACATTGGGGAGGTAAGTCCACCAACGACCCCCCTGTTTTTAAACCTTTAATCATTCTTTTACACTACTGGCGCCTCTGTAACATTGTCTAAATGCAGCTAATCTTGTACTACAGCCAAAGATATCAGCAGGGCAGCCAGGCAACTGGCATTGTTTAAAAGGAAATAAATATGGCATCCTCTATATACTTCGTGTTTCAGAGGGTGAATTGCCCAGAGTTCATTTTTAAGTATAAGACACACACTTGAAACTTCTTTTGGTATTGCAAAAATAATTCCTCCTATGGCCAACAAGGGAGTTACCACTGTCAGTGCTGATTTCTGGGTAACTATAAAAAGAGCATACGCTGTGTTGTAAGACTAGCAGACTACTAGAAATTTGGTGTGTGGGTGCACAGGTTCTATGGCATACATGTCAAACTTCGGCCAGCGGGTCAAATCTGGTCCTCAGAGCCATTAAATTTGGACCTCAAGTGGTTTCCCCACTTTGCATTATGTTTGGCCCACTCCAAATGACCAGGGAAGCTATATTGGAGGTGAAGCCCTAGAACTCCAGGGAAGCCATATGGGGGAGGAAGGGGGGAAGCACTAAACACCAGGGGAAGGAGGGGGGCCACCTGAGAACTTTATATTGGAGGAAGGGGGCCAGTAGACATTGAAGGTTGGCCGGCAACTTGGTCCCTTTGTATAATTTTGGACCACTTTGTATAATTTCAGACCTTTGTATTTGAGTTTGACACACCTGCTCTACAGTATACCATTATGAGTGACATTTGAGCAGAGGAATAAGACTGTTACATAGCTATGTGCTAGTGAGACCCTTGTGCACATCACTGACTGGATTATTGCACATTTCTCGCTTTATGGTGTCTAGATTAAGGTTGAACAAATAAACTAAAGCAATCGGCCGTTTGTTATTGATTACCATTATTCAAAGCATATGCAGAAATGATCAATACCAGCATAGCACCATTGAAGAGGTAATACTGTAGTTGAGGGAGGCCCCTAGTGGGCCCCTCTGATCCAAGGGCCCCTAAGAAGTCGCAACCTCTGAAACCCCTATTTCTATGCCACTAGTGGTGTCCCACTAATAACTTAAGTTTAAGTTTGTGCATTCATCAATGCTATACTCTTGTGTGGGTAATGGGAATAGTATTCATTAGGGACGAGTGAGTGAAATTTTCTAGTTGGGTCTTGCCCACACATTGCATATATTCTATTTTCGTAAATTGCATTGAAGTCAAAGGCACCGAGGTTTGTGGTTCGCAGCAAAGCCCCCATACATGTTATCTTTACCAAATTTGCTAACTATTCTACAAAGTGGGTTTCAGAATTGCCCAAAAGGAGTGGTACCAAGATAAACACTGACTGCACCAAGCAGTATTAAAATTAGAAGAATTGGTATAAGGTTCAATTACACCATATCATATTCCTCAATCCAATGTATACAGAATATGACACTTCAAATTTTTGTCTAAAAATATGGTGTCATTGAATAACATAATGTATCCAATAGTGGGAACAAGAGGAAAGCGAATTTAAAAGCCATTCACTTTTTGTCCAAAAATGTTTTTAAATGTAAGATAGGATTTTTTTTTTTTTTAAATGCACTTAAATGACAGATTATACAGTATATCCTTACTTTTTGATATTGCAGCTGTACCTAGATACCTGGCAAAAGCAGATCATTTTCTAAAACCTGGGCTATGTTTCACTGCATTTGCCAGGGATTGCTGTACAGCATCAATACTACTGTATAGGAATGTATAGGGAGCTCTGGCAAATATACATACTACTATTTACTATCTTAAAAAAACCCAAATAACATAGTCATACCTTCCCAAGACTCTTAAACCTCATGTCACCCATGCAGGCTGGAATAGCCATAATTCAAAGGCCAGACCAAATGGGGCTCTGTGTCGTGAGCTATACCAGCCCACATGGTTCATGAAATGGAGGCTCTGGAGGCGGGAGGGGGGGTGGCTCTGGAAAGTAGGGGGCAGCAAAGCCTGCCCCTCTTCCCCAAAGCCCTTGTCTATATCATCGGAGAGGCTCGCGGTAGAATCCGGGAACTCCCTTTAAGGACCAATATCGTGAAAAAAATGTAAAATGTAAAATACATGTAAACACATACAAATAAGAAGTACTTTTCTTCCAGAGTAAAATGAGCCATAAAGGACTTTTCTCCTATTTTGCTGTCACTTAGAGTAGATAGTAGAAATCTGTCAGAACTGACCGATTTTGGGCTACTCCATCTCCTCATGGGGGATTCTAGGCACAGCCTTTATTCTTTTTAAATACACTACCTGAAAATAAATCATACAAAGATGCTTGTCAGCCTCCCTGCTTGCTGCTGTAACGATCGGTGTAACACAGAGAGAGTCTGATTATTGGTGATCTGCAGTATCACCAAAAATACAGATATATACCTGATTATTGATGATCTGCAGTATCACCGATAATCAGATATATTACTAACCTCTGGACACCTGAGTGATATGAGTGTTAGGTGCAACAGTAATACTTTGAGGACAATATCTGGAGAACTGGTACAAAGGCAGTAAGGAATACTGCACTAGAGAACAAGTACCTTTCAGTAGCCTGAGAATCTCCCGAAGGGAGGAGTCAGGCTGGGAGAAGGAAGGACTAGAGATGAGCGTAATGGAGTAATTACGATTTCGCAAAATTTCGCGTAATTAGTGTAATTACGTTTATGGCCGTAAGTACATAATCGTAATGAAGAAGGATTTCGCGAAATTTCGCGTAAGCGTAATTTTTCGCGTAATTTTCGCATTGCACCGGTTATTACGAAATTAATGCGTATGGTCATGCTCCCGAAGCGGAAAAGTTGACGCATGTATCAATGTTAGGTAGCCGCCGACTTTAAGGGTTAATAGCAAAGCCCCCTTAAATGCTAAGAGCCTCAAATTTGGAGAATATATTAAGGAGATCAGGAGGAATAAGAGGAAAAATTTTTTTTTCAAAAAGACCTTATAGTTTTTGAGAAACTCGATGTTAAAGTTTCAAAGGAAAAATGTAAACATTTAAAAACCCGCCGACTTTAACGGTTAATAGCAAAGCCTGCTTAAAGTTTAGGAACACCAAATTCCCAGGGTATATTAAGGGGAACAGTGGGAATAAGAGGAAAAAATTTTTTTTCAAAAAGACCTTATAGTTTTTGAGAAAATCGATTTTTAAGTTTCAAGGGCGAAAATGTCTTTTAAAGGCAGAAAATGTCAGTTTTTTTTGCACAGGTAACAATAGTGTATTATTTTCATAGATTCCCCCAAGTGGGAAGAGTTTTACTTACTTCGTTCTGAGTGTGGGAAATATAAAAAAAAAACGACTTGGGGTCCCCCCTCCCAGACCTCTTTAACCCCTTGTCCCCCATGCAGGCTGGGATAGCCAGAATGCGGAGCACCGGCCGCGTGGGGCTCCGCACCCTGACTATACCAGCCCGCATGGTCCATGGATTGGGGGGTCTCGGAAGGGGAGGGGCAGCCAAGCTTTCCAAGCTTTCCCTCAATGTAATAACTTTGTTACATTGTAACTGATAGAACATTTCCGAGGCTATTTCGAGGGATCATTTATTTAAAGGGACAGGTAAGTATTAATGGTTAATTAAGAATATTAAAGGACTTTTTTCGTGGTTATATTTTTCGTTCAATTAAAATACTTTTTCTAAGTGTTTGTGTGTTTATTTACTTTTAACTCTTAAAGGAAATGGGTAAGGGGTACAAGTACCTCTATACTAATTACTCCTGGGAGGGGGGGTGGGCATCTGGGGGACCCCTTTTTAAATTCCACCATGAACCTCCCCCCCAGGAAATCGCGGCCTCCACCTCCAGGTGGAGAAGAGCCCCTTGTCCTTGGATTGGACAAGGGCTCGGAGGGGGAGGGGAAAGCTTGGCTGCCCCTCCCCTTCCGAGACCCCCCAATCCATGGACCATGCGGGCTGGTATAGTCAGGGTGCGGAGCCCCACGCGGCCGGTGCTCCGCATTCTGGCTATCCCAGCCTGCATTAGGGACAAGGGGTTAAAGAGGTCTGGGAGGGGGGACCCCACGTCGTTTTTTTTTTATATTTCCCACACTCAGAACGAAGTAAGTAAAACTCTTCCCACTTGGGGGAATCTATGAAAATAATACACTATTGTTACCTGTGCAAAAAAAACTGACATTTTCCGCATTTAAAAGACATTTTTGCCCTTGAAACTTAAAAATCGATTTTCTCAAAAACTATAAGGTCTTTTTGAAAAAAAAATTTTTCCTCTTATTCCCACTGTTCCCCTTAATATACCCTAGGAATTTGGTGTTCCTAAACTTTAAGCAGGCTTTGCTATTAACCGTTAAAGTCGGCGGGTTTTTAAATGTATACATTTTTACTTTGAAACTTTAACATCGATTTTCTCAAAAACTATAAGGTCTTTTTGAAAAAAAAAAATTTCCTCTTATTCCTCCTGATCTCCTTAATATATTCTCCAAATTTGAGGCTCTTAGCATTTAAGGGGGCTTTGCTATTAACCCTTAAAGTCGGCGGCTTTTTTATATTATACAGAGCGTTACGGTTTAACGCGAAATTACGGTAGCGTTTAATGCGAAATTATGGCATGAACGAAACGCGAAATTTCGCGTTGAAAATTACGCTTACGGTATTTTCAATTACGATTTTAATGGCAATTTCGCTACGCTAATTTCGCATCGTAATCGCAAATTTCGCATGCGTAATTATAGTAATGCGAAATTACGAAAATTTCAGCTCAACTCTAGGAAGGACCAGAGCGTGAGTGACACCAATAGGAGGATGTCACTGACTGATCTGTGAACTATCTCTTAACTGGGGAGATAGTTCTCAAGGTCGGGCAAGCCAGGTCGGCAACACACGGACAGACAAAGTACAAAGACAGGAGGATGAGATTCGGTAATCCTAAGGCACGCAGGGTTTGGCAACAGAGAATCAGATATAGCGAAGTACCGAATCAGTGAACAGAAGAGTGGTCAGGAAAGCAGTAAGTCATAACAGATAATAAACAATGCCTAGTCTTGGGTGTGAGCTCTGTGATCATCAACACCCTGGAACTAGTCTGACATATAACAGAATGATAACACAAGTGCCTAGTCTTGGGTGTGAGGTCCGTGATCATCAACACCCTGGAACTAGTCTGAAGTATAACAGAATGGTAACACAAGTCCCTAATCTTGGGTTTGAGGTCCGTGATCATCAACACCCTGGAACTAGTCTGAAGTATAACAGAATGGTAACACAAGTCCCTAATCTTGGGTGTGAGGTCCGTGATCATCAACACCCTGGAACTAGTCTGAAGTATAACAGAATGGTAACACAGATTCTGACAAAAAGGTCTGAGTGCTTCCACGTAGTGATCGCAACGGAAGACAACCAGTGAATGACCAGCACCAGTATATATAGCACAGCGCTCTCCAGCGCCTCCCCTAAGTGCTGGACCAATGGGAACTGGTTGAATCGTCAGCTGACCGGCTTGGTCAGCAGACTCCCTTCTGGCTGTCATAAAAGTTCTGCCTCTCAGCGTGCGCGCGCGTCCTTCTGAACCTGTGTGGACTATCAGTCCCAGCCACACCAGACATGTGTTGTGTACCACCCGCCGCGCTGGACGCGGAACCAGCCGCACCACTATCAGGGCATGCGGCGGTTTCTCCGTGTTCAGCCATACTAGCAGATGTAGGCCTACGCGTGCAAACCGCCGCGTTAGATGCGGAATCAGCCGCCTTGTTTTGAGCACACACGGCGGCTTTTCCACGTTTTCTCACAGCTGCACATTTTTTGAGGTTTTTTCAGAACCACCCTTGAGGAGATGGGCCATTCCAAAACCTATTGGTTCTGTCAGATTTCTACTACTCACTGTAAGTGACAGCAACATGGGAGAATAGTAATTTATGGCTTATTTTACTCTGGAAGAAATGTATTTCTTATTTGAATGTGTTTACATGAATTTTTAATTTTCAGATTTTCACGATAGTGGTCCTTTAAGATCAAGAGGCCCCAGACGTCTGCATACCTGGGTGAAATGGATCTAGTGTAGTACTTATGTACCACTTACCCATTTCCACAGAGGGTTAAATAAAACAAACAAACAAAACAAAAAAAGACACCACCAGGTAAAAAATACTTTATTATTGTAAGTTAAACCTAACTACTTACCTATAATTCATGATCCCATGCCAATACCCTTTAGAAAAACTCAATGGAAATGCTAACCTCATTTACCGGGAGGCAGCCTTTCCCCATATATGGGCAGTGACATCATCAAGATCAACAGGGATCACTGATCAAGCTAGGATTAGCAAACCTAGAGTTATTTTTTTATTTATAAGGGTCCAGGGATAAGGGCATTAACTGCATATAAAAAACATTTCCTATAGTATAATATAATAATATTGTAAATAATACTGCAATTTTCTGCAATAAGTCTTTGAGCTTGCACAATTATGGTATGTACTCTTGGTAGCAGTAAGTGTTTAGCTTGACTCCTGGTAAAAGTACTAGTTCAGGAGCTTGGTACGCACATCCAATTTTGATTGGCCAATGATTGACCAATTTTTCAACCTCCATGCAGTATGATGGCCAACAGATTTTCAATACTATGAAGAGATTGTGCAGGTAAGCTCTCATACTGCCCAAGAGTGGCAAAATTGGCCATTGATTGGTCAATCAAAATTGGATGTGTGTACTTCTAATGCATACTGTGCAGAATATATAATTTGCCATGCACAAAGTTGTGTGAAATGCACATATACCATTATTACATTATTAATTCATTAGATGGCTGACAAACAAATAGATATGTTAGTTAGCTTCCTCCGCAAAAATGGCCTAACATTATAATGAGTTACCATCAAAGAGAGCAAGACCCAGGTTCTTGTTGAAGGTGACATAGAGATTGCCACGCCTGTTGTCAGTACTGCAGCTACTTATTACACTTCAGGAAAAGGTCAGTCATGGAAGAGTGGTGGTGCCACACATACGCGTCATGGCATCAATCCCATTATTAATTAGTGTACTTGTTAAGGGCACCGATTTTTCACAAGGGAGACCTGAGTTCGAATCCTGGCCAGTGTCAGTACCTATTCAGTCAGTAAGGAGTTCAAGGTACTGCAGGGTGGCCTCTTGAGCATGCCCTTGTGGCTGCAGCTCTTGTGCACTTTAAGTCTCTTGAGTATTATTAACCACTTGCCGACCGCACACTCATAACGTGCGTCGGCAAAGTGGCAGCTGCAGGACCAGCGACGCAGTACTGCGTCGCCAGCTGCAGCCTAATTAATCAGGAAGCAGCCGCTCATACGAGCGGCTGCTTCCTGTCAAATCACGGCGGGGGGCTCCGTGAATAGCCTGCGGGCCGCCGATGGCGGCTCGCAGGCTAGATGTAAACACAAGCGGAAATAATCCGCTTTGTTTACATTTGTACGGCGCTGCTGCGCAGCAGCGCCGTAAGGCAGATCGGCGATCCCCGGCCAATCAGCGGCCGGGGATCGCCGCCATGTGACAGGAGACAGCCTGTCACTGGCTGCACAGGACGGATAGCGTCCTGTGCAGCCCGGCTTACCAAAGGGGGCCAGGTAGGAGAGGGAGGGGGAGCATTTCGCCGCGGAGGGGGGCTTTGAGGTGCCCCCCCGCCAGCCACTCGCAGGCAGCAGAGATCAGACCCCCCCAGCACATCATCCCCATAGGGGGGAAAAAAGGGGGGCAATCTGATCTCCCTGCCTGCACCCTGATCTGTGCTGGGGGCTGCAGAGCCCACCCAGCACAGATCAATCAAACCAGCGCTGGTCCTTAAGGGGGGGTAAAGGGTGGGTCCTCAAGTGGTTAATTCTGCTGTTATCAAGATATTTGGGAAAGCACTACCTTTTCCAAAACTTAAAAAGTATGCTGTAGATTTTCATTAACATGGCCTTAAAGTGGTTCAAAATCTGAGACTTACCATTTAGAGCAGAGTTCCCCAACCCTGTAATAAAGGCCCTCCAATAGTACATGTTTTGCAGGAAACCACAAACATGCACAGGTGAGGTAATTAGTGTCTCAGCAGAGCTGATTAACTCCCTCTGTGCATTTCTACAAAACATGCACTGTTGGCGGGCCTTGAGGCATTTATGTGGCGTTTATGCTCCGTGCCACTGTGAATGCACCTTCTGGGGGGCCGCGCTCAGAAACAGGGGACCAATGAATAGCGAGGGAAGCCTCAATAGGATCCTGAGGATTCCCTCTCTTTAAGTATTTAAACATTTAAAAGGACTACTTAGTGACCGCTTCATTTCTGTGTACTTTATGAATTTGATTAAGTATTGGTTGATTTTCTCATTAGCAAAATGTTTAATATTACAGATAGAATTGAAAACTTATTTGAAGCTCCCTCTGCTGGCTTGACTGGCAAGCTTTGTAATTAAATGACCAGGATTGTTTTACTGCTGTGTAGTAAAGATGGGTTTCGGAGGGACTAACAGAAGTTAAAGGGATATTCTGCTTTTGTTTACAAAAAAAGTCAGAAATGTAGAGTGATCTGACAGAAGCCAATTCTGAAGTGTTATGTTATCAATAGATATATTTTCATTTCACTTTGCAAAAAGCTTAGTATTTACAAAACTGACAGCTAGATTTAACTGCACTTTTGTGCAACCATGACAACATGACAGCCTTTGCTACTCATTTTCAACACCTGTACTAATTTTGTAACTGGCTGTAGGGTTGCTCGTAATCAAAATTATGAGTAACATTTACTGGCTGTAGGAGAAGGGGGTTAACTTACCCATGCTGCCTATAGCCGATGCACTCCACTCATGTTCCATGTCAAATTCTACGTCTCTCCCAAGATTCATTGTTCTAGGTTGAAGATGGAAGCATGTGAGTGATGTGGAACACAATGTGAAATGAGAGTGGAGTGCATCGGCTATCGGCCACACGGGTAAGTTAACCCGCAGCCAGTAAGTGCTACTCATAAATTCAAAGACAACTCTAACTGGCAGCAAACTTTGACACTTATTTAACCTCCTTAGCGGTAACCCCGTGTGTGACACGGGGTAAGCCGCCGGAGGGTGCCGCTCAGGCCCTGCTGGGCCGATTTACTTAATTTTTTTTTTGCTGGACGCAGCTAGCACTTTGCTAGCTGCGCCAGCACCCCGATCGCCGACGCCGCGCGCCCGATCGCCGCTATCCGGTGCGGCGCGCGCTCCCCCTCCCCAGACCCCGAGCGCTGCCTGGCCAATCAGTGCCAGGCAGCGCCGAGGGGTGGATCGGGTCTCCCAATGACGTCCCGACGTCGCTGACGTCGGTGACGTCATTCCGCCCCGTCGCCATGGCGACGGGGGAAGCCCTCCAGGAAATCCCGTTCTTTGAACGGGATTTCCTGATCGCCTATCGCCGGAGGCGATCGGCGGGGCTGGGGGGATGCCGCTGAGCAGCGGCTATCATGTAGCGAGCCCTCGGCTCGCTACATGATTTAAAAAAAAAATAATTTAAAAAAAACTGCTGCGCTGCCCCCTGGCGGTATTTTTCATACCGCCAAGGGGGTTAAAAGTGTCAGTTCAGGGCACTGTGAAATGGCCATGTTTTTCATGGACAGTAAAACAAATTAAGCATACTGAAATAACATTTGGCATTAATCCTTGCAATTGTAAATTAGAGGCAGGTGATCTGACTGAGCGCTAACTGGGTGTGTCTGCAGATGAACTGCACAGACTCTGCAAAGGGAACTTTACATGTGCAATATACCAAGCAGCATGCGCAGTCATGGTTGTAAGTAAGAATATTTTGTATAATCGTCCATGCCTGTGTAAGTAAACCAGCCATGTCTCTCTTGAGTACTGAAAACAATATTTTGCTTTTGCAGGGGTACAAGGTCGCTCCTGGCAGAGTGATGAACCTCACCCAAAATCTGACCATGCTTTTTGGACTGTTTTGGAAAATGCACACTACATGATAAAAGTTGCAGCAGATGTGGATTATGGGGAGATTGCAAAAGAGTAAGTAATGGTAATCCCAATGAATTTACAATGTCATGCAAAGGAAGTGTTACATGTAAAGGTGTGTACACATGAATAATTACTGTTGTCTGCAGGGATCCACACTTGATTCTTTGGGTGACAGTACAGGACCTAGTTCTGAATAGATGTGCTGCTAATCTACAGGTATAGGCTAGTGATGTGTTCTGTTGTTATGTAGGGGAAGAAGTACTGATGGCACGGGACACGGTGGAGCAGCACAGAGTGGGCGGGGTAAGGAGGAAAACAATAGGGTCGGCCTGTTCATGGCCAAGATGATCCACCAGTCTGAATCCCTTGGTGACACATTGGGGAGGATTGCACATGGTAAATTCTCAACAGAGGCCATCCGACTAGCTGCCTTACTAGTATACAGGTATATAGAACATATATTGTGATATCAGTAACTGCTTGTTCTTGGCTCAGAATCTTCGAAATTTAAAAGCACAGATTTGTTGCCCCCCCCCCCCTTCCTCGGGGGCTTTTTCTGTCAGCAAATGCAGAGTTAAATATAGAGCGGTGGAAACAGAGCATTATACATTACCTGCTTCCATATAGTGGGACAGATCTTCTGTTACCTGGCTATAGGCAGCGTGGGTAAGTTAACCCCCCTCTCCCGCTCCCCTCTTTAGTGTAGCTCTGTGCTGTACAGCCAATCACCATGTGGCTCCCATCATGTGACAGATGCATTGTGAGCTGCATGGTGATTTGGTGAATGGATTCCAAGTGCGCGGTTAAACAGAGGGGGAGTCATGCTGCCAGAAGCAGGTAATATATAAAGCTCCGCTGCTGCTGCTCTGCATCTGAGGACAGGAGTGGGCCCCCTTAGCTGCCAGCCACCCTTCTCCCTCACTCCAAGATAGCCGGGGACAAGGCAGCTATGGTTACAGTCCTGGTCATCATTCATAACAACCATAAAAAAACAGCATTCTATAGCCTACATATCTTTCAATTCTTTAAATTTTTAGCAAGATTAAAAATACAAGTTACAGGATATTTCACAGGTGAGTGTGTCACTGTAATACGGGTCCTGCAATGCTTTGAACAGAGCGCAAGAAAAGTATATTACAATAAAGAATCACCCATAAGGCAAGATAAACATTTTAGAACAGAAGTGATCAAAACAGATTGATAACAACAAAACAAAAAATAATGCACATCCTCCACATAAATTTGCGCCAATATATAATAAGTTTCCTGGGATGAAATGTAAGCTATCTTGATAGCTAGGGGTGCTCACCACATTCCGCAGAATTCCGTTTTCCGCGATTCCGGTTGGAATTTGGTGATTCTGTTCCATCGCATCGGAACAAAATTGCTATAGCGCTAAGCGGAAATTCCGGAATTGCTATGCGGAATTCTGTCGGAATGCAAATTTTTATAAGCCAATAAGAAGGAAGACCTTAGACTGAAGCTTATAAGTGCTGACAACAGGATTTCTGCATGAAAATCGGACTTTCTGCACCAATTAAAGTCTTAAGAATAACCAACCAATCCTACGTTAGCAACCAGCCTCCTAGCTACCTATCAGCAGCTATGCCACCCATTTTTTATATATAAGAGAGCTGTGCAGTCACAAAGCTTGTGGGTTTCAGTCTGGTGTTGGAGAGAGAGGAGAGACAGACCCATAGTAGTTGTTTTAACCACCCTGGCGTTCTATTAAGATCGCCAGGGCGGCTGCGGGAGGGCGGCTGAAAGTTGGCTGCATGAAAGCCCACTAGAGGGCGCTCCGGAGGCGTTCTTCTGATCGCCTCCGGCAGCCAGAAGTAACACGGAAGGCCGCAATGAGCGGCCTTCCGTGTTTTGCTTACTTCGTCGCCATGGCGACGAGCGGAGTGACGTCATGGACGTCAGCCGACGTCCTGACGTCAGCCGCCTCCGATCCAGCCCTTAGCGCTGGCCGGAACTATTTGTTCCGGCTGCGCAGGGCTCAGGCGGCTGGGGGGACCCTCTTTCGCCGCTGCTAGCGGCGGATCACCGCAGAGCGGCGGCGATCAGGCAGCACACACGGCTGGCAAAGTGCCGGCTGCGTGTGCTGCTTTTTATTTCAACAAAATCGGCCCAGCAGGGCCTGAGCGGCAGCCATCGGCGGTGATGGACGAGCTGAGCTCGTCCATACCGCTAAGATTTTAACATAAAACAAAAGACTTTTTAAAGACTGTATATAAACCAAAAGACTTTTAAAAGACTCTGTGAGAGAGAGTTAGAGTGTGAGCTATATTAGTAGTAGTAAGCTAGGTGTATTTGTGAGAGAGTGACAGTAGATTGTTAGTTTGAGTGATAGATTGTAGTGTAGTGTGCTAGTATTTGCTGCAGAGCAAGCCAGGCCGCAGGCTTAGTGTTTGACAGAGTGAGAGTGAGTTAGGTGATTGATTAGTGATTGATTAGTTGAGTGAGTGTAGTCCAAGTTTTTCTTTTTGTTTTCTATATTTTTTTTTCTTTATTTTGTTTTTTTGATTTATTTTCTTTATTTTCTTTATTTCACCACCTTATTTTCTGATCTGTTCTGTCGGTCTTACCCCTTCCCCAATAAAGTTTGTGGCCCCAAAATAAAGGAGCGAGAGAAGCAGCAGCAATTTCCTGCCACTCCTAAAAGGAAATGGAGTGATGGTGGTGTTGATGGATCACGTCAAGTACGGGATCAGGTTGAGGGTGGCAGCAGCAGCAGGAAGCGTTCCCTCCTGGTCAGAGATGTCTTCCCTGTGTTCGCCGCACGCAGGAAAATTTTGACAGAGCAGGAGGCGAAGAGAGTTGTAGATTATTTAGATCAGGAACCCTCTACCCAGTCTGAGGAACTTGAAGCTAGTTGCAGCAGCACTGGCTGCCAGGTTCCTCATGACCAGAATCCGACCACAGCTGCTTCTCTTGACGAGGTTGTTTCCTCCCACTACTCCGCTCCAGAAGTAAAGAACACCTACATCGCTGAGAGAGATGTGGAGAAGGTTTGGGAGGAGGCATTGGAGGAGACCATGGGATCAAGCTCCCAAGAAGTGGTGGGTTCTGTGGTGAAAGAAATGGCCACTGTGTTTTCTTCATCCAGTGTCACCAGTCAACATCATCATCAACACCACGCAACTACAGAGGTGTTTGGTGGCCAGGTGGAGGGTCCAGAAGAGTAACTTATTGAACTGGATGATATTTTGGATGATGATGAGGTGGCTGATCGAACGTGGTTGCCACCTGTTGGTTTAGGCACTAGCAGGTGTGAGCAGCTTGTAGAAACAGAGCAGACGGTTGGCCAGCAGCCTGCAAGTGCTTTCCCGTCTGTCAGTATCCGCCACCAGTCCAATGCTGAGCATCGAGGTGCTAGAACAGGTCGTACCACTGCTGGACGTGCACGCACGTCCCCTGCATGGAATAATTTTACTGTTCTGGAAAAGGATAAATCCAGGGCAGTCTGTTCTGTGTGCCATAAATCGGTGAGCAGAGGCAAATCAGGCAACGGGTTCGGCACTTCAGGGCTGATAAGCCATCTGCGCAACCACCACAGATGGGAGTTTGAATATGTAAAAAATTACAATCAGATGGGTGGAGGAAAAGCAGCAGTAACAGGCCCCTCCTCTTTTTTTTCTACTCGTCCTGTCCCTATCCAACCTGCTCAGTCCCATTCTACTTCAAATCCCTCTGCATGCCAGGCTGGTAGAGGACTTCAGACCTCGGCAAGCACCTCATCATCACCCTTGTTGGTTTCCTCTGAATCACCAGTGTTCCAGCGTCAGGCCTCTGTGCCAGAAATGTTGCAGAGGAAGCGGATGCTCCCTGCAAGTGATCCTTTTGTTGTCAAAAACAATGCGCTCCTGGCAAGGCTGTTGGGCCACCAGCTGCTGCTCTACCAGTTTCTGACTGTTCCCCCTTCCGCAGACTGATGAACAGTTTTGCTCCACAATGGCGTATCCCCAGCTGCCATTATTTTGCCAGGAATGCTATCCCTGCCCTTCACCAGCACATTGTGGAGTGTGTCGGCCGGTCTATGGATCACGCTGTCAGTGGCAAGGTGCACTTCACTATGGATGGCTGGAGCACCAGGCATGGGCAAGGAAAGTATCTAACTTTTACCCCCCCCATGGTGCTGCTGATGAGGGTGCAAGATCTGGGGCATCTCAGCTGGTGGTGCCACCACGTGGGTTGAAGGGGAGGCCTGTTCCACTTCCCTCTGCTACCTTTTCTGTCCAAGGCCAGTCTGCCGTTGCTGAGCCTCCCAGCAAGTGGTCCTGACTGGTCTGCAGCACCATCGATGCCAAGCAGTGCTGAAACTGGAATCCATGGACGAGAACAGGCAAACCGGATCTGTAATCCTTGCAGCCTTACACGATTAGATTCGGCAGTGGCTGACCCCCCAAAAACTGGACACAGATGTAGTGGTGTCTGATAATGGTGCCAACATGCTGGCCGCCATTTTGGAAGGTGGCTACACTCACTTACCTTGCTTGGCCCACGTCTTCAACCTTGTAGTCCAGAAATTTCTACAAACTTTTGATGGGTTGAAGGATGCTGTGGCCTCAGCACGAAAAGTGTCAGTCCACATCCATCACTCTGCAACTGCCACCGCGGCCATGAAACTGCTGCAGCACCACCATAGCCTGCCGCTGCACAGGTTTATATCTGATTGTCCGACGCGGTGGAACTCCACCCTCCACATGCTGGAGAGGTTGTGGGAGCAGCGCATGGCGGTCAGGCTATACCGGTCTGAGACATCTTCCACCAGAACAGGGCCACTGGACTACATTACTGGGGACCAGTGGCAGCTGATTGGACAGGTGTGCAGTGTTAGAGCCATTTGAGCAGGCAACAAAAGTGGTCAGTGAGGAGCACTGCAGAATATCAGAGGTGCTCCCCCTTGTCTTCATGCTGGACAAGGCTGTTGACAAACTGCTCGAATAGGGGGAGGAAGCCCTACTGAACAGTGGTCAGTCAAGTTGGGGAGTGAGTGGGCATGCTCCAGTCCTGAATGGGGAGGCAGAGCTTGTGGAATGAAAGAGCCCATTGTCCGGTGTGGGAAGAAGATTCAGATGATGTGGAGCTGGAGCATGATGACAGTTCTGAGTCTGACAGCCAGGAAGAGGTGATAAATGGCAGACATCTCTTCCCTATGGCTACACATATGCTCCAGCGCCTCCATAAGGACCCCTGGATTAAAACTCTAAAATCAAGGCTTGACATGTGGGTGGCCACCATCTTAGATCCCCGGTGCAAGGGGAAAATGTGCCAGTTCATACCCCCCTCCCAAGCAGATGCCAGGATGAGCCAGATCCGGGATGCCCTTCTTCGTTGGGTAGAAGATGCGTTTGCCTGCACCTGTATCCCGGGTCCAAGCTACCACGACGGCGTCCTGGCTCTTCTCCTTCTCCCCGCTCCGGAATGGCTGACAGGCCGCAGCCCGGGCGACACTCGCCCGAGTGTCGGGCTGCTCCTTCCGCGTATGACGCGGATTACGTCACACGCCGGCCGCCTCGCGTCATCATGGCGGCCGGCGTGAAAGTACTGCGCATGCGCGATTAAAGCGCGCATGCGCTGTACTGCCACGCCGGCCGCCGTGATGACGCGAGGCGGCCGGCGTGTGACGTAATCCGCGTCATACGCAGAAGGATCAGCCCGACACTCGGGCGAGTGTCGCCCGGGCTGCGACCTGTCAGCCATTCCGAAGCGGGGAGAAGGAGAAGAGCCAGGACGCCGTCGTGGGACCTCCCGACCAGCACTGGGCTGGAGAAAGCCCCAGGTGAGTACAACTTTCATTTTTTTTATGAGCTCGAAGTCCCTTTTAAATGAGATTACTGAAATTGTACCGCCGGAACTCCGCAAAATTCCACCGGAATGTAACGGTTACGGAATTTCGTTCTGACGGAATTCCGAATTTCCGCGGAATCGGAAATTGGCCTTTCCGATCATCCCTATTGATAGCTTACATTTCATCCCAGAGTCCTCCACATAAATTTGCTCCAATATAATAATACGTTTCCTCCAGGCCTATATCTCAGTCGACAGCTTACATTTCATCCCACAACATGCTATCTTAAAGCAAAACTGAAGAGAAATTGAAATTTAAAAAACTGATACTTATGTATGGAGAGGGAAGGCTCTGGGTCCTATAGAGACTTCTCTTTCCTCTCACGGTCCCCTTGTTCTAGCGCAGTCATTCCTGTTTGAGGTATTCGACCCACTGGTTGAATATTGCGCGGTAAAGCTTCGGAAGGCTCTGGAAGCTCAAGTACTCCCAAAGACAGGCCGTTCCGTACTGCGCATGTGTGAGCGCCCTCTCTCGCACACTTACGCATGCGCAGTATGGAGTCGCCTCTCATCGGGAGCACTTGGGCTCCTGAAACCTTGAGAAGCCTCCTGTGGTGGCATATTTGAAGAAGGCAACAGCGCTGGGACTAGGAGACTGTGAGAGGAACGGGAAGGCTCTATAGGAGTCAGAGCCTTCCCTCTACATAGGTATCTGTTTTTTTTTGTTTTTTTTACTTTTGATTTACTTTAAAAACTAACTAAATTACAAGTCAATAATGGACATGCACACAGCAGCTGCTGGCCAAGCTTAGTGATGAGATTTAATGACGCTTGACAATATTCTCTATCCAGAATTGCAGATTTTTTTTTTAAAGGGAATCTGAAATGAGAGGAATACAGCAGCTCAGTGGCGTTCCTACCTAAGGGCGCAGGGGGGCGGGGCGCACCGGGTACCAGTCAGCCAGGGGGGTGTCGCCACGACCCCCCTACACCTGACTAAGGAGGGGAAGAGCAGCGCTAGGAGGAGGGGTGACAGCAGGGATAGCGGCGGGGAGGGGGAAATATCCCCCCCTCCCTCACCTGGGTCCCCTCCTTCTGCCTCTCTTCTCCCCCCAAAAATGCGGGCAGCGGGCCGGTGGCAGTGGGCAGCGAGCAGGCGAGCGCGGAGTATACTCACGTTACTTCCGCGTATCAGCCTGGAACGCTGCGTCACCGTCACGTGCCTCTTCTGCGCCTCCAATCATTGGAGGCGCAGTAGAGGCACGTGACGGCGACGCAGCGTTCCAGGCTGATACGCGGAAGTAACGTGAGTATACTCCGCGCTCGCCTGCTCGCTGCCCACTGCCACCGGCCCGCTGCCCGCATTTTTGGGGGAGAAGAGAGGCAGAAGGAGGGGACCCAGGTGAGGGAGGGGGGGATATTTCCCCCTCCCCGCCGCTATTCCTGCTGTCACCCCTCCTTCTAGCTACACGGGGGGGGGGGGGGAGGGGGGGAACTATACTACCTAAACTAGGGGCCACTATACTAGCTGGCAGCTGGGGGCCACTATACTGGAGGCAGCTAAACGGGGGGGGGGGGGGGCACAGGGCACTATACTAGCTACACTGGGGGCATCTATGGGGGCCACTATATTACCTATACTGGGGGGGGGGGGCACCATACCAGCTACAATGGAGGCAACTATACTATCTAAACTGTGGGCCACTATACTAGCTATACTGGGGCAACTATGGGGGCCACTATACTAGCTATACTGGAGGGAAGCTCTACGGGGGCCACTATACAAACTACACTGGGGGCAGCAACACTACCTACATTGGGGGCAGCAGCTATGCTGCCTATCCTGGGGGCAACTATACTAGCTATATTGGGGCAACTATACTACCTTCACTGGGGGCAACTAGCTACCTATACTGGGGGCAACTGCTAGCTACCTATACTGGGGGCAGTGGCGGGGGGGGGGGTGCTTAGGGTGCTGAAGCACCCCTTAAAATTCTCCAAGCACCCCCCAGCGTGAACTGACTTTCGGCATCTAATAGACGCCGTATCAGTTCACCGCAGCGGCAGAGCAGGGCTATAGTAAAATGTCCGAAGCCCTGCTCTGGAGACTTTGGGAGTTGCTGGCTGCAGAGGATCGTGGGAGCTGCGCACTGGACGGAGGCCGGAACAGGAGCTCTGCTGCAGGTGAGTAAATGGTTTTTTTTTTCTTTTTAATTTATATTAGCAGCCAGGGGTAGCATTTATGTTCTGGCCAGGTCTGCTACACGATTGAAGTGTTTTCTGGACAGGTCTGCCACACGATTGCATGTATTTTCTGGGCAAATCTGCCGACATGATTGAACGTATTCTCTGGGCAAATCTGCCGACATGATTGCATGTATTTTCTGGGCAAATCTGCCGACATGATTGCATGTATTTTCTGGGCAAATCTGCAGACATGATTGCATGTATTTTCTGGGCAAATCTGCAGACATGATTGAACGTATTCTCTGGGAAAATCTGCCGACATGATTGAACGTATTCTCTGGGCAAATCTGCCGACATGATTGAACGTATTCTCTGGGCAAATCTGCCGACATGATTGCATGCATTTTCTGGGCAAATCTGCCGACATGATTGCATGTATTTTCTGGGCAAATCTGCCGACATGATTGCATGTATTTTCTGGGCAAATCTGCAGACATGATTGAACGTATTCTCTGGGAAAATCTGCCGACATGATTGAACGTATTCTCTGGGCAAATCTGCCGACATGATTGAACGTATTCTCTGGGCAAATCTGCCGACATGATTGAACGTATTCTCTGGGCAAATCTGCCGACATGATTGAACGTATTCTCTGGGCAAATCTGCCGACATGATTGAACGTATTCTCTGGGCAAATCTGCCGACATGATTGCATGTATTTTCTGGGCAAATCTGCCGACATGATTGCATGTATTTTCTGGGCAAATCTGCAGACATGATTGAACGTATTCTCTGGGAAAATCTGCCGACATGATTGAACGTATTCTCTGGGCAAATCTGCCGACATGATTGAACGTATTCTCTGGGCAAATCTGCCGACATGATTGAACGTATTCTCTGGGCAAATCTGCCGACATGATTGAACGTATTCTCTGGGCAAATCTGCCGACATGATTGAACGTATTCTCTGGGCAAATCTGCCGACATGATTGAACGTATTCTCTGGGCAAATCTGCCGACATGATTGAACGTATTCTCTGGGCAAATCTGCCGACATGATTGAACGTATTCTCTGGGCAAATCTGCCGACATGATTGAACGTATTCTCTGGGCAAATCTGCCGACATGATTGAACGTATTCTCTGGGCAAATCTGCCGACATGATTGAACGTATTCTCTGGGCAAATCTGCCGACATGATTGAACGTATTCTCTGGGCAAATCTGCCGACATGATTGAACGTATTCTCTGGGCAAATCTGCCGACATGATTGAACGTATTCTCTGGGCAAATCTGCAGACATGATTGAATGTATTCTCTGGGCAAATCTGCAGACATGATTGAACGTATTCTCTGGGCAAATCTGCACACATTACGTGTATTTTCACCCGGGTTCACGTCAAATTACAGTTAGCTCCGCCCTCATCCGATCATGGCCACGCCCATTTTTTTTGCCGCGGCGCGCTTTGCGCGCCGCATGTTATAGCGCCTCCCATTTTTTGCCCCTTCACCTTTTTTTTTTTGGGGGGGGGGGGGGGGGGGGGTGTCTTATAATACCCAGCACCGGGTGTCAAATGCCCTAGGTACGCCACTGCAGCAGCTGCCATATTCCTTCTCCAGTTAACAATGCTAGTTGCCTGACTTCTGTGCTAATTCTGCCTCTAATACGTTTAGTCACTGGCTCAGAATAAGCATGCAGATCAAATGCTTTGACTCTACTGGCTGCATGCTTGTTACAGGTGTAACAGCAGGGTCGTTGCTAGCCCCAAAGATCAGTGGCACGTGCCCCTTATCTATTCTGAGCTGCCCCGGATGTCCCCCAGGCAGAGTACAGGCACCACAGCATGGCACCACACAGTACCCAGCAATACCCCACAGAGGCAACGCAGCACCCAGCATGGCACTACACAGCACCCAGCATAGCACAACAGCACCCAGCATGGCATTACAGCACCCAGAATGCCCCATAGAGGCACCATAGCACCCAGCATGGCACCACAGCAAACAGCACTGGGGGGTATGCTGGCTGCTATGGTGTCTCTAAGTGGGCATATTGGGTGCTATGATGCCTTAATGGGGCATTCAGGGAGCTGTGTTTGTTGTATTGGGGCATGCTAGTAGTTGTGGTGACTCAATGGGAGGTCCATGCATGGGAGGGGGTCCACTAGAAGGTCAGGGAATGATAAGGGGGGAATGGTAGCAGGTCAGCTCACCCCACAGACAGCCAGACCAGCCAGCACAGAAGCCAGGTAACTGAAGTGTTTTTTGCTTTTTTTCCTTTAATAAATGGAGATGGGGGCTTCATCCAACATTTTGCTGAGCAGGCCTACTTAGACCGCTGTTAAGTTCATGTAATTTTGACTCCACCCATAACCACACAAACATTTCAGTGTATGGCCACACCTATTTTTTGACTGGAGTGCCAAAAGTGCCCCGGATCTCTTAGGATCCTAGCAACGCCCCTGTGTGAGACTCAAAAACAACTTAAATGAAAAGCTCGACATGAAAGGCAGGCAACTGGCATTGTTTATAAAAGAAGATGGCAGCCTCTGTATTCCCCTAACTTGAGTTTCCCTTTAAGTCAGGTATTTTCACAGGCATATGCTCCCCATCTCCTTTGTAGCTTTGCCATGGTCTAGCTGTAGAAGATCATTCAAGACCAAATACTCCACAGTAGGACCCTGCTCTTTATATGCCTTCGTATCGACATAGGCTATGAATTATGTTGCAGCAAAAACACCAATAAAGTAATGGAATAGAATTATTTTCAGTGCTGCTCAACAGGATACCGGATATCCGAATAGACTCGGATATCCGACTTTTTTAGGCCTATCCGATCGGATCCGGATTCCGGATAGCTGGTCCAGTATCCGGATAGCTATCTGCGGATAGTTGGCTGGGCTATACGGATATCCGCAGATAGTACGGATATCCGCGGATATCTGGACCAGTGAAACACTGCATGAGGTCCAGACGTCATGGGAGCCAATCAGAGGGCTCCCAGCAGAAGCACCAGAAACCAATCACAGAGGGGAACCCTGGCCAGCCCCACCTGACCTCATTAAGCCAATCAGAGGCCTCCCAGCCTAAACCCTGGCTCCCAATCACAGAAAGGAACACTGGCCAGCCCCCCTGGTATAATAAGGAGGGCTGCCATGATGAGACAGATCGTCCTGGCTTGCTGAATGCTTCCTGAGAGACATGCTCCTGCTCCATTGCTGGTGCCCTACAAAGGGCTGTACATAGTTATAAACCTAAGCTGTTCAGTGATTAACCCCTTCACAATCACTACAGTATAGTTAAATCATTCATTTGCTTCATTGATGTCATAAATGTGACATTAAGAGTGTGTGCTGCAGTGCTGCTGCAGCTGCCTGCTATGTGATTGTGTGTGTGTTGTACACACACCAGGCCAGGTGCTGCCTGCCTGCCACGAGCAAACACGTGCAAAGTGCCACGTGCAAACACATGCACAGTGCAAACACGTGCAAAGTGCAAACACGTGCAAACTGCAAACACGTGCAAACTGCAAAAATGTGCAAACACGTGAAAACACGTGCAAAAATGTGCAAACACGTGCAAACACGTGCAAAGTGCCACTTTGCACATGGCACTTTGAACGTGTTTGCACGTGTTTGCACTTTCCACATTTTTGCACTTTGCACGTGTTTGCACTTTGCACATTTTTGCACGTGTTTGCACGTGTTTGCACATTTTTGCATGTGTTTGCACATTTTTGCATGTGTTTGCGCGTGTTTGCACATTTTTTGCATGTGTTTGCACATTTTTGCATGTGTTTGCGCGTGTTTGCACATTTTTGCATGTTTGCACGTGTTTGCACTTTGCACATTTTTGCATGTGTTTGCACATTTTTGCATGTTTGCGCGTGTTTGCACATTTTTGCATGTGTTTGCACATTTTTGCATGTGTTTGCACATTTTTGCATGTGTTTGCGCGTGTTTGCACATTTTTGCATGTGTTTGCACTTTGCACATTTTTGCATGTGTTTGCACATTTTTGCATGTTTGCGCGTGTTTGCACATTTTTGCATGTGTTTGCACATTTTTGCATGTGTTTGCGCGTGTTTGCACATTTTTGCATGTTTGCGCGTGTTTGCACATTTTTGCATGTGTTTGCACATTTTTGCATGTGTTTGCGCGTGTTTGCACATTTTTGCATGTGTTTGCACTTTGCACATTTTTGCATGTGTTTGCACATTTTTGCATGTTTGCGCGTGTTTGCACATTTTTGCATGTGTTTGCACATTTTTGCATGTGTTTGCGCGTGTTTGCACATTTTTGCATGTGTTTGCACATTTTTGCATGTGTTTGCACGTGTTTGCACTTTGCACATTTTTGCATGTGTTTGCACATTTTTGCACGTGTTTGCACATTTTTGCATGTGTTTGCGCGTGTTTGCACAATTTTGCATGTGTTTGCACGTGTTTGCACTTTGCACATTTTTGCACGTGTTTGCACATGTTGGCACTTGGCACTTTGCACATGGCACTTTGCCCTTGGCACTTGGCCCTTTGCACTTGACACTTGGCCCTTTGAACTTGGCCCTTTGCATTAGGCACTTGGCCCTTTGCACTTGACACTTGGCCCTTTAAACTTGGCACTTTGTATTAGGCACTTGGCCCTTTGCACTTGACACTTGGCCCTTTGAACTTGGCCCTTTGCATTAGGCACTTGGCCCTTTGCACTTGACACTTGGCCCTTTAAACTTGGCACTTTGCATTAGGCACTTGGCCCTTTGCACTTGGCCCTTTGAACTTGGCCCTTTGCATTTGGCACTTTGCACTTGGCCCTTTGCACTTGACACTTGGCCCTTTGCACTTGACACTTGGCCCTTTGCACTTGACACTTGGCCCTTAAAACTTGGCACTTTGCATTAGGCACTTGGCCCTTTGCACTTGACACTTGGCCCTTTAAACTTGGCACTTTGCATTAGGCACTTGGCCCTTTGCACTTGACACTTGGCCCTTTGCACTTGGCCCTTTGCACTTGACACTTGGCCCTTTGCACTTGGCCCTTTGCACTTGACACTTGGCCCTTTGAACTTGGCCCTTTGCATTTGGCACTTTGCACTTGGCCCTTTGACAGCCTTTTTTTGTGGGGGGGGATTTTAAGTCCCCACATCATCAATTAGTGTTCCCCTTTGAAAAAGAATGATGCTACATGCCTAATTGACCCTTACAAACCTTTTTAAAGCAATTTAAAGGCCACTTCCGGTTTTCAATCCGGATATCCGAATCCGGTCGGATACTGGGGTCGGATATCCGAATCGGATTCGGATAGGAAAATTTTGAATTCGGATATCCGACCCGGATCGGATAGCGGGGTATCCGGATCCGAATCGGATTCGGATTTTGAAAAGGGTTATCCGAGCAGCACTGATTATTTTCCCCAGATAAAGCTTTCTTCTTTCATAATGGAAGTCATGTTGGAGCTGCTAGAGGAATGTTACAATGGCCAATATCTTCTCCTTGAGCCATGCCACACTGCTATGTCCCAGGAGCAGTCCTTAACTTGACATGGCCCTAACTAATGACCTAAAACTGTCTGCTAAAGCCAACTAGCCCTCAAATTCTAGTTTTTATTCCTCCAGTGCAACTTAAAGACAACCTGAGAAGAACCTCAGGTAGGATAACACATACTTACCTAAGAAGAGGGGAGCCTCTGGATACTTGGCCCCCGGGCTGTCATGTGGACCACTGTTTGTGATTTTAAATTTATTTTTTGCAGCTTCTAGGATGCGGTTGACAGGTGAGTGGTTAGGGAGGGGACCGTGTGGGAGATGTGCCTACACGGGGCGTCCCTGTAAACGATGCAATTCACGATTGCGTCCAACCAAAGCCTCCCACCTGAATGCTAATTTATGTAATTCCTGCTAGATTTGGTACAGCAGGCAAAGGGTGTATGACAGTACACCTGATTGGCTGACTGGCGTCTGCTGGCCAGATAGAGGCAGGATATTGCTCTAGCTGGAAGTTAGCAATTGTGTTTGTTGCAGTTGGCATTCAGTTTAGAGGTGGTGGGGTGAGTTCCCTGGAGGTGAGAGGTCCAGGGCTTGCCCACAGTTCCCTCTAGGTGTCGCATGGTGGTTTGGGGGCCCCAGCGAGTGAGAGAGACCTGGGGCCCCCGGGCTGTCATGTGGACCAGTGTTTGTACTGTAGAGGCTTACCAAGTCCTCCTTGCCACTGCTTGCCGGGACCCTCCGGAACATTGATGTCACGCTTCTCTTCTGCGATGAGCATGGCAACAGGGGATCAGAGGAGGGTGTGGAATCTATAGCATCTAGAGCAGAGCCAGGACAAGGTCCTCCAGCAGCACCCAAGGCTGAGACACCAAAGTGCGCGCCCCTCCATCCCTCCCACCCCAGCCGTCACCCACTGATTGCTATTAGACTAAGACTTAGACTCAGGGTCCCCAACACCTTAAAGTCTAATTATCTGGCTTGCAGTCACTTTATTTCTCTCTGCTTCAAACACAATAAGGGAATGATAGTTACATAGTTATTTGGGTTGAAAAAAGTCTTACGTCCATCGAGTTCAACCAGAGAACAAAGTACAACACCAGCCTGCTCCCTCACATATCCCTGTTAATCCAGAGGAAGGCAAAAAACCTTCACAAGACATGGTCCAAATAGCCCTAAAAGGAAAAAAATCCTTCCCGACACCAGATGACAATCATATATAATCCGTGGATCAACATCACTGGGCATTACCTAGTAATTGCAGCCATGGATGTCTTTCAATGCAAGGAAAGCATCTAAGCCCCCTTTAAATGCAGGTATAGAATTTGCCATAACTACTTCCTGTGGCAATGCATTCCACTCTTACTGTAAAGAACCCTTTCCTAAATAAATTGCTAAAACATTTCTCCTCCATGCGCAGATCATGTCCTCTAGTCCTTTGAGAAGGCCTAGGGACAAAAAGCTCATCCGCCAAGCTTATCCGATAGCTGAGTGCAGCGCCCCCCCCCCCCCACTGCGTCCTGAGGCTGGAGCCTCTCTCGCTTCTGCCTTGGCCCGGCCCTGATCTAGAGGCTTCCTTCTTCTTAGGTAAGTAAGTGTTCGAGGTTTGCTTAACCACTTGAGGACCCACCCTTTACCCCCCCTTAAGGACCAGCGCTGTTGTAGCTGTATGTGTCTTTTGCTCAATAAACAAACGCAAGTTTGAAGCCTGTGGAGTGCCTTTCTCAAATCATTGGAGTTCACTATTCACGGAGCCCCCCTCCGTGAATTGACAGGAAGCAGCCGCTCGCACGAGCGGCTGCTTCCTGATTAATCAGCCTGCAGCTGGCGACGCAATACTGCGTCGCTGGTCCTGCAGCTGCCACTTTGCCGACGCGTGTTATGAGTGCGCGGTCGGCAAGTGGTTAAAGTGGTCTGAAAGTCAGCATTTCTACTTTTCTGTAAAAGATTCCTCACAGCTTGAAAGCTACTATCTTTTTTTTAGCAGAACATCACTGAACTGGTTAAACAAAGCACTTTGTCCTGCTATTCAGCTTCAAAATCCACTCCAAACTGGAAATAACAGTATCTTTGTTTGCATTCCAATGTTGATACATTTGTGTAAACACTGCGTAACAAGTGAAAATGAGCTCTCTGTTAAGCTCTCTGTGCTTCAAGCACACACACAGCTCAGAACAGCTAATTAGAAGATGTTAATATATAATAAAAAGCAGTTTGAATAAAATGCAATGGCAGGTTTCAGGGCAAGATAAACTACACTTTGGAAACTTGTAATTTGTAAACAGACAATATTACTTATGCACAAAAGCAAAGATGATAATTGTATGAGTAATAAAAAGTAGGAAAAAACATTTTTATTGAATGTTATGTCGGCGTTTCAGACCACTTTAAGGTACACTTTAAAAAAAAAAGAGGGAGAAAAACTAGCTTGAGCTTCCAGTCAATAAAGAAATTTCCTAATTTATAAGCTTTGATGAATGGGGTCTAATATCTGATTGCATTTTTTTATTTTTCCTACCAGGTATCATTTGAAAGAGAAGCTGGAAGGTGCTAAAACCAACTTTGATATATTGGAAAAAGTCGTTGAAGATTTTGTTGATGAAGCCTGGAAGAGATATGATGAGAAGCTTACCCAAAATCTCCTAGCTTTCAGGGCAAAGGTTTATCCACACTTGGATGATTTTCAAGAAAAAGTAGGAGAAGAGATATCAAAAGCTATCATTAGTGTGGTGCCCGTTACATCTGAACTTGCACATGATATGAAAAAACAGTGGGATGTATTTAGTGAGCATCTGAAAGAGATAGCAGAAAAAGCCAGAGACAAGCTCCGTGAAGATATGGATGACCTCTGCGGAAAGGTGCAGCCTCATGCGGAAGAGATGAAGGCAGAGTATGAAAAATATAAAGAAGGTGTGAAGGAAGGGTTTGATGAAAAACTCCAGAAGTGGAAGCATGAGGTAGATAAGGAATACGAGAAAGTAAGGGAACACGTGAAGCCCTATGCAGAGAGAGTTCAGTCTGAAGTGTCTCCACGTGCCAAAGAGCTGTACGACAACCTCCAGAAACTGCTGAAAGCTTATTCTGCAAAAGAGGAATCATAAATGTGATTATGTCATTTACTATTAATTTTGCTTTCTATAATAAATGATTCAAACATTCTTTATTTATTTTTTTTTAATTATTTTGATTGTTACTTCAAATTCTACTTTGTTAAAAATAACATTTTTGCTTGAATATTTTTTTATTTGATATAGCTTGTCACTTTGAAAGGAAAGGAACAAAAATTAAGTATTGCAAAACCTGTTTTTTTTCAGTTCATTCTTAATGAAGAACTATGCTGAAAATAACATAATGAATGAAATTGCTTATTTTTTACAATGTTACTTTATAAATGATTTAGTCAGTGTTTGCTCATTGTAAAATGTTTTTTCACCCTTTCATCGCCTTGATTTACATTCTGAAATATTTTGAATCTGCTTTACCATTCTTTGTTGGGATCATGTATGTGTTTATGGCCATTTTCTTGCTGCATGACCAACTGTCCCTTGATATTCAGTTCATGGACAGATGTATTCACATTTTCCTTTAGAATTCTCTTGTATAGTTTAGAATACATTCTTCCATCTGGTTATTATGCTGGAATGCAGTGTTTTTTTTATCCAACTATAAGGCTCCACATTTAAGCCAAAATGTTCTACTTCCATACAGGGCCGGTTCCAGACTTTTTGCTGCCTGAGGCAAACTTGTGAGGATGCACCCCCCCATCCCCCGATTTAGAGTGATCGCACAGCACCCGACAATTTACTCTGCTTCATTTAATGTTCTCACATGACATGCTGCAGCTCAACATAATAGCACACTGGCTGCCTGTGAGTCTGTGACAAACAGACTGCTCACCCTCAGCCACTCCATTCCTCCTCAGGAAGGGACACACAGTACAAAAATGCTGTCCCTGAAATCGCTGCGCCTGATGCAAATGCTTCACATTCTTCATGAGAGAACCAGCCCTGCACCCCTAAAACATTCTTTTGAGTGTCTTTCGGGTTTGTTCACATGATTGGTAGCAAACTGTAGACAATAATATGTTTTTTTTTGGGGGGGGGAGGGAGGGGAGCAGCAGCATTCTCCTTGTTACGGTTCAGTGTTCTTTTGAAAGTGTATACATGAACATGAACATTTGCCAGTGTGAGACAGGCCCTCAGTTGCTTACAAGTTACTCCAGGTTCCGTTGTAACCTCTCGATTTACTACATTACTTGGAGTTGGAGGTAACTTTGATAGTTAACTACCTCTGGGTAGGATAACAGCAGTGTTGAATTTCCTCTTTTTCTACAAATGACTGTTGATTGGTGGAGTCCAAACTCTTTAGAAAATTGTTCCCAACCCTGTCCTCAAGGCCCACCAACAGTGAATGTTTTGTGGAACTTCACAGAGGTACTTACTTATCTCTGCTTAGACACTAATTACCACATCTGTGAATGTTTGTTGTTTTCTGCAAAACATGAACTGTGGATCGGTCTTGAGGGCAGGGCTGGGGAACTCTGCTTTAGGGGTGGTCTTGTAATCTATTTCAGCCTTATGTGGATCAACAACTTTTTCTGATTCTCAGACAACGACCATAATACACATCCACAAGTATTTTTTTTTTTTTTTGCATGTGATCAGTTTTGCTAGATTCCTGCTCCTTTATATAAAACAGGGCCTCACTCACACCTGATTGTTATCCCATTGATTGAAAACACCAATGTGATCTCATCTGCAAACTTTGCAGTTACAGTTCACAAAGGATCATGGCCGGATTTCAGGCAAGGCCACAAAGGCCATGGCCTAGGGCACCAGGAAAGCAAGGGGAGGGCTGTGGGCAGCAGGGTGGAAGTAGCAGTTAGCATGCCAAACATTCATCCTGCTACACAGAGTTTGCACATAGTGGTGGGCGGCTTCCAACAGCTGGATCTGGCACTCCGGGGATGAAGGGGCAGCGAATGGGCACTTACAGTGATCTCTGAGCTGCCTGTCAATCACAGAATGTGCTACTTGCCAATGAGCTTACAATCTAATCATGTCTCTAACTGTACTCAGAGGATCTTACAAAGTAATCCCTGCCATATCGTCACTAACTGCCCTCAGAGAAGCCTACAATCTAATCCTTGCAATCATGTCACTAACTGTCCTCAGAGAAGTTTATAATGTAATCTCTGCCATCACTTCACTAACTGTACTCAGAGGAGCCTATAATGTAATCTGTGCCACCACTACACTAACTGTCCTTAGAGGATCTTACAATCTAATCCCTGCCATCACGTCACTAACTGTCCTCAGAGGATCTTATAATGTAATCTGTGCCACCACTTCACTAACTGTCCTCAGAGGAGTTTATAATGTAATCTCTTCCATCACTTCACTAACTGTTCTCAGAGGTGCTTGTAATGTAATCTCTACCATCACTTTACTAACTGTCCTCAGAGGAGCCTATAATGTAATCTGTGCCACCACGTCACTAAAGGTGCGTACACACATGCGACTATAGTCGTTTGAAACGATCGTTCCCCGATCGTTTCAAACGACGATCGTTTAGTAAAAAGCAGCCAACGACCATTAAGTCTAACGACAAACGAGCTAGATCATTAAAAACAAACGATCTAGCTTGGCGGATTTTTTCCAACGACGATCGTTTGCAAAAGTAGTACATCGTTGGAAACGGTCGTTCGTACTAGGCTTGACATGTGCATTTCGCTATTTCTCCGTGGAACTTTTCATTTTTATGCGCAAGCGCAATAGTTGCTTTATGTGATGTAACGTTCATTCTAACGATCAGATCGTTACATACATTTAAAAACTAACTTTACTTAGGTCGTTCTTTCGTCAATTAAAAGTTTGTTCGTCGTTCACTACGAACGATCGTTGTCGCATGTGTGTACGTAGCTTTACTGTCCTCAGAGGATCTTACAATCCCTGCCATCACATCACTAACTGTCCTCAGAGGAGCTTATAATGTAATCTCTGCCAACACGTCACTAACTGTCCTCAGAGGAGTTTATAATGTAATCTCTGCCATCATGTCACTAACTGTCCTCAGAGGAATTTATAATCTAATCCCTGCCAACACTTCCCTAACTGTCCTCAGAGGAGCTTATAATGTAATTCCTGTCATTATGTCACTAACTGTCCTCAGAGTAGCCTACAATCTAATCCCTGTGAGGGGGCCGGGGGGGAGGGGGGGGTTAGGATGCTGTCGGTCCAGGGGCAGTTGGTGATAGTGGGCCTTGGGTGGTAAAAAGTAAAAATCCGGCCCAGCAAAGGATTGGTGTCTAGAAGAAACCTTCAAAGCTTCATGCTAGTGCTAGCCATCAACTGGGGTATGGGAGTGACCAGAACACCAGAAACTCTAGGAATAATAGACCAATCCACTGCAAGGTTAGGGTGCTGTACCCACACACTGACTGGAATGAGAGAATGGCACGTGCACACACTGTATTAAGTGTGGTGAGTGAAGACACAAATCTCACTTGGAGGTTGTTCAGATGTTCTGTGCTGTGGGGGTATTGCTGAAGTTTTTGAACGTTACAGCGCTCACTACCTTTATTGCTTAATGTTCATGTCCAGCTTGCTGCTTACTGCCAACAGTCAGATGGGTGCCCTTCTCACATACAAATTTATGTCAATCACAGCTGCGCGCCTGGTACTCTCTTAGAACTCCATACACAGGATCAATCCAAATTCCTAAGGATTCATTCTTATCTCTGCTTGTAAACAAGGATTCATTTCTATAAGGGAGAATGCAGATACATAGCGGGTAACTTCTAGCAACAGTACACCCTGTGAATAACAACACACTGTGCGGGAGAAGCTTCTACCACATGCAGGATAGGGGCCAACCCCCCTTAAAGTGGATCCGAGGTGAACTTTTACTCATTGTATAATTGTGTTCCTTTCCTATTGTTTATAGGGCATTCCTCAAGCCAAATACTTTCTGTTTTGTTTTAATACTCTAATTCCCTATAAACTAAAAAAACCACGCCCACAGGTTTTCAGAGAGCCTTGGCAGTAGCAAGGGCTCATGGGAGCTCAGTCTGGGCAGGAGGAGGAGGAGGTGTTACTAGCCATTGATTTCAGAGGCAGAGGGGAGGAGGAGGTGGGATTAGGTTTGTTTGATCAAGATACAGATAAGCCTGCCTCTGTAATGTTTACAAACAACATGGCTGCTGTCATTGTATCACAGGAAGAAATAATATTTTTTCTATTAAAACTGTTTGCAGCTAGATTTGCTGTGTAAACTATCTAAACTTTAGATAAGATATATAGGCAAGTTACTTGTTATAGTTAGTTTTTCATCTCGGATCCGCTTTAAAGCGAACCTGAACTGCAAATAAAAAGTCCAAATAAACATACACAGGTCATACTCACCTCCTGTGTAGTCTACGCCTCAATCTCTTTCTCCTCTCCTGCGTCCCATTTGTCCACTGTGATCAATGGAATTCTCCGTCCTCCATTTTAAAAATGGCCATTAACCCATAACAGCTTCCTGGTCAGCACACTGTTAAACTGTAATATCACCCACTTGAGCCCTAGGAAAACATGGACATTACCTTGCACATTCAGTTGTAACTGAAAGCTGCTGATCTATAACTGACAGCAACTGGCATATTTCAGTTCTAACAAAATATTGTTAGAACTTGAAGGGATCACTGTAAGAAGAAAATGGCGAGCTTCTGAGAGTGACTGACGGTAAGGTTAGTATGTAATATTCATTTGCAGCTACGTCGTGTGTTTATTTTAAATAATTTTACTCGCTTCAGGTTCCCTTTAAGGTCCCAGCTCACCAGCTGCATTTCTTGCAAACAGGCATATCAACAATACTCTTTTAATCCACCTTCTAAAAATAAAGCATAAGAGTACTCCTCATAGCGTAAACAAGTTTATTTAATATGGCCAAAGAGCCCCTAATAAAATTATGCGTACCAAATAACAATATAAAAACAGCATATCTCACAAATTCCAATAGGTGGCGGCATCAGAGCCGGCGTCCTCGGTGTAGTTTGGATCAGGTAGCATGCGTGTATAGGCTCCGCTATTGCTGACTTGCACTGCTATTAGTCCAAATAACAAGAGGAGCAAAAAAAAATGACACTCTGCAACATAGCAATTTCATGGTAGAAAAAATACCCCTCCTGAATTACGAAATGCATTTATTTTGGTGGCATGTTGTCTTATGATGTGTTTTGAGTACAATAAAGGATTTTCAATGAAGAAGCCAAGGTAGTTGGTTTTGACCACATTCTTTTCCTCTTACAACTTAAAGGGAACCAGAAGCGATAGGGATATGGAGGATTCCATATTTTTTTACTTTTAAACTTTGCCAGTTGCCTGGCAGCCCTGCTGATCATTCTGGCATCAGTAGTGTCTGAATCTCTCACCTGATCCAAGCGTGCAGCTAATCTTGCCATTTTTTTTGTCAGAAACTTCTGATCTACATGTTTGCTTAGGGTCTGTGACTAAAAGTACTATAGACAGAACAGCAGCAGAACTGGCAGGCAACTAGTATTGTTTAAAATTAAATAAAAATGTCAGCCTCCAAATCAAGCACGAGCTTAATGACATCAACACAAATTAAATACTGGGCCACACGCTACGCGCGGTAGTTCTGCGTAGCGTTCGCTCCTAAATAAAGCGTGCTCCCTTTAAAGTATCGGCCACTCCTAGCCCAAGATATGAGGTTGCTTTAATTCACCTTGATTGGGCCAAAATGCTGCCTGTCCCACAGCGCATACAACGTAGTGGCTTTCTGTAAGCCCGTCTGAACCACCTTCAGAGCCAATAGCAGCCCTGTACTAGCACATTGGCGGTTCTGGACTGGGCAATGGTCCTGTCACTTATATGCACACTGAATGTTTGCCCAATCCAGAACCGCCAGTATGCTAGTACAGCGCTGCTATTGGCGCCAAAAGTGGTTACTGCAAGGCCCTACATTGTATGCGCTGTGTGACAAGCAGCATTTTGGCCCAATCAAGGTGAATTAAAGCAACCTCACATCTCGCACTAGGAGCGTCCGTTACCTTAAAGGGAGCGCCCATTATTTAGGAGCGCACGCTACGCAGCACTATCGCGCATAGCGTGCAGCCCTGTATTTAGCTTGTGTTGTTGTCATTAAGCTAGCGCTGCTTAATGAATCAGGCCCATGGACAGCTGTTCAGGCATAACTTTTATTACTGTGTGAAGCACATATGTATTCCATTACTTTCGCAAGCTGTGCAAGGCTAGAACAGGCTACTGTATTATACAGCATTCTTCTTGAAATAATTAGTTAACTTAGATATTTTTGTGTTATTTGGACTTTTGTTGCCGCCTGTTTGACTTTGGATTGCAAATGTTTACACTTCCATTTGTTTGGATATTGACCTTCGATTTTGCCTGGTCATGCAGATTTGTTTATTGGACTTCTACCTGAGACTCAAGGTAGCTATACATCTATCGATGATGGGCAGATTCGATCAAGAGACAAATCTCTCTCTAATCAAATCTGATTAGAGAGAGATTTGCTGGCTGCCCATACACCGCAGGCTGATTCCGATCAATTTTATGCTGAAATCGATACGGAATCAGCCTTGTGTGGCCGCATCCCCCCCGTCCCCCTAATGTGTAATGTGCCCCCACCCCGTCACACACACATGCCCCTGTTGCTCCGACAACTACGTGGGGATCGTGTATAGAGCAAGGAGTGTGGCCAGAGCCAGTGGACACCAAGCAGAGGACAAGCAGCGGCCATGGACAGGTAATGTATAGTGCACTGGGTATCTGGAGGGCACAATACACATTAGGTGGGGCAGCAACGGGGTTTTTTTCGCATTAGACGCTCGTCCCGATATCTCTCGCCTTTACCCCCACACACCAGATTCAGCAAGTCGGCCCTACATCTTGCAAAATGTCTGACCAATTAATGCGACCAATTTTGCCCCGAAATGGGTTGCATTGTCGATCAGGTATGCACTTGGTGGCACAGATGTTCATCTGATTCTGACTATAATAATCTAATCGGATGGTCGATCGCTTGCCAAGTCGCCTAATGTATGGCTACCTTCAGTCTTATCACTTACTGTAGTGCTGTCTCCAAGCCCTAGTAGAAACAGCAAATAGGACTATTACAGGTTGAAACCACGCACAGCAATGTCAACCACGGGTGACTGATAACCTGAAATGACCTATAAAAATAATGTCCTCAGGTGCTCTCATCTCTCAGAACAAAACAACGGAATCCCTTGTCCTCTCTTCTCCTCTAGGGATAGGAATGGAAATGAAAAATGTAGGTGCTCCATCATCTGCTTCTGTTCTGTTCTGTACAAGGGTGCCTCAAACAGGGGAGGTTTTTTTTTTGTTTCTGAGTTGGAGAGCCTTCTATTGTCTTTGGTGCCTAGATGTTTCTCAGGAATGTACTGAGATGAACCAGGCATAGCAAGCATACAGTGCAGTTTGAGGCCTCTTGCATACTACATACGATTCCGATTTTTTATACGATCCAACTTTTGAATAAAAACATAGCAGCATGCAGTTCTTTTTTTAATCGAAATAAAAAATCGGATCGTATTAAAAAATCAGAATCGCATGTAGAGTGAAAGAGGCCTCAAGGTGCATACATACCTTTGGTGGATGTCCCCCGTCGGGAATGGGGACCTGATCCCCTTGGGCAAAATTGCTGAGCCAGGCTGCACAGATGCATATTATCTGTGAAGCTGATGATGCGCTGTGTTGCTATGCGGTAAGGCAGCCAGACAACATAGCATCACATGCGCGACGTCACACAGCGAGCGGGAGAGTGGCGTGAACAATGGGATTGGCTGTCGCTGGGGGTGAGTTTATCTGCTGGGCGAATAGCCTGTGGATTGGTGATTTCGAGCCTGTATACACACGTCTGATTATCGGCTGAGGCCGTCGTTATCAGCTGTCTCAGGCGACTTTAGTCAGGTGTGTGTACGAGCCTTAAGAGGCAAGACAGAAACGTACAATTACGGCATAACCTGGGTGGAGCGCATCAGCAATGCTACCCACAAGTGTACGTGCCTAATAGCATCAATGGAGTACAGAAAGGTGGCAGCAGCAGTAAAAGGAGGTGGGCCTGAGATGGAGCGTGGAGTTCCAAAGGGCAATTGAACCATCAGCCTGTAGCCACCTTGCAATAAGTTCAAATGTTTTCTCTGCCAACAGTGATGACCCCTGCAAAGCTGGCCAGTCACCACCAGTCGGGGCTGCTCATGTGCTGTAGCCGCTGACTGGCAGCAACCGGCCAGCTTTGCGGGGGTGACTGGCTGCTGCTGGCCAGAGAGGATCAGGAGGATGTCGTGGGCACAGTACAGGTCCAGGAGGCTGGAAAAGGCCCCAGGTAAGTTAAAATCATTTTTTTAGACTTAAAGTGAACCTGAGATGAGAACCTGTTCTATACTTACCTGGGGCTTACTTAAGCCCCCTTGAGTGACAAACACACCTCGGCCAGGTTTCAGGCAGTGGGTGACAGGAGCCACCCGGGGAAACAGCAAGGGACTGAGCGGCCTTAAGGAAGCCCCAGGTAAATATGGTACCTGAGATGGCTTTCATCTCATCTACACTTTAAGAACTACTTTAAGTGACAAGTTAACACACAACAGCCAAATAACTAACTGATATAAAGTAAAGCCCTTTGTATCAAATCTCCCCGTGGTGCTTTGTGGGTTTGAGTACAGCCAAACTGACAACAGTTTTGACCTTAGTATGCATTTTTTTTAATCTGGCTGTCTGTCTGCCAACAGTGGGTGGCTGAGAAATATATATAAGAGATCAAACTCAATCAGTTCACAACACCTGAGAGTTTACTGAGCTGTGAGTATTTATGTTTGTCTTATTTGTGTGTAGTTATCCGATTGTTGTCATAGTCCTATTTTATAAAACTGCTGTTCCCATTTTAAGAGCTACATGTTGAAGAATTTTGGTAAAAGAAAATAAATACAGACCACAACTAAAATAATGTTAGCTTTAGAAGCATGGGGTTTTCTTGTCTGTTGTTTTCCATTTGAAATAGTATTGTTCATCATAAACCAAAAAGCCTTTATAATATATTAGACTACAAAAAAAAAAAAAAAACAATCACAAAAAAGTAATGTGGAAAAGCAAGGCAAAAAAAAAAAAAAAAAAAGATTAAGTGTGGAAAAGCAAGGCAATAAAATGATATCAATAACATAATTATATTTTACTACCTTGTTTGAGTTTGAAGTATGTTTGTGTTGCAGATCAGGGTAAACATGAAGGTTCTCTTACTGTGTGCGGTGCTGCTCCTCTGCACAGGTAGGAACGCCCATTGTTGCATATTTGTATATACAGTAGAATCACGTTATAGTAAACTTTGATATAGTAAACCTCTGAATATAGTAAACTTATTCCTAAGATCCCAGCAAGTGTATCTGTATAAATGTATAATGTGTGACCAGTTCTGATATAGTAAACTTCTGATATAGTAAACTACTTTTCCTGGTCCCTTGGAGTTTTAGAAACGATTATTTGTTAAAAATTGGGTTATTGAAATTATAAATTTGGTATGAAACTGAAAGTTAAAGATAACAAGCGATATATTGTATTTGTTTTATATTTTTACAGTGGCCTTTTACAAACTATATAATTGTTTTATATCAACCTTTTTTATAACCTGGCGCCCATAGAGAAAAGATTTGTATTGATGTGAATGAGGTGCCTTTTTAATACGTGGCATTATTGCTTGATACCATGCATAGCGACTAGGGATGCTGATTCGGATTCCGCAGAAATGCAATTTCCGTAATTCCGATCGGAAATTGCATTTCCGCATCGGAATGCGGAAATCGGTAATGCAAGTGCCGTAGGCGGATTTCTGCTGGAAATCGAAGAAATTTCCGCCGGAAATCGTGGAAATTCCGCCCGAATTTAACATTGATTTTCTCAGAAACTATAAGGTCTTTTTGAAAACTTTTTGGTTTTTCTAGGACTTAAGGGGGCTTTGCTATTAACCGCTAAAGTCGGCGGATTTTTACTGTAATGAAAAATGCAGAAAGCCTGCATCTGCCTATTTTCTGCATTTTACATTACAGTAAAAATCTGTTAATCCGTAAAAATCAGTAAAAAAGTTTTTGAGAAAATCGATGTTAAAGTTGGGCGGAATTTCCGCGATTTCCGGCGGAAATTCCGCATTGGAATGCGGAAATTGGTAGCGGAAAGCGGAATCGGTAATTGGTACATGACGGGATGCGGATTTACCGCGGAATCGGAAATTGGCATTCCGACCATCCCTAATAGCGACTTCTTCATTTCTATGTTTTTTATGATTAAATAGAAATTTCAATTTTGTTTTTATTATCATTAGGAAAATGTTTAATATTACAGATAGAAATGTATACTTATTTAGAGCTCCCTCTGCTGGCTTGACTGGCAAGCTTTGTAATTACAGGTAACCTCTTTAGCGGTATGCCCGGCACTGTGTCGGGCACACCGCCGGCTGTCCCCAGGAGTCCCCCATTAAAATTTTCAGCGATCGGATAGTTCTAATATCTTCAGCTAGCACTAGGCTAGCTAGCAGTGGTGGTCTGCATCCTTAGATTACGTTTGACCCCCCCGATCGCCGCTAAATACATTACCCCCCCTGGATCCAGCGATTGCGCAGCCTCCCGGCACATCTCCGGTCCTCTCTATGGGGTGGATCGGGTCCGTGCATGACGTCATGTTCGATCCTCCCCATAGAGAAGAGCGGAGCTGTCCGGAAAGGCTGCAGCGATCGCTGGATCCAGGGGGGTAATGTATTTAGCGGCGATCAGGGGGGGGATCAAACGTAATCTAAGGATGCCAACCACCACTGCTAGCTAGCCTAGTGCTAGCTGAAGATATTAGAACTATCCGATCGCTCAAAATTATAATGGGGGACTCCTGGCTGCAAACCCTTCGGCGTGCGTAACGCCCAGGAGGTTAACCACTTGGCGAGCGCCCACAGCCGATGGGCGGCGGGAAGGACTTGGCCTAAACGACCGCAATATGCCCATCGGCGGTGGCGGCGGGCGTGGTTATGCGGCTATCGCGTCATTCGTGACGCGATCAGCCGCCGGCGACAGGCTAGCTGTCGGATCGCCGCTACAAAGTGTATAATACGCTTTGTAATGTATACAAAGCGTATTATACAGGCTGCCTCCTGCCCTGGTGGTCCCAGTGATCGAGGGACCACCAGGGCAGGCTGCAGCCACCCTATGTCGCACCCAATCACACTGATCTCCCCCCCTTCCCTCTGATCGCCCACAGCACCCCTCAGACCCCCCCCCCTGCCCACCCCCCAGACCCATGTTTACACCCAATCACCCCCCTAATCACCCATCAATCACCCCCTGTCACTATCTGTCGGCACTATTTTTTTTAATAGGTCCCTAACTGCATCCTGGGGGCTCCTGATCACCCCCCCCCCACACCCTCAGATCCTCTCCAGACCCCCCCAGACCCCCCCCCCCGTGTACTGTATACATCTATTCTCCCCACCAATCACCTGTCAATCAACCGTCAATCACCTGTCAATCACCCATCAATCACCCCCTGTCACTAACACTTCCCCCTGGGGGCTCCTAATCACCCCCCTCACACTCTCAGATCCTCCCCAGACCCCTCCCCCCGTGTACTGTATACATCTATTCTCCCCACTAATCACCTGTTAATCACCCATCAATCACCTGTCAATCACCCATCAATCACCCCCTGTCACTAACACTGCCCCCTGGGGGCTCCTGATCACCTCCCCCACACACTTTCAGATCCTCCACAGACCTCCCCAGACCCCACCCCCATGTACTGTATACATCTATTCTCCCCACTAATCACCCGTCAATCACCCGTCAATCACCCGTCAATCACCCATCAATCACCCCCTGTCACTAACACTGCCCCCTGGGGGCTCCTGATCACCCCCCCACACACTCTCAGATCCTCCCCAGACCCCCCCCCCCCCCGTGTACTGTATACATCTATTCTCCCCACTAAGCACCTGTCAATCACCCATCAATCACCTGTCAATCACCCATCAATCACCCCCTGTCACTAACACTGCCCCCTGGGGGCTCCTGATCACCCCCCCACACTCTCAGATCCTCCCCAGCCCCCCCCCCTGTGTACTGTATCCATCTATTCTCCCCCCACTAATCACCTGTCAATCACCTGTCAATCACCCGTCAATCACCCGTCAATCACCTGTGTCAATCACCCATCAATCACCCCCTGTCACTAACACTTCCCCCTGGGGGCTCCTAATCACCCCCCCTCACACTCTCAGATCCTCCCCAGACCCCTCCCCCCGTGTACTGTATACATCTATTCTCCCCACTAATCACCTGTCAATCACCCATCAATCACCTGTCAATCACCCATCAATCACCCCCTGTCACTAACACTGCCCCCTGGGGGCTCCTGATCACCTCCCCCACACACTTTCAGATCCTCCACAGACCTCCCCAGACCCCACCCCCGTGTACTGTATACATCTATTCTCCCCACTAATCACCCGTCAATCACCCGTCAATCACCCGTCAATCACCCATCAATCACCCCCTGTCACTAACACTGCCCCCTGGGGGCTCCTGATCACCCCCCCCCCACACACTCTCAGATCCTCCCCAGACCCCCCCCCCTGTGTACTGTATACATCTATTCTCGCCACTAAGCACCTGTCAATCACCCATCAATCACCTGTCAATCACCCATCAATCACCCCCTGTCACTAACACTGCCCCCTGGGGGCTCCTGATCACCCCCCCACACTCTCAGATCCTCCCCAGCCCCCCCCCCCCCCCCCTGTGTACTGTATCCATCTATTCTCCCCACTAATCACCTGTCAATCACCTGTCAATCACCCATCAATCACCCATCAATCACCCGTCAATCACCCGTCAATCACCTGTCAATCACCCATCAATCACCCCCTGTCACTAACACTTCCCCCTGGGGGCTCCTAATCACCCCCCCTCACACTCTCAGATCCTCCCCAGACCCCTCCCCCCGTGTACTGTATACATCTATTCTCCCCACTAATCACCTGTCAATCACCCATCAATCACCTGTCAATCACCCATCAATCACCCCCTGTCACTAACACTGCCCCCTGGGGGCTCCTGATCACCTCCCCCACACACTTTCAGATCCTCCACAGACCTCCCCAGACCCCACCCCCGTGTACTGTATACATCTATTCTCCCCACTAATCACCCGTCAATCACCCGTCAATCACCCATCAATCACCCCCTGTCACTAACACTGCCCCCTGGGGGCTCCTGATCACCCCCCCCCCCACACACTCTCAGATCCTCCCCAGACCCCCCCCCCCCTGTGTACTGTATACATCTATTCTCCCCACTAAGCACCTGTCAATCACCCATCAATCACCTGTAAATCACCCATCAATCACCCCCTGTCACTAACACTGCCCCCTGGGGGCTCCTGATCACCCCCCCCCACACACTCTCAGATCCTCCCCAGCCCCCCCCCCCCTGTGTACTGTATCCATCTATTCTCCCCACTAATCACCTGTCAATCACCCATCAATCACCCGTCAATCACCTGTCAATCACCCATCAATCACCCCCTGTCACTAACACTGCCCCCAGGGGCTCCTGATCACCCCCCCCCCACACACACACTCTCAGATCCTCCCCAGACTTCCCCCCCTGTGTACTGTATACATCTATCCTCCCCTGTAATCACCTGTCAATCACACGTTAATCACCCATCAATCACCCATAAATCACCCCCTGTCACTGCTACCCATCAGATCAGACCCCTATCTGCCCCTAGGACACCCAATCACCCGCCCACTACCTCAGAATGCCCTCAGACCCCAGCCCTGACCACCTCGCCAGTGCATTGCTTGCATCTATTCCCCCTTCTAATCACACCTTGAGACACCCATCAATCACCTCCTGTCACCACCTGTCACCCACTAGCATACCTACCCATCAGATCAGGCCCTAATTTACCCCATGTGGGCTCCTGCTCACTTGGCCAAACCCTCAGATCCCCCTCAGACCCCCTTCCGATCACCTCCCCAGTGCACTGAGTGCATCTATTTTCCCCTCTAATCACCCCCTGAGACACCCATCAATCAACTCCTGTCACCCCCCTAGAACTCTTATCCATCAGATCAGGCTCAATACAACCTGTCATCTAAGAGGCCACCCTGCTTATGACTGGTTCCACAAAATTCGCCCCCTCATAGTCCACCTGTCATCAAAATTTGCAGATGCTTATACCCCTGAACAGTTATTTTGAGGCATTTGGTTTCCATAATACTCCTCACGGTTTTGGGGCCCTAAAATGCCAGGGCAGTATAGGAACCCCACAAGCGACCCCATTTTAGAAAAAAAGACACCCCAAGGTATTCCGTTAGGTGTATGACGAGTTCATAGAAGATTTAACTTTTTGTCAAAAGTTAGCAGAAATTGTATTGTTTTTTTCACAAAGTGTCACTTTCCACTTGTGACAAAAAATTAAATCGTCTATGAACTCACCATACACCTAACGGAATACCTTGGGGTGTCTTCTTTCTAAAATGGGGTCACTTGTGGGGTTCCTATACGGCCCTGGCATTTTAGGGGCCCTAAACCGTGAGGAGTAGTCTAGATACCAAATGCCTCAAAATGACCTGTTGGGCCCCTTAGCGTACCTAGGCTGCAAAAAAGTGTCACACATGTGGTATCGCCGTACTCAGGAGAAGTAGTATAATGTGTTTTGGGGTGTATTTTTACACATACCGATGCTGGGTGGGAGAAATATCTCTGTAATTGACAATTTTTAATTTTTTTTTTACACACAATTGTCCATTTACAGAGATATTTCTCCCACCCAGCATGGGTATGTGTAAAAATACACCCCAAAAAACATTATACTACTTCTCCTGAGTACGGTGATACCACATGTGTGACACTTTTTTGCAGCCTAGGTGCGCTAAGGGGCCCAACGTCCTATTCACAGGTCATTTTGAGGCATTTGGTATCTAGACTACTCATCACGGTTTAGGGCGCCTAAAATGCCAGGGCAGTATAGGAACCCCACAAGTGACCCCATTTTAGAAAGAAGACCCCCCAAGGTATTCCATTAGTAGTATGGTGATTTCATAGAAGATTTTATTTTTTGTCACAAGTTAGCGGAAAATGACACTTTGTGAAAAAAAAAACAATAAAAATCAATTTCCGCTAACTTGTGACAAAAAATAAAATCTTCTATGAACTCACCATACTCCTAACGGAATACCTTGGGGTGTCTTCTTTCTAAAATGGGGCCATTTGTGGGGTTCCTATACTGCCCTGGCATTTTAGGGGCCCTAAACCGTGAGGAGTAGTCTTGAAACCAAATGTCTGAAAATGACCTGTGAAATCATAAAGGTACTCATTGGACTTTGGGCCCCTTAGCGCAGTTAGGGTGCAAAAAAGTGCCACACATGTGGTATTTCCGTAATCAGGAGAAGTAGTATAATGCGTTTTGGGGTGTATTTTTACACATACCCATGCTGGGTGAGAGAAATATCTCTGTAAATGGACAATTGTGTGTAACAAAAATAAAAAAATTGTCATTTACAGAGATATTTCTCCCACCCAGCATGGGTATATGTAAAAATACACCACAAAACACATTATACTACTTCTCCTGAGTACGGCAATACCACGTGTGGCACTTTTTTGCTGCCTAACTGCGCTAAGGGGCCCAAAGTCCAATGAGCACCTTTAGGCTTTAAAGGGGTGCTTACAATTTAGCACCCCCCAAAATGCCAGGGCAGTAAACACACCCCACAAATGACCCCATTTTGGAAAGTAGACACTTCAAGGTATTCAGAGAGGGGCATGGTGAGTCCGTGGCAGATTTAATTTTTTTCTTTTGTCACAAGTTAGCAGAAATGGAAACTTTTTTTTTTTGTTTTGTCTCAAAGTGTCATTTTCTGCTAACTTTTGACAAAAAATAAAATCTTCTATGAACTCACCATGCCTCTCAGTGAATACTTTGTCTTCTTTCCAAAATGGGGTCATTTGGGGGGTATTTATACTATCCTGGAATTTTAGCACCTCATGAAACATGACAGGTGCTCAGGAAAGTCAGAGATGCTTTGAAATGGGAGAATTCACTTTTTGCACCATAACTTTTACCCAAACCAATAAATATACACTGAATTGTTTTTTTTTTTCATGTAGACATGTAGCACAATAAATTTGGACAAAAATGTATACAGAAATGTTACTTTATTTAAAAAAAATCATTTTTTTTGTTGACAAAATTCATGTCTTTTTTGATGAATATAATAAAAACTAAAAATCGCAGCAGCAATCAAATAGCACCAAAAGAAAGCTGCATTAGTGACAAGAAAAGGAGGGAAAATTCATTTAGATAGTAGGTTGTATGACCGAGCAATAAACCGTGAAAGCTGCAGTGGTCTGAAGGGAAAAAAAGGCTCTGGTCCTTAAGGGGCGAAAAGACTGTGGTCCTCAAGTGGTTAATGAACAGGATTGTTTTACTGCTGTGTAGTAAAGATAGGTTTCAGAGGGACTAATAGAAGTTATATGGATATCCTGCTTTTGTTTAGAAATTGTCAAAAACATAGAGTGATCTGATAGAAACCTATCTGAAGTTTTATGTTATCAATGAATATATTTTCATTTCAATTTGCACGAATTTACAAAATTGATTGCTAGAATAACAGTAAGAGCCTTTGCTACTCATTCTCAACACCTGCACTCATTTTATGACTGGCAGCAAACTTTGACACTCCCATTTAAAAGTGTCACTTTGGAGCACTCTGGAATGGCCATGTTTTTCATGGACATAAAAAGCAAACTAAGCAAACTAAAATGAATTTGCATTAATCCTTGCAATGTAAACTAGAGGCAGGAGATCTGACTGAGCGCTAGCAGGGAGTATCTGCAGATGAACTGCACAGACTCTGCAAAGGGAGATTTAGATGTGCAATGTACAAAGCAGTGCATGCAGCCATCATTTTGTATAATCGTCAATGCCTGTGCAAGTAAACCAACCATGTCTCTCTTGAGTACTGAAAACAATATTTTGCTTTTGCAGGGGTACAAGGTCGCTCCTTCTGGCAGAGTGATGAACCTCACCCAAAATCTGACAATGCTTTTTGGACTGTTTTGGAAAATGCATACTCCATGATAAAAGTTGCAGCAGATGTGGATTATGGGGAGATTGCAAAAGAGTGAGTAATGGTAATTCCAATGAATTTGCAATGTCATGCAAATGAAGTGTTACACGTAAAGGTGTGTACACATGAATAATTACTGTTGCCTGCAGGGATCTAGACTTGGTACTTTGGGCCACAGTTCAGGCTCCTCTGGCATTTATGCTGTAAAGGGGGGTACAATTGGGGGGGCTTATACGTGGGTCAATCACTTTTTCCTGGTTTATACGTGAAAAGTGGGTACCTCGGCTTATACGTGGGTCAGCTTATACATGAGTATATGTGGTAGATTGTAAGATTTTATAATGGTTGGATTCCAGACATTTTACTGCTGTTTACCGCATTTCATGCAAACGCTGTGTTTTATCCTTATTTTTTACGTCACCTGCTTGATACTCCTGGGAGCAACATTTGAGGGAGACACCATAGCAGTTTCAGTCAGATGCCTGTCTAGACTGGCATCTAAACATCAAAAGTCAACTCAGTCTTTGCACTGGCAGACAAATCTTCCACTAGGGACAGTTAACTGGACATGTTTGAGATCTTATTCACCCAGGAATGACATTGAGATGTCATACTTTCTCCAGTCCCTTTGTACCTTCCTAAAGAGTGTTCACTCTTTAAATCCTAGTCTTTAATCCTAGTAATGTTGTGAACATTTATGGTCATGTTTTAATAAGTTAAAGACAGTTTGCAGAAATCACGAATTTGTTATTGTTTAGTATGCACTTGTTTAAAGTAGAGCAGTGCTAAGAGAAACATAAAAGCTTCTACTGATGAAACTGCCTTGGGTGCCCTTTAAAAATGAAAGAAAGACTCTGCCTTGAACCTCTGGTTAATATTATTTATTTATTGTATTTATAAAGCGCCAACATATTACGCAGTGCTGTACATTAGAGTGGGGCCGAACCTCCGATTTTAGGTTCGCGAACCGGGTTCGCGAACTTCCGCGTAAGGTTCGGTTCGCGTAAAAGTTCGCGAACCGCAATAGACTTCAATGGGGATGCGAACTTTGAAAAAAAAAAAATTATGCTGGCCACAAAAGTGATGGAAAAGATGTTTCAAGGGGTCTAACACCTGGACCCCCAGGTGGCGGAGTGGGATAAATGCCAAAAGTCCCCGGGAAAAATCTGGATTTGACGCAAAGCAGCGTTTTAAGGGCAGAAATCACATTGAATGCTAAATGACAGGCCTAAAGTACTTTAAAACATCTTGCATGTGTATACATCAATCAGGTAGTGTAATTAAGGTACTGCTTCACACTGACACACCAAACTCACCGTGTAACGCACCGCCAACAGCTGTTTGTGTAGTGACGGCCGTGCTGGACTGGTGCGCACCATGGCGAGAGTGCAGGTTTTGGTGGCTTTACAGCCCATATGGTCGCCTGGCTGGTGAACAGAACAGGTATGCAGTGGCGGGTTCACTGAACAGAACAGGTATGCAGTGGTGGGTTCACAGAACAGGTATGCAGTGGCAGGTTCACTGAACAGGTATACAGTGGCGGGTTCACTGAACACAACAGGTATGCAGTGGCGGGTTCACTGAACAGGTATGCAGTGGTGGGTTCACAGAACAGGTATGCAGTGGTGGGTTCACTGAACAGGTATGCAGTGGCAGGTTCACTGAACAGGTATGCAGTGGTGGGTTCACTGAACAGGTATGCAGTGGTGGGTTCACTGTACAGGTATGCAGTGGTGGGTTCACTGAACAGGTATGCAGTGGTGGGTTCACAGAACAGGCATGCAGTGGTGGGTTCACAGAACAGGTATGCAGTGGCAGGTTCACTGAACAGGTATGCAGTGGTGGGTTCACTGAACAGGTATGCAGTGGTGGGTTCACAGAACAGGTATGCAGTGGTGGGTTCACTGAACAGGTATGCAGTGGTGGGTTCACTGAACAGGTATGCAGTGGTGGGTTCACAGAACAGGTATGCAGTGGTGGGTTCACAGAACAGGTATGCAGTGGCAGGGTCACTGTACAGGTATGCAGTGGTGGGTTCACTGAACAGGTATGCAGTGGTGGGTTCACAGAACAGGTATGCAGTGGTGGGTTCACAGAACAGGTATGCAGTGGTGAGTTCACAGTACAGGTATGCAGTGGTGGGTTCACAGAACAGGTATGCAGTGGCAGGTTCACTGAACAGGTATACAGTGGCGGGTTCACTGAACACAACAGGTATGCAGTGGCGGGTTCACTGAACAGGTATGCAGTGGTGGGTTCACAGAACAGGTATGCAGTGGTGGGTTCACAGAACAGGTATGCAGTGGCACTGGCAGGTTCACTGAACAGGTATGCAGTGGTGGGTTCACTGAACAGGTATGCAGTGGTGGGTTCACTGAACAGGTATGCAGTGGTGGGTTCACTGAACAGGTATGCAGTGGTGGGTTCACAGAACAGGTATGCAGTGGTGTGTTCACTGAACAGGTATGCAGTGGTGGGTTCACAGAACAGGTATGCAGTGGTGGGTTTACAGAACAGGTATGCAGTGGCAGGTTAACTGAACAGGTATGCAGTGGTGGGTTCACTGAACAGGTATGCAGTGGTGGGTTCACAGAACAGGTATGCAGTGGTGGGTTCACAGTACAGGTATGCAGTGGTGGGTTCACAGAACAGGTATACAGTGGCAGGTTCACTGAACAGGTATGCAGGTATCCAGTGGGCTCACTGAACAGAACAGGTATGGTGGGCTCACTGAACAGAACAGGTATGCAGCCAGGAACAAGCTAAGCCTAACTAATCTTTCCCTATGAGAGACAGTCTGCAGCAGCTCGCCCTACTCTCACTAACGCAGGCACACGAGTGAGCGTAATGGCCGCCGCTGCCTGCCTTTTATTAGGGGGGAGTGGCTCCAGGGGCTAGTGTAGCCTAATTGGCTACACTGGGCCTGCTGACTGTGATGTAGAGGGTCAAAGTTGACCCTCATGGTGCATTATGGGGCGAACCGAACTTCCGCAAAAGTTCGCCTGCGGGACGCGAACGCGAACCACTGAAGTTCGCATGGAACAGTTCGCAGGCGAACCGTTCGGCCCAACTCTACTGTACATTAGTTAAGGTTACAGACAATATTGAGGGGTGACATACAGCAATAAGACTATACAGGAATACATGCAAACCAGATCCCGCAGCACAGTATGAGTACAAGGTAATGCTTAGTCAGTCACTGGATGGGAGCATGGAGATCAGGCAAGTCGAGTTCACTCAGATCCATAGGATGGGTGTACAGTAATGGAGGTACGTGATCAGGTAGGAGACATTAGGAGGAGGGCCCTACCCGAAGGCTTACAATCTAGAGGGAGAAGTGGGGACATGAAAGGTGGGGGACCAGAGTTCAGCTGTGGGTTTGGAGCACTAGTGAGGGGGGTAGGCCAGGGTGAAAAGGTGAGTTTTGAGGATCTTATTGAAGATGTTACATAGTTACATAGTTATTTGGGTTGAAAAAAGACATCCATCCATCGAGTTCAACCAGAGAACAAAGTACAACCCCAGCCTGCTCCCTCACATATCCCTGTTGATCCAGAGGAAGGCGAAAAACCCTTACAAGGCATAGTCCAATTAGCCCCAAAAGGGAAAAAAATTCCTTCCCGACTCCAGATAGCAATCAGATAAAATCAGATAAAATTCCTGGATCAACATCATTGGGCATTACCTAGTAATTGTAGCCATGGATGTCTTTCAACGCAAGGAAAGAATCTAAGCCCCCTTTAAATGCAGGTATAGAGTTTGCCATAACTACTTCCTGTGGCAATGTATTCCACATCTTAATCACTCTTACTGTAAAGAACCCTTTCCTAAATAAATGGCTAAAATGTTTTTCCTCCATGCGCAGATCATGTCCTCTAGTCCTTTGAGAAGGCCTAGGGAAAAACAGCTCATCCGCCAAGCTGTTATATTGCCCTCTGATGTATTTATACATGTTAATTATATCCCCTCTAAGGAGTCTTTTCTCTAGACTAAATAAACCCAGTTTATCTAACTTTTCTTGGTAAGTGAGACCTTCCATCCCACATATCAATTTTGTTGCTCGTCTCTGGACCTGCTCTAAAACTGCAATATCTTTCCTGTAATTTGGTGCCCAAAACTGAATTCCATATTCCAGATGTGGCCTTAGAGTTAAACAGGGGCAATATTATGCTAGCATCTCGAGTTTTTATTTCCCTTTTAATGCATCCCAAAATGTTGTGAGCTTTAGCTGCAGCGGCTTGGCATTGAGTGCGATTATTTAACTTGTTGTCGATGAGTACTCCTAAGTCCTTCTCCAAGTTTGATGTCCCCAAATGTATCCCATTTATTTTGTATGGTGCTAGACCATTGGTATGACCAAAATGCATGACTTTACATTTTTCAACATTGAATTTCATCTGCCATTTATGTACCCATATAGCCATCCTATCCAGATCCTGTTGCAATATGTCCCTATCTTCCTGAGAGTTGATGATTCTGCACAATTTTGTATCATCTGCAAAAATAGCAACATTGCTCACTATTGAATCTACTAGGTCATTCATAAATAAATTGAAGAGCACTGGACCCAGTACAGACCCCCGTGGGACCCCACTGCTAACAGTCTCCCATTTTGAGTATGATCCATGACCACAACTCTTTGTTTTCTGTCCATTAGCCAGTTCCCTATCCATGCACACAAACTCTTCCCCAGTCCTTGCATCCTCAACTTTTGCACCAGACTTTTGTGGGGAACAGTGTCGAAGGCCTTTGCAAAGTCCAAGTATATCACATCTACAGCATTCCCAATATCCATATTAGCATTCACTACCTCATAAAAGCTGAGCATGTTAGTCAAACAGGACCTGTCTTTAGTAAACCCATGTTCATGCTGAGAAATAAGATTGTTTTCTACTATGAAGTCATGTATAGTATCTCTTACTAACCCCTCAAATAGTTTGCATACAACTGATGTTAAGCTTACAGGTCTATAATTTCCTGGATCTGATTTTTTCCCCCTTCTTAAATAATGGGGAAACGTGCGCTGTACGCCAATCCACTGGGACTCTGCCAGTTGAAAGAGAGTCACAAAGGATAAGATAAAGGGGTTTATCTATAACTGAACTTAATTCCCTTAGGACCCGAGGATGCATGCCATCCGGGCCAGGTGTCTTGTATATTTTTAATTTATTTAGTCTTGCCTTCACTTCTTCCTGCGTTAAGTATTTAATATTACAGTTGGAAGATTGAGACTCTTCTGCCTCTGTAATTTGCAACAGTGATGTTTCCCTTGTGAAGACAGAAGCAAAGAAAGCATTTAATAACTGCCTTACCTTGGTCATCCACCATTGAGTTCCCCCCATCATCCTTTAGGAGTCCAATACAGTCAACCTTTCTTTTTTTAGAGTTGATGTACTTGTAAAACGCAGCCTGGGTCCCCTCCTGTTTTAGGACCTTATAGGCATTCTTTTTCCTCTTCATTTTATCTCTAACCTTTCTATTCATCCATAGAGGCCTTTTTTTATTCCTAGATATTTTGTTTCCATATGGGATATACATACTACAATATTGAGAGTAAGTTTAAAAGCTTGCCATGTTCCTTTAGTGTCCTGCCCTTGTAGTACATTATCCAGTTCACCAAACTTAGTGCCTGCCTGAGTTGATTGAACTTTGCTTTTCTAAAATTCATAGTTTTAGTTGTCCCGCTGCCCCGTGGCCTATCAGTCACCAGATCAAACGTTATCATGTTGTGATCACTATTTCCTAAATGTTCTTGAACCTACACATTTGATACATTATCTGGTCTATATACATTATCTGGTCTATAAAGGATGGGGAAACCCTAATGGGGGAGGTAGGGAGTTCCATAGTTTTGGAGAAGCTCTTCAGAAGTCTTGGAGGTGTGCATGGGAATGGGTGATGCGGGGGGCAGTCAGGCGAAGTTCATTGCAGGAGCGGAGTGAGCGGTTAGGTGTTTACCTCTGGGTAAGATTGGAAATGTAGGTTGGGCAGGTTTTGTGGACAGATTTGTAGGCCAGACACAGTATCTTGAATCTGATTCTGGACTGGATAGGAAGTCAGTGGAGGGATTTACAGAGGGGAGCCGTTGTGGTGGTATTAAAGACATTTCCTCCTTTATAAGCTTTGATGAATGGAGTCCAATATCTAAGAAAATATTTTTATTTTTTTAACCAGGTATCATTTGAAAGAGAAACTTGAAGATGCTAAAACCAACTTTGATAAATTGGAAAGAGTAGTTGACAATTACATTTATGAAGTCAGGAAGAAATATGATGAGAAACTTACAGAGAATTTCCCAGTTTTCAAGGAAAAGGTTTATCCTCACTTGGATGAGTTTGGAGGTAAAGTGGAAAAAGTGGTAACAAAAGTTTTTACTGGTGTGGTGCCTGTTACATCTGAACTTGCACACGGACTAAAAAAACAGTGGGATGTATTTTGTGAGCATCTGAAAGAGATAGCAGAAAAAGCCCGAGACAAGCTCCGTGAAGATATGGATGACCTCCGCGGAAAGGTGCAGCCTCATGCTGAAGAGATGAAGGCAGAGTATGAAAAATATAAAGAAGGTGTAAAGGAAGAGTTTGATGACAAACTCCAGAAGTGGAAGCATGAGGTAGATAAGGAATACGAGAAAGTAAGGGAACACTTGAAGCCCTATGCAGAGAGAGTTCAGTCTGAAGTGTCTCCACGTGCCAAAGAGCTGTACGACAACCTACAGAAACTGCTGAAAGCGTATTCTGCAAATGAAGAATCATAAATGTGATTATGTCATTTACTATTAATTTTGCTCTTTCTTTTGAATAAACAAGTTAAACTTTCTTTATTTGTTTTAATTAATTCAATTGTTACTTCAAATTGTACTTTGTTAAAAAATAAAATTGTTGCTCGAATTTTTTTTTTTGGGGGGGGGGGGGGGGGGCAAACACTAACTACATTTTTAAAAAATGACTATTGTAAACAATAAGCAATTGTATGCATTGTGTCATTTTCACTACAGGTTCTCTTTAACTGTTGCAAAAGCTTTTTTTTTCAGTTCATTTTTCAAGAGTACGTGTAGTCAAAATAACATAATGAATACAATTGCTTATTTTTTACAATGTTTCTTTATAAATGATTTAGTCAGTGTTTGCCCACTGTAAAATCTTTTCTCACCCTTTCATCACCTTAATTTACATTCTAAATGTTTTTTACTAGAGAATTCTGAAGCCAGTGAAAGTAATTCCTGGTCTCCCAGAATGCTCTGGGAAGAGAATTTCGCTTAGCTAAAAAGCCCAGGCTGTGACATGACTTGGAGGGCAGGGCTATATACCAATATACAGCAATATATATATATATACTGCAGGAAGTATTGAAATGTTGAATCAATATAAGCGTAAGTATCTTGAATTATTAAATACACTAGGCCTAAGGCCCGTTTAAAAACAGGCGCTAGGCTCTAGCCATGACACCTGCACTACACTTCTTCAAAAGCCGCACCCACACGCACATGCCACCCCCCCCGGCTTCGTCCTCTTCCTGTCTCAACAGCTGCCCCATGCACACATGCACAGTACCGCAAAAGCACGGACACAGGGACAGGAGGGAACACAGGGACACAGGGGTTTTATAGTATAGGATTACACTTTATGTCACTATGGTGCCTCTTTAACCATTTCATGGGTATTTTTAAACTTCTGCATCAGAGCAGTTTTCACCTCCCATTCATTCACCAATAACTTTATCACTAATTATCACAATGAATTGATCTATATCTTATTTTTTCCGCCACCAATTAGGCTTTCTTTGGGTGGTGCATTTTGCTAAGAATTATTTTTTCTAAATGCAATCTAAGCGGAATATTAAGAAAAAAAATGGAAAAAAATAATTATTTCTCGGATTTCGGCCATTATAGCTTTCAAATAATACATGCTACCATAACTAAAACCTGTTTATTTTTTGTGCCCATTTGTCCTGGTTATTACACAATTTAAATTATGTCCCGTTTACAATGTATGGCGCCAATATTTTATTAGGAAATAAAGGTGCATGTTTTCAGTTTTGCATCAATCACTATTTACAAGCCTATAATTTAAATTTTTTTCGTAATATACCCTCTTCACATGCATATTAAAAAAAAGTTCAGAACCTTAGGTAACTATTTATGTTTATTTTTTTAATTGTAATTTTTTTTTATATTAAAAATTTTATTTAGGTAATTTTTGGTGTGGGAGGTAAACAGTTAATTTTAAATGTAATAATGTGTGTTTATTTTTGTAAAAAATGTATGTAGATGCAGTTTTATTATTTGGCCACAAGATGGCCACAGTGAGATTTTTTTAAAGCCTTGGAAGCGAAGCGCTCGCTTCCAGGAAGCATATAGATGACAGGAAACTTTTTTTCTCAGAAAGACGGCGGTTTCTGATAAGAAGCCGTCGGTCTTTCTACTGGGGACTTAGATCAATGAATGGGAACTATATTCCCATTCATTGATCTCTGGGATAATGGGGGCAACTCACGCGCGCGATCACACAGCAGCGCTGGATCAGCCGCCTGGACATAACAATCACGTCCAGGCGGCATAAATGGTTAAATAAACTGTGTCTTACAATGCTGTGTATCTACTATTGGATGGTAAAATATACGTACGCAGATAGTGCATGTAAATTTTACTGGTCATACGCATTACGTAAAAGCATGTTACGCAATTTGCAGAATGCGCGTTATGCACACAATGTGCACTTTTCTATGCAAGTAACACAAAGTGCATTACACAAGTAACACACATTGTGTGTATAACACATGTTGTGCATACTGTGTTTTGCGCATTACGTAGTCTTTATAGAGCAAAGTAAAATTTACATTTGCTGTCTGAGTACATAAATTGTACTGTCAACTAGTTAACTACTTAAGGACCGCCCCACGCCAATGGTCGTGGTCGCGGCGGCAGCCCCAGGACCGCCTAACGCCAATTGGCGTCAAGTCCTGGGGCTGGGATTTGCAGCAGATCGCGCGCAGGCTGCGTGCGCATCTCGTGCTTGAGGGGCGGAGCTCCGCCCCAACTTCAGTCTCCTAGCGGCGATTGCCCCTCGAGAGACTGCTAGACTGCAAAACCGCCGTCTTTACACAGTGTACAGTGATGCGATCAGCAGCAGCGCTGTACTGGGGACAGCCGTGTGACACGGCTGTCCCCCTGGGGGACTCAGAAGCGATCCGCTGTGATAGGCTGAAGCCGATCGCAGTGATAGGCAGACGGGGGGAGGGAGGGAGGGAGGGTAATTGTCATAAACAAAACACATTTTTTTTACAAAAAATGACACAACAAATGTTTGTTTATAAACAAACAAACAAACCTGGGGGTAATCAGACCTCACCAACAGAGAACTCTGTTGGTGTGGGGAAAGGGGGGGGGGGGGGGAATCACTTGTGTGCTGTGTTGTGCGGCCCTGCAGCTTGGCCTTAAAGCTGCAGTGGCCATTTTCACAATAAAAGGCCTGGTCTTTAGGGGGTTAATCACTGTGGTCCTCAAGTGGTTAATATAACCGAATATGTGATAGAGAAAGGAATAACACAGGCCAAACTAGGGTCAAAGCAGTGGCGTAGCTAGAAATTACGAGGCCCCATACCAAAATTTTCATGGGGCCCTCAGAACTAGGCACTCTTGAGCAATGCCACCTGCCCCACCCTATGGATATGAGTTACTTGGGCAGATTATATTATCATGCAATGTACACTGTGTATAGTCCTTGGACTAAGAGACACAGTCAGAGGGTGGAGAAACAAAGGACTCAGAAGCGAGAGTTAATAGTGAACACATCAAGGACTACATGCAAGAGTTAATAGTAAACACATTAAGTGCAACCTGCGTCCCCTCTGCTCTAGAGCCCCATAGCAGTTGCTTTGGCTATCGCTACGCCCCTGGGTCAAAGCTAAGCAGAAGTATTAACAACAGTAAGAATACTTATGCTCACAGTATAAAAAACATTTCCAGTTTATCCCACGGGAAATAATGTAAGGAACACAGCCATGTGTTCCATTATTTATACAGTAGATAGTGGCTGGATAGAGTGCTGGTTGAGGGCTCTGCCTCTAACACAGTAAGCGAGGGTTCAGATCTAGTAGCCATTCAGTACAGAGTCCTTGGGCAAGAGGAGTCATTGGGCAAAACTCCCTAACAATGCAGGGTGGCCTATTGAGCAGCATGCCCTTAATGGCTATAGCTCTCAAGTGCTTTGAGTCCGACAGGGGAAAAGCATTATACAAATTCCCTGTGTTCTGGTTGAACTCGATGGACGTATGTCTTTTTTCAACCAAAAAAAAAAAACTATATGCAAATGTCCAAAAACATATCTGGATGTGCCAAAGGTAAGTGAATTGTGTGATCAATGTTTGGTATGACAATAACTGACTAAACCTTGGCCTGTACCATCCTGTGATCAGTCCTACACATCAATTTGGAGGCCCGGGCCTTTGTGGCCTTTCCAGAAATCCGACCCTGGGTGGAAGAAGAGTCCTTGATTCAGCACCTGAAATAGCGACACTGTATGCACACATCCTCCTTCAGGTCCCAATCACATGTCGCACTGCTTTGTCTGTGCTCCCTGTTTTCATCCCCGCTGCCTGACTCTTCTCCATGACCCGTCATATGCCATTCAGAGATGGCCCGAACTTCCAATTTTCGGTTCGCGAACTTCCGCAAAAAGTTCGGTTCGTGCAAACTTCCGCAAACCGCAATAGACTTCAATGGGGAGGCGAACTTTGAAAACTAGAAACACTTATGCTGGCCAGAAAAGTGATGGAAAAGATGTTTCAAGGTGTCTAACACCTGGAGGGGGGCATGGCAGAGTGGGATACATGCCAAAAGTCCTGTGGAAAAATCTGGATTTGGCGCAAAGCAGCGTTCTAAGGGCAGAAATCACATTGAATGCTAAATTGCAGGCCTAAAGTGCTTTCAAACATCTTGCATGTGTATACATCAATCAGGGAGTGTACTTAGAGTACTGCTTCACACTGACACACCAAACTCACTGTGTAACGCACCGCAAACAGCTGTTTGTGTAGTGAGGGCCATGCTGGACTGGTGCGCACCATGACGAGAGTGCGGGTGATGGCGGCTTTCCAGCCCATATGGTCGCCGGGCTGTGGTAGCTGAATGATAGAACAGTGACTGTCCAGCTGATCAAATTTGGTCTGTCCACAATGAAGCAACGACCTTAGTATCGTGGGTGTGCCCCCCCCCCCCGACACTCATATAGCCGGCGGTCATTGCTTCATTGTGATACGCAAGCCCCTTCACCCCGGCAAGGTAATGATCATGAAGGGGAATGGGCACGTGTACATGCCTTTTGTTTTGTTGTTGCAGGCTTGCAGCTGCAGTGCAGCCAGAAAAATTTGGCAGCCATGTACACGCACCAGAAAAATTATTATAGTGGCCGCTGCTAGCAGCCTTAAAAATTCAGGAATCCACCTAGAGTCCTGGACCCTGTTGGTGGTGGTGGAAAAGGCAGTCAAGTGGCCTGCGGGCAGAGATGCTGTGCGGGGATCGACTTAGTCTTGGGGCAGGCAGTCACAGGGCGTGCAGGCAGAGATACTGTGTGTGGGGACTGACTTAGTCTTGGGGCGGGCAGTAGCCCTCCGGGATCCATGCCTCATTCATTTTGATAAAGGTGAGGTACTGACCACTTTTGTGACTTAGGCGACTTCTCTTCTCAGTGACAATGCCTCCAGCTGCACTGAAGGTCCTTTCTGAAAGGACGCTTGAGGCAGGGCAAGACAGAAGTTGGATGGCAAATTGGGATAGCTCTGGCCACAGGTCAAGCCTGCGCACCCAGTAGTCCAAGGGTTCATCGCTGCTCACAGTGTCTACATCCACACTTAAGGCCAGGTAGTCAGCTACCTGCCGGTCCAGGCGTTGGCGGAGGGTGGATCCGGAAAGGCTAAGGCGAGGAGTTGGACTAAAGAATGTCTGCATGTCCGACATCACCATGAGATCGCTGGAGCGTCCTGTCCTTGCATGTGTGGACATGGGAGAAGGATTACTGGCAGTGGTACCTTTACTGCGTTGTGCTGTGACATCACCCTTATACGCATTATAAAGCATACTTGCCAGCTTGTTCTGCATGTGCTGCATCCTTTCTGCCTTCAGGTATGTTGGTAACATGTCCGCCACTTTGTGCCTATACCGAGGGTCTAGTAGCGTGGCCACCCAGTACAGGTCATTCCCCTTGAGTTTTTTTATACGGGGGTCCCTCAACAGGCTGGACAGCATGAAAGACGCCATCTGCACAAAGTTGGATCCAGACGTACTATCCATCTGCTCTTGCTTTTCCTCAGTGATGTCAGGTAAGTCCTCCTCCGCCCCCAGCCACAAACAATACCACGGGAACGTTGAGCAGCACAAGCCCCCTGTGACGCCTGCTGTGGTTGTTCTTCTGCCGCCACCTCCTCCTCCTCCAAAGAAACACCTAAGTCAGCCGACCCGCGGCGTAGCATACGCCGCATGAGAGGGTAGAGGGCAGAAAGGGGGTATTGGGCACAGTGGCGGGGAGGGGGGTTGGACCCCCCCTCAACTGGGTCCCCCATGTGTGCTCTACCTCTAGCTTAAGCTCAGCAGGAACCTCCCCACTCACCTGGGTCCCCCATGTGCGCTCTACCTCCAGCTTAAGCTCAGCAGGAACACCCCTCCTGACCTGGGTCCCCCATGTGCACTCCCCCTCCAGCTTAAACTCAGCAGGAACCCCCCCCTCACCTGGGTCCCCCATGTGTGCTCCCTCTTGCTTAAGCACAGTAGCAGCCGCCACTATTAGTAAGAGGCAGCGGGTGGGTATGACTCACCTCTTCCGTGTTCCATCGTGCGTTCCACTGTCGTCACTTCCTGCAATGCCGCACACTGTATTGGTGTAATTTGCCTTTTTAAAACAGAAGGAAATCTGCATTAATTCAGCTATAAGTGAACATTTGTGGTTACCCACAATGCACTGCTACTAAATATGCAAATTACCCCTTTTCCCCCTTGGTAAGCCAAGCAAGCATCCAGAGCCACTGGTGTATAGCAAGCATATAGCTTTAAATTTTACACAGTCATATCAAACCCACATGTAGACAGCCTGTTTCAGACTTTTGGTCCTCATCAGTACATGGCAGGGATTGATACAGCTGTATGAGATAGGGCTTGGACCAGTACAACAGAATAACCAAGCAGCTCAGGGTGACCCAAACCACTCGGAATGTATAGGGGGATAAAAGGGACCAAAAAGACCTCCTACTAAAAAAAGCAAAGCTTGGTGTAATTTGCCTTCCTAAAACAGAAGAAAATCTGCAATAATTCAGCTATAAGTGAACATTTGTGGTTACCCACAGTGCACTGCTACTAAATATGCAAATAATTCCTTTTCACCCTTAGTAAGCCAAGCAAGCATCCAGAACCACTGGTGTATAGCAAGACTATAGTTTTACATTTTACACAGACATATCAAACCCACATGTGACAGCCTGTTTCCGACTTTTGGTCCTCATCTGTACATGGCAAGGATTGATATGGCTGTATGAGATAGGGCTTGGACCAGTACAACAGAAAGCAGCTCAGGGTGACCCAAACCACTCGGAATATATAGGTGGATAAAAGGGACCAAAAAGACTTTATACTTAAAAAAATCAAAGCTTGGTGTAATTTGCCTTTCTTAAAACAGAAAAAATTTTGCAATAATTCAGCTATAAGTGAATTTGTGATTACCCACAATGCACCGCTACTAAATATGCAAATTGTTCCTTTTCACCCTTGGTAAGTCAAGCAAGCTTTAAAGATAACCTAAAGTAAAAAAAAAATGAGATTAACTCACCTGGGGCTTCCCTCAGCCCCCTGCAGACAATCGGTGCCCTCGCAGCTCCACTCCGATGGCCCAGGACCCGCCGTTGAACACTTCCAGTTTGGCCATCACCGGCCGACAGGCATGGGAACGCGAGTGATTCTTCGCGGCCAGGAGGCCGCAATAGCAGCATAGGTGCCGATATACAGGCTGGGAACGCGAAGAATCACTTGCGTTCCCATGCCTGTCGGCCGGTGACGGCCAAAAGGGAAGTCGTCGTCGTCGCCGGCGGGTCCAGAAACATCGGACCAGAGCTGCGAGGGAAGCCCCAGGTGAGTTAATCTCATTTTTTTTGGTTGCCTTTAGGTTCACTTTAAGTTTTACACAGTCATATCAAACCCACATGTGACAGTCTATTTCAGACGTTTGGTTCTCATCAGTACATAGCAGGGATTGATATGGCTGTATGAGATAGGGCTTGGACCAGTACAACAGAGTAACCAACCAGCTCAGGGTGACCCAAACTACTAAGAATGTATAGGAGGATAAAAGAGACCAAAAAGCCCTCCTACTAAAAAAAGCAAAGCTTGGTGTAATTTTCCTTCTTAAAAGAGAAGCAAATCTGCAATAATTCAGCTATAAGTGAACATTTGTGGTTACCCACAATGCACTGCTACTGAATATGCAAATAACCCCTCTTTGCCCTTGGTTTGATATGACACTACTTCTTCTTCTTGCTTGGATCAGCCCCTTCTTCTTGCTTGGACCGGCCCTGGGGGCAGGGCACTACTTCTTCTTCTTTCTTGAAGGGTGAGGCACTTACTCTATTATATATATAGATAATTGCGGCCTGGCATCTTCCACTGCGGTGTCCCAATGGCCACAAATTTACGGAAGGCCTCAGAGTTCACCAGCTGGTAACAGCTGGCGAGCTAACAGTTCCGCCACACCAGCTGTCAGACGCCGGGCAAGGGGGTGACTGGCAGAAATTGTCTTCTTCCGCTCAAAGATTTCCTTCATGGACACCTGGCTGCTGTGGGCAGAGGAGCAGGAACCGCTCAAGGGCAGAAGCGGAGTGGAGGAGGGTGGCTGTGAAGGAGAAAGGGAGAAAGCGGCTGAAGATGCTGCACCTGAAGGAGGAAGAGGATAAGGGGGTGGCTTTTCTTTTGTGTGCTGCTTTTTCTCAGGTGCTCTTCCCATTGCAGTTTGTGCCTTTTCTCCATGTGCCTATGTAAGGCACTTGTCCCTACGTGAGTGTTGGCCTTTCCACGGCTCAATTTTTGGAGGCAGAGACAACAGATGGCATTGCTCCGATCTGAGGCAGACACATTAAAACATTTCTAAACCGTTGAGCCCCCCTGGGGTGATGGCACTATGGTGGCATAAGCAGCTGACGTTGAAGGGCACGTTGGCTGGCTGTACATAGGTGGTGATACATGGCGACAGACACTGCCACCAGCTGTTTCTGACGACGAGCTACCCCTGCTTTTTTTCAGGAACTCGTCTCCTCTTACTCCTCTCTGACTCCCCCTCTGAACTGTCCCCTTTGTCATCTTGTCTCTTAGGAACCCATGTGGGATCTGTATCATCATAATCATCCTGACCAGCTTTGCTTGCCACAGAAAACTGCCAGAACTGCACCAACAGCAGGTACTTCATCATCCTCCTCCTCACACATTACGTCCATAGTGTCGCCTAACTCACACATATGAGGTGGTGTAACTTGCTTAGCGTCTTCATCTGGTTGTAGCAGTAGTGGCTGTGAATCAGTGATTTCCATACCAAATAACTCCTGCGAAGTGTCAAATGCAGCGGATGTGGTGCTTGTAGTAGCGCTGGTGGCTGCGGAAGATGAGGTGTTCTGCGTTAAATAGTCAACCACGTCTTGACAATCTTGGGAGTTGATGGCACGTGCCTTCTTCTGAGCACTGTACTTTGGGCCCGGGCTGCACGAAATCACATCAACACGACCTCGCACAGACCTGCCAGGTGGCCTTCCTCTGGGTCTGCCTCCAGCTCTTCCTCTACCTGTTTTGTCCGTTTTGTCCATATCGGGGGGGGGGGGGGGGTGTGTGAAGTGAAAGGTATGCACTGACTTGACTAATACAATGTACAGTCACACAGGTGCAGTTAACAGGTATGCACGGAGTGGTATATCACACTGTGTGCACTCATGTAGGTAGGTGGGTGTACTGAACACAACAGATAGGTATATGCAGTGATGAAGTGGATGCACTCAACACAACAGGTAGGTATATGCAGTGATGAGGTGGGTGTACTCAACACAACAGGTAGGTATATGCAGTGATGAGGTGGGTGCACTCAACACAACAGGTAGGTATATGCAGTGATGAGGTGGATGCACTCAACACAACAGGTAGGTATATGCAGTGATGAGGTGGGTGCACTGAACACAACAGGTATGTATATGCAGTGATGAGGTGGGTGCACTCAACACAACAGGTAGGTATATGCAGTGATGAGGTGGGTGTACTCAACACAACAGGTAGGTATATGCAGTGATGAGGTGGGTGCACTCAACACAACAGGTAGGTATATGCAGTGATGAGGTGGATGCACTCAACACAACAGGTAGGTATATGCAGTGATGAGGTGGGTGCACTCAACACAACAGGTAGGTATATGCAGTGATGAGGTGGGTGCACTAAACACAACAGGTAGGTATATGCAGTGATGAGGTGGGTGCACTGAACACAACAGGTAGGTATATGCAGTGATGAGGTGGGTGCACTCAACACAACAGGTAGGTATATGCAGTGATGAGGTGGGTGCACTCAACACAACAGGTAGATATATGCAGTGATGAGGTGGTTGCACTGAACACAACAGGTAGGTATATGCAGTGATGAGGTGGGTGCACTCAACACAAAAGGTAGGTATATTGTAAGGATCAGCTCTGTTGGCCTGCGCAAGCAGGCAGTTTTTTGTCATTTCCAGGGTTGCATTCTGCAGGTCTCTAGAAAGGAGACCTTTTGTCAGCTTGCAACTTGCTGCAGTGGTGATTTGCATCTACTTGTCATGCAAATTGCTTATCTGCTTCCTTTTAAGGTTTCTAGTATAAATGTCATTTCCTCCCAGAATTCCTTGCTCGACATAGTTCCTCTGTAGGGAAACTTACCTTAGAGCCTCAGCATCTTATTACTTTATTCTAGTGTAGGTAATTCTTGGGGAGTGCTCCTTGCTTTCCTATTTAGTGCAGTCAGGTTTGTGTTATAATTTGTACTGCCTATTCTGTCTTGTCTGTGCGATTGCACTATCGTCAGCGGTGGCTGATAGTGAATCGTTCTGTCCTCTTCTTAGATCGCATTCGCCCTAGCGTTAGAGGTGGTGGATCTTTCTTGTCTGAACCTTGGAGTATACCCTTAGCTGCGGTTGCTACTGGTTACTTCTTCTGTCTGCCTTGTCTGGAACGAACGCTTGCTGTTGCCTGGTGTGAGGTAACCGATTAGCAAGTGTTCCTCTCTTGTCTGAACCTTGGAGTATAACCTTAGCTGCGGTTGCTACTGGTTATTCCTTCTGTCTGTTTTGTTTTGTCCATGCGATTGTACTGTCACCAGCGGTGGCTGATAGGGAATCGTTCTGTCCTGTTCTTAGATCGCATTCGCCCTAGCGTTAGAGACGGTGGATCTTTCTTGTCTGAACCTTGGAGTATAACCTTAGCTGCGGTTGCTACTGGTTACTCCTTCTGTCTGTCTTGTCTGGAACGAACGATTGCTGTTGTCTGGTGTGAGGCAACCGATTAGCAAGCGTTCACATTTTATGTGTTTGTTTTCTTTCTCCGTGTTCTTTCGTTAGTCAGGGTTGGTACGTTTTGCCACTGTTGCGCTTAACGTGCGGTGGCCGTACCGTTAACGCGTTTTGTCTCTGTTGCGCATATCATGCGGGCACTGCGTTTAGCTAGTTCATTTGTTATTTTCATTGGCGTTCAGATTGTGGTGATTTGCTGTGTCAATAAACGTCAGTGTGAAGCAAGCACCCAAGGAGAGGAAATAATAGATGTGCTTAAGCTTGCAGCGTCTCTGCACTCCAGACGTTTCAACAGCTCCTCCACAGTCAAGCCAGCACCATCCGTAATGTATTAGCTCTTTTATTGGTTAAAATAGCATGACAGCAATCTTTACAGCAACAGCAGCGCTGTTTCGATCCTCAGATCTTTATCAAGCTGTTTAAAGCATTGTCACACCAAACAGACAAAAAACTTGCCCTTAAATACCCCTCTGAAAACTCCTCCACCTATCAGAGTCAGGCATCAACAGCCTATCAGAGCGCAGAGGCAGCAAGACGGACCACAAAGAAAACTGCAGTCTCTAACATTCAAATTTACCTATCCCATAATAATGCCCGCAGAGTACTCAACCATCCGCGTCATACCAGCGGACGCAAAGGGAAACCACTCATAACTTATGTAAATGCTATGCGCAGTTGCGCATTCACTCTCACCTGGCCACCCCGCCATCGTATTGGCATGTAAGTCCCATAGCGGCCACTTCCTCAATAGGCAGCGTCTACATGACGTATAGTCATGTGACCCTCGTTGTCAGGGGGCGTTTACAACGCTCACCACCTAACACCCAATGCTGCCTCAAACAGTGTCACCGTGACAAATAGTCACGTGACCTATGTTGCGGTGAACCGTTCAGGCCATCTCTAATGCCATTATGCCTAACAGGCACCTGGTCACTGAGGAGAGTCAAGCACCGGCAATGAAGTTGGGGAGCATAGATGGAGCAGCACGCTGGGGGCCCTGGGTGGCAATTTTTCTGGGGGCGGCAGTTACCTTTGCCCCTGGGCCCTTGAATCCTTGCACTCTTGCAGTTCCAGTATTTATACTTCTTTGAGCTCACATACATTCATCTTCACCAATCAATAAGTAGTAGAACATTCTGTGTTTTAATCTAAAAAGTTTTTCTACATCGCACAACATGGAAAACATAGCATCTGTCATATTATAAAATGCAATAATGCGGCTTGGAAGTGTAACTTATCAAGCATCAGTGATTGCTCCTTTTAAGAAAGATATTTTAGCAGCATGACATCCTGTAAGGACCTTGACCAGCTTACACGACTCATAGGTGTGTGGCAACAATAAGATAAGTGCCATATAATGTCATAATAAGTCTTTGTGATAACACAAAGTACTTAGTACACAATCGATATGGAAGCATAAACTGGCTTACCTGCCATGTCCGTAAAACCTTGAGCTAATGATATTTATCATTGGGTCAAGCTTGTTTTTAGATAATCATTGTGTATTATTTATCTTCAAATACATTGCAGCCATAAATAATAACATGCAACCTCAATATGTTTAGATACATGTTGCTAAGAGTCACAATCTTGGAGATCGTGACCAGATATCTAGGGCTTGGTGTAAAGAAGTAGGTTATACTCTGATTCTCAATGCAAGTACTATGCTTGCAGTCCCCTTGTGAACAGTAGATCACGGGGCCCCATAGCAAAACTTTCATGGAGCCCTCAGATGTAGGCAATCTTGAGCAATGCCACCTGCCCCTACCCTATGGATATGAGTTCATTGGGCAAATTACATTCTCATGCAATCAACACTGCACATAGTTCATGGGCACTGAGACAACGTCAGAGAGTGGAGGCTATTGCTACGCCCCTGGTAGCACTAAATCTGTTGCTTATGGTGGCCATACATGGTACAATAAAAACATTCGACTATCCCGTTTATTCGATCTAAATGATCGAATCGAATGAAAGTTGAAAATATTTTTTTTTCGATCAAGAAATTTGAACGATTATCCTGTTTTTTCGAGAAAAATCAGATCGGACATGCTGGAAAATTTTTTATATTCGATCTAACGGAATAATCGAACTAAATTATCTAATCGAAAAAAATGAAAAATTGTACCATGTATGGCCACCTTTGGATTGATGATAAATACAGGGTGGGCCATTTATATGGATATGGGAATGGTTGGTGATATTAACTACTTACCAACTGCTCCACGCCAATTGGCGTTAGCAGAGTGGCAGCCCCAGGACCACTCCATGCCGATTGGCATGAACGGCCGTTTATAGGGCTAGCAGGAGATCACGCGCAGGCTCTGCTCCGCCTTCAATCTCCCAGATCGCCGCTCGGGAGACTGTTAGACGGCGAAACCGCCGTCTAATTACTTTGTACAGCACTGCGATCTGCAGAAGCGCTGTACTGGGGACAGCCGTGTGACACGGCTGTCCCCCTGGGACACAGGGAAGCGATCCGCTGTGATAGGCTGAAGGCAATAAAAGAAATTAAAAAACAATATAAATAAATATTTATATAAAAAAAAACACATTGGGGGAGCGATAAGACCCCACCAACAGAGAGCTCTGTTGGTGGGAAGAAAAGGAGGGGGGGAATCACCTGTGTGCTGTGTTGTGCGGCCCTGCAGCGTGGCCTTAAAGCTGCAGTGGCCTATTTAACTAAAAATGGCCTGGTCTTTAGGGGGGGGGGGGGGGTGGTTAACACTACGGTCCTCAAGTGGTTAACTTCCTTTTGTGGCACATTAGTATATGTGAGGGGGAAACTTTTCAAGATGGGTGGTGACCATGGCGGCCATTTTGAAGATCGTCCGCACGCAGCGGCAAAAGAAGGCCCCCCCCCCCGCCAGAGCCCTGCTCTGCCCGGACCAATGAGTTCCGGGCAGCGCTATGGGCTGGATCGGAGGTGTCTGACGTCAGGACGTCGGCTGACGTCCATGACGTCATCCCGATCGTCGCCATGGCGACAGGAGAAGCCAAACAGGGGAAACGCGTTATATACGCATTCCCCTGTTTGCTATAGATGCCGGCGACGATCGCACTAGAGGGACACATGCGCCCTCTAGTGGCGTTTCATGTAGCTACCACTCTGGTAGCTTTACATGAAACAAAAAAATTTTTTTTTTTTAAAAAAAAGGATTTTTGTCAATTTGGCAAAAAAAATTAACCGCCAGGGAGGTTAAATAGCAAAAACACAATGGAAGAGCATGCAGTATTCCCAGATGGAGGAGTAAAGAGCCAAAGCCCACCTAGAAAGCATGTAGCATTCCCTGATGGAGGAGTAAACAACAGAAGCTCAATGGGAGAGCAAGCAGTGTTTTCTGATGGAGGAGTAAATAGCCGAAGCCCACCTAAAGAGCATGTGGTGTTCCCTGATGGAGAAGTAAATAGCATAAGCTCAATAGGAGAGCATGCAGTGTTTCCTGATGGGGGAGTAAATAGCAGAAGCCCAACAGAAGAGCATGCAACAGTCCCTGATGGAGAAGTAAATAGCAGAAGCCCAACAGGAGAGCATGCAGTGTTCCCTGATGGAGGAGTAAATAGCAGAAGCCAAACTGGAGAGCAAGCAGTGTTCCCTGATGGGGGGGGGGGGTAAATAGCAGAAGCCCAACTGGAGAGCAAGCAGTGTTCCCTGATGGAGGAGTAAATGGCAGAAGCCCAACAGGAGAGCATTGCAGTGTTCCCTGATGGAGGAGTAAATAGCAGAAGCTCAATGGAGAGCAAGCAGTGTTCCCTGATGGAGGAGTAAATAGCAGAAACCCAACAGGAGAGCAAGCAGTGTTTCCTGATGCAGGAGTAAATAGCAGAAGCCCAACTGGAGAGCAAGCAGTGTTTCTTGATGGAGGAGTAAATAGCAGAAGCCCACCAGGAGAGCAAGCAGTGTTCCCTGATGTAGGAGTAAATAACAGAAGCTCAGTAGGAGAGCATGCAGTGTTTCCTGATGGAGGATTAAATAGCAGAAGCCCACCTAGAAAGCAAGCAGTGATCCCTGATGGAGGAGTAAATAGCAGAAACCCAACAGGAGAGCAAGCAGTGTTTCCTGATGCAGGAGTAAGTAGCAGAAGCCCCACAAGCGAGCAAGCAGTGTTCCCAGATGGAGGAGTAAATAGCAGAAGCCCAACAGGAGAGCAAGCAGTGTTCCCAGATGGAGGAGTAAATAGCAGAAGCCCAACGGGAGAGCAGGCAGTGTCCCCTGATGGAGGAGTAAGTAGCAGAAGCCCAACAGGAAAGCATGCAGTGTTCCCAGATGGAGGAGTAAATAACAAAAGCCCAACTGGAGAGCATGCAGTGTTAACTGATGGAGGATTAAATAGCAGAAACCCAACAGGAGAGCAAGCAGTGTTTCCTGATGGAGGAGTAAATAGCAGAAACCCAACTGGAGAGCAAGTAGTGTTCCCTGATGGAGGAGTAAATAGCAGAAGCCCAACAAGAAAGCAAGCAGTGTTCCCTGATGGAGGAATAACTAGTAGAAGCCCAACAAGAAAGTAAGCAGTGTTCCCAGATGGAGAAGTAAATAGCAGAAGCCCAACAGGAGAGCATGCAGTGTTCCCTGATGGAGGAGTAAATAGCAGAAGCCCAACAGGAGAGCATGCAGTGTTCCCAGATTGAGGAGTAAATAGCAGAAGCCCAACAGGAGAGCATGCAGTGTTCCCAGATGGAGGAGTAAATAGCAGAAGCCCAACAGGAGAGCATGCAGTGTTCCCAGATGGAGGAGTAAATAGCAGAAGCCCAACAGGAAAGCATGCAGTGTTCCCAGATGGAGGAGTAAATAACAAAAGCCCAACTGGAGAGCATGCAGTGTTAACTGATGGAGGATTAAATAGCAGAAACCCAACAGGAGAGCAAGCAGTGTTTCCTGATGGAGGAGTAAATAGCAGAAACCCAACTGGAGAGCAAGCAGTGTTCCCTGATGGAGGAGTAAATAGCAGAAGCCCAACAAGAAAGCAAGCAGTGTTCCCTGATGGAGAAATAACTAGCAGAAGCCCAACAAGAAAGTAAGCAGTGTTCCCAGATGGAGAAGTAAATAGCAGAAGCCCAACAGGAGAGCATGCAGTGTTCCCTGATGGAGGAGTAAATAGCAGAAGCCCAACAGGAGAGCATGCAGTGTTCCCAGATTGAGGAGTAAATAGCAGAAGCCCAACAGGAGAGCATGCAGTGTTCCCAGATGGAGGAGTAAATAGCAGAAGCCCAACAGGAGAGCATGCAGTGTTCCCAGATGGAGGAGTAAATAGCAGAAGCCCAACAGGAGAGCATGCAGTGTTCCCTGATGGAGGCGTAAATAGCAGAAGCCCAACAGTTGGCTGTAAATAGTAACCCAATTCAGTAGGATTCCATACAGGAAAGTGGAGTAGATATGTGGGGATGGCATGGAGGTGAGTATATAACTCTACTGGGGTCAAGACAAACAAGAAAACAAGTATATGTAATGCAAACATTGCGAGATATACTTAAGTGGGTATGATCCGAATGGACAAACACCAACAACCTTATTCAGAACATATCTATACAAAATCTTTATTAATCAAATATTATTGGATAAAATTCACATTAAAAATGTGCCCCTGTCCCACCTGCCTTCCTCACCAATAATGGACCACCCCACTCCCCCCTTCTCCACCCCGTCTGCCCACCAGGCCCCAAAGGATTGCAAAAAAAAGATATAGCATATGCCTATAACACTCTGCAACAAGTTGCAGATATTAACGTCCACCTGAGCTCAGGGTGAAAAAATATATATGTATAGTGGACCAACAAACTGTATGCAGTTTGTCAATATGCAATGTAATCCATGAGGAGCATTAGATCTCAATGAGCACTGATTCAAAAAGTTCCACAGATGCATGCAATTCCGAGGAAATGGACACAGTACAGCGATTGCAACAAGCCAGGAAAGCTTAACGGTTAGTCAGCAGCCAATATGAGAGCGGAGAGCCCCTCTCCAAGCAGCCCCGCAGTACAGCAAGCCATGCGATGAAGCCCACACAGTATCATAAGGGTGGCCACCTTATGCATAGTAGTCGTGACATCAATGGCTCATTGCAGCATAAGCATCCATACAGCCAGCATGATTATATCTCACATGATCAGACTTTTTGTGCGTGTGGCATCGGAAGTCTTTCATAATTAGTGCCCAGAGGGCTGTTTACGTCTCCTGCTGCTGAGTTGGATGTCCGGTAAGCGCTGGTGTCCAGCTGGTGGGGCTAACAGCCCTGTGGATCTCCTGGGAGAGCGGTGTGCCTTGATGGAGGCCAAATGGCTAGGCAGGTCCACAATGGGGGAAGGTTCAGGTCGGGACGCAGCACATGCGTACCCTCGACCGGTTTCGCCGGACTTCCGGCTTCCTTTGTAATGTAATGATCCGCTCAGCTGGCTGCACAGGCAGACAGCTGTTTGACCATTCCTTATGTCTGAGAGATGCAGGTCTCTGGAAAAGAGACCTGGCTTCATCTTGCAACTCTCAGAGTTGCTTTGCTGAGGGATTTGCATACATGCAAATTATCCAGCTGTCTCCTTTGAGGGCTGGCACTATAAAGACCTTCTGCTGACCAGAAGGCTTTGCTGGTCATAACGGTTTGTTATATCACTCCTGGAGTGCCAGCCTTCCCTGTTGGATTGTTATAGTTAGCTTAGAGTAATTCTGGGGACTGCACTAGGCAGCTTCTCTAGTGCAGTTAGCCTGCTTATCTGTTTTGTCTGTATTGCCTCTCTGTTGCGATTGTCCTGTTGCCAACGGTGGTCGATAGGAAATCGTCCTGTCTGTCTGTGGGTGCTAACCAGAGCAGCGGTTGTTACTGGTAGCCCCTTCTGTTTCATCTGTCTTCTTGGATCGCAGCAGCCTCTAGCGGTAGCGGCTGTGGATCCTTCTGATCTGCTTTCTAGGAGTATAGCTGGGGCAGCGTTTGCTACCGGCTATCTCATCTGCCTGTCTGGCTTGGATCGCACTAGCCCCTAGCGGTAGTGGCTGTGGATCCTTCTGATCTGGGATCCTGTCCCAAAACCCGGGTCGCACTCGCTCTGGCGGTAAGAGCAGTGGATCTCTCCTATCCTGTCCCTGAACTTGGATCGCACTTGCTCTGGCGGAAAGAGCAGTGGATCCTGCTAGCTCTGTTGCTTTACCCAGATCGCACTCGCTCTGGCGGTAAGAGCAGTGGATCTTTCCTATCCGGTTTCCCGTTCATCTGTCTGTCTTGTCTGATACGAACGCTTGCTGTAGCCTCGGTGAGGTAACCGTTAAGCAAGCGCTCGCGTTCTCTGTTTCGTGTTTGGGTGGCAGGGGTTAGTTAGGCGTGCTTGTCTCTGTTGTGCTTAACACGCGGAGACCACGCTGTAAACGCGTTCGCTGTTGCGAATGAGTGCGGTGTTCGCGTTTAGTTGGCGTTTGTTATTTTCCTTATCTTCTCATTGTATGATTTGCTGTGCCTTTGCTACTCTCGTCCCCTGTCTTGCTTAAGCCTTGTGTCACCTCTGGCAATCTCCTCTTTCGCGATTGTGTTCCTACTTTGTTTCTGCTGTTGTGTGTGCACTGTCGCGGGTTGGCGACTAGATTGGAGCACATACATACATTCTGTCCCTGTGCTCATTCTCATTCGCAATCGCTTCTCTTGCGATTGCATTCTCACTTGGTTTCCTCTGTTGTGTGTCCACCGTCGCAGGTTGGCGGCTAGATTGGTGGACATACATACATTCCTCATCTGTGCTTATTCGGTCTTGTGTCGCTGTTAGCAATCGCCATCTCTTGCGATTGCCTTCTCACCTGATCTTCATGGTTGTGTGTTCATTGTCGCAGGGTGGTGACTAGATTGGTGGATACACATACCCTCTGTCGCTTGCTCTCTCTCTTTCAGGGCTATCTTGCCTTGCGTTTCTTCCCTTCGTACAATTCCTGTCTGGCGTCTGTGGCAGGGCAGAGGATCTGTTCCTCTGCACTCCACAGCTCCATCTGCTGACAGGAATTTCCCTCTACAGGTGCGTTGCACCTTTTGCTGGGTTCTCTCAAATTATACGCTTGTGGAGGATTTCCGCAGTGTCAGCGCACGTCCTGTGCGCTGACCACGGAGAGAATTCCACAATCGTTACAGTATAATAATGACATAATAACACACTGAATAACTAGTAACAACAAAGAGATCAGCTGTGCAACTACTATAAGAAAACAAGAAATGGCAGCACTGTTATACTTTAAAGTGACATTAAAAACATGTAAGCTGTTTTCAGAAAAGGTTTTATTTAAAAGAAAAAAACATGAGAAAGTCATGTTACTCAGTACAGTTTAATATGTAGGTACAACAAGAACATAGTCCAAAGCCAGCTATAATAATAGAACTGGCTAAAGACTGTCTTAATCAGCAACATCAACAGTTATTCCTTCTGTGTGGAGTAATGGACAGGAAAAAAGTTCTGTGTGTAGAAAGATGCCGGTCTCACCACTTAGTCAACTGATCCCACCTCTCTATTGCCTTGTTTACGATTGAGCTGTACACAGAAGTTATATATTCACTTCCTGAATCATAAAGGCCACTGAAAGAAAATAAATATACAATGTATATTAAACCAATTTACATTATGATTTAAATGTGTTAATAGAGGAGATATAAACATCAAACGATACAAGATGGTTAATCATTAGGCATTGCACAACAGTCTGGGACGTCCCTGCACCGAGTATTGACACAAATACATACAAAAAAGTTACCAGTTAACATGCACTATTACTATTATTATTGCCAGTAAAATGTATTACCTTCTTTTTCTAATGATTATTATAGACATGTTTATTAATATTATTAAGGACTTATAACAATGAGTGGTGCAGGATGGAGCAGGGGGTGTAAGGAGGGATGACAATGTTGTCGGGCAACGTTCGGCTGAGATGACCACACACAAAATTCTTGCCAGAGGTGGTCTTTAATGGCTGTCTCGGCTGAGTTTAACCACATGCTGGAAAGTGGTCGCAATAATACGTACTGTTTACCCCTTTTAATGCCAACAGGACATTTAAATGTGCGGCTCACCGCTGCCACTGCCGTGCACGTGGGTGCACACTCTCGCCACTTGCACCAGCCGATACTGACACATCTGTGATTCGTGAATGGGAACATGTGTTCCCTGAGCCAATCACAGTGCCTATAAGGGAAGGATCATGGTTTCAAGGAGAAGCCAATGATCATTCCTGTAACAACACTGTCTGTTTGCTCTGAACTCTGTTTAGAGCACTCAGAATAAGAAGTGTGGGGACATCTAGTGGTAAAAAAAACACCATAAAATATACACATTTTACACTATATAAATGCGTTAGGGGACATCTCCTATTACACTCTGACACAATTTCGCCGCTCCTCGCCGCATTAAAAGTGGTTAAAAACAGTTTTAAAAAGTTTGTTTATAAACAAACAAAATGGCCACCAAAACAGGAAGTAGGTTGATGTACAGTATGTCCACACATAGAAAATACATCCATACACAAGGAGGCTGTATACAGCTTTCCTTTTGAATCTCAAGAGATCATTTGTGTTTTTTTCCCCCTGTTCTCATGCACTGAAGTTTCAGGCTGCTTGTTTCTTCCTGCAAACAGCTTTGCCCTTGTCTGTAATTCTTCAGTATGTGAAAGCCCAGCCAGCTCAGAGGACGATTTATCCAGCTTGTAAAAGATAAGAGAGAAGAGAGAAGCTGCTCTAATCCTAAAAAACACACAGGCAGTGTGCTTACAGGGGCCTGGAAGGGGAAGTTCATAGCAGAACCACAACACTGAAGAACTTGGCAGCCTTCCAGACACAGGCCGACAAGTCTGACAGGGGAAAGATACATTGATTTATTACAGAGACTGTGATAGTATAAAATGCTGCAGTAAGCTAGAACACATTAGAATAGCTTTTTGAACTTGTAGGATGATAAAAAACAGGATGCAATTTTTGTTACGGAGTCTCTTTAAGTCCAAACAGAAAAAAATAAATAAAAATAATATAAAAATAAAACACCATCCTGAACCTGCACATATCCCAGTTGATCCAGGGGAAGGCAAAAAACCTTGGCAACAAACATATTTCATGGGGGTATATTACTGTTATTTTTGCAAACAAGGGCTTGCAAATGATCGAGTACAAGACACAAAACAGAAAAAAATACACCTTTATTTCAAAGTAATATATTGTGCCCGATTCTATTCACTTTTGCTCCTAAGTTTACTCCTAGGAGATAATTTTCATTTTCTGTTTAAATTACTTTTCAGCACTCTGCTGAATTGAAATAGTACCAAAAAATAGTTTAAAAAGTTCGGTTTAAAATATTGAGAGTGCTAAAAAATATTGAAAAAAGAGTGCTAACTGTTAGCGCGGGCATTTTCGCGCAAATTTTCGCATTGCGCGCGATCACGAATTTTTGCTTAAAACAATAACGATCGTGAACATTATCATTTCGCGCAAAAATTCGCGATCGCGCGCAATGCTTTCGCGCGAAAACGGACGTGCTAACAGTTAGCACTCTTTTGTGAATCAAGCTCATTATATTGATAGGATGTTAAAAATCACCTAGGAGAAAACTTAGGAGAAAAAGTGAATAGAATCAGGACCATTGTCTCTATACATAGTACTAGGGACATCATTTAAATGTTGTAATAACCAAAACAATTTACAGTAGCATTATTTATTTAAAAAATATAGGTTATGGAATTGGAAAAAGGACGTATTTCTTTTCTTTTTTTGAAATTTTTCTTCTTGTTTTCCCTTTAAAATGCATAGAAAGTAAGGTAATTACACAGAAAACACTTATCACCCCAAAAAGCCTACGGTAATTTGTGGCGAAAAAAAACAAACCAAGGTAAAGATCATTTAAGGGTGATAAGTAGTCATAAAGTTTTTGCAAATGAAAGGGAGTATAGCTGAAATGTGATAATTGCTCTGGTCCATAAGTGGAAAAACCCCTTAGTGGTGAAGTGGTTAATCTAAACGATCTCTGAGGATTCCCAGTGGAGAGGCCATAAATCCAGCACTAGACTGTCTTATTTTTTTAAAGTTGTTAATTTGTGGTAAAATTTCAGACCTCAAATGGGTAGTACTGAAACATAATGGGATTTGCTGAATGGTTAGTAAATGGACATTTGAGTGATTGCAATCTAATGGTGGCCATACATGGTACAATTTTTTCAAACAATCTTACCATTTCTATGTAATATAAGGGAACTGCCTAAATTATCCTTTCAGTATATTCACTTAATGTACCCTTAAAGGGACACTTAAGTCAAACAAAAAAAATGAGTTTTACTCACCTAGGGCTTCCAATAGCCCCCTGCAGCTGTCCGGTGCCCTCGCCGTCTCCCTCCGATCCTCCTGGCCCCGCCAGCAGCCACTTCCTGTTTTGGCGACAGGAGCTGACAGGATGGGGACGCGAGTGATTCTTTGCGTTCCCAGACACATTAGCACCCTCTATGCTGCTATATGGTATATGATATATGCTATAATAGCATAGATGGCGCTATTGTGGCCAGGAATGCGAAGAATCACTTGCGTCCCCAGCCTGTCAGCTCCTGTCACCGAAACAGGAAGTGGCTGCCAGCGGGGCCAGGAGGATCGGAGGGAGATGGCGAGGGCACCGGACAGCTGCAGCGGGCTATTGGAAGCCCCAGGTGAGTAAAACTCATTTTTTTTGTTTGACTTAAGTCAAAATTGTACATGGTACAATTTTTCATTTTTTTTTTATTAGATAATTTAGTTTGATTATTCCGTTAGATCGAATATAAAGATTTTTCCAGTATGTCTGATCAGATTTTTCTCAAAAAATGGGATAATCGTTCGAATTTCTTGATCGAAAAAAAAATATTTTCAACTTTCATTCGATTTGATCATATAGATCGAATAAACGGGAAAATCAAACGTCTTTATTGTATCGTGTATGGGCACCGTTTTACTACATAGAAATGGTAAGATTGTATGAAAAAATTGTACCATGTATGGCCACCATTACGATGCCCATTAACAGTACAGATTTAATGAATGATCTTTTTTTCAAACAGATCATACAGATTGAAAGATCTACAGCATTGAAGGGTCCAAAGTCCTGAGATGTATGGATAAAAATACCTGCCATGCCAATTAACCCTTACTTTAAAGGGAAACAAAGGTGGCCAGTTTAACTTACCTAGAGCTTCTTCTAGCCCCCTGTAGCCCTTCTGTGCCCTTGCAGACATTCCGTGCTAATCCATTCAGCAGCTGTGCCCATCCAAAAGCTGCACACACTGGCCCGGCCACGCAACTCCTCAATAGTATTCTGCACTTGCACATTTTTTTAAAATTGCAACTGCACCTGCAACTAATTCTTCCCGTTATGGGAGGGTGATCAAAGAGGGGCGCAGTAACCCACAACTGGAGGGGCGCAGTAACCCACAACTGGAGGGGCGCAGTAACCCACAACTGGAGGTGCGCAGTAACCCACAACTGGAGGGGCGCAGTAACCCACAACTGGAGGGGCGCAGTAACCCACAACTGGAGGGGCGCAGTAACCCACAACTGGAGGGGCGCAGTAACCCACAACTGGAGGGGCGCAGTAACCCACAACTGGAGGGGCGCAGTAACCCGCAACTGGAGAAGCGCAGTAACCCACAACTGGAGGGGCGCAGTAACCCACAACTGGAGGGGCGCAGTAACCCACAATTGGAGGGGCGCAGTAACCCACAACTGGCTCAGTCAGCCAGCTTTCAGACAGGCACAGCTGCTGAACGGAACAGAGCAGAATAATTGCAAAAGACCTCAAGGACTACAGGGGGGCTGGAAGAAGCCACACGTAAGTTAAACTGACCCCCTCTGTGTCAGTTTAGGCACCCTATAAAGTGAACCAGCCTCCAAAGAATATCTTTTATTATCATTAAATATTACAGGACAGCCTAAAGTACAGTACAGTGCAATCAATTTTTAGTAAATGATTATTTTTTTTTATCAGATTGTAGGCCAAATCATTTCCTTAAAGGGAACCTTAACTGAGAGGGATATGGATATTTCCTTTTAAACAATACCAGTTGCTTTGCAGTCCTGCTGATCTCTGTAGTTGCAGTAGTGGCTGAATCAAACACCTGAAACAAGCTTGCAGCTAATCCAGTCTGACTTCAGTCAGAGCACCTGATCTGCATGCTCGTTCAGGGGCTGTGGCTAAAAGTATTAGAGACACAGGATCAGCAGGAGAGTCAGGCAACTGGTATTGTTTTAAAAGGAAAAATCCATATCCTTCTCAGTTTAGGTTCCCTTTAAAGTGTACGTGAGACGGAGTAAAGTAATGAATCAATACTTACCTGGGGCTTCCTCCAGCCCCATGAACTCTGTCGCTTACCTCACCGTCCTCCCTGGTGCCTCCATTCCTCTGTAATAGCTCCCGGTAACAGGGCTTCAGCCGCATGCATGCCCCCGCTGCTGTGAGTGTTCTGCGCCTGCCCAGTACTATCTGTGCAGGCGCAGAATGCTCCTGGCGATGGGTGCGTGATGTGGGTGTGAGTGCAGCCGGGCCACACATGTACAGAACGGCCAGACTGGCGAGACTGAAGCCCTATTACCAAGGGCTATTACAGAGGAATGGAGCATCCTGGGAGAATGGTAAGGGAGGCAACAGAGTTCATGGGGTTGGAGGTAAGTATCGATACTTTACTCCGTCTCAGGTACAGATAAAGGAAATGATTAATAATGTAATTATTTAGAATTGATTTGACCCACAATATGATCTGTACAATCTGATCGAAAAAACACTAAATCACAAGTTTTTCTCAAATTATGACAATAAGAATTAATAAAAATATAACAAAACATATTATGCAGTTTATGCAGAATATGGCGCTCATTCTTACATGGCTTCTTGTGCTAATGGCATATCTTTAACTTGGTTTAGAGCATCTGTTGTTTTTGTAGCAACATCACTGGCCAAATCCTGCACATAGTTTATACTTTCGGACAGGAAGGTATCATCATTTGCAAAAACTAGGTAGAAAAAAGAGAGGACAATAGTTAATTCACTTGTCAAAAGGACAAATGTATGAATTATTATTTATTTATGTATTTATTTATTTATTGCATGTTTGTGTTTCACCATACAGCTATATATCTGGGAACTACTTAGGCGTAGCTATTGTACTCCATATCAATATTATTGTTTCTAATTATATAGTGCCAACATCTTTCATAGCGCTGTACCTAGCACAACACAAACTATAGTGCGGAGCATAGATACATGAGCAGTTCAACACACTGTACAATCAGGACATTGAGCAACACAAGTACAAATACTGTACATACAATTGATGTGTAGTTTGAAACATCACCAATACTGGTATCAGGGTGGCAAACCCAATTTCTTATTTTTCCTGGACAGGATGGTCAAAAAATCTGGACACTCAAAATTTTGCACGGATGGGAGGATGAGTTACTAGTGGGCCTTGTAAGGGGCTTCTGGGTGGAGCTAAATAGTGGGTGTGGCTCCATTTCATTGCCAGCACATCATGGTGCATGGTGTAAATCTGAATGTATATAAAAAAATATTATTTAGTATTTATATAGCACCAACATCTTCCACAGCACTGTACAGAGTATATTGTCTTGTCACTTAACCTTCCCTTAGAGGGGCTCACAATCTAATCCCTACCATAGTCATATGTCTCTGTATGTATCATGTAGTATATGTATCCTTACTAGGGCCAGTTTAGGGGGAAGCCAATTAACTTATCTGTATGTTTCTGTTGGAGGAAACCAAAGTGTCTGGAGGAAAGCCACATAGACATGGGGAGAACATACAAACTCCAAGCAGATACAGTAGTGCCCTGTCTGGGATATGAACCAGGTACCCAGCGCTGCAGGGCAATAGTGCTAACCACTATGTCACCATGCTGCCCAACATACAGATAAGCTAATTGACTTCCCCCTAATATTGGTTCTAGACCAGGCATGGGCAAACTCGGCCCTCCAGCTGTTACGGAACTACAAGTCCCACAATGCATTTGCCTTTATGAGTCATGACTGTGGCTGTCAGACTCCTGCAATGCATTGTGGGACTTGTAGTTCCTAAACAGCTGATACTTTTTGGTTTAATCCTAATGAAATATGCTCTGCTTTGAGAAATCTGTTGAACTAACTGTCTATATGATCTGTGTATGTAACTACCAATTATGATTGAGAGTTTCTTTTTTCCCTGTGTCTTAGCGCCTTGTCTCTTCTTTTTTATCTTAAGGCACGATATACGACCTGATGAAGCGGTTTGATCCGCGAAACGTGTTGTCATTTTAAAGTGCTCCAATAAAAATTATTTTTTCCACAAATATTACGGAGTGACTGCTTACTAAGGTAGGATCATTCCATATTCTAAAAATAATAATCTAACAATATTGGTACTTCCAATACTAGAAAATACTTTGATACCAACTCTTGTGTCACAGACCGAAGAATTATTATTATTATTATTATTATTTACCTATAGAACTTTCTTACCAAATTGAGAGCCTTGTTACGAGTACCTCTTAGGGCGCCTCCTACTATCCCATGTTGTATACTCCCCTGGGATCAGGGGTTACCACCTTGGCAGGTGGCACTTTTTCAAAGGAGCTGCGACCATCGACACTACTACACAAGGCCGAGTGGGGACGGTACTTCCCCACATGCGATACAGACTGGTTGCCTCATGCACAACCCAGCTTTGTGAGTATATGCGATCACTTCTTACTAACGCACGTAACCACTCGTGAGATACTGCACCAGATTGGGCTCCCGGTGTCTTCCCATCCTTTTCTCTATTTCTAGCATATACATAAACAGCTGGAGGGCCAAGTTTGCCCATGCCTGTTCTAGACTATGACATATGACAATGGTAGGGATTAGACCATGAGCTTCTCTGAGGGCAATCAATGACATGACTATGTACTCTGCAAAGTGCTGCAGAAGATGTCAGTGTTATATAAATACATAATAATACTGTAATAATACTATGAACTATTACTATGTGTCGCACCTGTTGAGGAGAGATATTTTACACCTTTAGACTCTGGTGACATACGTCTGGCCATGCTCAGGAGAATAATAGGATTATCGGCCATTTAAATTGTGCAAGTGAAAGGGGCAGGCGTTTCACTTCAGAGAGGGCAACAGCTGATTTATTAGTCAATTTTAGGAATATTAGAGCCATAACCTGACACAGCTGGCTAAAATGAAAAGGTGAGCATATAAGCAAAGCTTTAGGCAGGGTTCACACCAGTCAAAATCATATGCCTTTTCTCGCATGCAAATTCGCATTTGTACGCACACCCCCCTGAGGAAGCCAGAAGCCGGCGAAACTGTCGACAGCGCCTCTACTCCACATGGGATGCCACGCCGCCCCGACCACCACAGTCACAGAGCCATAAGGACTGTACCATCTTGCCATGCTGATGGTCCGGTTCCTCCACCACCTCATGCACACTGCATTGAACTGTGCAACTCTTCACACACAAATGACAACCAGGATTCCTCTATGCCATCCAACTGATGTGAAGCATATGAACCTGATCCGGAGTTGGTGAAATCATGCAGACCCTGTCCTAAACGCTAAGCTATATGTCACTGTTAATGCAGCTATGACCGCTTGTTCTTCTGAAACATGCTGCTGACACTAACGCTGCTTATGCTTGTGCCTGCATGCAAACTACTAACTTGTTGATTACACTGCAGTATGTTTTGCTGATGAGGTACATCTTATTGGATATACAAGGATAATCAACTACTTGGAGTTTGCTTTGGATACTGGACTTTGTCTATTTCTTGCCATAAAGGGGCGCTTCTGCCTCCAGTGTGCTGAGATATACGGCCGTTGTGCATATGGTGGTTTGGGTGGAGTGATATCTGAGTGGTTGTGACGGGGTGGCCATCCCATGTTGTTTTTAAGCACTCTTTTTCTATTTTGGATTAATACAAACTATATTTTTTAAGGAAACGATTAGTTTCAGTTCTTACTTCTTATGCATAATGGTTGTTTGGATTTAAAATTGGACACGCATGTTCCACTGTTGAATTCTCACTTCCAGACGAAAATTGTTGCATTTGTACTTGTAATTCAATGGGATTGTTCACACTTCGCAAATGCAGATTTTGCAAGTGGGAAAATACTCACAGCAGCGCAGCATCATTTTGCGCATTCTGTGCATTTTCTCATTAACATTTAGCTACTGCGAAAAAAGCCTGCATTTAAACGCAAACAAACGTGCATAGAGTCCAAAAGTGAGCGAGCTAAAGAGCATTTGTATTGTTGCGGCAGAGAATTGTGAACCCTGCCTTACTGACACAGGTCAGGGGGAGGATGTGAGTGGTGTGCGGCCTAGTGGACAGTGTTGTGCGCAGCGGGTTATGGGGGGGGGGGGGGTTGGGTGCGGCAGCATGGCTAGTATAGTTGCCCCAGTATAGGGAGTTTAGTTGCCCCAGTATGGCTAGTATAGTTACCCCACTACACTATAGTGCCCCAGTATAGCTAGTATAGTGCCCAGCATGGCTAGTATAGTGCCCAGCATGGCTAGTAAAGTGCCCAGTATAGGTAGGTAGTGGCCCAGTATAGCTAGTATAGTGCCAGAGTATGGCTAGTATAATGCCCCAGCATGGCTAGTATAGTGCCCTAGCATGGCTAGTATAGTGCCCAGCATGGCTAGTATAGTGCCCCAGCATGGCTAGTATAGTGCCCCCGCATGGCTAGTATAGTGCCCCAGTATGGCTAGTATAGTGCCCCACAGCATAGCTAGTATAGTGCCCAGCATGGCTAGTATAGTGCCCCAGCATGGCTAGTATAGTGCCCCAGCATGGCTAGTATAGTGCCCCAGCATGGCTAGTATAGTGCCAGCATGGCTAGCATGGCTAGTGTAGTGCCCAGCATGGCTAGTATAGTGCCCCAGGATGGCTAGTATAGTGCCCAGCATAGCTAGTATAGTGCCCAGCATGGCTAGTATAGTGCCCAGCATGGCTAGTATAGTGCCCCCGCATGGCTAGTATAGTGCCCCCGCATGGCTAGTATAGTGCCCCCCGCATGGCTAGTATAGTGCCCCACAGCATAGCTAGTATAGTGCCCAGCATGGCTAGTATAGTGCCCCAGGATGGCTAGTATAGTGCCCAGCATGGCTAGTATAGTGCCCAGCATGGCTAGTATAGTGCCAGCATGGCTAGCATGGCTAGTGTAGTTCCCAGCATGGCTAGTATAGTGCCCAGCATGGCTAGTATAGTGCCTCAGGATGGCTAGTATAGTGCCCAGCATGGCTATTATAGTGCCCCAGCGTGGCTAGTATAGTGCCCAGCATGGCTAGTATAGTGCCCCAGGATGGCTAGTATAGTGCCCAGCATGGCTAGTATAGTGCCCCAGCATGGCTAGTATAGTGCCCAGCATGGCTAGTATAGTGCCCAGCATGGCTAGTATAGTGCCCCAGGATGGCTAGTATAGTGCACAGCATGGCTAGTATAGTGCCCAGCATGGCTAGTATAGTGCCCCAGGATGGCTAGTATTGTGCCCCAGCATGGCTAGTATAGTGCCCAGCATGGCTAGTATAGTGCCCAGCATGGCTAGTAAAGTGCCCAGTATAGGTAGGTGGTGCCGCCGCGACCGCCGCTTCTGTTACCTTATGAGCGGGCGGCCGCTTCCGGATTCCCCCAGGCGCCGCTCTCCTTCAGTATCTCCGATAACAGCAGCGCGTCTTGTGGAGGTGGGAAGGAGGCAGGGCAGCGGCTTCCTGTAGCTGCGATATGCTACGCCGCTACCGTGGCAACCGCTGCCCCGCCTCCTTCCCTCCTCCGCAAGATGCGCTGCTGTTATCGGAGATACTGAAGGAGAGCGGCGCCTGGGGGAATCCGTAAGCGGCAGCCTGCTCATAAGGCAACAGGCGCGGCGGCCGCGGGGGAGAGGGGCGAGAGGACTGACCCGCCACGGCCCAGCTAGAAACTGCCAACGGACCGGCAGTGGGCCGCGGCCCGGTGGTTGGGGACCCCTGCTTTAGGGGCTCTGTGTACAACTTGCACTGGAGCTCATAGCTACGCCACTGGCCAATGGCTTCTCCCTGAGCTACTTTTACTGTGACTTTCACAATTGATGCATTCTACAGCGTCCCTATTGATAGGATTATATTGCCTCAAGCATCTGATAAGCACATGCTCCTCACCTGTGCTGGCAGCAAAAAGAACAAGCAGAGAAGAAATCAACACTAGCTTCATATTTAGATTTTTTCAGATTTTCTGTGGAAACAGCAAACAATATTATACATAAGATAACTGTGCTGCATACATTTTCTAAAGTGGTATTGAAATATTAGCTGTAAACAAAAAAAATTGTAAAAAAACCCAAAAGTAATTATTAGCTTAAAAAAAACGTATAAACTTTGTGTTTATACAGTTTCAGTTGTTTTGATGGTAAGTAGGCAAAACAAAACCTCCTCATGAGAAGAAAGCATTCCCTGCATCGTTTCCTTGGATACAACACCTCACAAGTGTCAGAAGAAGATGTATGCAAATCTGTGTATTTACCCTCTCCAATCTATTTTCTCGATCACCCACACCATTGTTTGTAGTTCATTGGTCTGTAGTGTCAATGAACACAGCACACGTGCTAACATGTGCTTGTGCTAATCACCCCAGGCAACAGTAAGCGCACTAACCAGGTTGTTTCACCCTAGTGGCCAATTTCCTCCTTCCCTCCCTCCTGGTAGAGATTTTTAGTAACAAGAAACGATACTGGTACGTATGTCTCACCTCTCCTGGTTTCTGTGGCGATCAGCTCTCTGCCTTGTTTTGATCTGATGCTGGCCTCCTGTACTTGAATGTACCAGGTCCCAGCATGATGATATCATTAAGTTGGTACATGTGACACAAGAGGCTGGCATAGGAACAAGCAAGAGTTCCTCCTATACCAGCTTCAATCTCCGCATGAACCAGAAGAGATAGATAAGACATAGTTACCCAGCAACGCTTCCTGCTGCTGATCTCTACAAGGGGGACACTAAGCTACCAGTGAGACCTGTGTTAAAGGGGGGTACTAAATTTCCAGGAAATATCTAAGAGGGGAAGGGGGTCCACTAAACTACCTGGAAATGTTTTAAAGGGAAAGGGGGACCACTAGACTACCAAGGAAAGCTATAAGGGTAGAAAGGGGACCCCACTAGACTACCAGGGAAATCCAGGGGAAAGAAGGACCACTAGACCACTAGGGAATGTCTTAAATGTGAAGGGGCACAACTAGACTACCAAGGAATGTCTTAAAGTGGTCTGAAACTCTGATATAACATTCAATAAAAATGTGTTTTCATACTTTTTATTACTCATAGAGTTATCATATTTGCTTTTGCGCACAAGTAATTTTGTCTGTTTACAAATTATACGTTTCCAAAGTGTAGTTTATCGTACCCTAAAAGCTGACATTGCATTTTATTCAAACTGCTTTTTATTATATATTAACATCTTCTAATGAGCTATTCTGAACTGGGTGCACAGAGAGCTTCACAGAAAGCTCCTTTTCACCTGTTACACTGTGTTTACACACATGGGGCCTGATTCACAAAGCGGTGCAAACTTTTTCATGGACTTTTGCGTGCGCAAAGTGCCGCGATTCACGCGATCGCGGACTTTTGCGCGCGCAATTTGCCACTTTGCGCGCGAAAAAGCCCGCAAAAAAGTTTGCATCGCTTTGTGAATCAGGCCCATTGTAACAATATTGGAATGTAAACAAAGATACTGTTATCTATAGTTTGGATGCAGATTTGAAGCTGAATAACAGGACAAAATGCTTTGTTTAACTATTTTAGTGATGTTCTGGTGAAAAAAAATTCTGGGATAGTAGCTTTCAAGCTGTGAGGAATCTTTTAGAGCAAAGTAGAAATGCTGGCTTTCAGACCACTTTAAAGAGGCACTGAAGTCTCGTTTTTTACCAGCTTTGTCCTTATAATGCTGTTCAGCATTATTGCCCCACTAAATTTACCGCATCCCCATGGCAGATGAATGATTTATTGCTTAGTAATAAACCAGCAAAGTTCTACGACTTTGCTGGTCGCAGATTGCGCTGCCTTGACTCGCAGGGCTTCTTTTCCTGGAGAGGCTGAGCTTTGAGCTGTAGCTCAGCCTCTCCGCAATCAATCTCTGCCAATCTCCGCCTCCTCCCCGCCCCTCTCAGTGAAAGAAAGACTGAGAGGGGCGGGGAGAGGCGGCGATCAGAGGAGATTGACTGCGGAGGAGGCAGAGCTACAGCTGAAAGCTCTGCCCCTCCAGGAAGAAAAGCCCTGCGAAGCCCAGGAGCTTTGCAGGGCTGTATGTCAGCAATAAATCCTTAATCTGCTGCGGGGATGCGGCAAATTTAGTGGGACAATCCTGCTGAACAGTATTATAAGGAAAAAGCTGGTAAAAAACAAGACTTCAGAGTCTCTTTAAAGAGACTCTGTATTGTTAAAATCGCACAAAAGTAAACATACCAGTGCATTAGGGCAGTGTTCCCCAACCCTGTCCTCAGGGCCCACCAACAGTGCATGTTTTGTGGAAATCCACAGAGGTAGTTAATCAGCCCTGCTGAGACACTAATTACCTCACCTGTGCATGTTTGTGGTTTTCTGCAAAGCGTGTGCTGTTGGTGGGCCTTGAGATCAGGGTTGGGGAACTTTGCGTTAGGGGACATCTCCTATTCCCCTCTGTCACAATTTCGCCGCTCCCCACCGCATTAAAAGTAGTCAAAAACAGTTTTTAAAAGTTTGTTTATAAACAAACAAAATGGCCACCAAAACAGGAAGTAGCAGTATGTCCACACATAGAAAATACATCCATACACAAGCAGGCTGTATACAGCCTTCCTTTTGAATCTCAAAAGATCATTTGTGTGTTTACCTTCTGTCCCCTGCAGCTCTCATGCACTGAATAGTGACAGGCTGTGAGGCTGATTGTTTCTTCCTGCAGACAGCTCTGCCCCTGTCTGTAATTCCTCAGCATGTGTCAGCCAGCTCCTTTCACAGCCTAACAGAGGAGGATTTTCATCCAGCTCTCTTCTCTCACTGATAAGAGAGCAGAGACGCTGCTGGCTTATGTAAATAACACACACACTGGAGTGTGCATAGAGGGGCCTGGAGAGGGGTGTGCATCACAGATCAGCACGGAAGAGTTGGCGGCCTTCCAGACACAGGGCGACAAGTCTGACAGGGGAAAGATACAGTGATTTATTACATAGATGGTGATAGTAGAAAGTGCTGCAGTAAGCCAGAGCACATTAGAATAGGTTTAGGAACTTGTAGGATGGTAGAAAACAGGATGACATTTTTGTTACAGAGTCTCTTTAAGGGGAAGAGGGGACCACTTGACTATCAGGAAATGCCTTAACCCTTTCGCTGCCAGCCAATTTGTCCTAAATGCGAACATCTTCTGCCAAGCAGTTTTTAGATATTTTACACTCATTAGGTTTACTTAGGATTTTTGACAAGAAAACCTACATCAAATAGGACATATTATATATTGGTTTTTCCATTATGAATTGGGCTTGAACACTGACTTTGTACTTTTTCTGGAGATATTACAACATTTTTGAGTGAAATATGGTTAAAACAAAGTGAAATAAAAAAATAATTTCTGTTGTGGTTTTTTTTCAAATAAGAATTAAGTTTACTGACACAAATGTTACTGTTTGTAAAAGCCCTGATTCTGCTGAATCCAACGATACCAGATATGCATTGGTATTCCTTTTTTCCTGTCCTGGAATTGGTGCCGCCATTACAGGTAGTCAGGAATAGGTGCAGCCAGTATAAGTAGCCAGGTATAGGTGCCCCAGTATAGGTAGCAGGTATAGGTGCCCCAATATAGGTAGTAGGTATAGGTGCCCACAGTATAGGTAGCAGGTATAGGTGCCGCTGCTGGGAGGAGGTCAACATCATCCTCCTTCCCTTTCCATGGGCCCCCTTTCTGTGGCCCCCTGCAGAGCTGGATGTAGCGGTGCGGAGTATAATTAACTCACGTGCTCGATCACTCCATGTGGTGTCCACGCCAGCAGCAGGCTCCTCTCTTGCTGCCCAATCTCTGTATGACATGTATGTAAACACGTGTCATACTAAGAAACAGAAAGAAGAGAGGAGATAGCTTCCGGCAGGGGACACATGGGATGGAGTGAGCGATCGGTTGAGTTAATTACATACCGACTGCTGCCTCCTGCTCTGCAGGGAAGCACAGGAGGTGGGCCCCACTTCTTCCTCCTGGTGGACAAAATGCCAAAAAAGCCACCTTATACAGATCTGCGAACTTGTGCAACCACACACCCTGCATAATAAAACAACTAATTACGCTTTGTATAATCCTTTTGTTCACACTGTTTACATTTAGACATGTTTTAATTATCATTGCAGTACTAGGAGAAAAAAACTGCATAATGAAGAAAAGTATACCTTTATTTCAAATTCTAATATTATTACCATACATTGTACAAGCTAGAAAATGATAAATGGGATAAATATGCATAAAGGTGACATCTGAGAAACCTTATTTCTCATTTTTTTTATTCTTTTCTTAAAGGAGTTATAAGGCAAAAAAAAAAAAAAGTTTCACTTACCTGAGGCTTCTACCAGCCCCCTGCAGCCATCCTGTGCCCTCGTAGTCACTCACTGCTGCTCTGGTCCCCCTCCGTCAGCTAGTTTAGTCTTTGCCGACCTCGGGGTTGGCGGGCCGCATTGCGTACATTTTTACGCACTCCCGCTGGTGCAGGAACATTACCACATACATTTTTTTCCGCGTTAGTGGTTTAACGCATACATTTTTACGTTTTGCGTTGAACCTTTAACACGGAAAAATGTATGTGCTAATGTTCCTGCACCAGCGGGAATGCGTACAAATGTACGCAATGCGGCCCGCCGACCCTGAGGTCGGCAAAAACTAAACTAGCTGACGGAGGGGGGCCAGAGCAGCAGTAAGTGACTACGAGGGCTGCATGGAGCTGGTAGAAGCCCCAGGTAAGTGAAACTCATTTTTTTTTGCCTGATAACTCCTTTAATTCCTAAGGGGGGGGGGGGGGAGGTATGTCCTCAAAGCGAGCCTAGTTTGCCCCCCCCCCCCAAAGAAAACAAACAAACAAACAAAAACCCAAAAACATAATGTATATAAAACTAAGATGTCATAAGTAGTGATAAAGTTATTGCTGATTAAATAGGTACATAGCTAAAACATCAAAACTGCTGTAGTCCATAAGGGATAAATAGATCTAAGTGCGAAGTGGTAGAGGCTAGTGTTACACTGGGATGCTGTGTTGGGTACCATGTAAAAACAGGATCGCAATGCAACAGAGGGGAAAAGCTGCATAGCAAGGTACACATGCAATGCAATGCATACAGTGAACCATACAGTGAGTAAAAAGTATGCTTTGCTACAATTGCAAACGTGTTCATTGTCTGGCACTGCACTACATGCCTTGCATTATTCCAACGGGTTCCATTGCACTGTGAGGGCCACTTTTCACGCACGAGACGTGAGTGCAATGAGGACGGTCCTATGAATTTGGCATCTGTCCTGTAAAAATGAGTCACCTTCTTCTTCTCATATAGGTCTAGAATCATAACTATTCTTGAGCATTGTGTGAGCCCGTTTCCACTAGTGACGCATGCACGGCGTCACTTCCTGGTGTGCGGATGCTGAGATGAATCTCATCAGCCGTGCCCTGTACGGCTATGGGATTCGCACCCTCCCGCACCATTTCGGATGGTAATGTTGGCGGAATTGCTAGCACAAGCGATTCGGCCGGTGGCGCCATTATACCCTTTGGGAGAGTTTCCCCGCGCGATTTGCCTACGGGGAATCTCTGTGGATTCGGTGCGGAAACTGTGCCAGTGGAAACGGGTCCTGAGCCTTTCAGGAGTTAATGGACTCTCAGTATTGTATCATTCCTGTAATGTGATTCTTTGGCTGGTCATAATGGACCAACACTAACTGATCTAAACTTTAAGGGCCCTTCCACACCAAATCCGTTATGTTAAGATCACAACAGTGCGACTTTACTGTGAGGCATGCAGTCCAATGAAAGTATGCCTCACTGCCACTGTAAACCCATTACTCAGTTAACATACAGCATCCTGTGTGCTACTGTGTCAGAACCCACTGAACCCACTGCACCACACTCAATGTGGAATGCCACATAGGACTATCATTACATTGTGTTGCAATGCAGTGGCATTGACTATTCTAACACAACACAACAGACTCAGTGTGGAAGAGTCCTTAGGCTCAGACTAGATGCACAATACAATAGTTTGCTGAACGCATGTATTGTGTGGTGCAAGTTGTATGGTCCTGCTCTTTTCCATAGATAGTCCATGATCCAATTGAATTTTAATAAAATGCAAATACAATGCATACTTTACTTTGGTGCATTTGCACTTTTCATAGTAGTTAAAAGGTACATGTCTAAAATATATGCAGATGCAGTCCAGCCCACAGCTACATGCAAAAATGGAAATTGCAAATGCAGAAGTGTGCACGATTGCATCCAAAACCGATTTCGTGTTTCTGCAAATGTTCATCAGTATTGTACCTTGATGTCATCTGGTATCCTTGTTAATATAGAACTTATAAAAACATGTCACAATGACATTTGTATATTATTTTCAAAACATTCAGCTTTGACTCACCTTGTAGTAATGCAGAGAGGGTTCTGTCCAGTCTCTTGGTATAGTATACAAGTGCTTGTATTATATACACTGCTTTTCTATAGGAAGAGCTTGAAGGGGAGTGGGTGTGTGTCAAGAGAAGGGTATAGGTTGCATGCAAAGATCAGAAAATCTACACCTGGCTCTGAAAAACATCCGCTGACTCTTTGCTGTCATTGAGATAGAAAGGGTTTACTGATAATCTGAAAACATACAATGTAAATGGGGAAAATGCATGCACGTATTTACACTCAACACTTATTCTTACAATTCTTAAAGACGTATTGCTACACCAAAGACTTTAATAAGAACTACAGCAAGACTCCTACCCATACCACTTAAAATTAACCAACAAAAACAACAATATGAAACAGACGAAGCCCCCTTGTACCTCTTGTGTCTCCCTGTGTCCTCCTCTCTCCCCCTTGTGTCCTCCTGTGTCCTCCTCTGTTTTCCTTGTGTCCTCCTCTATGCCCCTTTGTGTCCCTCTTGTGTCCTCCTCTATGCCCCTTTGTCCCCCCCGTGTGCTCCGTTTGTCCCCCTGTGTCCTCCTTTGCATGGACACAGTACAGGGAGTCCCCGACATTGCGGTGGGTTAGAGGTTGGTATTGGCATGCGATCACAAGCCAGGAACTCCCTGCATTTGGACTATAAGACGCAGTGGGATCAATTCTGGTAGCGTTAAGTAAAATATTACCTCATGACATTGGGTTTACCTCATGAGGGAAATCAACTTTTGAATTCTGGTAGTTTAAGTAAAGTTTTACCTCATGTAATTTCATGAGGTAATTCATGTGGTAATTTTCTACTAAAAATGTGTGGTATTTAGAAGTGAAATTTAGAAGTTCTTTGTTCCGACCCCCCTCCCGACCCTCAGCCTCTAAAAGTGCTCTGACCTACCACCCCAACACCCCCAACTCCCTTCCGACCACCATCCTCTAAAACAGTGCTGTCCAACTTCGCGGGTTTGGAGGGTCGTTTTTTTTCCAGACCACATGGTGGAGGGCCGGTTGCCCCCCACCTCAAGAAAAAAAAAAAGAGCAGCAGTTTCACCACAAAATGCAATTAGAGTGATAGCAGACATCCCCAGAAAATGCACTCACATTGGCAGCATATGTCCCCACACAATGCAATCAGGTTGGCAGCATACATCCCCAGAAAATGCAATCACATTGGCAGCAGATATCCCCACAAAATGCAATCAGATTGGCAGCATATTTCCCCACAAAATGCAAGGGGATTGGGTGGCAGTTTTGTGGAGTCGGGGGGACGAGGGACCAGAAGAAGTCATAGATGAAAATGAGAGAGTGAGGTCCTGAGTTTAGAGTGAGTGTTAGGGATGAAAAATGAGATGCACATTTTTCCGAGTTGATGCAAGTTTATGCAAATTTTTATGCAAATATATGCAGCTTGAAAATGGACCAATCAGTTTAAACCCAGGTTGAAATTGATTGGTCCATTTTCAAACTGCATATATTTGTATAAATGTTTGCATCAATTTGCATCAACTCATTAAAATTTGCATACCATTGATCATCCCTAGTGTGTCTGCTGAGAGTGTGGGCCTGAATTGAGAGTGAGTGTGCTGAGAGAGTGAGGGTCTGAAGTTAGACTGAGTGTTGAGAGTGAGGGAGCTAAGGTTAGAGTGAGTTGTCCCAGTATTGGTTAACCAACTATAGGTGCCACAGTATAGGTAGGTAGTTCAGCTATAGGTGCCACAGTAAAGGTAGGTCTGCTATTGGTGCCACTGTATAGGTAGCTCTGCTATAGGTGCCACAGTATAGGTAGGTCTGCAGTACAGTATAGGTTAACACCATGGCTCACCATTACTCACCATGGCTCTCTCCAGCGATAACCCGTGCATCCTTCACTGCCGTACAGTTCCAGGCTGCCATTCACAGTACTGGGGAAGTGGCTTGATGACGGATGTATATAGTCAGATCCACCCTGTATATGTAAGCATTAAAAAGCAATATTCCCCCTGTAAACTGGCAGTGTATATAGCCAGTCCCCCCACATATACAGTATATATATATATATATACTGTATATATACATATATATATATATATATATATAAACAGTACATATATATATAAATATATATAGTGCAACCCCCCCCTGTATACAGCAAGAGTTTATAGCAACTGTGAATATCCAGTTTATATAGCCAGCCACTCCCCCCCCCCCCACACACACACACATATAGCCAATGTTTATAGTCCCTCCCGACGCCCAGCCACTATTTACTTAAAATAACTTTGCTTAAAATTGGTGCGATTACTAAAGCCGCCCGCTGACCCCCCCCCCCCCCCCCCGCTTGATCCCCCTGAGGTAGGCATCCGTAGTACTACTCACTAAAAGTGCTCCGATTACTAAAGCTGACACCCCCCCCCCCGCTTGATCCCCCTGCGTGCAGTGAGGTGGGCACCTGTAGTACTATTCACTAAAAGTGCTCCGATTACTAAAGCTGACCCCCCCCCCCCCCCCTGCTTGATCCCCCTGCGTGCAGTGAGGTTGGCATCCGTAGTACTACTCACCGCCATGGCTCTCCAGCGTTGATCGCGCACCCTCCTCCTCTGTACAGCTCCGGGCTACTGTTCCCTGTATTGGGGATGCGGCTTGGTGACATCATCATCACCTCTGCCGCATCCCCGCGCGTGCGTCGGATTCGATCCGCGCTCGTCCCCGCAGGCGCCGCTTATGTTCCGCTCGATTCCCTGCCATTGTCCACTTGTGGGGAACGAGCAGGGAATCGGCGGCTGAGATCGGACCTGTCGGAACTTATCTCGACTGATAACACACATCGCGGCGTGTGGACCGAGCATAAGGGAGTACCTATAAATTCAATATAGTCACTCATTTTACCATTCTACTATATAAAATTGGATGAAAAAATTGGATCATAAGTAGACACCTTAAAGAGACACTGAAGCAAACTTATTTTCCCCATTTTACCTTATAAGTCGCTTCAGTGCTCTCAAGCCAAGTAATCCGCCGCGCCCCAGCCGCTAAACGAGCGCTGCAGAGCCCCCACATCCATCCGCAAATATCCACGACCAACTTGGTCATGGATTTTGCTGCGCTGAGGGGCAGAGCTTCCAGCTGTAGCTCTGCCCCTCCTGACGTCAATCGCCACCCGGATCGCCACCTCTCCCCGCCCCTCTCTATGAAGGAAGAGTGAGAGGGGCGGGGAGAGGCGGCGATCCGTCGCGATTGATGTCAGGAGGGGCAGAGCTGAAGCTGAAAGCTTTGCCCCTTCCAGGAAATGCCTGCCAGATTGCCCCCTGGGGATTTGGGGGCTCTGCAGCGCTCGTTTTGCGGCGGGGACGTGGCGGATTATTGGCTTAAGAGCACTGAAGCGAATTATAAAGTAAAATGGGGAAAATTAGTTCGCTTCAGTGTCTCTTTAAAGCCTCATACATAAGGCGAGATTTATACTTTGGCCAGCATTCACAAAGGGCTGATTAATAAAAAAAAATTAGCTTGGAAAAATACAGCATTTGATATTTTAGACTTACAGTGGGATGTGAAAGTTTGGGCAACCGTGTTAATCGTCATGATTTTCCTGTATAAATCGTTGGTAGTTACGATAAAAAATGTCAGTTAAATATATCATATAGGAGACACGCACAGTGATATTTGAGAAGTTAAATGAAGTTTATTGTATTTACAGAAAGTGTGCAATAATTATTTAAATAAAATTAGGCAGGTGCATAAATTTGGGCAATGTTGTCATTTTATTGATTCCAAAACCTTTAGAACTAATTATTGGAACTCAAATTGGCTTGGTAAGCTCAGTGACCCCTGACCTACATACACAGGTGAATCCAATTATGAGAAATAGTACTTAAAGGTCCACTACAGCGAAAAACTGTAAAATTTAAAATATGTGCAAACATATACAAATAAGCAGTACATTTTATTCAGAGTAAAATGAGCCATACATTACTTTTTTCCTATGTTGCTGTCACTTACAGTAGGTAGTAGAAATCTGACAGAAGTGACAGGGTTTGGACTAGTCTATCTCTTTATAGGAGATTCTCAGGGATATATTTATTTTCAAAAGCACTTAGTGAATGGCAGTTGCTCTGTCCAACTGCCAGGGAGCAGGGAAGCTGGCCAGCATCATTGTTTTAATCCTTTTTCGGGAATATCTTTATAAATAATAAAAGCCTTGCTGAGAATCCCCTATGAAGAGATGGACTAGTCCAAAAGTGACAGCATTATAGGAGAAAAGTAATTTATGGCTCATTTTACTCTGGAAAAAAATGTACTTCTTTTTTGTCTATGTTTGCATATATTTTAAATTTTACAGTTTTTCGCTGTAGTACCCCTTTAAGGGAGTTAGTTGTAAGTTTCCCTCCTCTTTTAATTGTGATTGGTCGAATGACAGAGCCTTGGTCCTGCCTGTGAGACCATCAGCTCCAGCATAAACACAAGTTATCATACTTTTTTCCACTAGTAGCTAGGGCTTATTTTCGGGGAAGGGCTTATATTTCAAGCATGCTCCAAATTTCTACTAAGGCTTACTTTCAGGGGATGTCTTAATTTCAGGTAAAGAGGATATGCAAGTGATACAGAAATAAGAGACACAGAAATAAACACCGAAAAATGTGATCCCTTAATAAACCCTTTGCTTTCCAATGTAGAAATGCCACTGATCACATCATCAAACAACAATGATGGTTTAAAACAAAACATATCCATGTGTTAGAATGGTCCAGTCAAAGTCCAGATCTAAATCCAATCGAGAATCTGTAGCAAGATCTGAAAACTGCTGTTCACAAACGCTGTCCACCTAATCTGACTTAGCTGGAGCTGTTTTGCAAAGAAGAATGGGCAGGGATTTCTGTCTTTAGATGTGCAAAGCTGGTAGAGACATACCCTAAAAGACTGGCAGCTGTAATTGCAGCAAAAGGTAGTTCTACAAAGTGTTGACTCAGGGGGCTGCATAATTATGCACACCCTTTGCAGTTATTTATTTGTAAAAAAAAATGTTTGGAATGATGTATGATTTTCGGTCCACTTCTCACATGTACACCACTTTGTATTGGTCTTTCATGTGGAATTCCAATAAAAGTGATTCTTGTTTGTGGCAGTAATGTGACAAAATGTGGAAAACTTCAAGGGGGCCGAATACTTTTGCAAGCCACTGTATATTGAGCAGAGATCTTCTTTGGCAACTCATGCATACTCTGCATTTATCAGTTTTCACTTGATTCACTAAACCATGATAACTCATATCACAGTCGCGCTAGCGGCTTTGCATGCGTTTTTGCGCGCAAAAACGCTAGTGCGGCCGTGATATAAGTTATTATGGTTTAGTGAATCAAGCCCGATATGTGCAGATTTTAAAATGGAAAATTGGTACTTTTTTATTCTGCTCACTAAATTCTGTTTGTTGAAAATATATTGAGAAGAGACTTTGCTCTACAGATCATGGATGAAAGTACAGACCTTGATAGGGAGCATTTGCACACAACACAGCTTTGTCCTAACAACAGCAAGATAAGACTTTATCCTTTTAACGTGGTTATCTCTAGATGACACAAAAAATGTCACAGCCCCCTTCCACGTGTATGAAACTCTTGGAACTCAAAACTTCTGGAATGTTAAAACATGGCATGATTTATTAGGGGATAAACTGCCAGCCTTGTGACTCAATGACCATGAAAAGAGATATCTTCTGCAGCCGACAAATATTTGTATTTTGGTGTTTGCAAAAATCATTACTTGTACTGGTACATTTCAGCAGTCAGGAAGAGGACAGGGGTCCTGTGAATATATATATATATATATATATATATATATATATACACATATATATATATATATATATATACATACATATATATATATATATATATATACATATATATATATATATATATACCTATATATATATATGTATGTATATATATATATATATACAGTATATATATATATATATATATATATATATATATATATATACACCGTATATATATATATATATATATATATATATATATATATATATATATACTTCTTCAAGGGGGCCTGCCCTACCTTAGCCCACCTTGATGCTGCCCTAACTAGTGATGCTCGGATAGTACTTTTTAAAATCCGAATTGACACCAATTCGGATACCTAGATATCCGGATCCGGCTCGGATATCTGAATCCGGCCTTTTAGATATCCGGTCGCATTATCCGCGGATATCTGGCATATTCGGATATCTGGATAGAAAAACCGGAAGTGCCCTTTAAATAGCTTTAAAAGGGGTTTTGAGGGTAAATGAGGCATGTATCATCATTATTTTGCAAAGGGAAACACTAATTGATGATGCGGGGACCTCAAATCCCCCCCCCCCACCCAAAAAAATGACTGTCAATTAACATTAGGCCTAGATTCCAGACAGCGGTCGTGCAGCCCACATTGTTTCCAAAGTCCAACCGCACAACTGGGACATGACAGTTTTCAGTCTGTTTTGGGTTAAATATAGGTGGTATCAGTGGCCTGTGGCACCCTGTCCTGGCGGTGGAAGCTGCACAGGCAGCAGGAGCAGGGCAATGCAGCAGCAGCAGGTGTAACGTGTGCCAGCCAGCCAGGAGCATGACGGGCGTGGTACGTGGCACTTGCCAAGTGTCACGTGACAAGTGCAGAGCAGGGCCGGGCCGAGGCATAGGCTGGAGAGGCTCCAGCCTCAGGTCGCAGTGTAGGAGGGGGCGCACAATTCATTCAGCTGTCATTCCTAATTGTGTATGAAGCAGAAAGAAATAAGAAAAGGGGATACATAGCAGTGGCTGCAAGCCAGATAACTAGATATTAAGGTGTTGGGGAGGTTGTGGGCCCTGTGGCTAATAGCAATCCGTGTGTGACAGCTGAGGTGGGAGGGATGGAGGGGCGCACTTTGGTGTCTCAGCCTTGGGTGCTGGAGGACCTTGTCCCTGCTCTGGTGCAGAGTGACAGACAGCAGAGGAGAAGACACTAACTGGTGCACACTAACACATTAATGAATTAACAATAGTGGAGTGATAGTTAAGGGGTTAATCACTGAGCTTATCACGGTGTACAGCCCTTGGCCCAGCAGCAGCACTGCAGCTGTACAGCACACACTTTAACTGTCACACTATGAGACAGTCAAGCTAATTAACGATTACTATAGAGTAGTGAAGGGGTTAATTAATGAACAGCTTTAGGTTTATAACTGTACAGGCAGCCCTTGCTAGGCCACCAGCACTGCAGCATGTCTCCCAGGAAGCATTCAGCAAGCCATAACGATCTATCTCATCATGGCAGCCCTCCTTTGTATACAAGGGGGGCTGGCCAGTGTTCCTTTCTGTGATTGGGTGCCAGGGCTTAGGCTAGGAGGCCTCTGATTGGCTCAATGAGGTCAGGTGGGGCTGGCCAGGGTTCCCCTCTGTGATTGGTTGCTAGGGCTTCTGCTGGAAGCCCTCTGATTGGCACCAGGACGTCATCACCTTAGTTACAGTATTTCGGATCCGGATATCCGCGGTCATGCGTCAAACTATCCGCAGATAGCTATCCGGATATCTATAGCTATCCGGGATCCGGAGTCTGACCCGGATAGCGTAAAAAATGCTCGGATATCCGGGTTACTCGGATATCCAGAATCTAGATGAGCATCACTGGCCCTAACTCTCTCTGCTGAGAACTTCTTGATGCACCCACCTTCCTTTCATGTTACCACCCCTCCCTCAAGATCAGACTTTGTCAACCAGGCTTCCTCGAGTACTCTGTAGGGGTTCATTTACCTCCATCGTGGGGAAAGCATAATAGAGAACATTATAATAAGGGGTACTATAAAAAGAAGCATTAAATTGGGGGTCAGAATAATAATGAGCACATTAATAAAAAACACTAGAATAAGGAGACAGTATAATAAGTATCAGTGTAATAGGGGGTAGGGAAATAAACAGCCACATCTACTTTTAAAGACCATGCCTCCTGCAAAATAAATGCAGGGGTTCCTCGAGATCCAAAAATGATTTGCAGGGTTCCTCCAGGGTAAATAACGTTGAGAAAGGCTCTAGATTGTAAGCCTTTGGCAGGAACCTCTCCCCTTGTGTATCATACTTGATTGTGCACTCCACCCAGACTATGTGAGCTTGTATTATTAGCACTACCACTCTAGTGTATGATCTGGCATTGTATTACTACCTGTATTGTGTTGAGTATCTTATTGTTCATTACCTGTATTGTTGTATCTATTGTCTATTACCTGTATTGTGCTGTCGGTCACCCTGTTACCATTGTCTGTAATCCTATGTATTGTACAGTGCTGTGTAATATGTTGGCACTACATAAATCCAATAAATAATAATAATAATAACATATATTGTCCTCTCTGTAACATTGACTCCATAGCAGTTCTTATTGAACTACTATGTATGATCGATTGAATCGGTTACCGTTAATGGTGCCATTCTATTGATTCTTCTGATCTGAGTTTCTGAACAATTTTTAAAGGTGACCCTTAATGATTTAATGATACAATCATGATTATACATTCTTACTACTTTTATGCAATATGAGTTTACCCTTCTACTGCATATATTTGATAAGACCAGTTCTACCAGTCAGCACAGCCCACAAAATAGGCTTAGAATAAGTTATTCTGTATTAGGGACTTTGTCCAACGTGGCGACAACTATCATTACGATGTAAGTGGAGTTACCTCAAAGGGTGGAGTTGTTCCAAATTTCGCCTATTAATCCATCTGTTCGGACAGATGTGGGTGGAGCTAAGTCACATATCCCTAGGCCCCATTTACTATAGTAATCTCTACATACACATACAACTGTACATGGCCATATCCTAACACAATGAATACTGCAAAGGTTATAGCAAGTGGAGGCGTGAAAAATATTCAGCTGCGTGGTCTACACTAAGCTTAGCCACAATATATGTACGGGGGCACCTATACCTATACCTGGCTTCCTATACTGGGGGCACCTATACCTGGCTAACCTATACTGGGGCACCTATATTTGGCTAATCTATACTGGGGGCACCTATGCCTGGATACCTATACTGGTGGCACCTGTACCTGGCTAACCTATACTGGGGGCACCTATACTTGGATACCTATACGGGGGGGGGGGGGGCATCTATACCTGGCTTCCAATACTTGGGGCACCTATTCTGACTACCTATGCTGGGGGCACCTAAACCTGGCTTCCTATACAGGGGGCACCTATATCTGGCTACCTAACTATACGTTTTTATGGAGGGTGCACCGAGGCTAAAACACGCAGTGGAAATTGTGAGTTGTGCAATCATTCCAAATTGTGTGTGTGTGGGGGGGGGGGGGGGGTGTGGGGGGGGGGCACATCCTCACAAGTTTGCTTTAGAAAGCAAAATGTCTAGAACAGCCTTGATAGGGAGATGAAATAAGTTAGCATCCCTAATTCTTTTGGGGCTCGGGCTTATTGATTCATTTCCTGGCAGTTTTGGAGGGAAGCAAGGCCTCATGGTGCTCACGTTAATGGCCATGAATAGCAGCTTCAACAGAGAAAAATAGCGGGAGCTGCTGTTTTATATTAATTATATATAAAACAGCAGCTAGAGGGGTTCACTGTCAGGGCACCCCAGGCATCAAATTTACGGGTACAGCCCATAATTACGGCTTTACATGGGCACTGATGGCGGTGGCAAAGCTTTCTTGGCTACAAATAGTGGCGGGGGACCCTTGAAAAAAAATAGCAGCGGTGGACAGTGGTGAGCATAGGTTTGCCAGCACCTGTATAGATCCTGTCTGGGACCAGTAGTGCACCTAAATTTTGCTACATTGTAGCTAAAATCCATGCTTCTTAATAATTGAGCTGCTGCTGTGGGAGTTGAGCAGCTGTATAGCCCCTGGCTGGAAGCAGTAGAGCCAGTGGCCTAGCTAGGAATTATGGGGACCCATAGCAAAACTTTCATGGGGCTATAAGGTGTAGACATTCTTGAGCAATACCACCTGACCCTACCCTATGGATATGAGTTAATTGGGCAATTTAAATGATCATGCGATCTACACTGCATAAAGTCCATGGGCACTATGACAAAATCATAGGATAGAGGAACACAACAAAGTTGATGGTGAATACATTGGGCCTGATTCACAAAGCGGTGCTAACAGTTAGCACCCTGGTGAAAAGCCCTTTATCATGCCTAAACTCAGTTTAGGCATGATAAGTTTAGGTGTGATAAGTTTAGGTGTGATAAGTTTAGGCATGATAAGTTTAGGTGTGATAAGTTTAGGTGTGATAAGTTTAAGTGCCAACTGCGTTAGCACCACAGTGCACAGCTGATCAAAAGTTCTACGCTAGCAAAGACTGGTGCACTTCGTATAAAGTTTAATGGCGCTGCTTTGCGTGCGGGACTTTGCAAGCGATCTAAACTTATCTAAACTTAGCATGCCTAAACTTATCACACCTAAACTTATCATGCCTAAACTTATCACACCTAAACTGGCTTTTCACCAGAGTGGTGCAATGGTTATCATGCCTAAAGTCTCTAACTGGGTTAGCACCGCTTTGTGAATCGAGCCCATTAAGTACCACCTGGGCCTCCTCTGCTCCAGGGCCCCATAGCAGCTGCTATGCCTGCTATAGCTATTGCTACGCCCTTGAGTAGAGCTCCGGTGTTTGTAAATGTAAATGTAAATGTAAAAGTTCATAGTTTGAGCACTTTAAATACTTTAAAAGACAGGAATGCACACAATTTTTGTTAAGGGATATGTATTGCGCTTTTATTATATTGGATATATAGTAATAAATATATCAATATATTTGTACTCTTACCTGTTTAATTCCAGTATTGATTTAGTACAGTCATATTGAGCACTGCTTTTCACAGTATCTCCCTAGTGGCTGCAGCTCTGGTGCTTCGAGTCTGCCATGAGAAAGGCGCAATATAAATGTCTCCCTTAAAGGGTAACTGAAGTGAGAAGAATATGGAGACTGCCATATTTATTTTCTTCTAAACAATACCAGTTGCCTGGCAGCCCTGCTGATCAATGTGGCTGCAGTAGTGTCTGAATAACACCAGAAACAAGCATGCAGCTAATCTTGTCAGATCTGACAATAATTTCAGAAACCCCTGTCTTGCTGCATGCTTGTTCAGGGTCTATGGCTAAAAGTATTAGAAGCATCATCAGCAGGATACCAGGCTGATATTGTTTAAAAGGAAATAAATATGACAGCCTCCATATCCCTCTCGCTTCAGTTGTCCTTTAAAGGGCTTATGCTGAATATACACCATGCGTTTCCGCGTCGAATGCGTCCGTCGATACGCGTCGATTAGATTATTTCCAAGCATTTCGATGATTTTTAGGTCGATTGCCATGTAAAGTATGGCAAATCGACCTAACGATCCATCCAAGCTTGAATCGGACATGTCGGAAATAATCGAATCGATGCGTATCGACGGACGCATCGAACACGGAAACGCATGGTGTGTATTAGACTTAGGGCTTGATTCACAAAAGAGTGCTAACTGTTAGCACGGCCGTTTTCGTGCAAATTTTCGCATCGCGCGCGTTTGCAAATTTTCGCGCGAAACGATAATGTTTTCGCGCGAAAATTCACGTTTGCGCGCAAAAACTTTATCGTTTCGCGCGCAAATTCGCGATTGCGCGCAATGCGAAAATTCATGCGAAAACGGCTGTGCTAACAGTTAGCACTCTTTTGTGAATCAAGCCCTCAGAGTCTTACATCTTTACCACATTACAGGAACAGATTGGGGTCAGGGGCGTAGCAATAGGGGGTGCAGAGGTTGCGACCACATCGGGGCCCTTGGGCCAGAGGGGCCCTCCCTCAACTGCAGAATTAGCTCTCTATTGGTCCTGTGCTCATAATAATTACTTCTCTTGATACTTTGAATAGTGATAATCATTAATAAACTTCTCCCCATCGTCTTCTCGCACCTCTGACACTGTAGTTGCCATTGGCAAGTTTTGGTGCGCAATATCAATTGTTATGTATGGAGTGCTTGGAGGCTCCAATGTAAAACTTGCATCGGGGCCCACAGCTCCTTAGCTATGCCAGTGATTGGGGTTATAGCAAATCAAATTATACATCAATGTTACTTTATTTTGAAAGCTGTTTAACTATATGCTGCACATATTCAAAATGGGTTGGGAGAGGAAGAGATTAGGAAGTACTCTCTTGCTATGAAGGCTTTGTCAGAGGTTGTAAAGCATGAGAGATTAACTATTAAATAAAATCTTAAAGAAATCGACTTTGGATGCAGACCTTGGCAATGGTTGTATAGATGTGTAGGCTTTGTTCATATGTCATTCCAGGACATCAGTTTCATATCTGCCCTGGCGAAGGGCCACGTGGAAGATGTTTATGTCAGCTTTCCAAATAAGCACAGATGTCTGAAAACGACCTCAGGTCAGATGCGGCCCCAGGTTTATGAAGATTTTATGAAGTCAGTCAGTTATTTCTCACTGCCCTGCTGTAACCTGTTCATGAGTTCTGCTTTCTGATGTAATTCAGTTGCTTTTTCTGTTTAGTCCTGTGACTTGTGGTTTTGTTGATGTGTTTTCTTATTTAAGTAAAGATTATTTTGCTGTGTAAGTGTCTCGGTCACAGTATTGGAGTCTCTGAACTTTCAGAACCAGCTGTAGAGAAATACGACCATCATTTGTAAAGCATTCTCCCTTCCTACCCATTCCCTTCCATAATTCTATATAGTTGTACAACTTATCACAGACACTGTGGGAACAGTTGTGCTGGGTTCCAGCTTGCTTCTAATGTTCTACTTCCATAGCTCTCAATTTTATTATTATTATTTAGCATTTATATAGCGCCAACATCTTCCGCGGCGTTGTACAGAGTATATTGTCTGAGGGACACTTAACTATCAGAGGAGTGCATGTCTGAATGTATGTATTGTGTAGTGTATGTATCATAGTCTTGGAACAATTTAGGGTATAGCCAATTAACTATTCTGTATGTTTTTAGGAGGGTGGAGAGTACCAGAGTGCCCGGATGAAACCCCACAGACATGGGGAGAACATACAAATTCCATTCAGATAGTGCCCTGGCTGGGATTTGAACCGAGTATCCAGTGATGCAAGGCAAGAGAGCTAACCACTACGCCACCGTGCTGCTCTCAATACTCTACCTGACTTTTATTTTAAATTTTTTCCATCATTCAAGCATATACAACACTATTTCTATTTACATTTTTTTTTAATGTTCACGAAGGTGAAAATTCTACTCTTTTGCGAATGAAGGTAATCCAGCCATTTTCACACAACCACGCTGTAAATTAGATTTAGGAACTTATTTGAAACAGGAGACACCAAAAATATACTGTATAACATATATAAAATTAGTTTAAAAGGAGAAAAGGGGTGAACTCACCTCCAGTAACCACAAACCACTACAGGTAAATAAAACATATTACCTTAGTGTATGGGATTGCCACAGTGTATGGTAGTATGAACCAAGTTACTCCACCTAAAAGTGATAAAGAATCTGGCAAGCACAGGGAGAAACTAGGGGCTCGATTCACAAAGCGGTGCTAACCCAGTTAGAGACTTTAGGCATGATAACCATTGCACCACTCTGGTGAAAAGCCAGTTTAGGTGTGATAAGTTTAGGCATACTAAGTTTAGATAAGTTTAGATCGCTTGCAAAGTCCCGCACGCAAAGCAGCGCCATTAAACTTTATACGAAGTGCACCAGTCTTTGCTAGCATAAAACTTTTGATCAGCTGTGCACTGCGGTGCTAACGCAGTTGGTGCTTAAACTTATCATGCCTAAACTTATCACACCTAAACTTATCATGCCTAAACTTATCACACCTAAACTTATCACACCTAAACTTATCATGCCTAAACTGAGTTTAGGCATGATAAAGGGCTTTTCACCAGGGTGCTAACGGTTAGCACCGCTTTGTGAATCAGGCCCTAAGAGTGTTAGGCCTAAAATAGAAGGGGCGATCCCCATATATTTATATGGCCAGTTGACCCTTTCAGTTGACATCTCATTTGGTAATTGTTTAGACTGGAAAGCGATATCAGCATATACAAATATATGATACCTCTGATTATATGCCTGGTACACATGTTCAAATATGATTGTCTAAACAATGCCCGATTTTACAACCTCCATATATCTGTTAACCCTTATAGCAGATGGAGGGGGTAAAATAGGTCAGTGATTGGGCAATCATAATTGGAAAACACACACACACACACAGGGCAGGTTCTAGCTACAATGGAGCCTTGGGGCAAAAGTAACTTGGGGGTCCTGCTGATGTCCCCCTTTCAAGTTCAACTAAAAACATTTTTGAGGTTCCCATTTTTTGCCTCCTCCTTTTCAGATACAGAGTGAACACACAGCATCCCCACTGTCATGGGTCACTGTAGCTAGAGGGGCACTTTGGGGGGCCTAGGGAAATTGCCCCCTTTGCATCTATGGAAGCGCCGGCCCTGCACACACACACACAACACACACACCACACACTGGCATGACAAGTGTAGTATATGAACAATCAATATTTACCAACATGCATGATTGACTATTCAACAGTTGAGAGAAGACCCAGTTAACAGTGATTTCTGAATTGGTAAGCAGCAACATTCACATCCTGTTCTAGGAAGATCCAATCATTGGAGGAAGTGAATATCAGCTTGTCTACTCTTGGGTTTAGGGTCAGAAATAACAGATTAATAACTGACTCCACTTTTGCCTGACAACAAGCAGTAAGATTAATGACTGTACACTTTGCACATGCCAGTGTATTATTTGTAATGTGATATTGCAGTTGTGCAAATTATCATCACCTTCTAGTTTATGGTAAATAAATGAAACTAAGTCTGAACAAATTATTTGCTGTTTGTGCCATTTTATGTTTTTTTCTTTCACATTTGCAAAGATCACTGCAACTAGCGGCCTTTCAAAGACCACTTTCGCACTCTATGGGCTTGATTCACTAAACCGTGCTAACTTATATCCTGGCCGTTTCCATGTGCGTTTTCACGTTAGTGCGCGTTTGCGGGATTGAGTGCGCAATCGTGAATTTTAGTGCAAAAATGACCACGTTTTTGCATGCAAATTCGCGATTGGGTGCGCAAATTTGCGATTGCGTGCAAATGAGAAAACTTGCGAAAAACGGCCGTGATATGAGTTATCACGGTTTAGTGAATTAAGCCCTACAAACGTCTCCAGATCTGGAAACTAGCACTATCTGTGTTTCTTATACACTATAAGATTGATCTTTCAGATTAAGGGGCCAATTTATAAACAAGCAGTAAAATCGAAACTGTTAATATTTTTGATGCTAAAAAGTGCAGCTACCCTATTTATAAAGATATGATGAGGCACATTCTAAAGCCACATCAAATTTTCTAGCAGGAATAGTTTTGCCATAATAAGTTAGCTGGTATTGGTGTGCGGTCAGATCCTCATGCTTGCTGGTTTCAACTTCCTGGCAGTCCAACCTACATGGTTGATGAAGATGTTAAAGAGGAGCTGGCAGCCATACTATCTCATATATATAAGTAGATAAATATTTGCTATACTTACATAACATATGTATTGCACTTTCCACATTTTAGTGAATTTTCTATAGTAAAAAAAAGAGAAAATCCTTCTTAGGATGTTGCATTTTGAATGTGTCTATCTTGAAGCCAATCCTGACATCATTTCCTCCCTTACTCTGTCTGTGTATCATTGCCCGCCCTCCTCCCAGTCTTCAGACACTCCCACCCAGCTCTGCAGTAGAAAGTGCAGAGGTGTGGGAATAGAGGTGTGGGAAGGGAAAATGGGAGGGAAAGAGGCTTCAGCCAATCAGGCTGCATTAGTTATGTCTGAGGAGAAAGTAAAGAAGAAAAATAGAAAACCCAGCATGCCCTGCAACGTCCTTTGTGCGTCAGATGTACCAAATAAGAGCCAGGGAGACTGGGGAATGATATTTTATCGAGAAGAAAAGTAAGAGTGATTTTTAACGTATGAATTGCCTGGTTAGCATCCTCATTAGTTGTTTACCAGATAAAAATAAAGAATTGATTTTTGATTTTATGCCTGACAGTTACACTTTAACAAGACTTGAGAGGGTTGATTACATGGCTTTAAATTAATAAAAATTAAGAGAAAATTAAAATATTAAGATAACAATATTTATATTAAATATTAATACAATACTTACACTTCTAGATCATGTGACTGTAACCTTTACACAGACCATCTATATTGTTGCAGACAGTGAACAGCCTTTAATAGCAATTACATTCCTTGATGGGAAAAAAAGGCTTAAAGCGGACCCAAACCAAACATTTTTTTAATTCAAAATATTTAGTTGCACCACTCTGACACATACCAAGATAAATAAACACTCCTTCAAGCCTATAAGCATTTCAGTGCATGCTTTTCACCCTTCTCTTTTCATAATTAGGGTTATACAGGTGGCAGCCATTAGCAATTCCTCCTTTGCCGGACACCATCTACTCCACCAGTTTGCCGGATTATTTGCCGGCAATATGAAAGGAAGGGGAGGGGTTTCTCCAATAAATGTAACATATTTTATATTTGTCATCATGCAGCTGAAAAAAGGCTGCTATTTATTATTATAATTTAGAAAATAGATTTTATTTCTGAAATCTTGTATTTTTAGTTTGGGTCCACTTTAACACATCTGTTGGTAAGGTTTTGGTGGCGGATATCACCTCTTCAGAGGTCTTTCCTTAAAGGGGCACTACAGCGAAAAACTGTAAAATTTAAAATATGTGCAAACATATACAAATAAGAAGTACATTTTTTTCAGAGTAAAATGAGCCATAAATTACTTTTCTCCTATGTTGCTGTCACTTACAGTAGGTAGTAGAAATCTGACAGAAGTGACAGGTTTTGGACTAGTCCATCTCTTTAAAACTGTGTAGCAAGCAGGGAAGCTAGCCAGCATCATTGTTTAAATCCTTTTTCAGGAATATCTTTATAAAGAATAAAAGCCTTGCTGAGAATCCCCTATGAAGAGATGGACTAGTCCAAAACCTGTCACTTCTGTCAGATTTCTACTGCCTACTGTAAGTAACAGCAACATAGGAGAAAAGTAATGTATGGCTCATTTTACTCTGGAAAAATTTACTTCTTATTTGTATATGTTTGCACATATTTTAAATCTTAAAGTTTTTCGCTGTAGTACCCCTTTAACAGTTTAAACCTATTTTGGCAGCATAACTGGTCCTTCACAACAATAGTCAAGCAGTTTTACTGTTTTGGCTTTTAATCTTTTATCCTGTCAAATCTGTGTATAATCCCATAGTCTCCCACCTCCTCTTACTTGTGGCATAACATATAAATGAATGCCTCAAAAAATAATTCTAAATATCTCTATTTTGTCAGTAGTGGTCATGTGACCTCCACTGCTGTTTGTGTGCTTAAATGTGAGGGAGTGAGGGAAGTGCATAGAATGTGGAAGAGTGCTTGGCCAAGTTGGCTCTCAGCTATCCTCTCACTGGGGTCAATGGACAGCTGTTAATGCGCATAGGTAAAATCCACGTAGAGTCGGCGTCTCACACTGTGTTCCAGGCTCCGCCCTACCAGTTTCGTCAGTTATGACTCATCAGCCCCGGATGAGTCATAATTAACAAAACGGTAGGGCGGAGTATGGAACGCAGTGTTAGACGCCGACTCCATGTGGATTTTACCTATGCACCTTAGCAGCTGTCTTTGTGAGTGACATTTTTAATATATACTTTTTTAAATAAAATGGTATTACGCTATGGGAGCTGTTTTTGAGTTTTTAAATGTACTGATGGTCGGTGTACTACCCAGAAGGGCTTAAAGTGGAATATAACCCTGCATTTCAACTTTGCTCTAAAGCATTATTTACAGCATATTATATGCAACAAGCATTTTTTTTTACTAGACCAGCATTGGAAGGGTTACACACAGAGCTTTAAAGTTCCGTGCAGAGAAATGCTGCCGCAGCCGAAGTTAGATAATGATACATTTAAGTAAACACAATATAACAAGTGAGGAATGTGACTCACTCTCTGACTGTCCAGCAGCTCCTGCACAGTCAGAGAGTGAGTCACATTCCTCACTTGTTATATTGTGTTTACTTAAATGTATCATTATCTAAGTTCGGCTGCGGCAGCATTTCTCTGTATGGAAGCTCTGTGTGTAACCCTTCCAATGCTGGTCTAGTAAAAAAAAAAAATGCTGGTTGCATATAATATGCTGTAAATAATGTTTTAGAGCAAAGTTGAAATGCAGGGTTATATTCCGCTTTAAGTGCTGTTTGCTGGTTCCATAGAGGGTCAGACATTGCATCTGTTAAGTGTCTCGAATTCTATGTGGTGGAGGAATACTTTCACAAAGTGTTTGCATGCATGTGCACTGAGGGGTGAACTGTAACAGTATTACGCTATGTGGAGATTTCTCTTTGCTTTTGCATGATGCTTGGAGGTTTCTGATTGCCAGTGGATAAAGGGTATCGCTGATCTGTGATGTGGTCAGTTAAGATATCTGGTGAGCGCAGGCAGTTTTATAAGGAATGATCTGACTCTGGATATATGGTTTTAAGGACTGATCTGACTTTGTATATGCAATTTTGAATATACAAAGAGACTGATTTGCAGGAACCAGTGTGATTACCAGTTATGAATGGGAAGACTTTATATGTAGGGATTTTATAATGTACTTATTTTGAATTCAGTTTACAGTTTATGAATATAAATCCCTAGATGTGTTTTTCACTTTGATGAGTGCAAACCTAGTAGATTAAAAACATGTGTGAAGGGTATGCCCCCTATTGGTACTGCGCACCAAAGTTTGGATATTATATTTATATTATTATTATTTAGACACGGGAGAACATACCGGGAACCCATCGTGGCAAGGCGAGAGCGCTAACCACTATGCCACTGTGCTGCCCATTGATATATTATATATGTGGTATATATACAGTATGTGGAGGAGCGCAAGTGCCACCAAGGAATAGAGATTAGCATTACCACCCAAGTATGTTTACATAATTCCTAGGCAACCACCCAAACATGTTTACATAATTCCTTGGCAACCCATGTTGCTTGTAATTAACTAAAATACTTGTTATGTTTCCTTTATTTAATTTGTCTTTTTCTAAAGCTCAAAAAATATGTTATGTTTGATTAAATTCAACAATCCTAAGCAGCCCCTGAAACCATCTCAGGCTCCCTGCAGGCAAAGGTACCACATGTTGAGAACATACTGTAGGTATGTAGGCTAAACAATACTAATATAAAAAAAAATCAAAGGCAATAGTCCTTTTTTAGTAGTTTATTTAAGACTTATGTAGCTGGATTTAAGTCTATCCAATAACAACCCATAACATGTTGACCCCAAGCTTTTGTAGATTTACATTTTTGTTATTTCGCTGTTATCTCTGCTTATTGAATAAACAGAAGGAATCAGCAGGTCCTCCACCTTGATGGCGTGCCTCAGTGATCAGTACTCTGAGCTCATCTAATATCTCTCTGAAAACAGTGACACGTCAGACTTCCACGTTGTAAAGCGATCTAAAGTTCAGCAAGATGTTTTGGAACAGAGTCAGAGCATAGGGTTGGTCTAATATAAAGGGCAGCTAGTACAATCAGTATCAACAGCCATTCCTCACTTCTGGGAACAGGTAAGGGGCATCTAAATCTACTTTTGAATAGGAACAGGGTTCAGCTTACAGAAGAGGAAGAGATAGTTACTTCCCACTTTTTTTTAGAATATAGTTAGACAAAAAGGTACATCTGTATTCCTCTATTGGCTTGTACTTTTTAAAGTGGACCTGAACTCTTGCACAGGATAGAAAAAAAAACATAGAAAACTTAGAGAAATGCACCCTGTATGTATTTAGAGAGTTTAGCTTGTCTAATTTCCCCTCATATGGGATTGTAATTTGATCTCTCAGCTGTGTCAGCTCGGGAATCTCCTCTGCCGTGGCAGAGCAGCTAATTTGTAAACGAAGGATGTCTGCTTCCATGAAAGCAGGAAGTAGACACACCGCAGATTTATTGCAGGATTTGTATCAGCTGTAACAAAGAAATGTTTTTCTTTAATGGTTATTATGTGGATGCGTATCTTTTAGAGCAGAGAGGAAGTTCTGAGTTCATGTCCGCTTTAAATAATTCTTCTCAATAGCAGAAGTTATTTTTAAGGCTAGTGTGAATTTACTTAGTTGTCTTTGGGAGATATTCCACCCATTTGGTTGATCTGTAAATGGGATATTTGTAATACCTGCATGGAAACGATCCCTTTGGACCCCTTTACCACTTCGTTTCTATGTGTTATTTATATAGGATGGCTGTGCTTTATACCTGGCCCAGGCTCACACTGTTCATCTACCGACCTGCGGCTAGAAAACAGGGATTCTCCAAATAACAGCAACTTTGCATTTGGCATTGTTGGCAATACCTGTAGTTTCATTTTTGTCATAAAAAGCACATAGAAATGCACAGGTAAAGAGTCCAAAGGACAGCCTCACCAGTGCATCAAGAGGACAGGTGATGGCCCATTCCATATAGAAACCCATTTGTCCTGTAAAATTATATGCATGATGCTAATACTGAAATTGTACTAAAAATCCAGAATATATATATATATATATATATATATATATATATATATATATATATATATATATATATATTCTAAAATAAATAACTAGTAGTTTCATAAAGGTCCCAGTACAGAGCAACTTATTAGAGATACGTGCCTAACAATGATACAACAAAATGTATATACAGTTAGGATTTATACTAGTGTTATATACAATATACTCAAAGTTGGTTTCATTTAACACTAGTATATTTTTTACAGGTTTATTTTACAGAGGAGCATCTCAAAAGCAATTGAACATGTGGGTGAAGGCAGCAACGCTTGCACTGTTGATGTGCGCAATCACAGGTTAGTAATCTTACAGCCATTGATTAATCCATTAGGCAAGTGAAATCTGTTCTGAGACCTCATTCTTAGTAATAATCATTAAAGGCTGTTCTCTCTTAGGCCTTGGGCCCACTAAAAATAGCGAAACGCAATAGCAATGCAGTGCTCTTTTCTGTGCGCATTTTCTGCACACCTTGAACATTTGTATGTGGAAAAACGTGCACACAAAAACACATTGCAAGTTGGCTGGCAAAATGCGTGGATGTGAGAAATGGTTATCTTTTCTGCATACATGTAAAAAAGGCACCTGGTAAAAAGAATGCCAGACATAGCCGCTAGTAGTAGAATAGTGCCAAAATTACAGATATTCTACTATTTCATTATGATAATAAAATATCGGTAAGCTTTACCGATATTTTACTATGACCTAACCTAACCCTACTCTCACACAGAACCCTCCCTCTTCCAATGCCTAACCCTAAGACCCCCCTGGTGATATACCTAGCCTTAACCACTCTAGGTGATGCCTAACCTTAACCCCCCTGGTGGTGCCTAACCTTAGTCCCCTCAGTGCCTAACTTTAACCCCCATGCCTAACTTTAACCCTTCCCCTGTGGTGCCTAACCTTAACCCCTAAGGACCTCCCACATTCTTAACACTAAAACCCTTGCCTCCTAACCCTAACCCCCACTATTTTCACTGGCATAAGATAATCCTAGCTTCTAACACTGCTGCCTATGCCAGTGCCTTTCTTAAAAGGGCACCAGAGGCGCCTTTTTACCTGTTTTGATATTTTCCACAACAGTTTGCACTGAAGCAATTATAGATCTTAGTACTGAATTTAATATCAGAAGCTTGTATATATAGAGTGTCATTGCACAACTAAAAATTCATCAAACGATATAGATTTTATCTCAAATAAGCACTGAATATTATATTGATACAATTTGAATACTTTGAGCAGATTGGAGTAAAACTAGATTTTCCACTAGCAGCTGCATATTCACATTTGATGCATCTCTGATTGAATTTCTTATGTGCTGCATCAGTTCACATATCCCCAGAAAACTCCTTCTGCCTGATCTATCCCGCCTCCAAGTCTGAAGCTATGGCTCCTGATTGGCCAAGAATCAGAAAGGAGGCATGGCTTCTTGTAATAGACCAATGTCTCTCCTCCATGCATGCCCACGTGAATACAGGGGGAGTATATTAGGCAGAAAAAGTGTGAGCAGACAACCTGCCCCCCGCCCCCCAAAAAAATAGAGAAAAAAAGGGTTTTCATACAAAATTAATATTCTATTAAAACTCATATTTAAAAACAGTTTTGAATTGGTGTTTTAAGAAAGTCACAAACATTTAAATGTCATTAGAACTGACCAGTTCGGCCCCTTGCTATTCTATGTGTTATTTTCTAGCATGATTAATGCTAATCTTTAGGACTTTTTAGCCACTTTATCCACCCACTACAGTATATCTTCGTCCTCTCTGTGACTTCATTAAAGCCACAAGGACATAGATATACGTCTTGTAGCTAAAGCACAGCTGTGCATGATTGGGCTTGCTCCTGTGCACACCTCCGACACTCTCTGCTGCAGTACTAATTGGTGAAAGGGAATAAATGTTCCATAAACCAATCAGCTTTTTACTATTAAAATGCTTTTATTTTCTCAGTTCATAGTGAAAAATACACACAGTAGTATTGTTTCAGAATCAAATATCTTTACTATAAATTGTGACAAATCTTGCTTGCAAAAAGGCTGGCACCACACCGAAGTGGAAGTAAAAAGATTAGCTCTTTATTGGTTTTGCCATTAAAATGACAGCATAGTCAAAAAATCAGGCTATGGCGGCGACAGCCCGCTGTTTCAAGCTGTTAAAGCTCTTTATCAAGCTACTCAGCCCATAAAATTTTTTTATGGGCTGAGTGGCTTGATAAAAAGCTTTAACAGCTTTAACAGCTTGAAACAGCGGGATGTCGCCGCCATAGCCTGATTTTTTGACTATGCTGTCAGTTTAATGGCAAAACCAATAAAGAGCTAATCTTTTTACTTCCACTTCGGTGTGGTGCCAGCCTTTTTGCAAACAAGATTTGTGGTGGATCCTATGGATACTGGGGTCTGAGGCTTGGGCACATGCTTACTCCTTCTTATAGATGAGTGCTCCTCCAATTTTTGTTTTTGAAACTATAAATTGTGACAGGAACATAATGTAAGGTTTGTGATAACATTAGAAATAATCAAACAAACTGTGTGTATTTTATCTATAGTAGCGCATTTTATTTTTTAACCAGAATTGGTAAAACGGAGAAATAATGTGTTTTTTCTATTTTTTTTCCTCTTTTTCCCATTAAAATTCATAGAAAACAAAATTGTTCGAGGGAAAAAATGGCATACGATGAAAGCCTAGTTTGTCTTGAACAAAATGGTATATATTTCATTTAGGTGTCATAAGTGTGGATAAAGTTATTGCTAAGTAAATAGGGACATAGCTAAAATGTCAAAACTGCTGTGGTTCATAAGGGATAAACAAGGTCTGGATACAAAGTGGTTAATCATCACCCTTGGCCATGTTTGCATATTTAAGAATAAAACCTATAATTAAATGAACAGCCTTAGTTCTGAGCTACTGCACTCTTATGCTAGGTACACACCATACAATTTTCTGGCAGATTTACCTGCCAGATCGATTATTTCCAACATGTCCGATCTGCATTTCGATCGATCTTTCGATTTTCCAATCTTTTTTAATAGTTTTTTTCAATCAGTTTTTTTCCGATTTAAATAGAACTGAATGAAAATCGATCGAAAAACCGATTAAAAAAATCATAAAATAAAAAAAATCAATCAAAATTCAGATTGGACTTGTTAGAAATAATCGATCTGGCAGGTAAATCTGCCAGAAAATTGTAGCATTAAGCTCAACACACACCATACAATCTTGGTTGTACAGATTTACCAAATCTATGTAGTATAAGGGCCAACAGATTGAAAATACCTTGAATGATTGATTGGATAAGCTCTTATACTACATGAAAGTGGTAAGTATGAACAATCAAGATTGTATGGTGTGTATTGAGCCTTAGGCTGGTTGCACTCTAGGGCAGTGCGATCATCCAGTGTAAGGGCCTGTATACACTGTTGCACTTGCGCTGCGTTTTTAAAATCACATGCGATTTTTCAAACACAAAACTTTCATGAGAATAGAAAAATTGCTTTGCACCAGTGTGTAAATGTCTTTGCGATTTTCATGATTTTTCAAGAGACCTTGCGATTAAAAAACGCATGCGATTTTAAAAGCGCAGTGCAAGCGCAGCAGTGTGTACAGGCCTTTAGCTGTTCATTTTTTTTTTTTAAGTTAAAGGGGCACTTTTGCAAAAAATTTAAAAAAAACATACTTCTTATTTGTCTGCACATATTTTAAATTTTACAATTTTTTGCCCCTTTAACAAGGGACTTCCGCTTCACTACCGGGAGTTGCAGGGTAGCACACTACAGCCTGTGCATGACCTCTGCGGTGCCCGGAGCACTTCCATCGCATTGCATCATACTGTGGGTACTGTGGCCTGTGAAGCTACTTTCATTAGCCCATGTAAGGATATTTAACTTGCGCTGTTTCTGCACGATATATGGATAATATATCAATCACATAGGGCTCGATTCACAAAGCGGTGCTAACCCAGTTAGAGACTTTAGGCATGATAACCGTTGCACCACTCTGGTGAAAAGCCAGTTTAGGGGCTCGATTCACAAAGCGGTGCTAACCCAGTTAGAGACTTTAGGCGTGATAACCATTGCACCACGCTGGTGAAAAGCCAGTTTAGGCGTGATAAGTTTAGGTGTGATAAGTTTAGGTGTGATAAGTTTAGGCGTGCTAAGTTTAGATAAGTTTAGATCGCACACAAAGTCCCGCATGCAAAGCAGCGCCATTAAACTCTATGCGAAGTGCACCAGACTTTGCTAGCGCAAAACTTTTGATCAGCTGTGCACTGCGGTGCTAACGCAGTTGGTGCTTAAACTTATCATGCCTAAACTTATCACACCTAAACTTATCATGCCTAAACATATCACACCTTAACTTATCACACCTAAACTTATCATGCCTAAACTGAGTTTAGGCATGATAAAGGGCTTTTCACCAGCGTGCTAACTGTTAGCACCGCTTTGTGAATCAGGCCCTAGGTGTGATAAGTTTAGGCATGATAAGTTTAGGTGTGATAAGTTTAGGCATGCTAAGTTTAGATAAGTTTAGATCGCTTGCAAAGTCCCGCACGCAAAGCAGCGCCATTAAACTTTATACAAAGTGCACCAGTCTTTGCTAGCGTAAAACTTTTGATCAGCTGTGCACTGCGGTGCTAACGCAGTTGGCGCTTAAACTTATCACACCTAAACTTATCACACCTAAACTTATCATGCCTAAACTTATCACACCTAAACTTATCACACCTAAACTTATCATGCCTAAAGTGAGTTTAGGCATGATAAAGGGCTTTTCACCAGGGTGCTAACTGTTAGCACCGCTTTGTGAATCAGGCCCATAGGGCTCGATTCACAAAGCGGTGATAACCCAGTTATCACGCCTAAAAGACTTTAGGCGTGATGACCTTTTCACCACTGAGTTATCACCGCTTTTTCCTGCTCTTCGCGCGAAGTTACCGCGCGAACGCGCGTTCGCGCGTTCGCGCGTGAGAGCGCGCGCAAAGTCCCATAGGGCTTAATGGGAGCTTCGCGCGAAGCGGGGACGCTGCGCGCGCACGCGCGCGGTTGCGCGCGCAAAACTTTGCGCGCGGCAACTTCGCGCGAGTTTCTTCTTATCATGCCTAAAGTGACTTTAGGCGTGATAAGGGCCTTTTCACCACGGTGCTAACACTTTGCACCGCTTGGTGAATCGAGCCCATAGAGTCTAATGTGGCCACTTGGACGAGCTGCGGCGGGGGAGAGTACCAAGACGCAATGCCACATGTGTGAAAGTAGCCTTAAATATCCACAGATAAAATCTGAGAAAGAGAGAATGACTTATGTTATCGCTGTCCAGAAAAGAGAAAGGCACTAGTGTACACAAACACGCATTTCTATATTATGTGCTATTAGATCGCAACAGGACCATACTATAAAATTTGACACTACATTTAATGGTAAAATATCTTCTATGCTACAGACGCTCATGTTGATATAAAGTCAATAATGCTTGAGATGGATGTGGACAGGGTTTAGAGTTGGGGGGGGGGGGGGGGGGTCCTCTGCTGGGTATTGTTCACATGAATGTAGAAGCTTCCGATGGCCACAGTTAATATTTGGGATAACTGGAAGCCTTATGTCCTATGACCGTATGTAGTCCTTTTACCCGGCAATACAAGCTGCCATCCAAATCCCAGCCTCAGATGCATCTAGGCTCACATCTGCATCTATTCCTGCATTCTTGGCATTTAGTACACTTGTATTGGTGAACCACAGTACAAGTAGTCCCCGGTTAACCAAACAGACAGGGACTGTAGGTTTGTAAAGTGGTCTAAAACTCCAACATAACAATCAATAAAAATGTGTTTTCCTACTTTTTATTACTCATAGAGTTATCATATTTGCTTTTGTGCATAAGTAATATTGTCTGTTTACAAATGACAAGTTTGCAAAGTGCAGTTTATCTTGACATGAAAACCTGCCATTGCATTTTATTCAAACTGCTTTTTATTATATATTACCATCTTCTAATTAGCTGTTCTGAGCTGTTTGTGTGTCTGAAGCACATAGAGCTTCACAGAGAGCTCCTTTTCACTTGTTACACTGTGTTTACACACAATGGGCTCGATTCACAAAGCGGTGCTAACCCAGTTAGCATGCCTAAAAGACTTTAGGCATGATAACCATTGCACCATGCTGGTGAAAAGCCAGTTTAGGCGTGATAAGTTTAGGTGTGATAAGTTTAGGTGTGATAAGTTTAGGCATGCTAAGTTTAGATAAGTTTAGATCGCTTGCAAAGTCCCGCACGCAAAGCAGCGCCATTAAACTTTATACAAAGTGCACCAGTCTTTGCTAGCGTAAAACTTTTGATCAGCTGTGCACTGCGGTGCTAACGCAGTTGGCGCTTAAACTTAGCATGCCTAAACTTATCACACCTAAACTTATCATGCCTAAACTTATCACACCTAAACTTATCACACCTAAACTTATCATGCCTAAACTGAGTTTAGGCATGATAAAGGGCTTTTCACCAGCGTGCTAACTGTTAGCACCGCTTTGTGAATCAAGCCCAATGGGCCTGATTTACAAAGCGGTGCTAACAGTTAGCACCCTGGTGAAAAGCCCTTTATCATGCCTAAACTCACTTTAGGCATGATAAGTTTAGGTGTGATAAGTTTAGGTGTGATAAGTTTAGGCATGATAAGTTTAGGTGTGATAAGTTTAGGTGTGATAAGTTTAAGCGCCAACTGCGTTAGCACCGCAGTGCACAGCTGATCAAAAGTTTTACGCTAGCAAAGACTGGTGCACTTTGTATAAAGTTTAATGGCGCTGCTTTGCGTGCGGGACTTTGCAAGCGATCTAAACTTATCTAAACTTAGCATGCCTAAACTTATCACACCTAAACTTATCATGCCTAAACTTATCACACCTAAACTGGCTTTTCACCAGCGTGGTGCAATGGTTATCATGCCTAAAGTCTCTAACTGGGTTAGCACCGCTTTGTGAATCGAGCCCAATGTATCAACATTGGAATTCAAACAAAGATACTGTTATCTCCAGTTTGGATGCGGATTTGAAGCTGAATAGCAGGACAAAGTGCTTTGTTTAACCATTTCAGTGATGTTCTACTAAAAAAAAATTCTGACATAGTAGCTTTCAAGCTGTGAGGAATCTTTTAGGCTGGTTTCACACCAGGACGTTGCGTTTTAGGGGACGTTATGGTCGCATAACGTGCCCCTAACGCAACGCCTGGTGCTCTCTGCTGTGGATGTCAGAGTGAGCCGCGTTGTGCAGCTCACTCTGGCATTCGTGATGCCGTGATGCATACTCTTGGACGCATGCGGCATCACGTGGTCCCGCCCGGCCAATCGCCGCACAGAGCGGCCGCCCCAGGAAGTAAACACTGCACGTCACTGAGTGCAGTGAATATTAATTAGCCATGTGCCTGGCCGCTCTCCGCTCCTCCCCAACGTTACTGAGCATGTACAAGCAGTCTAACGCGGCTCTGCCGCTTATAAAGTACTGCATGCAGTACGTTGTCTTATGGCGCAGCGTTACTAAGTAATGCAACGTGGGCACTGTGAACAGCCCATTTTTTTGCTGTGCGGTGGGGTGCGTTACAGGCTGCTCTATCGTGCACCTGTAACGTCCCACTGTGAAACCAGCCTTAAAGCAAAGTAGAAATTCTGACTTTCAGACACTTTAAACTGAATCTGTTCTTAAGTCAGAACATTGTGCCATCTCTATCCCCTGTACCTCCTCTGTGCCCCCCTGTGCCTCTAGTGTCCCCCTCTGCGTCACCTCTGTCCACCTGTTCCCTCAGAATCCCCCTCTGTACCACCTCTGCCTCCGCTGTGTCCCTCTGCCTTTGAAATTGAATTGATTTCACATAATCCATGCAAACCACAAGAGGGTCCCAGCACTGGAGAACAGGTTTGCTTTTAATTGTATAAAACAATGTTTCTCAAACCTGTCCTTGTGACTCCCCAACGGTGCATGTTTTGCAGGCAACCTCACCTATGCACAGGTGGAATAATTAGTGTCTCAGTTACATGGAATCCTCCTAGCTGAGACACTAATTACCCTACCTGTGCATAGGTGAGGTTGCCTGCAAAACATGTACCGTTGGGGAGTCACAAGGACAGTTTTGAGAAAAACTGGTATAAAATGTTGATGCAGAACTCGGAACTCACTATATTGTATAGTGTAACGCAGGAAAATGTTATTTTACCCAATTTAACCACTTTACCCCCGCCCGTACGAATTTCTCCGTCCCTTTTTCCATCCTTTAACCCCCAGAGACGGAGAAATACGTACTTTCCGCGCTCCCGCCGCTGCCCGCGCTCCCGCTCGCTCTAACGCGTATTCCCGCAGGTAAACATGCCGCCGGCCGCTCGGCCGGAGATCAATGAACGGGAAAATCCATTCCCATTCGTTGATCTAAGCCCCGCAATGATCCTCTGCTTTTCCGCTAAGCAGCGCAATCATTGTGAAAAAAAAAAACTTACCCAGCCTCCTACTACTTCCTCCAAGCGTCCGGAAGGACGCTTGGAGGTCGCATTAAACAAAAAGTTACTGGTGCCATCTTGTGGCCAAATAGTAAAACTACACCCTAAACATTTTTCACATACAAATGAATTAGTTATACACAAAAAATGAACTCATTACCTCCCACACTCCTCATTTTTTTTTTTGTAATAAAAAAAAAAATTAAAACATTTACAATTAAAAAAATACATAAATAGTTACCTTAGGGACTGAACTTTTTAAATATTTATGTCAGGAGGGTACAACACTGTTACTTTATAAACTATGGGCTTGTAATTAGGGATGGACGCAAAACTGAAAAAAATGCACCTTTATTTCCAAATAAAATATTGGCGCCAAACATTGTGATAGAGACATAATTTAAACGGTTTTATAACCGGGACAAAAGGGCAAATACATTTCATGGGTTTTAATTACAGTAGCATGCATTATTTAAAAACTATAATGGCCGAAAACTGAAAAATAATTAATTTTTTCCCACATTTTTCCTATTTTCCCATTAAAACACATTTAGAATAAAATAATTCTTGGCATAATGTCCCACCTAAAGAAAGCCTAATTGGTGGCGGAATAAACAAGATATAGTTCATTTCATTGTGATAAGTAATAATAAAGTTATAGACGAATGAATGGAAGGAGCACTGAAAGGTGAAAATTGCTCTGGTGGTCAGGGGGTAAAACCCCTCAGTGGTGAAGTGGTTAAAATCGATTTTTAAAATGCATTTTTCAAATCGATCTTCTAAAAAACTACAAGGTCATTTTGAAAATGTTTTGGTACTTGATCCCATTTTCGTGTCATTCGTGAGTTGGCCGTTTGTACATTGGGGACTACCTGCAGTTTGTTTGTTTATTAGGGATGTACAAAGTACAGTAGTGATGTACATGTCTAGGACAACTCATGGAGAAGCACACAATTTTTTTGATCAGCTGATAGATTTGCAGAGCTCTGATTTGCTGTAATGTGCATTGGATTAACTTATGTGGGGGAGTTATTGGACTAATAATGGTTTCTGTTTTCCCTCAGGCTCTCAGGCAGAAATTAGCACTGAACAAATCACCGACGCATTCTGGAAATACGTCACTCAGCTGACCGATGGCACCAAAGATACTGTAGAACAAATCCAGCAGACTGATATCAGCAAACAGCTGAAGTAAGTGAGCTCTAAGCTTTGTTATTAACCGCTAAATTCGGCACAAAATTTCAGAAAATTGCATGAAAATTACGCGAAAAAGTATGCGAAATTATGAAATATTACTATTACATACAAAATTAATTACGATTAATTTTCCCTGAAATTTCGCATTATGATTACGATGCGTAAATGCGAATTTCAATGCGAAATTTCGCATATGTTAAATTTCGGCCTACCACTGATTGTAGTTAGAACTGGCGCTGGACATGACATCAGCGTGTTTAGCTGCCAAAAAAAAAAAAAGATTTAAAAACTGATTAACGAGAAGTAGTTAGTAAGAGGGAGCCAAAAAATAGCCCAGAATTATTTTTAGGAATACAGAAAGTCAGACACGTAAGTGATGAACAGAAATGCACCAGTGAAGAGCAAAAAAAAAAAAAAAAAAGGTTTCTTGTACTCCAAAACTTTGTTATATGTCAGTTCATAATTTACCTTATTGATCATTCATTTTTTTTTTTTTTATGAGAGTTCATAATGGCTGTCACTGTCTTGAAGGCAGTTCAATCACACTGCTCTAAATCCCACAGAATAAAATCAGGTGGCTCCCATGGATGCATCTGCCAGGGGTCATATAACAAGTGTGTATCTACCATGATCCACCTCCCATAATAAGCATGGTAACACTTGCTCTACCAGAGCAAGGGTGAGAAGTTGGGGCCACCCAGAGCCCCAGGAGACCCAGAGCCCCAGGCATCCCTGCAATCATGGGGCTTCTATACCAGTAATTATACCTGTGTTGTTACTTCTACTTTGTTAATAATGCAACCTACCAGTAATAACAGTTCATGCATAAAATAAACAATGAAAAAATAAGTCTTGATTGTGGTATCTGATTGTGGTCTTCTCTTCCACAGTGTTTTAATTGAACAAAATCTGAAAAGCGTAAACTTGTATACTGAAGAATTACAGAGCCAAATAATTCCTGTTGCCAAGCAGATCCATGATAAGCTCACACAGGACACAGAAAAGATCCGGGAACAGATTAGACAGGAGCTGGACAGGCTGAAGGAGAAACTCTCCCCATATGCAGATGAGTTGCACAAGCAGCTGAATAGAAATGTTGAGGAACTCCAGGTAAAAATGGCCCCATATGCAGAGGAGTTCAAGACCCAGCTAGACCAAAACGCCCAACTATTTAACCAACAACTTAAGTCTGTAACTAAGGACCTGGAAGCAAGGCTCAAAGAAAATGCAGACCAGCTACAGTCATCCCTGACCTCATACTCTCAAGAATTTCAGGTCAAGATAGATGAGAATATGGATGAGCTGAGGAAGCAGTTGGCACCCATCACTGACAAAGTAAGAGAGAACATTGATCTGCAACTTCAAGAGTTACATAAAAGCTTGACTCCCTATGCAGAAGATGTGCAAGAAGAGCTCAGAAACCAGATCAAGACCCTGGAGTTCCAGATGAGGAAGAATGTGGAACAGCTGGAGAGCAAAGTCCTAGCACTCACAGTACAGCTGAAAGAGGATCTCTACCCTTATGCAAATGAAATGAGAAACAAGATCAGTGGTGATATGACAAATATCAAGGTCACATTGGAGCCCTACTTGACCCAAGTTAACCAGCAGGTTGACCAAAAAGTTAAGGAGTTTAGAGATGCAGCTGCACCTCAACTACAAGCCCTAAATAAGGCCCTGGCACAGAGAGTGGAGGACATGAAGCAGAAGCTGGGAGAATACACTGTAACTTTGCAAGATCAAGCGGAATATCTTGAGAAAGATGTGCGAGAAAAGGTGCAAGATTTTATTAACAAGGGCATTGCTGCTAAAAAATCTTTGGAAAACTGAGACTTTAAAAAAATAATAATTATTTGTTTGAAACTGCAATAATAAAGGTAGCACAAGATACATGTATGATGGAGTTTGAGACATATAGCAGTAACAGACTAATGATACACTTACAATACTAGCATTTCCAAACTTCTTGTATCCCTTGTATGTCTCTAATTCTCCAACTATGTGTATTATTTTTATTTCTATCATCTTTGCTTTTTATTTACAGTATACACAGCATAAAATAATCAAACAAAACAGCAAACTCCTATTTATTTTTTTTTTGCTAAAACCAATTTCATACCTGTTTTCTTTATTATTTATTTTCTCAATCATTACATTTGATCTAGTAACTCTAAATCAGGTCCTTTATGGTTACTACAGAGGTGACAACATTTTTATAGGAAAGGTCATGTACTAGGAGGACCATAACCAATAAGACCATAACCAACACCTGATTTTTTTCAATCATCATGCATTTGTATAATTTTTAAGAGTTTGTAAAAATAAGATATATGGCCTTCATGAGAACTAAAACGTTATGCTTGTTTATACTGTATATTTTTCCACCATAAATCTTATTAAGTCCTCTATTCTCTTACCTGTCACTATCCACTTGTTCGAAATACATTTGTCTGGTCATTGGCCCTGCATGCTGCTTGAATTTATTACAAGTTAGGTTATCATTGTTGATGCAGTTCACTCGCGTTTCACGTCACTTACATGCTTCCACTTTCAAACCCAGAAGTAAGAAAGCATGTGAGTCGTGTAGAACGCGAGTGAACTGCATCCGCTAGAGGCGGCGACATAGGTAAGTTAACCCTCCCCCCCCCCCTCTGCCGCTGCCAGCAAGTCTACTTGTAATTTCAATTACCAGCAGCGGAGCTACCCAAAGCTCACCACTTTTGAATAGTACCTGGACTGACATGTGTCATTGGGCCATATTCAGTAAACTGCACAATCGTACTACCCGCTGAATACTACCACTTAACTTCACATAGTAATTTCACTGGTACTTACGCAAGATACATAGTACACACTGCACAAATGGTTCAACCTGCTGAACGTACACGAAATGTGTATTGCTAGCATTACAAGCGTTATACAACCCATGTTACACTTATAATGTGGATGTTGTGTATATTACAAGAGATGTGCTATTTGTGCAGCATGTAACTTACGTAGGTAAAATTTTACTCCAGTTTAGTGACTACAGCCCATGATGAGCTAAACATGGGTACATATATTACTAAGCCAACTTAGAACCTACCTGTGTACACTTTTTTCATTTGAATAAAATGCAACTTAGCAATGCACATTTTGTCCGTATTCTGTCTGTAATATTTAAGTAGTGCTTCTACAGATAATGATATAGTAAAAGCCACAGAACATACTTAGAATACAGTGTAATTCTAGTCCTTCAGTGCCCTTTTATACACACCCTCCTTTTCAGTGCAGCCACCCTTTGTTGCCTACAAAGGGTGGCTGCACTGAAAAGGAGGGTGTGTATAAAAGGGCACTGAAGAACTAGAATTGTGCATCCTTTGCAGCCCTCCCCCACACTCAGGCAACCTCTCTGCTGTCCTGCACAGTGTGTGGCTGTGGTATGTTTGCTGTATATTTTCATATTTGCCTGTGCAGCTGCACTAAGTGAAAAGGCTAGCCCCACTACCAGGAGTTCTCTGCACTGACAGAACACTTCTGGGATTGGGAACAATCGTCCAACTTAATGTAGATACAGCCACTACTACAAGCTGTACAACCTGCAGTGCAGTGGGAAGAGCATATCTTATCAAGGCTGGAGTTTGGGGGAAGGTCTGCATATAGAATGCAGGCTGCACAATAAGGTGAAGGCAGCTCCACAGACAATAATGAAAGCAGTGCTCTGAAGTGAGGGGCACCACAAACAATAGGGGGTGGGGGCGGCACACTGAGGAGGGGGCATAGCTGGATTTAGGCCAAGGCCACCTAGGCCATGGCCTAGGGCACCACAGGAGCAAGGGCACTAAAGCAGCAGGTTAAACTGGTGCATGCAGGAAGCTCAACTGAGCACCTGACCGGGGTACTCTGCTGCTAGTCGCCTGTGAAGCAGCCACCTTGTGCTCTGTGCACATTTGCATTGTGGCCAGCAGCTATGAACTTAGGCATAATTGGAGAGGGAAAGGAAGAGGAAGCTTCTGCACTGGAGATAAGCGGAGAAATTAGTGACACTGATGGCTGCTGCGGTGTAAAGCGAGCTAACTACGTATACTGAATGGGAGAGGGCGGATGGATTGAGGGAGTCATCTGGCTACCTATATTGGAGGGAAAGGGGGGTCATCTGGCTACCTATACTCGGGGGAGGGGGTCATCTGGCTACCTATACTCGGGGGAGGGAGTCATCTGACTACCTATACTTAGGGGGGGGGGGTCATCAGGCTTCCTATACTGGAGGGAAGGGGGGAGGGGTCATCTCGGTAGTCGCTACCTATATTGAAGGGGGCGGCTGGTGACATTGGCCTTGGGCGGTAAAGAGTACAAATCCGCCCTGGGAGGGGGTGGTGCACACCAATAGGAACAGTAGACTTAGGGGAAAGACAAATTGCACTGGATGCATAATGGTGCGTTCACAGAGTATCTATTCAGGATACACTGCAGTCCGCCACAATGTCTACAATTTGTATGCACAATTCATTGTGCATCCAGTCCAGTTTTGTTGCCCCCCATTTGGTTCACCTGCTGCCATCACATTGGATTCAACCACCACAAAAAAAGCTTATCTGTTAAACTTATGTATTGCCCTCTGATGTATGTATACATGTTAATTAGGTAACTTCTTAGCCGTCTTTATTCCACGCTAAATAAACCCAGAGCTTCCAACCTTTCTTGGTAAGTAAGATCTTCCATCCCTCTGATTCATTTAGTAGCCAGTCTTTGTATCTGTTCTAGTATGCTAATGTCCTTTCTATAGTGTGGTGCCCAAAACTGTATCCCATACTACAGATGTAGCCTCACTCACAAGTGATTTATACAGAAGGAATAGTGTACTAGAATCTTGTGATCCCCCCCCCCCCCCTTTTATGCATCCCAAAATTGTATTTCCTTCAGCTGCTACTGCCTGACATTCAATACAATTGTTTAACTTATTACTAATACTAACCATTATTCCCAAGTCTGATGGTCCCGGTCGTATGCCATTTATCTTAAACGACGCTTTACCACTGGCACGTCCAAGGTGCATGACATTACATTTATGTACATAAATTTCACCTGCCATCAGTATGCCCATATGGCCATGCTGTCAAGGTCTTATAATAAAATGCCACTACCCTGCTTAGTGTTTATAATTCTACATCATTTTGTATCATTTGCAAAGATGGCAACATTACTCTGTATTCCATCTATTAGATCATTAATAAATAAATTAAAAAGCATTAGACCTAGTACTGACCCTTGCGAGACCCTAACATTTTTTCATTTTGAACATGACCCGTTTACCACCACTCTTTGCCTTCTATCCCTTAATCAGTTCTCTATCCACATAAACACATTTTCTCCTAGTACATTTATCCTCAGCTTCTGCACCAGGCTATTGTGGGAAACAGTTTAACAAGCCTTTGCAAATTCAACCAAATTCAGCAAGTCAAATGCAGTATTTAAAGTACAATAACCTGTAGCTTCCAAATACAGCTTATCTTCCATTGGTCTAGGTGACTATTAAGGATTTCTGAACTTATCACTATGATGCCTATTCCTTGCAAGGCCTTATTGTATAAGCTTGCATGGGTCATCAGGAATCTTCGGGGTGTCTTGAATATGAAGTCTATTACAATACTTGCCGATTGTTTGCTGATACGGTTATTTATTACACTGAGACCAAGGTGCTGCTGTACAGCCTTAAAAGATACGCGGGGTGAACTTCCATGCAAAAATTGAGGCTATAGAGAGGTGTAGGGATGTGTGCAGACCTCTACCAAACTTTCTGATCGCTCCCGAGATGCTCCATTTCTCTGTGCATTGCTCTGTTAGCGGCTACGGCTTTAGTAAGTCGTCAACCTTTGCCCTAGAGGGACTCACTCTGTACATGCACAGTATGTCAGACCCAACCTCTGTGACCGCAGGCACCTTTCTCCCACAGTATCAGCGAGCAAGGTCACAGAGGTTGGATTTGAGATACTGCGCATGCGCAGAGAGAGTACCTCCAGTACCTCAAGGGTTGGTATCTTCATCCTCAAATAAAATGGTCCAGTCTGAAGATGAATAAACAGGATTTTCATACTCTGAATAACACGAGTAAAGAATAGTACGGATAGCCCCAGAGCAAAGGAGTATTCCAGTCATCTTCTACTGCAAACACACAAAGGGATGAGAAAAGGATGCTATAGTAAAAGTATAGTTAACCATTAACTAATATAGCAATATAATAATGCTATTGATATACATATACTATAAATGCAGTGATAAAAAAACAATAACAATTCTTCTTCTTTGGAAGACATGGACAATAACCCTTACACCTAAAACTTAAAGTCAGAATAGGATGGAGGGCCGCTGTGAATCAGTTCGGGACCCGGGAGAAGTGGTGTCTATAGCTTCATACACACATGGGAATACTACAAGACAAGCACATTTATAATAACCCTCTCACTAGTTTGACCTACGGTAATCCTTTCTTTCACAATAATCTTTGTGTGCATTGTATCTTGGCTGTGTGCTGCTTCACTGTGATTCACTGCACAGAAGTCTATTGAACAGACTGATGAATCAGCACAAGACAGTATCAGCTTGGTTATGATGCACAGTGTACCAACTGATTAAGCAAAAACCACAAACAATAAAATCTTTTCACCACTGCATACAGTAAATCAACAATAACATTCAGAAAAAGTAAATAATAGCAATACAGTAACAGCAAATAATCTAGTTCATCTTCTGCATTCAACCCAGTTGAAGAGAGTGTTCCTTCCTGCGCACACTAGACCACTAGACTGTTCTTGACCCATGCGGCTGGTCAGGCCCATCTCAAGCAATAATTTAGACTAGCAGGTGTACAAGTGTCTCCAAGTATCCCCTGAGGTCTTATTGATCCAACATCTGACATGTGTAGAGGAATCCTCCCCCATGTCACTTAGAAATCCAGCACACCAAATCTTTAGCAACATCCAATGCTGACCGAACCCTGAGCATCTTGTTCTCCTCCTCACTGTGGCTTCCAGAAAGTGTTCCACACATGATCCTGCATCTCTCCTCCAAAGCAACAGATGTGTGGCTAGCCTAGAAGTTAGAAATGTGTCTGTATAGCACTTGGCCACAAACTGTCACCTACAGGCAACAATCCCCACAGGCAACAGTACTCATACATGTGACTTAATATTTCAATAGCCTATGGCCTCCCAAGCTGGAGGTTATAAAAAACCTGAAGCAATCAGGTGTAGAGAGAAGGCTCTTGACCCCATGGAACCTTCCCAGTCCTCGCTTCATCCCCTCATTTCACTACTGCCCCCCAGTGTCGGACTGGGAGGTGGAAAAATTAAGGAAATCCACCTGCTGGCCAAGCAGCAGTAACCATGTGTTATCACTCCCAAAAGAACCCTGTAGCAAGTCTTTACTGTGACCAGCAACACCTGATAACTGCTGCTGGACCAACAAGTGGATTTCCTCAGTTTTACCACGTCCCAGTACAACAATGCTGCCCCCCGTTGAATTTATGCACCATCCTCAAGCGCTTGGATTCGTGTGTGCGTAGTGCACTGTTCGTCTTCATGAGGAGTGTCGAAGTGGTATTCGACCACACAGTCGAAGTAGTATTCGACCAGAAAGTCAAATAACTTCAATGAGACACAGTGGTGGAACAACAGGGTAAAGCAAGGACCAGGAAAGCTTTGTGGGATCCAGGGGCTTCCCCCTACATAGTTAAGTATCTAACATTTTCGCTATGGCCCTATTCAGGTTTGTTTAAAGAGCTAACAAAATATATGAATTACTGAGCTACAAAGCAGTCCATATGTTTTTTTTATTTTCATACAAATAAAGGCTTGTTAGGATTCTTCCTGGTTTATGAGTTTACCACATTGTTGTGACACCTTATAATTCTATTGAGGCGTATTACAATCTTTGGGCTGATTTTTTCAGTTTATACACAATCGTTTAAGCGCACATCCCAGATCACATAAAAGTCCACATATGCAATTTCTTGATTCCGTGTGTCACCGCCACCATGGACACCCAACTGCATGCAGACTCACCAGATGTGTTGGCCACTGCTAGACTGGCCAACCATGCACAAATCCAGGAGCCTCAGTGCCTCAGGATCCTGGTGCCACTTTGATGTTGTCCCTTTAAACCACCAAAACCACCATCCTTCTCCACATTATCCATGCACGTTACCTCAAAGAAACAGTTGATTGAATGCAGTCAGGTGGCGTGCTGTGCAGAGCAGATTCGGTGTGTGGGATATTTTTGCATGAGAAGTCGTCATACTTTCCTGCGACCCAGTAATGTGAGCCGCTAATGTATGGGTGAAGGAAGTGCGCAATGGCTATTTCTTTGAGGTAACGTGCATGGATAATGTGGAGAAGGATGGTGGTTTAAAGGGACAACATCAAAGTGGCACCAGGATCCTGAAGCACTGAGGCCCCTGGATTTGTGCATGGTTGGCCAGTCTAGCAGTGGCCAACACATCTGGTGAGTCTGCATGCTGTTGGGTGTCCACTGTAGCGGTGACACACGGAATCAAGAAATTGCATATGTGGACTTTTATGTGATCTAGGATGTGCGTTTAAACGATTGTGTATAAGCTCTAAAGGTCTTGCCTGACCTTGTGGTAGCGCACTCCGCTTGGAGCTGAATTTGATTTTTAGCTATAGCGCTTTGATATATTTTATACTGATTTTTTCAGTTGCCTACTCTGTTGGTAGTATTGAATTTGTTAAACTGCTATGAAGCACCTTTTTTCCTGAAATATGAGAGAGATTGTCCATGACGTGCTAGTTAATCAACCACAGTAGGCGTCTGCAGCGGAATGCGTAGGAGGAGTGGTCACCCACGTCCGTCTCTTAGAGCGGACGTCATGTCTACAGGAATGCAGGAAACTCCATCTTGCAGAGCCTGCCCACCGAACACTGCTATTCCAGCGCAGGAGACTTGGGCGCAGTAATAGGAATTACGGCTATAGCGGCGCACAGGGAGTAACTTTGGTGCCGTCAGAAGACAGAGCTGAAGTTACTTTTAACCCCCCTGGTGGTATGAAAAATTCCGGCAGGGGGCAGCGCAGCAGTTTTTTTTATTATTTTTTTTTTTAAATCATGTAGCGGCCCAGGGCTCGCTACATGATAGCCGCTGCTCAGCGGCATCCCCCCACCCGCTTCGATCGCCGAAGGCGATCTCCGATCAGGAAATCCCGTTCAAAGAACGGGATTTCCTGGAGGGCTTCCCCCGTCGCCATGGCGACGGGGCGGGATGACGTCACCGACGTCAGCGACGTCGGGACGTCATTGGGAGTCCCGAACCACCTCTCGGCGCTGCCTGCCACTGATTGGCCAGGCAGCACACGGGGTCTGGGGGGGGCCGCGCGCCGCATCAGATAGCGGCGATCGGGCGGGGGCCGGCGGCAATCAGAGTGCTGGCGCAGCTAGCAAAGTGCTAGCTGCGTCCAGCAAAAAAAATATTATGAAAATCGGCCCAGCAGGGCCCGAGCGGCACCCTCCGGCGGCTTACCCCGTGTCCAGCACGGGGTTACCGCTAAGGAGGTTAAAACACAATAATTCGTCCTCCAGCATTTGCTGGAAGCCAAATTATTTCATTCCCCACCATCCATAGTGGCCTGGAGGGGGAATAGTATTTAACGTGGCTGGGAACTTGTGCAGCAGCAGGATCAGCCATATACCGGCTGTATCCTGCGCCCAAGTCTCCCGCACCGATTCCTCTCGTACTCCTGCCCACTGGAATTGCCAGACTGTGTCAGCTGTTGCACGTCTGCAGGAGTGCTGGGGATGCCATCTGCAAGCTTAGTGGAAATCCAACTCTCACACTAATTTCCTGAACTACCAGAACCATAGCAGACTTGCAGGTCATGACAGTAACATACAAAAGAAGCAACCAGTATACCACATTCACATAATGCAGATATATGCATTAGTCAGTTTTGTCTTGCAATACTTGGCTGATATAACTGCCAGCCATAACATACCTACATGTACAACACATATAACATATCTGCTTACCCCCACCCCTTAACAAGTACTGTTGGCAGTATCTGTTTACCCCCCACCCCTAGGTAAGAATTGTGGCATGTGTGTGTCCCGCCCCCTTAGTAAGAAGCAAGGTCAGTATGTGTGGCCCTCACCCCAGTAAGAAAAGCACCAAGCATATTTCCCCCCTTCCTTTATTAAAAGTTCATCCAGTATCTGTCATTGCCTCATATTCGTAAGACATGCCCAGGGAATAAGGGGGCCAGCCTCCCTATGCATGAATAGCGGAGCAACTGAAGCGGAGCACATATATTTACTACAGTGTCCTCTTGTCTTCATTACTCCAGCTGCTCAATGTGCAGCAATGTCCTTCTGTAGGCTCCCGATGCATGTCACATGACATTGAGTCCTACGGAGGGACATTTCTGCACACTGAGCAGCTGGAATGAAGAGGGTGAGTGTACCCAGTGCTAGCGTAAGTATATGAACTCTGTGGATGCTCTTCTATTCACAAAAAGGGTGATAGCTCAATTTAATCGGCGGTAGCTACAAGATGATTTAGCAGATCCCAGATCAGCAGCCGTGTTTAAATACACCCCCCCCCCCTTTTCTAAGTGAGCACTCTCTCTCCAGCTGGGAGATACAGAACCACACAACACTCAAGTCGATGGAACTGCATCTCAAGTCTTTATTTACAAACAAAACATATATACCCTTATGATGGGGAAATCCAGATTGAACTGGAGTGAACATGTGAGTTATTTGTGAAGGATTGTGAAGACTGTGAAGGATTGCGGAAGAGTTCCGCGTTCAGCCCGGCGGTTTCTGCGTAGCGACATGTGTCTGATGTGGTTCAGCCTTCCTAGGCTGAGGAATACGCGCGCGTGTGCCGAGAGGCAGAAGCTTTATGGGAAGCAGAAAGGGGTCAGCTGACTCTACTGGACAGCTGATCTCAGAACGAACGGCGGTTGGCTGAAGGGGACTGGGCGGCGCTGATCTGCGCTGCACTATATAGCTGCTTGTCCTTCAGTCTCACGTTGTCTGCCGTTGCGAATGCTTATGTGTTGGCACACAGACCACAGTCAGATCCTACAGTGTGTTAAGAGCCAGGTGGACCTGGGGATTCACACTGAGCTAGATTACTCTTGTGGCTTTACTGTTATGCTCTAGACCAGTTCCAGGGTGTTGTGACTACGGACCTCACACCCAAGACTAGGATACTGTGTCAGTTCTATGTTATACTCTAGACCAGTTCCAGGGTGTTGTGACTACGGACCTCACACCCAAGACTAGGATACTGTGTCACTCAGTTCTATGTTATGCTCTAGACCAGTTCCAGGATGTTGTGACTATGGACCTCACACCCAAGACTAGGATACTGTGTCAGTTCTATGTTATGCTCTAGACCAGTTCCAGGGTGTTGTGACTATGGACCTCACACCCAAGACTAGGATACTGGGTCAGTTCTATGTTATGCTCTAGACTAGTTCCAGGGTGTTGTGACTACGGACCTTGCACTCAAGACTAGGATACTGTGTCAATTCTATGTTATGCTCTAGACTAGTTCCGGGGTGTTGTGACTACGGACCTCACACCCAAGACTAGGATACTGTGTCAGTTCTATGTTATGCTCTAGACTAGTTCCGGGGTGTTGTGATCACGGACCTCACACCCAAGACTAGGGTATTCTCTAGGCTAGTTCCAGGGTGTTGTGATCACGGACCTCACACCCAGAGCTAGGATTGTATTGTATGTGTATTTGCTTTAGCCCGGTTCCAGGGCATAGAGAATAGGCCCTCACACCTAGTTAGGGCAAGTCTGTTCATATTAGCAGCAGGGCTTCCTGCAACCCAGCCTGGGTCCCTCTCCTATGGAGTCCTCAGACTACAGGAATATTCCCCACAGTCAGGGGAGTATTCCTCAAGTCACTCAGGCCACCGGGGTCTCTGGTGGTCTATGCTCAGAGTTGTAGTGTTACACCAAACACTCACATTATACTGGTGTCCAGAGGTTAGACATACCCGGATTATTGGTGATACTGCAGATCATCCATAATCTGGTGTATATCTGCATTACGGGTGATTCTGCAGATCACCAGTAATCAGATTCTCTCTGCGTGTTGACACCTATCGTTACAAAGACAGGCAGAAAATACAATGGTTGTGTTTTACTATAAACATTCTGCAAGAGGCAGAATTGGTCACATGTGTGATAGTCAATACAACAGGTTCTTTAGACAATGCATGAAAGAAGTCTCATCATCCCTGTTAATTGGCTTTTATGCTAATACATCAGTTGAAAAGGAATGCATAGAACTTAGTTTATTTTTCTTCTAAAGTGTTAATTTAATTTACCTGTAAAGCACAGTCTACAGGAATGTGCTTCTGAATAGTTGGAGAGAAAAATGTCATTTTAGCTGTGTTGTATATCAAGGTGATAGTAATAGCATATTAAAGGGGTACTATGGCGAAACATTTTCCCTTATGAAGAGATGGACTAGTCCAAAACCTGTCACTTCTGTCAGATTTCTACTACCTACTGTAAGTGACAGCAACAAAGGAGAAAAGTAATTTATGGCTCATTTTACTCTGGAAAAAACATACTTTTTATTTGTCTATGTTTGCACATATTTAAAATTTTAAAATTTTTGCCATAGTGCCCCTTTAATAAAAACAGCACATTAATAAAAACCTTTCAGAGGGTGAGAGGGGAGCACCCTTAGCCCAGGCCCAATGGAGGCTACAGTTATGCCCGCGTGTGCAAGTCAGCTCAAGATTATGGAACCAGAGATGGATAGGGATTGCTAAACTGCATAACAGACAGGTGTTTTTTTTTATTATTACTGATTACAGTATTAGAGCTCACTTTGAACCCTGAACCAGTTCCTTCTGTGAAAAATTCCTGCTCTTGAGCTAAGTGTGCAGACTTCATGTCTGTATAGACACAGGCAGATTTGGTAATCTAGAATCCTTACTAATGATAAGGTCAGATGAGTGAACTATACTCAGCTATACTCAGTTGTTCATAACAGCAAAAGGAGCAGCAAAAATAAGCAGTTAAATCTGCATCAATTATAGGTCTCTCTCATCTGAGTACTTTATGTAAAACTTTATAAGAGCAAAAATTGCTGAATATAAACAATTAAAAACCACAATGTTCCCTTTAAGGGCCCATTCACACTTAAGCGGTTTGCCGACGATTTCGGCACAACGCTCAAATGCTAGCGCTTTTTAAAAAAGCACTAGTGTAATAAAAGTCTATTGGCTCGTTCTTACTTGGGCGATTTGCACTAATCGCCGCAAACTGCCTAAAATCGCGAAACGCAAACGCGTTGCCTGCACCATTTTCAGGCGATTTCCCGGTGATTGCGTTTCAGTGCTATAGAATCTCTAAACGCGATCACGGAAAAATTGCCGCAGTGTTCAGTAATTTTTCCGCTGAAAAATCACTCACGCAAGGCGTTTTGCACTTTCAAGTGTGAATGGGCCCTTAGAGAGTGCTTTCTCCACCTAAACTGACCAGATCCAGCCTCCTTACACATTTTCCATACACACGCCTAATAGCCAGCCAGTGTAACATAAACTGCCTTAAATGAATTAAAGTGAACCTGTAATTAAAAAAAAAAACATTAAAAATAGATACTTCAGTAAAAAAAAGCCTCCGGATAATCCAGTAGCTTTGTGGATCATCCTCAACCCCACTGTACCTGTGCAAGGTCTTCCTGAACATATACGACAAAGTGCTTGTCAGATATATTCACTTGGTCACGCCCCCTCCATGTACGGGTGTGGCCATACTGCACATGTATGAGTATGGCCTGTGCAGAGGTACAAAGCCACTCTTGTGTAGTTTTTCCTCTATACACGAACGGCTTTGTGCTACTGTGCAGGCATGGGCAATATTCACTTATATTAAGTACAGCTTTTATTATTATTATTATTATTTTTTATTTATATAGCGCCAACATATTCCGCAGCGCTTTACAAAATCACAATAAGACGACAAGGGGAACATAGATACAACTAACAAATGTACAGCAGAGTTCCAAGCAGCACAAATATTGTTACAAAGCAGTAAACATTAGGAGGATGACCCTGCCCTTGCGAGCTTACAATCTAATGGGTTGTGGGGGGGACACTAGGTAAGGGGGTGGAGGATAGATGAGGCAGTGATCCTTTGCCTCTGATTACACTGTGTGACAGATAAGTAAATAAGGGCTATAGAATGTTATAAGCTTGTCTGAAAAGGTGTGTTTTAAGAGTGTGTTTGAAGATGTCCAGGTTTGGAGCATGACGTACAGGCTGTGGAAGAGAGTTCCAGATAAGGGATGATGCTCGTGTAAAGTCCTGGATGCGAGCATGGGAGGAGGTGATCAGCTTAGAGGCCAGGAGAATTTCTTAGGAGGAGCGAAGATTGCGGGAGGGACAATATCTTGAGATTAGTGAGGAGATGTATGGAGGAGACAACTCGTGGAGGGATTTGTATGTTAGAATCAGGAGTTTGAACTGGATCCTCTGGGTAATGGGTAACCAGTGGAGAGAACGGCACAGTGGGGCTGCATCGGAAGAGCATGTGGAAAGGTGAATGAGGCGGGCCGCTGAATTTAGAAGGGATTGGAGAGGTGCTAGCCTGTTTTTTGGTAGGCCACAGAGCAGGGTGTTGCAGTAGTCTAGGCGGGATATGATTAAGGCATGAACAAGCATTTTGGTGGCCTCTTGTGTGAGGAAGGGACGGACACGGAATATATTTTTGAGCTGGAAATAGCAGGTGGTGGTTAATGAGGCAATGTGAGGTTTAAAGGAGAGCTCTGAGTCAAGTATAACCCCCAAGCAGCTGGCCTTAGTGGTTGAGGTTATTGGGGTGTTGTCTAGTATGTCTACAGTTATGGTTGTAATTGGTGGGGTTGTAGATAGCAATGGTGGAAAAATCACAATTTCCGTTTTAGTCATGTTGAGTTTGAGGAAGCGGGAGGACATGAATGCCGAAACGGCACATAGACAGTCGGGGACTCTGGATAGTAGTGGGGACAGGTCAGGCGCTGAGAGATAGATTTGGGTGTCATCAGCATAGAGGTGATACTGGAAGCCCAAAAGAGTTAATTAGTTGTTCCAGGCCACGAGTGTAGATTGAGTAAAGAAGTGGCCCAAGAACAAAGCTTTGAGGTACACCAACAGACAGTGGGTGTGGGGAGGAAATGGTGTTAAAGAAGGAGACTGTGTAAGAGTGTCCAGAGAGGTAAGAGGAGATCCAGGAATGTGCTTGTCCCTTGATTCCTAAAGATGACAGTGTCTGCAGAGGCAGAGCATGATCAACCGTGTCAAAGGCAGAGGAAAGGTCAAGGAGTATTAGAATGGAGAACTAGCCTTTGGATTTAGCTACCAGTAGGTCATTAGCAACCTTCATGAGGACAGTTTCAGTGGAATGGTGTGTGCGGAATCCAGATTGAAAGGGGTCAAGTAAGGAGTTGGTAGAGAGAAAGGCAGACAATTCTGAATGGATGTGATGTTCCAGCAGTTTAGAAGCAAAGGGGAGGAGCGAGACAGGACGGTAGTTGGATAGAGAAGTTGGATCAAGAGAGGGTTTTTTGATTAGTGGTGTGATGATAGCTTGTTTGAATAAGGAAGGAAAAGTGCCAGTAGAGATAGACAGGTTGAATAGAGTTGTTAGAGCGGGATTAAGGGAGGAGCTGCACTTATACACAGAAAGGAGCATGGATGCCAAAAGGAAGAGAGTCCTGGCCAGCGGCGTTGAGGTCAAGGAAGACATGGAAAGCCTCTGCATGCTCTTTTTGAGCAAATATCTGTTTTGAGGACCAGTGCACATCAAAAAGCGCTAGTGTAATCGCAAACGCTCAGCAGTTTTTTAAGTGATTTTACTAGGCGATTCTAGGCATGTGCCCAGCGATTTTCTAACCATACATAGTGATTTTAGCAGTGTTTTTGTGTAGCATTTTTTATTTTTTGTTACAGTAGATCTGCAACTGAACAGCTCCTGTAACAAAAATGCTTGGAAAATCGCTCTGATCTAGCGCTTTTCAGAGCGATTTTCCACTTTCCTATACTTAACATGGAGGCTGAATCGCCTCAGAAATAAGCAGAAATGCTGTAGGATCCGCATTTGCGTTTGGGAAAAAAATCACTGTGATATTTGAGAAGTGAAATGAAGTTTATTGGATTTATAGAAAGGGTGCAATAATTGTTTAAACAAAATTAGGCAGGTGCATAACTTTGGGCACCACAAAAAAAGAAATGAAATCAATATTTAGTACATCCTCCTTTTACAGAAATTACAGCTTCTAAAAACTTCCTGTAGGTTCCAATGAGAGTCTGGATTCTGGTTGAAGGTATTTTGGACCAGTCCTCTTTACAAAACATCTCTAGTTCATTCACAGGTTTGATGGCTTTAGTGCATGGACAGCTCTCTTTAACTCACTCCACAGATTTTTCAATTATATTCAGATCTGGGGACTGAGATGGCTATTCCAGAACGTTGTACTTGTTCTTCTGCATGGATGCCTTAATGGATTTTGAGCAGTGTTTAGGGTCGTTGTCTTGTTGAAAGATCCAGCCCCAGCACAGCTTTAGCTTTGTCACTAATTCCTGGACATTGGTCTCCAGAATCTTCTGAGGGGAATCCATGCTCCCTACACTTTGACAAGATTCCCAGCCCATGCACTGACCACACAGCCCCACAGCATGATGGAACCACCACCATATTTTACTGTAGGTAGCAGGTGTTTTTCTTGGAATGGTATGTTGTTTCTCCTCCATGCATAACGCCCCTTGTTATGCCCAAATAACTCAATTTTAGTTTCATCAGTCCACAGCACCTTATTCCAAAAATAAAGCTGGCTTGTCCAAATGTGCTTTAGCATACCTCAAGTGGCTCTGTTTGTGCTGTGGGCGGAGAAAAGGCTTCCTCTGCATCACTCTCGCATACAGCATCTCTTTGTGTAAAGTGCGCAGAATGATTGAACGATGCACAGTGACTCCATCTGCAGCAAGATGATGTTGTAGGTCTTTAGTGCTGGTCTGTGGGTTGACTTTGACTGTTCTCACCATTCGTTGCTTCTGTTTATCCGAGATTTTTCTTGGTCTGCCACTTCGTGCCTTAACTTGAACTGAGCCTGTGGTCTTCCATTTCCTCAAACTGTGGAAACAGACAGCTGAAATCTCTGATACAGCTTTCTGTATCCTTCCCCTAAACCATGATGGTGAACAATCTTTGTCTTCAGGTCATTTGAGAGTTGTTTTGAGACCCCCGTGTTGCTACTCTTCAAAGAAAATTAAAAGAGGAGGGAAACTTACAATAGATCTAGCTAAAGAAGCACAGAGCAAAGTCCAGTGAATTTATTCAGCAACCATCAAGTTTGAAATATAGGGTTTTTCTTGTGTGATGTGCTAGAGTTCGGGTACACTTTCAAATCACTGAGGCTGGTTTCACAATGCATATTGGCATCAGCGATGCGGTGCGTCGCGCCCGCCACAACGCATCGCACCGCCAAAAACAGGCCTTCAGGGAATACCATGTTAGTACACAGTATTCAGTCTCTGGCATTGGGCCAAGTAGGAAGTGATGCGTGCTTGCTGTCACTTCCTGCTTCTGGTATGCAGAAGTGCATGGAAGCGTATTGTAAAAATACGCTCCCGCACATGCACGTAGCGACGTCGCAACACCAACTTCTTTAAAGAAGCCTGCATCGCCATAGACTAACATAACGTCCGGGCCGACGCTATTTGACGCACCGCACTGTCCCAGTGTGAAAGGGCCCTAAACATTACAGTACTGTAAATTGAAGTGGCTGCAATATACGTTAACTCTTGTGTAATTACTTTCCGGCCCTCATCTTATATTTCACCTGTGGCAGAAGGTATATATTGTGGATATTCCATTTCAAGTCCATAAAACCTGTTGTAAACATCAAACCTCTTACCAGTAACAATATAGTCTTAGCATGACACAAAGAGCATAAGTGACTGCATAGAGAGGACTTAAAACATGACAATGATCATGCAACGTGTATTTTTGAACACTACTTTTTCATTTCAATCGTTTTTATTGAAATAATTTTTTAAAGAAAAGGACGAACAGTATTACAACATAACTGTGCATATACAATGGATACAGTTACAGCGATATTAAAAGATAAATAACATGTTTCAAATCAGATACACATATAGGAACAAGAAATGTTTTACATTACCAATCATTATTCTCGAACCCTTTGGAAAGGGAAGAGATTGAGAATCACAGTGACTGAGCATTGGATCCATTAACATTACTTTGAGACATAACAGGAAGTAATTATTGGAAAGCTGTTATAAAGGAAGTCTGCCATCCGTCCTTAACCCTAACAGGGCCGGATGAAGATCATCCTACATTGGTTAATTCGGTACCCTTAGATATCGGACCTGTCCTCCAGCGAGGTCAGGCTGGCCTACTATTTAGAGCAAACATAGTTTACGTTTAATTAGGTACTTACTGCAGGGGTAAGTCCAAAGGGTGAAAAGAGAAAAAGAAAAAGATATGCTGTAGCTTAGTAAACTTCAAGATATCTATATCCTCCAAATATCCTGTACCTGTAAACCATCATAGTTATCTTTACACGAAAAACAGATATTGAAGAAGAAAAGGTAGGTTAAGAATAGAATCAGGAGCAAAGAAGAGATTGAAAGTATAGGTAAGTAAGGGTTCAGAAGAATATGAAAAAGAAGCAGGAAAGTCTAGAGGGTCCAGAGACGAGGGATGTCTATGCTGTTCCTTCTAGTATATATTGCATGCGTATCTATAAGAGGTAATCTTGTAGAGATTAATGATTACGCACCATTGCTACTTGTTCAGGGCTCAGTAAGTAAGTTATAAAGGGGTCCCAAATTTTGTGAAACTTTTTCATGTTATCGTTCATACGAGCCCTCAGCTTCTCGTAAAATAGTTTATGACCAAGTCTGTGTTTGATGGCCTCAAATGATAGAACACTACTTTTTTTATAGATTCTTTATTTATCAAAAATATTTTTTCCTTTACAACAAGAAATGAGAGAACATAGAAAAAAATGACAAGGTTAACATTTATATATTGATTTGACACAGTGTATCTAATACACATACTGGAGCAACCAAAGCCTACAGACTACCATCTACCTATTTTGTTTTCATCATCTTTCTTGCTAGGTCTCATACTTTCTCCCTTTAGTTCCAGTATGACAATAAATATTCATATCAAGTTCTATAATGAAGACCTGTGTCCCGCTTTGCAGTAGCATTTCCCTGTCTTCCCAGTAAGGGCCAGAAGGAAAGAAGAAAAAAAGTAGAATGGTAAAGCAAATGAAGAAAACACACAAACTAAACAAACCAACTGCAAAAACAAACAAACAACAACAACAACAACAACAACAACCACAGTCCTCAGTGAGCAGGAAAGGTGGACATGATATCAAGCACATGAATGGTAGCATTTAAGTGGTATCTCAAGCCCCTAGAAAATAAATACAAAAAAATGAACATTTTTATTAAAAAAAAAAAAGAAAGAAATGAATAAAAAAACAAAACCCTGCACCAGCGATCACAGAAAGCTCTGTTGGTGGGCAGAAAAGAGGGGGAGATTCATTTGCGTGTTCGGTTGTGTTGCTCTGCAGCGAGCCATTAAAGCTGCAGAGCACATATTTGTAAAAAAGCTGCTAGGTAGCAGCATGGCTTGACAAAGGGCATCAAGTCCGAAACAGCGGGCTGTCGCCATTGCTATAATACTTGTCTGCTTTTTTTTTTTGCTATAAATACTGACTTAAAGTCATTTTAATGGCGTTTGATTAAAGAGCGTTTACTCAATTTGGTGGTGCCAGCTCTGTGGACTTTATTGCTATTGGGCCACGTGGTACTGTGACCGTGAGCTGAGGCACACCGAAGTCTTCTTGCATGGGTGCTTCTTCATCCCTGTGACAAGTACACATAAGATATTGATTTGTCCTAGAGTACAATGCACTTTACATTACTTTTTTCTTATGTCACTGTGTTTTACAGTAGGTAATGAATATCTCGCCAATCTCATAAGATTTTTTGACTAATCCATCTCCTCATGGGGGATTCTCAGGGTTTTCTTTATTTTTAAAAGCATTTACTGAATGGCAGCTGCTCGGTCCAGCTGCCAAAATAGTGTGCAAGCAAGTAGGAAGGCTGGCATCTTTGTATAAATCCTTTCCAGGGTGTGCTTTTGTAAAGATTAAAGGAAATACTGAGAATTCCCCATGTGGATATGGACTAGTCCAAAACTAAATCCAGCAGACTTTTACTACCTACTGTAGCGTCAGGGACATAGCAAAAAAAAAAAAAAAGTAATTTGTAGAGCATTTAACTCTGGGAGTAACATATGTCTTACAGTATATGAATGTTTTTACGTTTTTTTATTTAAAATTGTACATGCTAGTGGTCCTTTCATTATCGTGGCTGGATTTAAAAATATCCTGCAAGGACCCATCACATACTGATCACAAGCTTTTGTATTCATCCTTTTTTGTGTTATTTTACTGTTATCTCTGATTCATGAATAAATCTTTGTATTCAGCAGTTCCTTCCACCCTGATGACTGTGACTCAGTGACCAGTAGTCCATGAGCTCATCTAACTTTTAATATTGCTCAAAAAAACAGCGACACGTCAGAATGCCACCTGGTAGACTGATCTAAAGTTCAGCAAGATGCCCGGAAATAGAGTCAGGGCATAGGGTTGGTCTAATATAAAGGGCAGTGAGAGGAATCAGTGTCACCAATCATCCCTCACTGCCAGGAACAGGTAAGGGGCATTCATATCAACTTCTGCACAGAGACAGCTTTCAGCTGACAGAAGAAATGTTTAGCTCTCTGATTATAGTAATGATTATTAAATACTGTATTTTGTTCCATGGTACCTTAAAGTTTAATAGAGGAAATCTATGCATCAGTACTGGATTGTTAATTTGGTATTTTATTTTTTCACTTATTCTTAAAGCGCACCTGAACTAAAAAAGAGAGAAATGGAGGTTGACATATTTATTTCATTTAAAAAAATGCAGATTGCCTGGCTGTCCTGCTGATCCTCTGACTCTCAGGGCTCGTTTCCACTATAGCGAATCCGCATGCGGGCACTGCATGCGGATTCGCATACTTAATGTTAGTGGATGGGGCTGTTTCCACGTGTGCGGCGGCGGCGGCGTTTTTCGGTGCGTGGAAAATCTGCACGACAGGGTCGTGCAGATTCGCGTGCGGCAGGAATGCGGGCGAATCGCCGCTAATGTATTCAATAGGGAAATCGCATGCGGCTTTGTCATGCGGATTTCCCCGCGATTTCGCATGAAAGCCAATGGAACTTAACACAGGCAGTGACATGGCGAAATCGCATGCGAAATCGCGGGTAAATCCGCATGGGGAAACGCAGCCGCATGCGATTTCTTCAGCGGTGGAATCCAGGCGATTCCGCACCGCTACAGTGGAAACGAGCCCTTATACTTTTAGCCATATACCTTGAACAGGCATGCCGATCAGGAGTTTCTGACTGGAGCCTGGCTGGATTTTTTTCATACTTGTTTCAGGTGTGATTCAGACTACTGCAGTTGAAGAGATCAGCAGGACCGCCCGGCAACTGGTATTGTTTAAGAGGAAATAAATATGGCAGCCACCATATCCTTCTTAGTTCAGTTGTACTTTAAGGGGCACTATGGTGGAAAACTTTATAAACATACATACACATACATATAAGATATGCATTTGTTTCAGGTCACACAATATGAGTACAATAGGTTTTTTAATCTACCAAATCTGAACCTCTTATTGAATGGTTTGGAACTTGACCATCTCCTCATGGATGATTCTCAGGATTTCTCTTACTTTGAAAGTCACTCCTTGCATGTGAGTAGGCACACCGGCTGGAATGTTTGTATAGGTCCTTTCCAGGGAGTGCTTGTATTCCAAAACCTGTCAGCCAGAGCTATAATACCTACTGTAAGAAAAACCTACACAGGAAGTGAAAAAGATTCTGGCGCACTTACTTTAAGAGTGCAGTAGTGTATGTATTTGTACACATATATTTAACATTTTCCATGTTTTTGACAAAGTGCACATCAAACTATAAATCAAGCTGCCAGGCATCTACAAAGATTTAAAGGAGAACAGAAGTGAGAAGAATATGGAGGCTGACATATTTATTTCCTTTTAAACAATACCAGTTGCCTGGCAGACGTGCTAGTCTATTTAGCTGCACTAGAAACAAGCATACAGCTAATGTTCTCAGATCTGACAATAATGTCACAAACACCTGATCTGCAGCATGCTTGTTCAGGGTCTATGGCTAAAATTATTACAGGAAGAGGATCAACAGGACATCCAGGCAACTGGTATTGCCAAAAAGGAAATACATATGGCAGCCTCCATATCACTCTCACCTTGGGTTCACTTTAAGTATCAGGTAACCAGTGTAATCTCCCATATCCCTTACAACGGACCCAAACTAAACAATTTTTTAATTCAAAATATTTAGTTGCACCACTCTGACACATACAAAGATAAATAAACACTCCTTCAAGCCTATGAGCATTTCAGTGCATGTTTTTCACCCTTCTCTTTTCATAACTAGGGTTATACAGGTGACAGCCATTACTTCTGAGCTTAGTAGGAGGTTTTAGATCATGGGTGTGTTTGTCATCAGCTACCCTCCCTCACAGGGGCGTCATCTATGTGAAATCTCACACAAGCTGAGATCTCCTCCCTTGTGACATCATCAGTAGCAGCCTGTGTTTTGTTTTTTATCTCCTCCACCAGTCTGCCGGATTCTGTCCCGGCAATATGAAAGCAAGGGAGGGGTTCCTCCAATAAATGTAAAATATTTTATATTTGTCATCATGCAGCTGAAAAAAGGCTGTTATTTATTATTATAATTTAGAAAATAGATTTTATTTTTGAAATCTTGTATTTTTAATTTGGGTCCACTTTAAAGGTTCTCTGAAGTAACACATAACATGCTGGTGAGATAAACTAGGGCATGCACAATCCCAATACTACAGGGAACTAGTCTCTGTTCTTTTTTTCCCCTTTCTCTGGAAGACTTAAAAATACATGCTTATAAATAAGTGTTTTTATACAATCGAAATTGAGTTGTAAGTAACACTGTAACTCACTGATAACCAACCAAAGTTTATAAATTCCTATCTGGCTCAAGAAAAACACTTGTTTAAGACTTTTTTTTGCCTGAGAGCTGAATAATTAAACGTGATTATTAATTTGGGCAGTCAAGACTTGTAAGTTAGATTTTTAAAGTGGACCTGAACTTTTGCACAGGACAGAAGGAAAACAAAGATAAATGCACCATGTATGTATTTAGAAAGTTTAGTCTGTCTAATTCCCCCTCATCTGTGTCTAATCACAACTGTAATTTGATTTCTCAGCTGTGTCACCTGGCTGCCTTGGCAGAGCAGCTAATTCGTAAACACAGGATGTTAACCTTATGTCTACTTCCATGAAAGCAGAAAAAAGACACACACCAGATTTATTCCAGGATTTGTATCAGCTGTAACAAATAAAAAAAATTCTTTAAAGGTTATTATGCTGTTGCTTATCTTTTAGAGCAAAGCGGAAGTACTGAGTTCAGGTCTGCTTTAACCCTTTAAAACAAAGTATGACTAGATATACTACTGCTCATCTCAACATTTCACTTCAGGTTTGATTTAGGCTTCTTGCACACAGGGACGTTACAGGCGCACGTTAGTGCAGCCTGTAACGCTCCCCCAACGCACAGCAATGTAACACAATGTAACACATTGTAACGCAGCAAAGTGCTGCATGCTGTGCGTTAGACTGTTTGCACATGCTCAGTTATGTTAGGGAGGAGGGGAGAGCGGCCGGGCACATGGCTAATTAATATTCACTGCACTCAGTGATGTGCAGTGTTTACTTCCTGGAGCGGCCGCTCTGTGCGGCGATTGGCCGGGCGGGACCACGTGATGGCGCATGCGTCCAAGAGTACGCATCACGGCATCACAGACGCCAGAGTGAGCTGCACAACGTGGCTCACTCCGACGTCCACACCAGAGAGCACCAGGCGTTGCGTTAGGGGCACGTTATGTGCCCTATAACGTCCCCTAAAACGCAACGTCCTGGTGTGTAACTAGCCTTAATCATGAGGTGTCAGTGCCACCCATTTTCCTGGATGTGTAAACTGCTGTGTATTTATTATTAGAGAATCGTATACTTCAAACCTCACACAGGTTTCCAATGGGTCAGATAGCGCTCAGGGATTTATTCTCTATAATACCACTTCATGGAGAGATCCTCACTATGGTGAATACACTCATTCAGTTGACTGGCCAATCAGTTTTACCACTTCCATGCAGCATGAGAGTTTAACTACACAGTCTGTTCATAGCATTCAAAATCTGTTGGGCCTGACACTACAAAGTGGTAAAAACTGGGCAATAATTGGCCAATTAAAATTGGATGTGTGTACCAGGCAGGCTGGTACACACCTCAAGTTTTGGCTAATAATTTGCCAATTTTACCACCTCCATGTAAAGGCCTATACACACACCTGACTTGGCTGAGGCGGCTGATAACAACTGACTCAGCCAACAATCAGGTGTGTGTACGGCAGCCGCCGACCCCCAACCTGCAAGTGATCCACCCAGCGGATCATCTCAACCCCATTGAAACCAATCCCCCACCGATTTCATTGTTCGCGCCCCTCCCACATGTGACGTCACATAGACGTTGTTCCTCCGTCACCCCCCCTCCCCCTGCATAGCAACACAGTGTGTCGTCAGCTACACAGCTGAAACACATGTGTGCATCCCGGCGATGTCGGCGAAGTGTCTCAGGACCTAATCCTCAGCAGGGGACATCAGTAGGTAGTGTGTATGTGGCCTTTTATGAGGGTCATTGGATGTTAAATACTATGAACAGGTTGTGTATGTAAACTATCATACTACATGAAAGTGGTAAAACTGGTCAGTGATTGGCTAATCAAAATTGTAGGTGTGTACCAGGCTTTAGAGATTATCACGCTGACTCATAAGCATGGCTCTATTGAACTTTGTGCACAAAACACTAATATGCTGCCAGGAATGCAGAAATTATTATTCTATCACACTATGCTCAGGGCTCTTACTGCATCTGTAATTTTGAGTTTTCATAACAGAAATTTCAAAAGATATTAATAAAGTATTAATGCAGGTCAAATATTTAAAAGATATCTGTTAGTAAACATTAACAGATGCTTTAATATGGCAAGAAGGACAATACAGAAGTATTATATACAATATAACTAAAGCCAATTTTCTTCAACACCGGTACCTTTTCCTTTCCACAGATTTACTTTACAGAGGGACATCTCAGAAAGACTCAGCATGTTGGTGAAAGTGGCAACTCTTGCACTGCTTGTGTGCACAATCACAGGTTAGTAAAGTTATCATTACCTCGGTAATACCAGTATATGCTCAACTTATATAACGCTGTGTAGTGTGTCAGCGCTGCGTATGTCAGCGCTACGTATATGTTGGTGCTTTATAAATACAATAAATTAAATAAATAAACAAATTCGGGCGCCTGAGGCTAGTGGACAAATCGGTAGGAAAAAAGGGCGCCGGTGAAAAATAACGTTTTAAAAGCGGCGCCCGGAGACTTAATGTTTTATTACTGCTTCTCATGATTACACATTATTTAATGATTTATACATTTTTAAATATTATTTTTAAACGAAAAACAGTACAATATTTTTTTTCAAACATTATTTTTAAACGAAAAATAGTACATTTTTTTACATTATTTTTAAACGAAAAAACCAACAGGGGGGTCTTAGGTTTAGGCACCAACAGGGGGGTCTTAGGTTTAGGCACCAACAGGGGGGTCTTAGGTTTAGGCACCAACAGGGGGGTCTTAGGTTTAGGCACCAACAGGGGGGGTCTTAGGTTTAGGCACCAACAGGGGGTCTTAGGTTTAGGCACCAAAAGGGGGGTCTTAGGTTTAGGCACCAACAGGGGGGGTCTTAGGTTTAGGTACCAACAGGGGGGTCTTAGGTTTAGGCACCAACAGGGGGGTCTTAGGTTTAGGAACCAACAGGGGGGTCTTAGGTTTAGGCACCAACAGGGGGGTCTTAGGTTTAGGCACTAACAGGGGGGTCTAGGGGTTAGGGGTAGGTACAGGGAGGGTTACTTAGGCACCAACAGGGGGGGTCTTAGGTTTAGGCATCAACAGGGGGGTCTAGGGGTTAGGGGTAGGTACAGGGAGGGTTACTTAGTAATTTTTTTTTTTTAACGTTATTATACGTTTCAGTATTGAAACGAAAGATTAACGTTTTTACAATTGCCGATTTAATGCACATTATTTAATGATTTATAACTTTAAAAAACATTAATTTTAAACGAAATACAGTACAATACATTTTTAAACGTTATCCATGCTTATCGTTAAAAACCCGGCGCCCTTTTTTCCCAGCGCCCCTTTTTAACGTACGCGCTGCCACCATCCATGCCCCCATTTTCAACCACTTAAGGCTCATACACACATCAGACCATAGTCTTTGGAAAATGAAAGTTCACAGACCAATTTTACCCCCTTCCATGTAGTATGAGAGCCATACCTACACAGTCTATTCTATGGAGCTGAACTCCCCATCAGACAGAAATCTTTGCATGATCAGACAGAAATCTTTGCATGATGCTGCACACAAAGATGCTGTAGACATTCAAAAGATCAGTATCTGCAAAAGATCTGTTCCTGCAAAAGATCCGTTCCTGCAAAATGCATTCATATTCTATGATATCTGCAGATCCTCATACACACCTTGTTTAACAGACATTAATCTGCAGATCAGATCCACCAGGATGGATTTTCAGATCTGTAGATGATTGTCTGATCTGCAGATGAATGTCAGTTAAACAAGGTGTGTATGATGATCTGCAGATCTCATAGACTATGAATGCAATTGGCAGGAACGGATCTTTGGCAGGAACAGATCTTTGGCAGATACTGATTTTTTGTGTCTGTACAGCATCTGTGTGTGCAGCATCTTGCAAAGATTTTTTTCTGATGGGGAGTGCAGCTCCATAGACTAGACTGTGTAGAGTATGGCTCTCATACTACATGAAGGGTGGTAAGATTGGTCTGTGATCTTTCATTTTCAAAAGACTATGGTCTGATGTGTGTATGTGGCCTTACACTCATGTACACACATTCAAACACAATTCCACTTACACACCAGGTACACTCAGACTAGACTAAACTACTAACAGAAGACCAGGCCCCAGAGCTCTCCCCCACCAAACACAAATACACATATAGGGCCATGTCGTGTGTGTGTGACTGTTGCTTCAACTTGTCACTATGGAAGCAGGAAAAGTTTGAGCGCTGCCATAGGCGCCCAATGAAATATCAGTAATGAGGGGAAATTAGAGTTCCCTCGCCATTCGATAAATATCGGGCATCGGGGCCGCCTGCAATCCAAATTCGGCTACAATTTGCATTGCAGGCCGGCCCGATGCTTGATATTTATCGGTCCCCATTTCCCCTCAGCACCGATATTTCAATGGGTGCCTATGGTGGTGCCCTACAAATGTGTGTTTTTTTTTTTTTAACATATTGGTGGCAGGGGGGTAAGCAGTTAAGGTTAGCCGTGGTGGGGTGGTTAAGGTTAGCCATGGATATTGTACTAATGTTTTTCCACTGTAACAGTGCAATATTGGTAAATTTACATATATTCTTCTATCGCCTTTTCTGGGCGCCCAGATTTCTGCGTTCCCTTATTCCATGTATGTGTCACCAGGCCCGTTTCTAGGGGCCGTACAGCGGTGCGACAGCCCTGAGCGCAGATGAAGAGAGGGCGCTTGACCTCTCCCTCCCTCTCCCCGGGCGACTGCAGAGTAATTAGCACAGGAAAGCACTGTATACAGCTACTACAGGGGCGGACTGGCCAGGGGGGAAGGGGGGCAATCACCCCTCAGGCTGCCTTTCATTCAGTGATTTAGGGCAGGTCTGGTGTATTCAGGTTTGTTGTAAGGCAATGTGAAACATTAGGCTAGCTGATAAAAGTGCAATTAGAGGGCAGGCAAGCTGGTAAATACACACAGCATGATGCCTGCAATGATGATGCCTGCAATTCTGATAAGTGCTCTGTTCCTTCTCAGTCTCTCTCCACTCCTCCTCTATCTGGGCCAGTGCACGCCAAAATCACAATAGCAATTGCTAGCAATTTGTGAGTGTGATTTTGTGAAGCGATTTTCAGGGCCCTTTTCCACCAGCGCGTTTGCGCTGGCTGAATCGCAAAACCGCAAACCGCTAGCGATTTTACAATCGCTACGGTTTGCTTTTTAACATAGGAATCGTGGTAGGTCATTTCCACTACCGCGATTCGCTTTTGTCAGGAACGCGAACGTGCGGCGGAGCGATAATTGCCGCGATTTTGCTATGCAGTGCATAGCATAGCAAAATCGCGGCCGCAAACGTCGGGGGAATCGCCGGTTTTGCGATTCAGCAATCGCTAGCGTTCAGCGTGAACGCTAGCGATTGCAGGTGGAAAAGGGCCCTCAGAGTGATTTTTGAATGAATCGCTCCAAAAAATGCTTCATGTAGTGTGTTTGCGATTTTGAAAAAAATCACAACGCTGCTGTGAGAACACCCTCAGGGCCCTTTTCCACTAGAGCGATTGTGTTTGCTGAATCGCAAAATCGCTAGGGTTTGCTAAATAACATAGGAATCGCGGTAGGTTATTTCCACTACCGTGATTCGATTTTAACAAAAACACGATCGCGCGGCAGAGCGATTATTGCCGCGATTTTGCTATGCCCTGCAGTGCATAGCAAAACCACAAACGCAATCGCTGGGGGAAAAAAAAAATATTTTGCTGAATCGCAATCGCTAGCGTTTAGCGCTAACGCTAGCGATTGCTAGTGGAAAAGGGCCCTCATAGGGTAACATTAGCCAATCGCTTTTCAGATCACTGTCGATTTGAAAAACGCTCAGACACACTCTTGGTGGGCACCAGTTCTCCCTCATTCACCTTTGTTTCCCCCCTTCCCCCAGTGCTGGGTGTCTGTGTCTTCTTGTCATACAGGAAAGCTAAGTAAGGCTGCTTTCACAGTGGGACGTTAGACTTCCACGTTACAGCAGCCCGCAACGCAGAACAACTCACAGCAATGAAAAATCAATGGGCTGTTCACAGTGCACACGTTGCGTTGGAGTATAACGCTGCACGTTAAATGAAAGTGCAGCATGCTGTGCGTTACACTCGTAGTTAGCTGCGTTCGACTGTTTGCACATGCTCAGTAATGGTTTTTTTTTTTAATTTGACGCATGCGCCGTTTTCGTTCTATCAGTATGCAACGAAAACGGCGCACCAGGAGACGCATAATGCGGCTCTTTATAACGTCCAACTTCAACACCACCATGCGTTGCGTTAGGGGCACGTTGTGCCACCTTAACGTAGCCCCAAACGCAATGTCCTAATGTGAAAGCAGCCTAAACATGCAATCCTGGTGAGGGTGAGGGAGTGAGAACTGTTATGGAAGGAGGGATAACGAAACTTTGGAAATTAGCATTAAAGAGACAGGGATCAAGGTGCCAGCAGGAATATTAGTAAGGATGTGTCTGGTAAAGGGGGAGGGGATATCCGAGGAGGTAGAGAGGCATATTTGAGGGTTAGTAGAGATGGTAGCGAAGGGGAGGACACAAGTGGGGGGGAGGGGGGGAAGGAATGAGCTTTTGGGAATTAAGGTGGCCATACATCTATTGACTTGACAGCCGATCAACCAACGTTTTGATATTATTGAATCGGATAAAAATTTTGGGTGGAAATTGGTTGAATGTATCAATCTGAGATGTTGGGAAATCTCGGGCCAATGTGGTTGTCAGGTGCGATAATCACGGCATGCGATAACCACAAATGATAGACACGACGTAAACCCTGGCCGTTGTCTCTCAAAATGTATTATGTGCCCTCCCCCCCCCCTTTCATGCCTGTACTTTACCTGTCACGCTGTCCCTAGAGTGTTCTTTCTGTATTTCCGCATTGGCGCTCCACGTGACTACTGGCATATACGACGTGGGGTGCATGTGTGATGTCATGTGGGCTGGGGCTGCCATGATAATGGTCCTCTAGTTTGTGTTTCCCCCCAGGCCAAAAGGTCCCAGTCCTCCCCTGTACTCACCTCCTTGGTTCCAATCGCTGCTCACTCGCTGACGATCTCCTCTCTGCATAGCCGCTGATACACACGCTGCTTCCTGTTTAGCAGGAAGCAGCGTATGTATCAGCGTCTATGTAGAGAGGAATGAGCGGCGATTGGAACCAGGGAGGTGAGTAGCTGTATACAGCGCTTCTCTGCGCTAATTGCTCTGCAGTCCGAGGGGGAAGCACGGAGGGCGGCCTGGGGAAAGGAAGGGAGAGAGAGGTTGGGCTGCCCTCCCTGGCTGCGGCTCCCCCCCCCCCCCCATTATGAGGGGGGGCACCTACCTACCTACCTTATACTGGGGGAAGCTACCTATCTAAACTATACTGGGGGCACCTACCTATACAACCTATACTGGGGGAACCTACCTACCTAGCCTATACTGCGGGCACCTACCTACCTAGCCTATACTGGGGGAAGCTACCTATCTAAACTGTACTGGGGGCACCTACCTATATAAACTATACTGGGGAAACCTACCTATCTAACCTATAGTGGGGTCACCTACCTATCTAACCTATGCTGGGGGCAACTATTCTGGCTACCTATATTAGAGGCACCCACCTAGCTAACCTGTACTGGGGCACCTACCTACCTATCTAATCTATACCAGGGGCAACTGTCTATGTAACCTATAATGGGGGCAACTATACTGGATACCTATACTGGAGGCACCTACCTGGCTAACCTATACTGGGGGCAATTATACCGGGGCACTTATGCCTGGTTACCTTACCTATACTGGGGAGACCTATAGCCCACTACCTATACTGGAGCACCTATGCCTGGCTACCTATACTGGGGGGGACCTATAGCCCACTACCTATACTGAGTGCAACTAGACCTAGCTAACCTATACTGCAAACACCTATACCTGGCTCCGACGCGGGGGGGAGGGGGGGTTGCGCAATTTTTACGCTCTCGCCCTGGGTGCATTTTAGCCTAGAAACTGCCCTGTGTGTCACTATAGACTGCAGCTTATTGCTAGATGCTTTAACTAGTTGCTCCCCCTAGTTACCCAATGACTGAAGGCTCTCAGCAATTTAGAAGTGTGGTGCTGCTACTGGTAACAGCATCTCCAAATGTACATCTATTGCTAGTAACTAGTGGCTATGGCTAATACACATATATACAAACGCACACACTTACCTATACACACTTACATACAAAGTAAACAGCCCCCTACTGATCCGTTTGTGAATAGGTAAAGATTTCTCATGGGAAAGGGGGTATCAGCTACTGATTGTGGCAGAAACGAAGGGCAGCAGTGCGGCGATTGGGAACGGCGAGGTAAATAAACAAATACGCATATCTACGCTCCTGGTGCTGAAGTAAAGTCCACACTTACATATACACACTTACATACAATCACTTGCAGACAGTAACTCCAGTGAAAATAATGTAATAAAAAAAGTGCTTCCATTTTACAATAATTATGTATAAATGATTTAGTCAGTGTTTGCCCATTGTAAAATCTTTTAAATCCCTGATTTACATTCTGAGATTTATCACATGGTGACATTTTCACTGCTGGCAGGTGAAGTAGCTGCTGCTTGCTGTTTTGGCAGTTGTAAACAGCCAGTTGTAAACAGCCCCCTACTGATCCGTTTGTGAATAGGTAAAGATTTCTCATGGGAAATGGGGTATCAGCTACTGATTGTGACAGAAACGAAGGGCAGCAGTGCGGCGATTGGGAACGGCGAGGTAAATAAACAAATACGCATATCTACGCTCCTGGTGCTGAAGTAAAGTCCACACTTACATATACACACTTACATACAATCACTTGCAGACAGTAACTCCAGTGAAAATAATGTAATAAAAAAAGTGCTTCCATTTTACAATAATTATGTATAAATGATTTAGTCAGTGTTTGCCCATTGTAAAATCTTTTAAATCCCTGATTTACATTCTGAGATTTATCACATGGTGACATTTTCACTGCTGGCAGGTGAAGTAGCTGCTGCTTGCTGTTTTGGCAGTTGTAAACAGCCAGTTGTAAACAGCCCCCTACTGATCCGTTTGTGAATAGGTAAAGATTTCTCATGGGAAATGGGGTATCAGCTACTGATTGTGACAGAAACGAAGGGCAGCAGTGCGGCGATTGGGAACGGCGAGGTAAATAAACAAATACGCATATCTACGCTCCTGGTGCTGAAGTGAAGTCCACAGGGGTGTAGATATGCATAGCAGTGGTCGTCTATAGGTTAGGTTTTGCAGTCAATACACCATAACAGCCAGTTCCCCATCTCTGTATTTAAGTTTTCTCAGTAGGAAGGTACAATCTAATTGATTGATACTATCCTTTGCAATATAGGTGAAGGGATTTCTAAAGCTTAAAGTTGTTTCTGTTTTCCCTTAGGATCTCAGGCGGACATCAGCACTGAGCAGGTCACCGATGCATTCTGGAAATATGTCACTCAGCTGACCACTGGCACCAAAGATACTGTAGAACAAATCCAGCAGTCTGATATCAGCAAACAGCTGAAGTAAGTGAGCTCTGAGAAAGGCTGTTATAGCTTAAAGGGAAACTAAACTCAGAACTTCCTCTCTGCTCTAAAAGATTACTACAGCATGATGACCTTTAGGGAAAAAAAATCTTCATTACAGTTTATGGAAATCCACATGGAAAGTGAATGCCAACTCAACAAGAAGTACCTGCAAATGCAATTAATCTGGTCTGCAGAGCACAGTCAGTCAGCCAATTAAAAGACACAGTATGGGCTCGATTCACAAAGCGGTGCTAACCCAGTTAGAGACTTTAGGCGTGATAACCATTGCACCACGCTGGTGAAAAGCCAGTTTAGGCGTGACAAGTTTAGGTGTGATAAGTTTAGGTAAGATAAGTTTAGGCGTGATAAGTTTAGATAAGTGTAGATAGCGTGCAAAGTCCCGCACGCAAAGCAGCGCCATTAAACTCTATGCGAAGTGCACCGGACTTTGCTAGCGCAAAACTTTTGATCAGCTGTGCACTGCGGTGCTAACGCAGTTGGTGCTTAAACTTATCATGCCTGAACTTATCACACCTAAACTTATCATACCTAAACTTATCACACCTAAACTTATCATGCTTAAACTGAGTTTAGGCGTGATAAAGGGCTTTTCACCAGGGTGCTAACTGTTAGCACCGGTTTGTGAATCAGGCCCTATGTGTCCAGATCTACAGTACTGATGTAAGCACGGGCTGAACCGAATTTACTATCTCCCCTATACTAGAATAAGACCATCATTTTTACATTGTAATGTGGCAGCAGGGGCAGCGAGCCTCCAGACCTCCTCCTACCACTAATGTGACCTGCAAGTTGCATTACCCATAAGATGCTAAAAGCTTCAAAAACAGGTGAGGAATACTGGGGGGCTCTGAGCTCTGCCACCGTTCGGGACCCCCAACCATACGCTACACCACAGGGGATATAATGGGTGGCCCTACTAGTGTCCTCACCAGAGCTGTGACAAGGTCCTGCAGCACCAAAGGCTGAGACACTAAAGTGCGCCCCCTCATCCCTCCCACCCCAGCCGTCACACTGATTACTATTAGACTAAGAGGCGCCCCAGGGCCCCCAACACCTTAATCTCTAGTTATCTGGCTTGCAGTCACTGCCATTTATACCCTTTTCTTATTTCTCTGTGCCTCAAACACAATGGCCTCAATTCACTAAGCTTTATCAAACACTTTATCAAACGTTTGATAATTTACCTCATGGGTAAAATCTAATTTTGAATTCAATAAGGTGTTATATATTTATCAAATGCTTTATTGATAAAACGTTCAATATATCTATAAAACTTTTTTGAATTCAAAATTAGATTTTACCCATGAGGTAAATTATCAAATGTTTGATAAAGTGTTCGATAAAGCTTAGTGAATTGAGGCCAATAGGGGAATGATAGCTGAGTGAGTTGTGTGCCCCGCCCTACACTGCACCCTGAGGCTGGAGCCTCTCTCGCCTCTGCCTCGGCCCGGCCCTGGTCCTCACCACCAGAGAAACCACCCAACACTATTACCCAAATTAACTGCAAAAAACATTTGGAAAGGCTTACCTGCATGAGCAACTGAGCTGTGTGCTGCTATAGCACTAATGCTATTATAATGCACAATCACAAGACCCCAAATTACTTCTCCCTCCTGGTTGCTACGACTCGGAGAGGTAATAGTGGTTAACGCCGCCGTGAATATGAGCGGCAGCAGGGTGAGCTGTTATTGACCTCAACCTGCACCCAACTGACTGACGGCACAAATACACGTATGCGGGGGAGGAGGGGTCTCTTCCACCGCTCAGGACCCCCAACCTCAGAAGGTAGAATGGGCAGCCCTACAAGTGTCTCACCACAAGAGTAGAACCACTATAAAAGCATGATCCTACTCTATAGGATCATATCTGACTAACTGACCACATTATGAATTTGGTATCTGTACACTGTGCAATATATATACTGTGTATATATCCTACTAATATAATAAATGGGAAAGTTCGGATGTTTGGATGTTTGTTACTCGATGACGCAAAAACGGCTGAACGCATTTGAATGAAATTTGGCACACACATAGTACATTACCTGGAATAAAGTATAGGATACTTTTTATTCCCATAACCAAAAAGAGACAAATACAAATTTCACTGGAAAATGTAAACTGCAGACATTCTTACACTGTTACACTGGAGGTGTGTTTAGCTTCTAAGGATAGAATGGTTAATTTGCATATATTCAGCAGTGATGCACTGGGAGACATCTCAAGCTCACTCCAACCTGAATTATCGCAAATTCTTTCTGTTTTAGGAAAGCAAACTTTTGTTTTTCTTAACATCTTAGTAAGGGGGCTTTTAGGACCATTGTAGTCCCTTACACACTCTAATGAGTTCTGGGTCACCATGAGCTTGCTGGTTAGTCTGTACCTCTCGGTGTTACAAGCCCTACTGCATAGAGCCATAGAGATCAAACAATCCAAAACAGTCTGTATGCATGTTGGATTATTATGGCGTTGTACAAATTAACAAGATGACACATCATTGCATTCCAGCGGTTCTGGAGGTGTGTTTAGCTTCTAAGGGTAACAATGGTTAATTTGCATGTATTCAGCAGTGATGCACTGGGAGACATCTCAAGCTCACTCCAACCTGAATTATCGCAAATTCTTTCTGTGTTAAGAAAGCAAACTTTTGTTTTTCTTACACTGTTAATGGTAGGGTTCTCAAACTTTGCACAGTTGGTCCATTTTCAAGGGGAATATTTCTGCCATTCTTGCACTGTTAATGGCACAAGCCTCAAACCTGCCATTCTTGCACTGTTAATGGCACAAGCCTCAAACCTGGTATAGTTGATCATTGGGTGACTGGGGTTCAATTTCAGAAAGGGGGTGGAGCCACAGACAATCTGATTTGTTTCATTCCAATGCAAATTATTGTTGCCAAACACCGCAAAGCTCACAAACTTGGTAATTGAGTAATTGATTAATTGTGTGTTAGGGTAAGGAAAGTGGGCACAGCCAACACCAGCCAAATACATAAGCGGGCAACGCAGGGTCATAAGTGGGCGGAGACAAATACAAATTTTACTGGGAAAATGTAAACAGCAGCCATTCTTACACTGTTAATGGTCGGGTTCTCAAACTTTGCACAGTTGGTTACTGGGTGACTGGAATTAATATTCATAAAAGTGGGTGGAGCCTACAAAAAACAATCAAAAATTACCTATTGATTTTTCAGGGGAATATTTCATTGCTGCCATTCTTGCACTGTTAATGGCACAAGACTCAAGCCTGGTGCAGTTGATCATTGCGTGACTGGGGTTTAAATTTATATAAGGGGGTGGAGCCCCAAACAGCCAATCTGATTTGTTTCATTTTAATGCAGGTTATTGATGCCAAAGACCGCAAAGCTCACAAACTTGGTCATTGAGTAATTGAGTAATTGTGTGTTAGGGTTAGGGTTAGGAAAAGTGGGCGCAGCCAACACCAGCCAAATACATAATCAGGCAATGCCGGGTCATGAGTAGGCGGAGACAAATACAAATTTCACTGAGAAAATGTAAACTGCAGCAATTCTTACACTATTAATGGTCGGGTTCTCAAACTTTGCACAGTTGGTCCCTGGGTGACTGAGATTAATATTCAGAAAAGTGGGTGGAGCCTACAAAAGCCAATCAAAATCCACCTATTAATCTTTAAGGGGAAAATTTAATTGATGCCATTCTTGCACTGTTAATCACCTGTGCCTGGTACAGTTGGCCATTGGGTGATTGGGGTTTAAATTCAGAAAAGGGGTGGAGCCACAGCCAATCAGATTTATTTTATTTCAATGCAAATTATTGATGCTAAAGACCGCAAAGCTCACAAACTTGGTCATTAAGTAATTTTGTGTTAGGGTTAGAAAAAGTGGGTGGAGCCAACACCAGCCAAATACATACCTGGGCAATGCCAAGTCATCAGTGGGCGGAGACAAACACAAATTTCACTGGGAAAATGTAAACTGCAGCCATTCTTACACTATTAATTGTAGGGCTCTAAAACTTTGCACAGTTGGTCATTGGGTGACTGGGATTAATATTCAGAAAAGTGGGTGGAGCCTACAAAAACCAATCACAATTCACCTATTGATTTTCAAGGCAAATATTTAATTGCTGCCATTTTTGCACTGTTAATGGCACAAGCCTCAAACCTGGTACAGTTGATCATGGGGTGACTGGGGTTAAATATTTAGAAAAGGGGTGGGGCCACAAACAACAAATCAGATGTGTTTCATTTCAATGAAAATTATTCATGCCAAAGACCACAAATCTCACAAACTTGGTCATTGACTATTGACAATTGTGTGTTAGGGTTAGAAAAAGTGGCCACAGCCAACAGCAGCCAAATACATACCCGGGAAACATTAGGACATCAGTGGGTGGCGAAAAATACAAATTTCACTGCTAGAATGTAAACTTAAATTTGGCACACACATAGTACATTACCTGGAATAAAGTATAGGATACTTTTTATTCCCATAACCAAAAAGGGGGCGGAGACAAATACAAATTTCACTGGAAAATGTAAACTGCAGACATTCTTACACTGTTACACTGGAGGTGTGTTTAGCTTCTAAGGGCACAATGGTTAATTTGCATATATTCAGCAGTGATGCCCTGGGAGACATCTCAAGCTCACTCCAACCTGAATTATCGCAAATTCTTTCTGTTTTAAGAAAGCAAACTTTTGTTTTTCTTAACATCTTAGTAAGGGTGCTTTTAGGACCATTGTAGTCCCTTACACACTCCAATGAGTTCTGGGTCACCATGAGCTTGCTGGTTAGTCTGTACCTCTCGGTGTTACAAGCCCTACTGCATAGAGCCAAATTAATCCATGCCATGCACTGATGAGGAGCAAACAATCCAAAACAGTCTGTATGCATGTTGGATTATTATGGCTCTGTACAAATTAACAAAATGACACATCATTGCATTCCAGCAGTTCTAGAGGTGTGTTTAGCTTTTAAGGGTAACAATGGTTAATTTGCATATATTCAACAGTGATGCACTGGGCGACATTTTAAGCTCACTCAAACCTGAATTATCGCAAATTCTTTCTGTTTTAAGAAAGCAAACTTTTGTTTTTCTTACACTGTCAATGGCAGGGTTCTTAAACTTTGCACAGTTGGTCACTGGGTGACTGGGATTAATATTCAGAAAAGTGGGTGGAGGCTACAAAAGCTAATCAAAATTCACCTATTGATTTTCAAAGGAGTGGAGCCACAGCCAATTAGAATTATTTCATTTCAATGCCAATTATTGATGCCAAAGACCGCAAAGCTCACAAACTAGGTCATCCTTGAGTAATTGTGTGTTAGGATTAGAAAAACTGGGCAGAGCTAACACTAGCCAATTACATACCCGGGCAACGCCGGGCGACCAGCTAGTAATATATATATTAGAGTCTGGGTCACCGACTATGATCGGCTGATACCAGATATGTGTGCTTTCTGGATGCTTGAGACTTGATGTTAAATATAAGCCAGTAATTGAAAGTATAATAGCCTAGGGGAAGCCGTAGAAGAAGTACTTATCAAGAAAAACATAGGCGTATCATATGTGTAACCACAAATAGAAATATAAAGTTTATGCAAATGCCATTTACCGGTAATGAGAATTCATGCATAAAAATGAAAAGTAAGCCTTGATTGTGGTATCTGATTGTGATCTTCTGTTCCACAGTGTTTTAATTGATAAAAAACTGAAAAGTATGAACCTGTATGCTGGAGAACTACAGAGCCAAATTATTCCTTTTGCGAAGCAGATACAAGATCAGCTCATGCAGAGTCCTGAAAAGCTCCAGGAACAGATTAAGCAGGAGCTGGACAGGCTGAAGGAGAAACTCTCCCCATATGCAGATGAGTTGCACAAGCAGCTGAGTAGGAATGCTGAGGAACTCCAGGTAAAAATGGCCCCATATGCAGAAGAATTCAAGACCCAGGTTGACAAAAACACCCAACTATTTAAAGAACAACTAAAGTCTGTAACTAAAGATCTGGAAGCCAGGCTCAAAGAAAATGCAGGCCAACTCCAGTCATTCCTCACCTCATACTCTCAAGAGTATCAGGTCAAGATAGATGAGAATATGGATGAGCTGAGGAAGCAGTTGGCACCCATCACTGAGAAAGTAAGAGAGAACATTGATCTGCAACTTCAAGAGTTATATAAAAGCTTGACTCCCTATGCAGAAGATGTGCAAGAAGAGCTCAGAAACCAGATCAAGACCCTGGAGTTCCAGATGAGGAAGAATGTGGAACAGCTGGAGAGCAAAGTTGAAGAGCTCACAGTACAGCTGAAAGAGGATCTCTACCCTAAGGCCGATGAGCTAAGAAATAAGATCAGTGGTGATATGGCAAACATCAAGGTCACATTGGAGCCCTACTTGACCCAAGTTAACCAGCAGATTGACCAAAAAGTTCAAGAATTTAGAGATTCAACTGCACCTCAACTACAAGCCCTAAATAAGGCCCTGGCACAGAGAGTGGAGGACATGAAGAAAAAGCTGGGAGAATACACTGTAACCATGCAAGATCAAGTGGAATACCTTGAGAAAGATGTGCGAGAAAAGGTCCAAGAGTTTATTAACAAGGGCATTTCTGCTGATAACTGAGATTTCATTTCACATGCTCATGCCTGATGAATGGTCAAATATGGTGCACTGGTATAGCACAGAACATAAAAGGTACTGGCAATTAAATCTGACAAGGATCCTACCAAATATTGTTGTGTCTTTTTTTCATTCAGTTAATCAACACTCAGCAAAATTAATTACATATTTTAATGGGCTCTCACACGTATCTTAACAACTACTCATAATTTGTCTTAATTGTTAATTCTTACCAATATGATGGTTATTTGTTCCTCCCCAAATATGTTATAGTTAGAACATTTCCCTGGTAGGCATGCCTAGTAAAGCAAACTTAAAGAGAACCTGAACTGAAAATAAAAAGTCAAAATAACCATACACAGGTCATACTTACCTCCTGTGTAGTCTACTACTCAATCTCTTTCTCCTCTCCTGCATCCCATTTGTCCACTGTGATAAATTGATTTTTCCGTCCTCCATTTTAAAAATGGTTATTACCCCATAACAGCTTCCTGGTCAGCACACTGTTAAACTGCAATATCACCCACTTTAGCCATAGAGAAACATGGACCTTACCTAGCACATTCAGTTGTAACTGACAGCTGCTGATATATAACTGACAGCAACTGGTATATTTCAGTTCTGACAAAATATTGTCAGAACTGGAAGGAATCGCTGTAAGAAGAAAATAGTGAGCCTCTGAAAAGAACTGACGGTGAGGTTAGTATGTAATATTAATTTTCAGCTACGTCATGTGTTTATTTTAAATAATTTTCCTCGCTTCAGGTTCCCTGTAATCTGTAAGTAACTTGCCTGCAGCTTTAACACATTTTATATGATTAACCAACAACACAAGCAATAAGGCAAAAATATCCATGTGCAGGGCCGGCCTTAGGTTTCATAGCGCCATGAGCAAAACCGTATTTTGGTGCCCCCCCCCTTTCATCCTACACACACACGCTTTGTACCTTGCATTATAGCCATCGTCCGTTCCCTCAAAAAAACGCCCTCAGACTTAGTATAGGCAAGTAGGTAGCCAGGTATAGGTGCCCTCAGTATAGGATCTCATGTGTAGGTGCCCTCAATATAGGTAGCCAAGCATAGGTGCCCCCAGTATAGGAAGTTAGGTGTAGGTCCCCCCCCATAGGTAGCCAGTCGTAGGTGCCTCCAGTATAGGTAGCCAGGTGTAGGTGCTCTAAGTATAGGTAGCTAGCTATAGGTGCCCCCAGTATAGGAAGTTAGGTGTAGGTCTCCTCTGTATAGGTAACCAGGCATAAGTGCCCCTAGTATAGGAAGTCAGGAGTAGGTTAGTATAGTTGTCACAGTAGAGGTAGCTAGTATAGTTTCCCCAGTATAGGTAGTATATTTGCCCCAGTATAGGTAGCTAGTATAGTTGCCCCCAGTATAGGTAGTATAGTTGCCCCAGTATAGGTAGCTAGTATATTTGCCCCAGTATAGGTAGCTACTATAGTTACCCACAGTATAGGTAGTATAGTTGCCTTAGTATAGTTGCCCCCAGAATAGGTAGTAGTTTCGCCAGTATAGGTAGCTAGTATAGTTGTCCCCAGTCCCCCCCTTCTGCGCTTCCCCCTCCAGATAGTGTCAGCGGCAGCGGGCGGGAAATTACTCACCTGACATCCACATTCCAGAGCCGACGTCCCTGTTCTCTCCATGCTTCTCCCTGCCTCCACTCCATCTGTAGTTAGAGTAGGGCTACAAGAAAATGGTCGTCGATGTCCTCATTTGTGGACATCGCCAGCCATTTTCTTGTAGTCCTGCTCTAATTACAGACAGAGCTGTGGCGGGGAGAGACAGGGTGGGACAGCGAGCAGCGGCACTGTTCTGTGCGCCCTTGTAAGCTGGCACCCTGAGCTACCGCTCAGGTCAAAGGCCAGCCATGTCCATGTGGACCACTGGATAAATGTAGTCCAAACTCCCGTTATCACAAAAGCATCCACCTTTAAAGAGGAACTTTACCCAAGCATTAAACTTTATCCCAATTAACCGCTAATACCACCTTCCCCAACCTTTTAGTGGGTGCGGTTAAGATAATGGCAGTTGTTGCTGTCTAGTTTTTTTCCCATCTGCCAGTATGAAAGATGATGAGGCACAGGCTCATTGTGGATCAAACAAAATGAACAAATTACATGGAGAATATCAATCATTTCTTGATCTCTCTTCTATTTTTTTAACGTCTCACTTTGCAATGTATTGATTTACTTACCCCCCATTACTATTTTTCAGTAAACTTCCTCTTTAACCACTTTATCCACTACTACAGTGTATCTACAGCACGTCCTCTGTGACTTCATCTAAGCCATGAGGACGTAGATATAAGTCTTGAAACCAGGGTCGGACTGGAGCGCAGAGAAATGTCAGCTTGGGACCCATGGTCCAATGATTTGGAGTTTGCATACTTATGTAGTCTGTACAGTACTGCAGAAGATGTTTTACATAAATATATAATAATATGGTAGGCCATTAGACTATGGTAAGGATTAAATTGTGAGCTCCTCCGATGACAGTCAGGGACATAACCATGCAAGACTGGCATGTCACATAACGGCGTATCTATTAAACGGCCATCGGGAGATTTGGGCGTACGGTAAAGCCGATATACGGCTTACCGAGCTCCTGCACAAGTCCCGGTGGCGTTAATTACTATTCCCCTTCCAAGGCACCATGGATAAAGGGGGAAAGATGTAATTTGGCTTCCAGCTATTGCTGGCGGCCAGATTACCCTGTTTATGTAGTAATTTGAGCTCCATCTTTTGATGGTGCCCAAATTACTCACTAAGCACTGCTATAGCCATAATTCCTATTACAGCCTATGGTGGGGCCCGCTCAGCCCAAATTTCCTGTGCTGTTTTTACAGCGCATACACATAAAATGCCAGGGCCTGTACATGGACACAGGGAAGCCACTGGAAGCTGCAGAAGTATAAAAGACAGCACCCAGAGGACTGGTAAGTTGCTTCTGCTGCACAAAACCTCTGCACATAACAAAAGTACAGTTTCCATTGTCCACCTCAGGCATGCCGGTTAGTTGAGACTTCTGGGTGGCGTACGTTAAAAAGGGGCGATGGGAAAAAAGGGCGCCGGGTTTTTAACGATAAACATGGATTACGTTTAAAAATGTATTTCGTTTAAAAGTAATGGTTTTAAACGTTATAAATCATTAAATAATGTGTATTAAATCGGCAATTGTAAAAACGTTAATCTTTTGTTTAAATAATGAAACGCATAATAACGTTAAAAAAAAAAATTACTAAGTAACCCTCCCTGTACCTACCCCTAACCCCTAGACCCCCCTGTTGATGCCTAAACCTAAGACCCCCCCTGTTGGTGCCTAAGTAACCCTCCCTGTACCTACCCCTAACCCCTAGACCCCCCTGTTAGTGCCTAAACCTAAGACCCCCCTGTTGGTGCCTAAACCTAAGACCCCCCTGTTAGTGCCTAAACCTAAGACCCCCCTGTTGGTGCCTAAACCTAAGACCCCCCTGTTGGTGCCTAAACCTAAGACCCCCCTGTTGGTGCCTAAACCTAAGACCCCCCTGTTGGTGCCTAAACCTAAGACCCCCCTGTTAGTGCCTAAACCTAAGACCCCCCTGTTGGTGCCTAAACCTAAGACCCCCTGTTGGTGCCTAAACCTAAGACCCCCCTGTTGGTGCCTAAACCTAAGACCCCCCTGTTGGTGCCTAAACCTAAGACCCCCCTGTAATTGTTTTCGTTTAAAAATAATGTATAAAAAAAAAAAGTAATGTTTTTCGTTTAAAAATAATGTTTGGGAAAAATATTGTACTGGTTTTCGTTTAAAAATAATATTTAAACATGTATAAATCATTAAATAATGTGTAATCATGAGAAACAGTAATAAAACATTAAGTCTCCGGGCGCCGCTTTTAAAACGTTAGTTTTCTCCGGCGCCCTTTTTTCCTACCGGGCGCCCATTAAACGATATTTATTATAGAAGTGAATGGCGGCGCCCGATTTGTCCACTAGCCTCAGGCGCCCGAATTTACTGTTTCCCAGCAGCACATCAATTAATGGCAGGTTTTATTACCTATAAATTGATTAGCTTGCTCAGTCTGGTTTAAGAACAATGTAATATGGTATAAGAGCCAACAGTGGCAAGCTGGCACTGCCAAGTTGGATTTATTATTACAATCAACAAAGTGCAAATTGTTTTGTTTCAATTGTATAAAAGTGCAATTTTGTGAGGCAAGTTACCATAATACCTCAGAAAGTGCCCTTCTGCACCCACCATCACTCTCTCTGCTGATCCTCTATCATGGTAACATGCTTCTTATGCACAACAGTTCACTTAATACAAGTTATACAACTGAAATGGAAACTTGCACTTTGTTGATTATATTATTTCAACTAAATAGTCCCAGCTTAAAGGGAAGGTACGAGAAGCATAAAAAGCAAAAATCTACTTACCTGGGGCTTCCTCCAGCCCCTGGCAGCTGTCCTGCTTCCTCACTGCAGCTTCGGTGGCTCCTGGTCCCCTCTGGTGCAGATGCCGACCTCACCAGGTCAGCATCTACTTGCGCTCCAGTGTGTGGCTTATGGAGTCACACTGACATCATCCGTACCGTACTGCACAGGCGCAGAACTACTGCGGCTGCGCAGTACAGTCTGGATGACGTCATCACCATGGGCGTGACAATAGGGGATACAGCCCATGCACCCGCGGGGGGTCCCGCGCCCCCCTGGGGCCCGCTCATGGCCGTTTTGGGGGGCTGGAGGGGTCACAGCATGAGGGGAAAGCTATGGCCACACTCGGCGGGGAGGGGGGAAGGTCCCACCCCTCCCTCACCTCGGGCTTTCCCCTCTGTGCTCCAGCTTCAATAGCTATACAAGTGCAGCAGGGCGGCGGACAAACATACCTTCCATGCGTTCCAGTGTGGACACTTCTCGCTCTAGTGACTGACGCGTCTTCTTGAATAAAACAGGAAGTCGCGCGCTCTAGTGACTGACGCGTCTTCTTGAATAAAACAGGAAGTCGCGTCAGTCACTAGAGTGAGAAGCATACGGACGCACGGAAGGTATGTTTGCCTGCCGCTGCCCGCCGCACCGCTGCACATGTATAGCTATTGAAGCTGGAGGGGAGCACAGAGGGGAAAACCCGAGGTGAGGGAGGGGGGGGCGTTCCCCCCTCCCCGCTGAGTGTGTCCATAGCTTTCCGCTCATGCTGCGACCCCTCCAGCCCCCCAAAACAGCCACGAGCGGGCCCCGGGGGCCCGGTCGCAATTTCTGCAGGGTGGCCCGGGGGCTCTTAGTTACGCCCCTGGTCAGCACAACTACATGAGCCGCATGCTGGAGTGCAAGTAGGCCTTTTGTGCCATAGGGGACCCCGGGCCACCCACGAGGAGCGGAGCTGCGGCAAAGGCACAGTATGGCTGCAAGGGGCTGGAAGAAGCACCTTAGTAGTAGAAGTAGATTTTTGCTTTTTATGCACCTGGGACATTCCCTTTAAGTTGCCCCTGACTTCTCTTATACCACATTTCTTTTTCAGCCTGCTTTATGCACCTCAATTTTAATCACCCCAATGACCCCATTCCCAACCTCCTGCTGGCTGCTTGCCAGTTGCTAACTTGACCAGAATGCAGAAATAGTCACTCTCCTAAAGCAGGCAGTCGCATTGTCTGTGTGCTTCCTTTTGTCTTCTTGACAGAATTGATCCAGTTCCACCCTCCAATCCCTGGGCCTGGCTGTAGCATCCAGACTGACACATCCTTTCTCTCTATCCACTCTTTCCAATGATCACCACCCTTGTGGCAGGGGCTCAGCTCTTCTTATAGATGGTAAACACTCAGACTGCGACTGACGTCATCACGCGGTGACATAAGCACATAGCGCACTCAGTAGTGATGATGCGGTGGCTGCAGACAGTTTGCCCATCAATTCCAGCATGGGACCATCGGTGGGCAGAGTTACATAGAGCCACATCTGCTGCTGCAACATCACTGCGGGCGGGCCAATCAGGCACTGGGCACGAACACTGGAGGGAAGAGGCATAACAATAGACTTGTTCAGAGTCTTGGAAGTTGGATGTCATATGGAATTCAAATTCTGTGCCTACAGAAGGGCCCACCAGAGGTGCCTACAAAAGGGCCCACCGGAGGTTTTCCCATCCCCCTGGTGGCCAAGTCCAGCAGGACTGTACAGGATTGGGCTTGCTCCTGTGCACATTTCTGGCAATATCTGATTCAGCACTAAATGGTGAAAAAGAATATATGTTCCCTGAGCTAATGAGATTGATTTTTACCATGAGGCCTGGAACCCACTGAAATCAGCAAACGCGAAACGCAACTGCTAGCGTTTTGTCTGAGCGGTTTGCAAGTGGATTCATGCGCGTTTTCGGTCGCGTTTTGCAACATTGTATTTTTTTGCTCAGCGGTTGCGTAGCGTTTTGCGTTTTGCGTTTTTATCCTGATTGGTCCTGTGAATTATTTTTCATTTTGTTACAGTGTGCTGAACCGCAAAACGCTAGCAAAACCGCACAGTTTAGGTTTTGCTGAGCGTTTTCGCTAGCGTTTCAATACTTTACATTGAAGCGCTAACGCTCCCAAAATGCTGCACGTCCTGCGTTTGCGTTCCTGGGAAACGCAAACGCTCCTGTGGAAGTTGCCCCATCCATTAACATTAGCCCAGCGTTTTGGCAAAGTGCTAGCGTATCGCAGCGCTGCCAAAACGCTGCCAAAAGCGCTCCTGTGGGTTCCAGCCCTTAAAAATACTTTTAACTTCTTAGTTCATAGTGAAAAATACACTCTGTAGCATTATTTTAGAATCAAATATCTTCAAAATAAATTGTGACAGGAACATACTCTATGTTTTGTGATAAACGGTAAGAATAACCAAACAAAATGTGGGTTTTTTATCTACAGTAGTGCTTTTTATTTTTAAACTGATTGGTAAAACTGAGAAATAATGTGTTTTTTCTATTTTTTTTCCTATTAAAATGCATAGAAAACAAAATTGTTTGATGGAAAAAATGGCATACAATGAAAACCTAGTTTGTCTTGAAAAAAAAAACAATATGAGCTTGATTCACTAACCGGCGCTGAGTATTAAAAAAAAGCCACTCAGTGCCCGAAATGTAGCTTTGTAGGCACTAATAGCCACGCAAAGCTACATCGCGCACAGCCCAAGGCAGTGCGCGCGCAGCCATTAATAGTGCAGGGTGCGACGATAACGTCGCACCCGCTGCCCTGTAACGTCGTACTATTAACGGCTGCGCGTGCACTGCCCTGGGCTGTGCGCGATGTGTAGGCGCAAACCACCTAACTCCGTGGTGTGCACTCACTAGGTCATAAGGCTCACTAACCGGCTTAGCGCCGGTTAGTGAATCAAGCTGACTATGTTTAATTTATGTGTCATAAGTAGGGATAAAGTTATTGCTGATTAAATAAGGACATAGCTAAACTGTCAAAACTGCTCTGGTCCATGAGGTGGAAACAAGGTCTGGATGCGAAGTGGTTAAGGTGAAGGTCCATAATATACATGGGGTACACATGGCATAGGTGTATAAATCCTTAAGGCTTGGAAAAATTGAGGGCAAAAGAAGCAGAGGTTGAGATGGATAGACAAAACATGTGAAGCTATGAACATGCCTATGAAAGAGCTGAAAGAAGCAGTGATTGACAGACACATCTGGTGTGCAATAGCACATATGGTCCCAAAAGAAAGAGGAGGAGGTGTATAAATGGCAAATTTACTGGCCACCTGTGCACAGAAAATGTAAAAAACCCAAACTAATTAGAAATATTCAAAATTAAGACACTGTAGAAAAGTACTACTACGAAACGATTAAATGTCACACCGACTCATAATTGCAGCATATAATATGTACTCTAGGTATGTATTGGTATAGGTAACTGACATACTATACATTACATATAGTGCTGAAGCGCAATAAAATGCGGAGTTATGGAAAATGAGTTAATACTATAATATACAAAATCAGCAGCAATTTCTTTGCATACAAGCAGCATACCAGAATGGCCGATCACATGAATTAACAACTCTGTGAAAGTAACAATAAAGACACAACGTACAAAATTATGTGTCCAAAATGAACCTAGTACCTAGTGCTACCAACCAATTTGTGGCTGCACACATCATTATCCAGGCCCTAGATAATCATTATTATAATTCCTATACATATGTAATGCCTGGCAGATCTCCTGCTTTCTTTTCAGCCGCTATGCCCCAATCTACCACCACCTTCTTCACCCTATGTGGCGCATCCCCGCTTGAACGGGAAGTGAAGTGCAACACCTGTCCGACTTCGGTTACACCCAGGCCTTGAAGGTGCAAGGTATAGCATCTGAGGGCAAGAAAGCCAGAGCACCACCAGACAAACAAGACTATGTAGCTGGGTGATGGAAGAGGATACACAGGTTGTCACCAGAGTAATGAACAAGGGAACAAGATTGCCCAGAGCAACCGCAGCTCTGGGCTTCAGATACCGCCACAAATAAACAAGACACAATGGTTGCTCAGTGCAACGCTGCACTGAGCCTCTGATCTGAGTTACAAGACAGGCAACAGACAGACAGAAAGACTGGCTGTTAGCGAACAAGATACAATGGTTGCTCAGGGCGACCGGCGCCTGAGCCTCCAACTGAGTAACAAGACAGACAACAGAGAGACAGACGGAATGCTTTGCCAATCTAGTCACTGCACTAGCGATGGCAAATATCCACACTGACATAGACAAGACAAACAGGTAGGAGTGCAACTAATAGCAACCGCTGCTATAGATACGTCCTCAGGAACAGAGCAAGCAGGATAACTACCAGTCACCAATGTGGTGAAGGCAGTCTCCAGCTAGCAGGAAGGTAAGACTCCAGTGTACCCTGGCGGGTGCAGTGAACGTCCAGGCAGGCAAGGAAATACAAAGCAAGGCAATACAAATACAACTTTCACAGCATGGATCAAGCGACATCTCAGGTAAGCTGAACACTATGTCGGGCGAGGTCTGGAATAAGAGGCAGGCTTTTATGTGGACATCAGCCAATGGAAACAGACATGCAAATTCTCACGCAGCTGAATAGTAATCATGCAATCCTGTGCTACACTGATTGAAAGCTGCAAGCTGTCTGGGAATGGAAGGAACTCTCATTACAAATGCATGCCAGATTATGCAACTACATGCATGTAAGAAATCCACAACTGTCTGCAGTTCAACTGCAGCAAGCCACAGTTGGATTCATGACATCATCCTGAGCTACTCTGAACTGCAGTGTGCTTGCATACAGCAAAGACTCACATGACAAATGCAAACAACACCAAGCAACCAAATGCAGGCAGAAATATCAACACTGCTCGGCTGCTGCTCCGGAGGGATCCTTTCAACATAATGATATATAATTTTGTACCATCTGTAATGATGGCAGTATTCCTACCTATCAGAGCAAGATAATACACCAGGCAACCTAAGCAGGCACTTGGGGTCTAGTGGGTGTCAAAGGTCACACCTGCCACCTTCTTTGACCGTTCTCCACTATAGCTTACCAACGGACCACAAGGGGGGGGGGGGGGAGGGCAAATCTACTACTTTGCCTAGGGCCCCATTACATCTTAATCCATCTCTGCTTTTTATTTTCAGTCATTTATAAAACAGAAATGTACCTTCTTGAAACAGAAGGAATTTGCAATTATTCTGGTTGGAGTGAGCATATGATGTCTCCCACAATGCATCACTGCTGAATATGCAAATCATGACTTGTTGTCCCTGTAAGCTAGCCACACCTCCAGAACCCCTGGGATGCAATGATGTGTCACCTTGTTAATATTACAGAGCCACACTAATCTTAAATGCAAACAGACTGTTTTGGATTGGTTGATCCTCATCAGTGAATGGCATGGAATAATGAATCTCTATGGAGAAGTACTTGAAACACCCAAAGTTACAGAGTACCCAGCAATTCTCAGGGTTTCCTTTATTTCCTAAAGCACTTCAGAGATTGTCAGTTGCTCCGCCCAACTTCCAAAAAAGTGTGCAGCAAACAGGGAGGCTGGCCAGGATCTTTGTATAGATACTTTTCAGGGAGTGTCTTTCTAAAGAATAAAGGCCATGCTGAGAATCCCCCAAGAAGAGATGGACTTGTCCAAAACCTGTCGGTTCTGTCAGATATCTACTAACTACTGTAAGTGACAGCAACATAGGAGAAAATTCATTTATGGCTCATTTTACTCTGGAAGAAACGTACTATTTTTAATTTTGCAATTTTTCGTGATAGTGGTTCTTTAAAGAGGAACTTTAACCAAGGTTTGAACGTCATTCAAATCACAAAAAGGAAACCGAGAGCCCAAAATGGTGTAATATGTTAGATTACAGGTGTTGAGTAATAAAGATGAATGAATTTTACTCACAAACACAAGTTACCATCCAGGCAACCACTATATAGGCAGGTGGTTAGATTAAAGGAGAACTGTAGTGAGAGGTATATGGAGGCTGCCATATTTATTTCCTTTTAAGCAATACCAGCTGCCTGGCTATTCAGCTAATCCTCTGCCTCTAATACTTTCAGCCATAGGCCCTGAACAAGCATGCAGCAGATCAGGTGTTTCTGACAAATTTAGACAGATATGACAAGATTAGCTGCATGCTTGTTTCTGGTGTGATTCAGACACTTCTTTAGGCAAATAGACCATCAGGGCTGCCAGGCAACTGGTATTGCTTAAAAGGAAATAAATATGGCAGCCTCCATATCCCTCTCACTACAGTTCTCCTTTAACAATTTCTGCCGCCCGGACGTGTCCCCCGCAGAAAAACTGAAGCGCTCTTACAAGAGGCTTCAGTCTTTCTGCCTGGAAAAATTTCCGCATCCCCTTGTGCTTCCGCTTAGCAAGAAGCACAAGGAGGGAAAAAAATTCAAGGTGGCCATCTTGTGGCCAAATAGTAAAACTACATCTACATATTTTTTACATTACAATTTACACATATAATAACATTAAAAATTAACTGTTTATTTCCTACACCAAAATATTACCCAAATAAATGTTTTTATGGGGAAAAAAAAAATTACAATTAAAAAAAAAAGACATAAATAGTTACCTAAGGGTCTGAACTTTTTAAATATGCATTTCAAGGGGGTATACTACGAACATTTAAATTATAAGCTTGTAAATAGTGATGGACGCAAAACGGAAAAAATGCACCTTTATTTCCAAATAAAATATTGGCGCCATACATTGTGATAGGGACAAAATTTAAATAGTGTCATAACCGAGACAAACAGGCAAATAAAATACATAGGTTTTAATTATGGTAGCTTGGATTATTTTAAAGCTATAGTGGCCGAAAACTGAGAAATCATACATTTTTCCATTTTTTCTTATTAATCGTGTTAAAATGCATTTATAAAAAAATAATTCTTAGCAAAATGTACCACCTAAAGAAAGCCTAATTAGTGGCGGAAAAAACAAGATATAGATAAAAAAATTGTGATAAGTAGTGATAAAGTTATTAGCGGATGAATGAGGTGAAAATTGCTCTGATGCATAAGGTGAAAAATCCCCGCGGGCTGAAATGGTTAAACCTAACCCCACTCAGAGTAAGAAGTCGCTCTCTGTAGACAAGAAAAAGTAAGTTGCACCCCTCCACCAAGGTTGGACTATAATACGAACTGTAAGTTGTAACAAAGGCGCCAGTACAAGTATAAAATGAATTAAAAACTGTTTAAAAGAGGAAGTAGAGGTGGATTACCTCCCCAAAGTAGACACAATTCTGTTGTTTATTGTCAACAAGTAGCTTTATTCATATACTTCACAATGTAACGCGTTTGCCAGGTTTAATCCTGCTTCATCGGGCAGTATTTGGAGCAAATTTAGGGGAAATTTAGAAACACTTGGCTAAATAACTACAATAGCAGTAATCAATCAAACTAGTAGTTTCTCGTAAATAGCCATCTGTATCAGTCTTATTATAATATCACATATAGCAATCCATTGAAAATAAAATAAAAAAAAGCAATGATCATATAAGTAAACATATAATACATAAAAAGTGCAAACTATCATAACTAAAAGGTATTGCTAGTAGAATATGTTTCACTATACGGCTTCACATAATTGAGACAGGAAAGATACACATGTATATTGCAAATTGTACTCCATAGTTTAGGCAAACATAAAAACCTATTTGCAGGCACATAAAATACATTTACATTGTGCAAAATAGTGTGGCATGGTAGTTAAAAATGGATCAATTATTGCATAATGTTAAGTGCAAAGATTAGTATTCCATATATACTTAAATATACCTGGTAGATTCAGGATACATGGTATTAGAAAGTGCACTGACAGAAGATGCATTTTTTTTTCAGTGCACTTTCTAGCAGCATGTATCCTTCAGCACTTTTCCGCACTTCAGCACTTTACATTATGTACAAATTATTAGCATCACTTTTATACCACAATCAATCTATTTTCCACTACCACCCCACACTTTCTTGTATTTTGCACAATGTAAATGTATTTACAGCTGGGAGCGTTCTGCACTTGCCCAGTTTGTAAAAATTGGATTTGTGCATGCGCAGAATGCTCACGGCCATGGGAGCATGATCAAGGAGGCGCGCGGCCGAGGCAGCGCATGCACAGCAGCTCGGGACTGGCTGAGTTGGCCTGCTTTCACAAGGGCGTGGAGCTGAACAAAGCAATGCAGAATGACAGCAAAGGACCAGGATGACTTCAGAGAGCTGGAGAGAGCCTTAGGTAAGTTAAACTGGCATGTTTTATTGACTTTAGGTACCTTTTAATTACTATTCAGGCTGCAGCATTATTGTACAAGAGTGCTGTGTGGTAGTGCTGTGTGGTATCATGCTACACAATGAGTTATAACACAGTTTATTTCTGTTTTCTTTTAGCATGGGTTTCCTTTTTGAGACTGGGTGAATTATGAATGACTGCTGCTTTAAACCTTTCTCTGCCAAGCACGTACTAGGTACGTTGTGTCTGGAAAAGGTTCCAACTGTCAGCAACGTGCCTAGGGCTTGATTCACTAAACCGTGATAACTCAAATATCACACCTTATCAAAGATCAAACCTTATGAAAAGATATGACACCTTATCAAAGTTAACACGCCTGAACAGAGTAGTATAGCAAGCACTACGAACTTATGCCTGCTAATTGGCAATGGCACTCGTCCTGCCCTGAGCCCCTGCGGGTTCGTAGCGCTCACTGTGCTACTCTGATAAGGCATGTTAACTTTGATAAGGTGTGATATCTTTTCATAAAGTGTGATATCTTTCATAAGGTGTGATATTTGAGTTATCATGGTTTAGTGAATCAAGCCCCTAGTATGTTATTTGGCTTTTTCCCCCGCTAGAAGCAGTGGGGAGGGGTGCCGACATCATTCATTCCTCCCTCCCATGGGCCCCCTCCTCTGACTCTCTGAAGTGTTGGAGCAGTGGTCAGTGTGTAATTACTTACGTGATCACTTTCTCCATGCGGCATGTCCCCCGCCTGCAGCCGTCTCCTCTCTACTTCCTGTATGACGTGATTACTACGCGTCATACAGATAGGGAGAGGAGAGAGGGGGCAACGCATGGAGCCAGCGAACGTGTGAGTAATTACACACCGCACTGGTGTGCTCCAGCATTGCAAGGGTGCCACAGGACCCCTCCTGTGGCACCCTTGCAATGCTGGAGCACACCAGTACGGAGGAATGTGGAGGAAGGGAGGATGATGTTGGCCAACCCTCCCTAGAGTGGCACCTATACCTTCTACCTATACTGGGCGGCGGGGCTCCTATACCCACTCACATTGAAGAAAAACCTGTACCACTCAACACTGCATATATCAGCGCTGCGTAATATGTTGGCGCTTTATAAATACAATAAATAATAATAATAATTTTCCCTCACTAACTGCAAAAGCTTGCAGGAGTCACAGCGTTAGCAACAATAGAGGTTAAAAAATCATAAAGCATCATTACTCAATAGGCTATGGAAAAATATAATTGGCAAAGTTTATTCATAATCCAAAATTTCAAGTAACAATAAAAAACTAAAACCATCTAAACTAAAATGGGTAGCACCACATACAGCACACAACACACCCACTTTAAGGTCACATTCACACCACACCCATAGGTACCTAGAAAACAAGCCGGCTTCCTAGGAGTGGGGGAGAGAGCAGGGTGTAGTTGCAGCAGCCACCAGTACGGCTCGGTAGGTAATCACAGGACAGCAGTGACTCATGTGACCTTTATGGTTATTAGCGTCAAGTTCTATGACCACCATAAATCAGAGGTGTCTTACTTGCTCCAATATCCATCCATACATCCGCTTGATGCACTTAAAGGACAACACTGCCCTATTGCCAGTCCACCGAGGATAGTGCACACTTTGAACCAGGCTGCGGGAGTGCTTAATATTCAGACGTGAGGTAAGCCCCGCCCATCGACACGTTGCACCAGCCTTATGCAGGCTTCATCAGGATGTACGCTGCAGGTCATTGGTACATGCTTTTAATACACGAGAGGAGGGCGGGCTAAGCGCACATCGTTTTGATTGCTATGGTGACATACGAGCAGGAAAACCTATACCTACTATCTATGCTGAGGAAATTATACCTGCTACCTATACTGGGAGTACCTATACCTACTACCTATATTTTGGCACCTATACCTGCTACCTATACTGGGACATCTATACCTGCTACCTATACTGGGGCACCTATACCTGACTACCTAAATTGGCAGCATCTATACCTGGCTACCTATACTGGCTGCATCTATATCTGACTACCTGTACTGGTGCACCTATTCCAGGCTACCTACACTGGCTCTACCTATATCTGGCTACCTATACTGGCTGCATTTATATCTGGCTACCTGTACTGGTGCACCTATTCCAGGCTACCTATACTGGCTGCACCTATATCTGGTGGCTACCTCTGTACTATTCCAGGACAGGAAAAGTAGGATACCAAAACATATATGTGGTATAGTTGGATTCAGCAGAATCAGAGCTTTTACAAACAGTAACAGTTTTTTCAGTAAATGTAATTCTTCTATGAAAAAAAGTAAAAAATGTTGTTTCAGTGTTCAAGCCCAATTCGTTACAGAAAAAAAAAAAATGTCCTATTTCATGTGGGTTTTCTTGTCAGAAAATCCTAAGTACACCTAATGGGCTTGATTCACTAAACTGTGATAACTCATATCCCGTTCGTGCTAGCGTTTTCATGCGCAATTGCGAATTTTCACGCGCAATCAAAAATTTTCAATTCGCAATTGCACCTAATTTCACACGCACAAAAACTCTAGCACGGCCATGATATGAGTTATCACGGTTTAGTGAATCAAGCACAATGAGTGCAAAATGTCAAAAATCTACTTGGCAGTAGATGTTCGTGTTTAGGACAAATCGGCTGGCAGGGAAAGGGTTAATAAAGCCCATTACAGTGCTACATCCTGCAGCCTCTGACCATTCTCACTGTGGAACTGCAAAGTAACCTATCGGTTTGTGTTGCCAGTGCCGGTGTTGCTGCATGTATTCCGCTTGAAATAAATGGAAATTATCGTGTGAAAACTTCACAATTCATTGAGCAGCGGTTCTTTGCATTACTTGGTTACACACTACAGTTGTTATCACATTACATATTGGGTGGAGCTTTATTGTGTGTACAGTACTGGACTTGCCAAGGACTGGTCCTTACTCACGTCACCTCCAGGGCCGGGCCGAGACATAGGCTGGAGAGGCTCCAGCCTCAGGGCGCAGTGTAGGAGGGGGCGCACAATTCATTCAGCTGTCATTCCTAATTGTGTTTGAAGCAGAAAGAAATAAGAAAAGGGGATACATGGCAGTGACTGCAAGCCAGATAACTAGATATTAAGGTGTTGTGGGCCCTGCGGCCCTCTTAGTCTAATAGCAATCAGTGTATGACAGCTGGGGTCGGAGGGATGGAGGGCGCACTTTGGTGTCTCAGCCTCGGGTGCTGGAGGACCTTGTCCCAGCTCTGCTCACCTCACATGCAGTGGTCCTCCTGTGCTTCACTAGAAGAATTAGTTTTATTAAAATAAGCTACATTTGTGTTTGTAATCTTTTGTTTTTTTATTATTATGTTTATTATATTATATTTCTTATTATTTATTTATTTTTTAATAAATAGGCAGAGTGTTAAAAATGACCCTCTTTACCTATGTAGCTGTAAGGGATTGGACATCTGGAAGTCCCCTTATTAAAAGTGATTTTCAGATTTTCAGTACTCACCAGGCTAGGTCCACATTACATCGGATGCACAATGGTGCTCACTGCTTTCACAGTGTATCCTGAGAGTTTAGACTGTGCCTTGTCACAGTATCCAGCAAGATGTTCACACTACTCACCGGTGTGCATCCGGTCTGCCGCCGTTGCCATCTTTCAGGTCCACCACTGCCACCATTTGTGTCCTCTGCCACTGCCGGCATCTACACTAGGCAGAATCATATCATCATCATCTTTATTATTATCGCCAAGCACACCAGAGGAGTACCCGGAATTGCTTGTGGTTCACATGGCAAGAGTAAATCAGGAACATATAACAACACATGTTTGCAAACATAGCGAAGGCAAGCAGGACATACATACATTTAAAGCATCTTGGTTTCAATTAGAGTCCTGGGGGGCGGGGGGGGGGGGGGGAACAGGGATTGCTGCTGTGGGAGTCCAAGTTTCAGTCAGAGTTTACAGCTGAGAGGAGGGGATGCCTGGGGCTAGAGTGTCCCCGGAATGTAGGCCGGGGGGGGGGGGAGTTTTGAGTTCAACAAGAGAACTGCTTGGGGGAAGAAGGTGTTCATGCGCCTAGTGGTCTTGGCGGGGATGGATCTGAGACGATGTCCCAGTGGAAGGGTCTCAAAGTATCGTCTGCCCGGGTGGGAGGGGTCGAGTAAGATTTTGGAGGCTCTTGTCTTCATTCTCATGGAGTAGAGGAGATCTTTTCTGCTGTCTTTATCACTCTGTGGAGTTTATACTTGTCTTTGGCGGTTGCTCCTGCGTACCAGACGATGATGGAGCAGCAGAGGATGGATTCGATGGTTGCGGAGTAAGAGCTGGTGAGCAGATCCCGTGACATTCCAAATTTTTTCAGTTGGCGTAGGAAGAAAAGCCGCTGTTGGAAGGAAGGCTTGGGGGAAAAAGCACTGGTACATAGATCAGAGTCCCAATAGAAGCAGGGTCCCATTGGATTGCACACCGATGGGAATCCTCCCAAGCAACAGGGAGGATTATCATTGGTCCACCACTCAGTGAACCAATGAGAATCCTCCCTGGTGCTATGGTCTTTTGCAATCCAATGGATGCCCTATGCTTCTGCCGAGACTCTGCTAGATATTTACCGTTGCTTGTCCACCAGGCACAGTGGCCATGCTAGCAGTGGCGGAGGACTCAAATGGTGGTGGAAGACACAGAAGACAGGTGAGTAGAGCAGGAATGGAGGAGAAAGCAGCCTATTGGGAACAAACACTATCCATTTCCATAGGCTTTCACTGATTCTATGGGCATCCACATAATATACAATGTCAGGAAAATTCGTACTTGTTGCGATCGTGCGTTCCCCCTCCCCCCCCCCCTTTATTCCAATTCTGCTCCATCTTAAAGGGGAACTGAAGTAAGAGGTATACGGAGGCTGCCATATTTATTTCCTTTTAATCAATACCAGTTGCCTGGCAGCCCTGCTGGTCTATTTCTCTGCAGTAGTATCCGAATAACACCAGAAACAAGAATGCAGCTAGTCTTGTCAGATCTGACTTTAAAATCTGACACACCTGATCTGCTGCATGCTTGTTCAGGGGCTATGGCTAATAGTATTAGAGGCAGAGGATCAGCAGGGCTGCCAGGCAACTGGTATTGCTTAAAAGGAAATAAACATGGCAGCCTCCTTATACCTCTCTCTTCAGTTCCCCTTTAAGTGGCAAGGGTGAATGGATCCTATGCTTCACAAAGATCAGTCTTGTGTAGTGACAGTAGCTTCCACCCAGCTTGATCGTGATTCTACTTCCCATTTACTACAGTTAGAGCGTGCTGCATCCTAAATACGAGTGAAGAAGGACTGGGATTGAACCAAAGACTACATGAATACAATACAAGACTGCATGGCTCTAAACAGACCTCCTCTGCACCTGCTCTACATTTAGAGTTTTTTAATAACAAAACAGGGCCAGGACGACACATAGGCAGAAGAGGCCCCGGCCTCTGAGCGGCAGGTCATCAGGTCAGGATGGGGCGCTTTCAAAGGCATTTCAATCCACAGGTAGTCCAGAAAAAAAAAATTTCCACTGTCCTGAGAGACACAGCTAAGGGAGCGAAGATAAAAAGACTGCACCTGTCATACATAGTAAGATTGTTAGCAAGTTCCTAGCACACCAGTAAAGGGGCCCATACACCTAACCATTTTCCCGCCGATATACGGCCGATTCGATCACAGTGATCGAATCGGCTGTGAAATTGCCACACACATTGCTGACAGAACAATCGATTTCCGTCCGAAATCGATTGTTCCCATCGATTCCCGTCGATCCGTCCGTGCGGAAGATTTTTCTCGATCGCCGGCGGGTTGGGAGTGCGTCGACAACCTACGCAATACAGCGGGTATACATTACCTGTTCCGGCTGGCGCGAGTCCCCTGTTCCCCGCTGTCTTCTTTCCTCGCTGGGTTCCAGACCAGCTGCAGCTACACAGAACTTCCTGTCCCGGCAGGAAGTTTAAACAGTAGAGCGCCCTCCACTGTTTAAACTTCCCCTGGACAGGAAGTTCAGTAGCTGCAGGAACGGTCTTGAGCCCGGAGCGGAGAAGAAGACAGCTGGGACCAGGGGACTTGCGCCGGCCGGAACAGGTAATGTATGCGGGGGGGGGGGGGGGGGGGCAGTAGCAGAGGCAGCTCCACAGATTGTGATCGGTTTCAGGCTGAAATCGATTCACAATCTGTTTGCAGTAAAGGTGGTCATACAATCCCTCTCTGATCAGATTCGATCAGAGAGGGAACTATCTGTTGGTCGAATCTGATGGCCAATCGACCAGTGTATGGCCACCTTAAGGGTGCTCAGCTGGTCTGCAAGTTTGTTTTTTTTTAACTCTTCTTCACTGACTTCTGTCAGTGATGTCATCCAGCTGCTCCTCCAGGAAGCCACCCAGTCACGCATGGCTGGCTGATGGAGAATGGAATTCTAACGGGGAAGGCGAAAGGTATGTGTGGTGTGTGTATGTGAGAGAGAGCAGCCTTGCGTCCCTTGCTCCATCCTGAAGTCAGGGAGACAGGCTGTAAAGACTTCTGTACTTCTCCCTACCCCTCTCCACTCCTAGTACTGATAAGGACCTGGACTTACAGAAATGACACTGCAGTGTCCTAATGCTGCCATACCACAGTAAAGGCAGCCATACATCTAGCGATGATGGGCAGATTTCACCAAGAGACAAGTAGTAGCAGTAGGGTATTGTACCGTGTTAGCCATCAGTAAAAGCAAGAAGTTTTAAATCAGGGTGATACCATTTATTGGCTAACTAAAAAGAATAAGAATAAGTGAGCTTTCGGCTTTGCAGCCTTCATCGGGCTTATATCCTGTTTCCAGGATTTGAGACCGACGAAGTTTGCAAAGCTGAAATCTCGCTTAATCTTTTGTGCCTCTGAAGAAGCAGGGGAACCTGCGAAACGGCTGTTAGGCCAACCACTTTGTACTCCTAATGTATTGCCTGTATCTGCTGGATTAAAAGGAAAACACTTGGATTTCTGCATATCGGTGCCAGATCTCTTGTTTTTTCTTTGTGGGATATACTGAAGTGTATGTGATCTAGAGCACGTTTGACTACAAACCAAGGTCCAGCTGCTGTTTCCAGTCCTTTTGAGTGCCATTCCCACTACTGTTTCTCTTTACTGTAAAAAGAATAAGAATAAGTGAGCTTTCGGCTTTGCAGCCTTCGTCGGGCTTATATCCTGTTTCCAGGATTTGAGACCGACGAAGTTTGCAAAGCTGAAATCTCGCTTAATCTTATTCTTTTTAGTTAGCCAATAAATGGTATCATGCTGATTTAAAACTTGTCCCGGCCCTGTAACAAAGACATTTTAACAGGCGAGACCTGCTAGGGACAGGGTACATATTTCTCTGGTAGCAATGTTGCGCCTTTAGTATATTGTAGTTATACTGTAATTTAATGCTGCTATTACTGAATAAATATTAGTGTTCAGCAGTTTCTTTTACCTTGATGACTGCAATTCAGTGACTAGTAGGCAATGAGCTCATCTAGCTTCTAATATTGCTGTAAAAACAGTGACACGTCAAAACTCCACGTTGTAAAGTGATCTAAAGTTCAGCAAGATGTGTTGGGATATTGGAAGGGAGGGCCTAATATAAAGGGCAGCATGTAGAACCACAGCCATCCCTCACTGCCAAGAACAGGTAAGGGGCATTCAAATCATCTGCACAGCAACAGGGTTCAGCTTACAGAGGAAGAAGAAGTTATTATAGAAGTGACGATTATCCAATATTTCGTTCTATGCTCTTTTTAGGTTGTGTTACAAATTGTTGTATCTGTGTTTCTTTACTACTTTCTATTATTAATTAATTATGCTACCATGAATCTACTGAGATTTACTTGTGAGGTTGTTTCATCCATTTTGCAAATCTATGCATTCTACTGAATGGGATATTTGTGTAATACATACATCTGACCTGGTAAAGGAGTCCTTTGGACCCCTTAAAGGAGTTCTTTTGCGAAAAAAGTAGGCAGTTAAAAAATGTGACAGATGACAGGTTTTGGGCCAGTCCATCTTTTTAAGGGGGATTCTCAGGGCTTTCTTTGTTTTCAACAGCATTTCCTGAACAACAGTTGCAAAATCTAACTGACATAATAGTGTGCAAGTGATTAGGGAGGCCGGCTGGTATCTTGCTATTTTGGCAGTTAAACTGTTGTTCAGGAAATGCTGTTGAAAACAAAGAAAGCCCTGAGAATCCCCCTTAAAAAGATGGACTGGCCCAAAACCTGTCATCTGTCACATTTTTTAACTGCCTACTTTTTTTGCGAAAGAACCCCTTTAAAGTAAACCTGTGACTTTAAAAAGAGAGAGAATCACATACTTACCTCAGTAGATGGAAGCCTCTGGATCCTCCAGAAGCTTCCCATGTGCTCCTGGAGACTGCCGATCCAGCGCTGGGACATCCTCCAGAGGCTTCTCGTACTCCTGGAGACTGCCAATCCAGCGCTGGGACATCCTCCAGAGGCTTCTTGTACTCCTGGAGACTGCCGATCCAGCGCTGGGAGATCCTCCAGAGGCTTCTCATGTGCTCCTGGAGACTGCTGTCCCTGAACAACAAAGTGCCATGTGGACGAACAACGGCTGCATGCACTCTTCAGCAAACCCTTGTGGAAGAGGTGCGGGCGGGGGGGCTTTGGCGGTGTAGTTCGGTTCCCTAGCACTCTCTAGAACGGTGAAATGGCCCTTGGCGCTAAAAAGTTTGGACACCCCTGATTTAGAGACTTCCTTCTATTGCAGTAAGTATCTAAATGGGGCATGTACCTACAGGTACACTTTAACGCTTCACTACTATGCTCCATTTTATGAGAATGTTGTCCTCCTTACCACAGGTTCCTATTGTCAGAAAATGAAGGTCCTCCAGTTGGAATCAGCGTACAATGTGAGAGGGCAATGATTCAGGATTTATTCTCTATCATATGATATTGGCATATAAAAGGACAGCTGCACCAAGTGGATATAAAAGGATTGCATTGCTTACTGACAGATCAAGCAGTGTCCCAATCCTTTTGAGATTCCTTTCTTCCAACAAACTGATACACACAGCTCTATTACCAATATGTTGCTAGGAATGACATTATTCATATTTTATCTTCTAGTTTGTTGTTCTGTTAAAAAAAATGTATCTCACCTTATTTATTTTACTACTTGGGGTTGATTTCATACAAGACTTATCTTGTGAATTATCTCTTCTATCTGCCTTAACTCATGGTTTATCATTCTTATATCTGTCATGACTCATGGTTTATCTTTCCTTATCTGTTTATTTCATGAATTATCTCTACTCCAAGGTGAAAAATAAGGTGGCCATACACTGGTCGATTTGCAATCAGATCCGACCAACAGATAGCTCCCTCTCTGATCGAATCTGGTCAGAGAGGGATCGTATGGCTGCCTTTACTGCAAACAGATTGTGAATCAATGTCAGCATGAAATCGATTCACCATCTGTGAAGCTGCCCCCCCGCATACATTACCTGATCCGGCCGGCGCGAGTCCCCAGGTCTCCGCTGTCTTCTTCTCCGCGCTCGGCTCCAGCTTCACTGAACTTCCTTCCTGGCGGAAGTTTAAACAGTAGAGGGAGCTCTACTGTTTAAACTTCCTGCCAGGCCAGGAAGTGAAGCCAGCCGGAACCCGGAGCCCAGCGGAGAAGAATTCAGTGGAGACCAGGGGACTCGCGCCGGCGGAGCAGGTAATGTATTGCCGCTAGCGTCGGTCATCGGGCATTCGAACGCCACTATCAACGCACTCCCGACCTGCTGGCGTTCGAGCAAAATCTTCCGCACGGACGGCTCAACGGGAATTGACAGGAACAATTGATTTCGGACGGAAATCGATCGTTCTGTCAGCGTTTGCGCAACAATTTCACAGCAGATTCGATCACAGTGATCGAATCTGCTGTATATCGGCGGGAAAATCGTTAGGTGTATGGGCCCCTTAAGGTGAAACCAATCTCCACTTTCCTAACAAAAAACCCCAAACTTTTAGAATTCACTTAATTGAAAAAAAAAATTGGCCAGTTATATACCTGGGGGTTCTTACAGCTCCCTGAAGTCCTCCTGCATGATTCCATGCTCCTCGACTCCTCTGCTTGTTTCAGGTGTGTGATTCAGCCACTACTGCAGCTAAAGACATCAGCAGGAGAGTCAGGCAACTGGTATTGTTTAAAATGAAAAATCCATATCCCTCTCAGTTTAGGATCCCTTTAAAAAATGTTAGCTCTAGATTAGGCTAGATGACTCTATCACATTAACAATACAGAAATGTACTACTGTAGGAAGACAAATAAGCATTAAATGTACATCAAGTCTGTTTTCTATAACACTCATATTTTTTTACACAGATTTATTTAACAAAGAAGCAACTTGTGAAAATCCAGTTAGTGATTCAACATGTGGGTGAAAGTGGCAACGCTTGCACTCTTTGTGTGTGCAATTACAGGTTAGTGTTACCACCATTGTTCATTCTCTGAAACCAAGTCAAATCTGTTCTCAGGTGTTGTTCTTTTGTATTTGTTGTTATGAGATGCTGGGTGGGGCTTGATGTAGGTGCAAGGTTTAGGCTCTGTTCCCACTAGGGTGGAGAACAGACATTTTTTTGTCAAATGGGATTGGCTCACAGTGATCACGCAGTCAGGAGCCGAGGAAATCAGCTCTTGACTGGCTTACAGAGCTCTACTATCAATTAGATGGCAGGGCGAGTGAATTGAGGTGGGGAAAATGCAATGCGATCGGCGGTAGCAGTGGATGTGCACGGTGAAGAAGTTGATATCTACGTTTTGTCAGAGCCGCGCAGCCACCTGCAGGACATAGAATTCAACAAACGCGGTCCAGAATCGGTTAAGAACAGTACAAAGTACAAAGTAGAATAAACAATACACCCTAGCAGTCAGCCAGGTTTCCCTGTAGGAAAGTTGAGCAGAGTGACCAAGCAGCTCGGGGTTACCCAATACCACTTGGAAGGTATAGTGTACTAAAAGAGACCGAAAAGTCCTCCTAATAAAAAGCAATTCTTATTTTGCCTTCTTAAAACAGAAGGGATTTCAGCTATAAAGTGAACCTCCAGGCTAAAAATCTACTCAGCAGCACTGAAAAGGCTTGGTGTTTCTTTAACAGTTTCACAGCATCAAAACTTTGTTTTTCTTACTCAAGCCTCATTTTTAGCTGCACAGAAGTTAAGCTCAGCCCCACCAAAGAAACTACTCGGGCATTTTTCCCCTTTGCTGTGCAAAGCATGATGGGATTTCTGGTGTTGTTCTCCTTCTGCTGTTTTGGCGCAAATTTTACATTTTGAGTTTGAGATTTGAAGCCTAGTGTGTGCAGCTGGGAGGGCTGATCAGAACACAGGACAGTTGGAGGGCACCGATCGTCTACAGGGGGCTGAGGGAAGCCCCAGGTGAGTTAATCTCATTTTCTTTGGTTGCCTTTCGGTTCACTTTAAGTTTTACACAGTCATATCAATTCCACATGTGACAGTCTATTTCAGACATTTAGTTCTCATCAGTACATAGCAGTGATTGATATGGCTGTATGAGATAGGGCTTGGACCAGTACAACAGAGTAACCAACCAGCTCAGGGTGACCCAAGCTACTAAGAATGTATAGGAGGATAAAAGAGACCAAAAAGCCCTCCTACTAAAAAAAGCAAAGCTTGGTGTAATTTTCCTTCTTAAAAGAGAAGCAAATCTGCAATAATTCAGCTATAAGTGAACATTTGTGGTTACCCACAATGCACTGCTACTGAATATGCAAATGACCCCTCTTTGCCCTTGGTTTGATATGACACTACTTCTTCTTCTTCCTTGGACCAGCCCCTTCTTCTTGCTTGGACCGGCCCTGGGGGCAGGGCACTACTTCTTCTTCTTGCTTGAAGGTTGAGGCACTTACTCTATTATATATATAGATGGGGGAGTTCTCAGTTCAAAGATTGTTTCTGTTTTCCCTCAGGCTCTCAGGCGGACATCAGCACTGAGCAGGTCACTGATGCATTCTGGAAATACGTCACTCAGCTGACCGATGACACCAAAGATACTGTAGACCAAATCCAGCAGTCTGATATCAGCAAACAGCTAAAGTAAGTGAGCTCTGAGAAAGACTATCCTAGATTAATAGTACTAAACACTAGAGTACTTAGTATGTAAGATGAATACACTCTACAAGTTATCAGGAATTTAGCATGTCCTGCAACTACTCATAACAGTGAGGAAGGCAAATATGCTCTACATATTCCAGCTCACTATGACTGAAGTTTGATGTTATTCTGGAAAATGTTTTCTTCTTTATTTAAAATGTTCTTCTGTTGATCATAGTGTTCCTCAAATAAAGACAGCTGTACTACATGTAAAATTCTATTTAAATTGACTGTGGTAAAGATTGGTCACAACAAGTAGTGATTTGATTGTACAAATATTATGCCGATGCTGTCACAACCTCTGCAACCCCTATTACTACACCCCTGGCTGTTTTTACTGTAATTGTGTTACGGTAAAGGGGCTGAGTGAGGTTGCAACAATATTATCAACAGAGAAAAAAAAATCCTTTGTTGTTTAAACTGCCCTGTTTTCCCATGTGTACTGCAGCACCACTTTTTTCCCTCACAAATTTCACAGTGGCGCAGGGTATTTACCCGATCCAGACACAGGACTGGCTTTCCTCTTCCACCACCAGAATCCTCTCCTCTTCCACCACAGTGGTGCTGTAATGCGGACATCACCTCTGGGTCCTGATCACATGATATGGCATGTGATTGGGACCTGAAGCAGGATGTTAGCATTACAGAGCTGATCTCCTCTTCCACCACTGAGTGGCACTGTAATGCAGGCATTCTCCTCCGGGTCCTGATCTCTAGCTATGCTTATGGCAGGAGCTGCGGCAGAATCAGAAATGGCCATGGCTCCCAGTGGAAATAAGCCCTAAGGGCCCGTTTCCACTAGCGCAGAAACCGGGCAGAGTTTCCCCGCAGGCAAATCGCTCGGGGAAACGCTGCCATTGGAAATAATGGCGCCGCCGGCCGAATCGCTTGCCCTATCGATTTGGCTAACATTGCCATCAGTTTTCGTGCGGGAGGCAGCGAATCCCATAGCCGTGCATGGCACGGCTTCTGGGATTCGTCTGCGTACCCACAGACCCGGAAGTGCCGCCACGCGTCTTGCAGCCGCTTGCGGTGGCTAGCGGAAATGGGCCCTTAGAGTTTACAGCAATGCAACCCAACTTGTCAGTAATAAGAATTCATGCATAAAATTAGAGTTGGGCCGAACGGTTCGCCTGCGAACGGTTCCATGCGAACTTCCGTGGTTCGCGTTCGCGTCCCGCAGGCGAACGTTTGCGGAAGTTCGGTTCGCCCCATAATGCACCATGGAGGGTCAACTTTGACCCTCTACATCACAGTCAGCATGCCCAGTGTAGCCAATTAGGCTACACTAGCCCCTGGAGCCCCACCCCCCTTATATAAGGCAGGCAGCGGCGGCCATTACGGTCACTCGTGTGCCTGCATTAGTGAGAGTAGGGCGAGCTGCTGCAGACTGTCTCTCATAGGGAAAGATTAGTTAGGCTTAGCTTGTTCCTGGCTGCATACCTGTTCTGTGAACCCACCACTGCATACCTGTACTGTGAACCCACCACTGCATACCTGTTCAGTGAACCCACCACTGCATACCTGTTCAGTGAACCCACCACTGCATACCTGTTCAGTGAACCCACCACTGCATACCTGTTCTGTGAACCCACCACTGCATACCTGTTCTGTGAACCCACCACTGCATACCTGTTGTGTTCAGTGAACCCACCACTGCATACCTGTTCTGTTCAGTGGACCCGCCACTGTATACCTGTTCAGTGAACCCGCCACTGCATACCTGTTGTGTTCAGTGAACCTGCCACTGCATACCTGTTGTGTTCAGTGAACCTGCCACTGCATACCTGTTCTGTGAACCCACCACTGCATACCTGTACTGTGAACCCACCACTGCATACCTGTACTGTGAACCCACCACTGCATACCTGTTCAGTGAACCCACCACTGCATACCTGTTCTGTGAACCCACCACTGCATACCTGTTCTGTGAACCCACCACTGCATACCTGTTCAGTGAACCCACCACTGCATACCTGTTGTGTTCAGTGAACCTGCCACTGCATACCTGTTCTGTTCAGCGGACCCGCCACTGTATACCTGTTCAGTGAACCCGCCACTGCATACCTGTTGTGTTCAGTGAACCTGCCACTGCATACCTGTTCTGTGAACCCGCCACTGCATACCTGTTCTGTGAACCCACCACTGCATACCTGTACTGTGAACCCACCACTGCATACCTGTTCAGTGAACCCACCACTGCATACCTGTTCAGTGAACCCACCACTGCATACCTGTTCTGTGAACCCACCACTGCATACTTGTTGTGTTCAGTGAACCCGCCACTGCATACCTGTTCTGTTCAGTGGACCCGCCACTGTATACCTGTTCAGTGAACCCGCCACTGCATACCTGTTGTGTTCAGTGAACCTGCCACTGCATACCTGTTCTGTTCAGTGGACCCGTCACTGTATACCTGTTCAGTGAACCCGCCACTGCATACCTGTTGTGTTCAGTGAACCTGCCACTGCATACCTGTTCTGTGAACCCGCCACTGCATACCTGTTCTGTTCAGTGGACCCGCCACTGTATACCTGTTCTGTTCAGTGAACCCGCCACTGTATACCTGTTCAGTGAACCCGCCACTGCATACCTGTTGTGTTCAGTGAACCCGCCACTGTATACCTGTTCTGTCATTCAGCTACATCAGCCAGGCGACCATATGGGCTGTAAAGCCACCAAAACCTGCACTCTCGCCATGGTGCGCACCAGTCCAGCACGGCCGTCACTACACAAACAGCTGTTTGCAGTGCGTTACACGGTGAGTTTGGTGTGTCAGTGTGAAGCAGTACCTTAATTACACTACCTGATTGATGTATACACATGCAAGATGTTTTAAAGCACTTTAGGCCTGAGCTGCGGCAGAATCAGAAATGGCCATGGCTCCCAGTGGAAATAAGCCCTAAGGGCCCGTTTCCACTAGCGCAGAAACCGGGCAGAGTTTCCCCGCAGGCAAATCGCTCGGGGAAACGCTGCCATAGGAAATAATGGCGCCGCCGGCCGAATCGCTTGCCCTATCGATTTGGCCAACATTGCCATCAGTTTTCGTGCGGGAGGCAGCGAATCCCATAGCCGTGCATGGCACGGCTTCTGGGATTCGTCTGCGTATCCACAGACCCGGAAGTGCCGCCACGCGTCTTGCAGCCGCTTGCGGTGGCTAGCGGAAATGGGCCCTTAGAGTTTACAGCAATGCAACCCAACTTGTCAGTAATAAGAATTCATGCATAAAATTAGAGTTGGGCCGAACGGTTCGCCTGCGAACGGTTCCATGCGAACTTCCGTGGTTCGCGTTCGCGTCCCGCAGGCGAACGTTTGCGGAAGTTCGGTTCGCCCCATAATGCACCATGGAGGGTCAACTTTGACCCTCTACATCACAGTCAGCAGGCCCAGTGTAGCCAATTAGGCTACACTAGCCCCTGGAGCCCCACCCCCCTTATATAAGGCAGGCAGCGGCGGCCATTACGGTCACTCGTGTGCCTGCATTAGTGAGAGTAGGGCGAGCTGCTGCAGACTGTCTCTCATAGGGAAAGATTAGTTAGGCTTAGCTTGTTCCTGGCTGCATACCTGTTCTGTGAACCCACCACTGCATACCTGTACTGTGAACCCACCACTGCATACCTGTTCAGTGAACCCACCACTGCATACCTGTTCAGTGAACCCACCACTGCATACCTGTTCTGTGAACCCACCACTGCATACCTGTTCTGTGAACCCACCACTGCATACCTGTTGTGTTCAGTGAACCCACCACTGCATACCTGTTCTGTTCAGTGGACCCGCCACTGTATACCTGTTCAGTGAACCCGCCACTGCATACCTGTTGTGTTCAGTGAACCTGCCACTACATACCTGTTCTGTGAACCCACCACTGCATACCTGTTCTGTGAACCCACCACTGCATACCTGTACTGTGAACCCACCACTGCATACCTGTTCAGTGAACCCACCACTGCATACCTGTTCAGTGAACCCACCACTGCATACCTGTTCTGTGAACCCACCACTGCATACCTGTTCAGTGAACCCACCACTGCATACCTGTTGTGTTCAGTGAACCCGCCACTGCATACCTGTTCTGTTCAGCGGAACCGCCACTGTATACCTGTTCAGTGAACCCGCCACTGCATACCTGTTGTGTTCAGTGAACCTGCCACTGCATACCTGTTCTGTGAACCCGCCACTGCATACCTGTTCTGTGAACCCACCACTGCATACCTGTACTGTGAACCCACCACTGCATACCTGTTCAGTGAACCCACCACTGCATACCTGTTCAGTGAACCCACCACTGAATACCTGTTCAGTGAACCTGCCACTGCATACCTTTTCTGTGAACCCACCACTGCATACCTGTTCTGTGAACCCACCACTGCATACTTGTTGTGTTCAGTGAACCCGCCACTGCATACCTGTTCTGTTCAGTGGACCCGCCACTGTATACCTGTTCAGTGAACCCGCCACTGCATACCTGTTGTGTTCAGTGAACCTGCCACTGCATACCTGTTCTGTTCAGTGGACCCGCCACTGTATACCTGTTCAGTGAACCCGCCACTGCATACCTGTTGTGTTCAGTGAACCTGCCACTGCATACCTGTTCTGTGAACCCGCCACTGCATACCTGTTCTGTTCAGTGGACCCGCCACTGTATACCTGTTCTGTTCAGTGAACCCGCCACTGTATACCTGTTCAGTGAACCCGCCACTGCATACCTGTTGTGTTCAGTGAACCCGCCACTGTATACCTGTTCTGTCATTCAGCTACATCAGCCAGGCGACCATATGGGCTGTAAAGCCACCAAAACCTGCACTCTCGCCATGGTGCGCACCAGTCCAGCACGGCCGTCACTACACAAACAGCTGTTTGTGGTGCGTTACACGGTGAGTTTGGTGTGTCAGTGTGAAGCAGTACCTTAATTACACTACCTGATTGATGTATACACATGCAAGATGTTTTAAAGCACTTTAGGCCTGTCATTTAGCATTCAATGTGATTTCTGCCCTTAAAACGCTGCTTTGCGTCAAATCCAGATTTTTCCCGGGGACTTTTGGCGTGTATCCCACTCCGCCATGCCCCCCTCCAGGTGTTAGACCCCTTGAAACATCTTTTCCATCACTTTTGTGGCCAGCAGAATTTTTTTTTCCAAAGTTCGCCTCCCCATTGAAGTCTATTGCGGTTCGCGAACTTTTCCGCGAACCGAACGTTCCGTGGAAGTTCGCGAACCTAAAATCGGAGGTTCGGCCCAACTCTACATAAAATAGCTGATAAATTAAACAATGAAAAAGAAGCCTTGAATGTGGTATCTGATTGTGATCTTCTCTTCCACAGTGTTTTAATTGAAGAAAACCTAAAAAGTGTGAACCTGCATGCTGGAGAATTACAGAGCCAAATAATTCCCTTTGCCAAGCAGATACATGATCAGCTCACACAGGATTCTGAAACGCTCCGGGAACAGATTAAGCAGGAGCTGGACAGGCTGAAGGAGAAACTCTCCCCATATGCAGATGAGTTGCACAAGCAGCTGAATAGAAATGTTGAGGAACTCCAGGTAAAAATGGCCCCATATGCAGAGGAGTTCAAGACCCAGCTAGACCAAAACGCCCAACTATTTAACCAACAACTAAAGTCTGTAACTAAGGACCTGGAAGCAAGGCTCAAAGAAAATGCAAACCAACTACAGTCATCTCTGACCTCATACTCTCAAGAATTTCAGGTCAAGATAGATGAGAATATGGATGAGCTGAGTAAGCAGATGGCACCCATCACTGAGAAAGTAAGAGAGAACATTGATCTGCAACTTCAAGAGTTACATAATAGCCTGACTCCCTATGCAGAAGACGTGCAAGAAGAGCTCAGAAACCAGATCAAGACCCTGGAGTTCCAGATGAGGAAGAACGTGGAACAGCTGGAGAGCAAAGTTCTAGAGCTCACAGTACAGCTGAAAGAAGAACTCCACCCTTATGCAGATGAGATAAGAAGCAAGATTAGTGGTGATATGGCAAATGTCAAAGTTGCACTGGAACCTTACCTAACCCAAGTTAACCAGCAGATCGATCAAAGAATTATGCAATTCAAAGATACTGCTTCCCCTGAACTGCAAGCCCTAAATAAGGCCCTGGCACAGAGAGTGGAGGACATGAAGCAGAAGCTGGGAGAGTACAGTGTAACTGTGCAAGATCAAGTGGAATACCTTGAGAAAGATGTGCGAGAAAAGGTCCAAGAGTTTATTAACAAGGGCATTTCTGCTGATAACTGAGACTTTATTTCACATGCTTGATGCCTGATGAATGTTAAAATCTGGTGCACTGGCACAGCACAGCACGTAAATGCTGCTAGCAATTAAAATGAGGAGCCTATAAATATTGTGTTTTTTTTTTTTATTCAGTTGCTTAAAGAGACACTGAAGCGAGAAAAAAAAATATGATATAGTGAATTGGTTGTGTACTATGAATAATTACTAGAAGATTAGCAGCAAAGAAAATATTCTCATACTTTTATTTTCAGGTATATAGTGTTTCTAACATTGCATCATTCTATAATATGTGCAGATTACACAACACTCAGCATTCAAAATGAGTCTTTCAGAGCAGTCTGTGAAGTAATGACCTCTCCTCTAGCAGAGGAAAAGTAAATAGTCCAGGAACAGTTGAGATAATAAAAGTCAGATAATAGCCCTCTCCACGACTAACTTAGTCGGAGAGCTTAATGGCTTGTTTGCATAGAGATAACTGGAGTTTCTCAACTCTTCCTGTACTGGAAACAATTACACTGGTGTATCTGATCTTAATGTTTTATTTCTTAGCTGTGCTACACATACAAATCATAATATCATCATTTTTTTTTCGCTTCAGTGTCTCTTTAACACTCAGCAAAACGTGTTGCATGTGCTTAAAGGCCTCATACAAAAATCTTAACATTATTTATTATAATTGTTAACTGTGACAGTGGCTGGAGAGCGGAATGGTTAAGGGCTCTGCCTCTGACATAGGTGCAAATCTCGGCTCTTCCTATTCAGTACACCAGCACCTATTCAGTAAGGAGTTCTCTGGGCAAGACTCCCTAACACTGCTACTGCCTACTGAGTGCACTCTAGTGATGCGTACAAGAGCATTTGCTGCTGGGAGACTTAAGCGCAGGATACAGCCGGTATGGCTTATCCTGCTGCTGCACAAGTTCCCAGCGACGTTAATTACTATTCCCCCTCTAGGTCGATGTGGATAGTGGGGAATGATGTAATTCAGGTTCCAGCTATTGCCAGTGGCCGAATTACAGTGTTCTAAAAGTAACTTCAGCTCCGTCTTCTGACGGCGCCGACGTTACTTCCTGTGCACCGCTATAGCCATTATTCCTATTACGGTCTATGGTTGTGCCCAAGTCTCCTGCGCTGGAATGCCAGTGTTCGCTAGTGGCTGCCTCGCAAATGCTTTGAGTCTGACAGGAGAAAAGCGCTATACAAAAAAAGGAATTATTATTATGACACTAAATTGTTCCTCCTCAAATATGGTATAAATAAAACTTTGAGAGCCACTACTAGTAATGCCAAATAAAGTTGTAAGTAAATTACCAGCAGCTCTAACCTTATGTAGGAATGCTGGATTCTGAACATAGGGATGATCACGGGGGCGTAGTAGTTAGCGCTCTCGCCCTGCAGCACTGGGTCCCTGGTTTAATCCCAGCCCGGGCACTATCTGCACAGAGTTTGCATGTCTTCCCCGTGTTTGTGTGGGCACTCTGGTTTCCTTCCACATCCCAAAACAGATACATTAATTGGCTTCCCTCTAAATTGGTCCTAGACTACAATACATACACTACACAATACATATATAGACATATGACTATGGTAGGGATTAGATTGTGAGCCCCTCTGGGGGACCGGAATAGGAAAAAAGGGTACCGCCATAGTTGCCCATTGTAATTGCTGCAATTTGTGGCAAAGAAGGGAAATTTGGGCGCCCGCTATGCAATGCTGCCATTTGCTTCGGCACCCGCAATCTTATTAGGCACCAAAATGTATCTTTATTCCTGCAAATCGCAGATTTGCAGCGGGGGGGGGGGGGGGGGGGCAGGTTAAGGCTGGGGGGGGGTGGTTAAGTGTTAGTGACTAAGTGGGGAGTTAAGTGTTAGTCACTAACTGGGGGGGGGGGGTTAAGGGCTAGGCATCAGTAGAGGGAGGTCTTCGGGTTAGGCATCAGTAAAGGGCGGTCTAAGGTTAAGGCATCAGTAGAGGGAGGGACCATGAGCAGTGGCAGTAAAAGGAAATCTGGACTTACCTGGGGCTTCCTCCAGCCCCCGTAGCCCGCAAGGTCCCCCCGCATCCTCTTTGTCCTTTCCATGGTCCTGCTGTCGGCTCCGGTAAACCGCCGACTTCAGCTAAAGTTGCATTTGTGCCCCCCCTGGGCACACCTGGCCTGGTTAGGCATCAGTAGGGGGAGGTCTTAGGTTTAGGCATCGGAAGAGGGAGGGTTCTGTGTGAGAGTAGGGTTAGGTTAAGACATAGTAAAAGACATAGTAAAATATCGGTAAAGGTTATTGATATTTTACTATTGGAACTAAGTAGTAGAATATCAGTAATTTTACCAATATTCTACTAGCTGTAATCCCCTAAATCCTTTTTCCCAGGTGCCTTTTTTACATGAAGGCCTGAGGGACAGTTAAGTGACAAGAGTCACAAGACAATATAATCTGTACATCACTGTGGAAGATGTCCGCTCTATATAAATACTAAATAATAATAATAATAATAATGATTATTCTAGATTGTTGGTGAAAATCTAGAGTCAGACCTTTGTTGCCCTCTTCCCCTCACCATAGAACAGAACAGACTACTCAGCTGTAGCCAAGCAGTATATCTGCAAAGCACTTGGGTGTAAACACTCAGTCAGAAGGATAACCAATCAGGGGCATAGCAATAGGGGGTGCAGAGGTTGCGACCGCATCGGGGCCCTCGGGCCAGAGGAGCCCCGAGGGGCCCTCCTTCAACTTCAGTATTAGTTCTCTATTGGTCCTGTGCTCATAATAATGCCTTCTATAGATGCTTTGAATAGTGGTAATCATTAACAAAGTGCTCCCCATCCCCTTCTTCTTGCATCTCTGACACTGTAGTTGCCATTGGCAGTTTTTGGTGCACCTTATCAATTGTTATGTATAGAGTGCTCGGGGGGCCCCATTGTAAAACTTGCAACAGGGCCCACAGCTCCTTAGCTAATAGCTACACCACTGTAACCAATGAATGATCCATTCCTTCAGCTTCTGTACCAGGGTTCTCCTTTTATAAACAAGGAACATCTAGAATTTTTCCTTTCATCTTCATAGTATCACTTTGGACATTGAATTTTGCTCAGTAAAATGCAACTTAGTAATGCACATTTTGTCTTTATTCCACCTATAATATTTAGGTACGGTATTGCTATTTTTGAAAAAACAAAAAAAACAAACAAACCACACAACAAACTGTAAGAGTCATAAAACACGCTTACATTCTAGACTACATATCACAATGTCAATGTCATGTAAATACAGTATATATATATATATATATATATATATATATATATATATATATATATATATATATATATATATATATATATATATATAATTTAATTGTAAATGAGCATGTCCATGCCAAAAACACATGCAATATGAAATAGAGGCACTATGCAAAAAGGGTGCAGGATACATCCAAATTCCATATTTTACAATAATAAGTATAAAAATATTGGTTTACTAATAAATTTCATTTTAAATTATCACTTTATCTGGTTTAAATTCATTTTTAACGATTGTTGTTATTCCAGAGACACATCGTTTATGTTTAATCGTTTGTATGTCTGACATTTAGCAGCAACTATTAATAACATATTACAATAAAAATACATGTAAAGGATAAGTTAAATGGTACAAAACATTAGTTATAATCTTAATCATATCGTTTTGTTTCAGAAAAATTTTAGTGGCTGATTTTTTTTAAGTCTAATATCATACCTTTCCATCAATAAAACAGTATATAAGTGTTACTGGTTCAGGTGATTGAAAAAAACAGTTACAGTTTCAACCTGTCACTTGTCTGATGACCTCAGTCTAGCACAGGCTTGGGCAAACTTGGCCCTCCAGCTGTTAAGGAACTACAAGTCCCACAATGCATTGCAGGAGTCTGACAGCCACAGTCATGACTCATAAAGGCAAATGCATTGTGGGACTTGTAGTTCGCAACAGCTTGAGGGCCGAGTTTGCCCATGCCTGGTCTAGCATGTGTACAGTGCTTAAAGGGACCCTGAGCAGTAGAAAAAAACTGAAATCAGGACTTACCAGGGGCTTTCTCCAGCCCACTGTAGCCTGCGAGGTCCCCCAGCGTCCTCCTGCCTCTTCTCCAGGCCAGCTTCTGGCTTCAGTGATTTGGCGACTTCTGCTGAAGTCACCCTGCGCACTCCCAGAGCGCACCCAGTGCGTCATCACACTGGCTGCTGTAAGAGTCCTGCGTATGCATGGTTCAGTCTTTAGAGAACCATGCATGTGCAAGACTCTTACAGTGGCTGGCATGATGACGCATTGGGTGCGCCCCGCGATCGCGCACAGTCAACTTCAGCCGAAGTTGTTGAATTACTGGAGCCACAAGGCAGGAGGATGCCGGGGGACCTTGCGGGCTACGGTGGGCTGGAGGAAGCCCCATGTAAGTCCCGATATCTGTTTTTTCCACTGCTCAAGGTCCCTTTAAGAAGTCGGTCACCAAGGTTCTCAGTCATTAAGGGGTCTTAAGGTGCATACACTCCTTTGATCCGATCCTCTTGGGCAACATCACTGGGCCAGCCTGTATAGACATGTGTCAAATGTGTAGCTGACAACACATTATGTTGCTATGTGGGGGGCAGGGGAACAACGGAGTGGCGGGCATGTGACATCCAGTGGCCGGGAAAGCAATGTGCACAAATAAGTTGGCTGTTGCTCGGCCAAGTTGATCCACCGGGCTGATCCCTGGCAGGTTTCGCATCAGCAGTCGGGGGCTGCTGTTCACAAGCCTGACGGTCATTATCGGCCGCCTAAGCCAACTTTAGTCAGGTGTGTGTACGCAGCTTTAAACTAACAGGTCTGTCACTAAGAATCACAGAGTATCTTTTATCTTTTATCCAGGGGCCCCTGTCATGGAGGAACAGTGGTTAATCTGGGTAATATGACGCCTATGGCAAACACTGAAATTGCTCCCCACCCTAATCAGAAACACCGTTCTCCTGTAAAAACAGCATCATTTCTCGCATACATTTCTTATTGTCGTCTGTGGGATTTTTGTTGCAGGATATTTTCGGTTACTTTTTTCTGAAATATATTTCTATTATATTTGAATTAAAGAGAACCCGAGGTGGGATTTAATTATGCTAGTGGGGCACAGAGGCTGGTTGTGCACACTAACACAAGCCTCTGTTGCCCCATGGTGTGCCTCCAAGACCCCCCTGCGCTCCGCTATACCCCCTGCAGTGCTGGCGACATGCAGCGTGTCGCCAGCACAATGTTTACCTCTGCCTGTCTGTTAGCGCCGCTCCCCAGCCTCCTCCGTATCGGCGCTACCCGCCTGCGTCCCTTCCCTCCTGCTGATTGGAGGGAAGTGACGCGGGCAGCAGAGGTAAACATTGTGCTGGCGACACGCTGCATGTCGCCAGCACTGCGGGGGGGGGGGGGGTATAGCGTAGCGCAGGGGGATCTTGGAGGCACACCATGGGGCAACAGAGGCTGGTGTTAGTGTGCACAACCAGCCTCTGTGCCCCACTAGCATAATTAAATCCCACCTCTTTAAAGGATACCTTAGCCCTTTTAAAAATTCAAAAAAAGGGGGGGGGGGGCAGGTATGTGTAGGAGGTGCTCCTTATGTGCTCAGGTGCTCCTCATGTCCGCTGCTCCCCCAAGTTCTTCTCCATCCCCATCCAGTAATGCCTAATGTCCCTCCGAAGCTGGTCGGGAGAGTGGCTGCACGGCGATGCATGTCCTTGATCATGCGCCTGCGGTCGGGAGCGCCCTGCACATGCGCACTACATCACAACTATGTAGTGTGCATGTGCAGAGTGCTCCTGGTCATGGGTGCGCGATCAAAGATGAATGTTGCCAGGCAGCACCTGCACATTGTGCACTGTCCCAGAAGTAGCTTTGGGGGGAAATTAGGCCTTAACGGAGGGGGATGGAGAACGAGGGGAGCCGTGGGCGTGAGTAGAGCCTTCTACACATGCCATCCATGTTTTTTAATAGGGCTAAGGTATCCTTTAAAGGGACACTTTAAAGGATACTTCGCGTTCCTGGCCACAATAGCGCCATCTATACTGCTATAGCATATATCATATACCATATAGCAGCATAAAGGGTGCTAATGTGTCTGGGAACGCGAAGAATCACTCGCGTCCCCAGCCTGTCAGCTCCTGTCACCGAAACAGGAAGTGGCTGCCGGCAGGGCCAGGAGGATCGGAGGGAGACGGCGAGGGCACCGGACAGCTGCAGAGGGCTATTGGAAGCCCTAGGTGAGTAAAACTCATTTTTTTTGTTTGACTTAAGTGTCCCTTTAAGTAGCCATATGCCTCAAAATTAAAGGACCACTATATTGCGAAAAATTTTAAAATGTAAAATGCATGTGTATGATCTGTATAAAATCTATATTTCTCCAAGAGTAAAATGAGCCATATATTACTTTTCTCCTATGTTGCAGTCATTTACAGTGGGCAGTAAAAATCTGGCAGATCTGACAAGTTTTGGGCTAATCCATCTCATCATTTTATTTATATTTAAAAGCACTTACTGAATGGCAGTTGCTTGGATTAACAGCCAAAAAAGTGGGCAAGACAGTAGAGAAGCTGGCCGGCATCCTTATATAGGTCCTTTACAGGGGGTGCTTTAGTAAAGATTAATAGAAATACAGAAAGTCCCCCATGAGGAGATGGACTAGTCCAAAACATGCCAGATCTGCCAGATTTGTGTACTAACGCGGTGTACCCTGAAGGCCTGTTTTTGGCGGTGCGATGCTGGGCAGCGGGCGCGGCACTCCGCATCACTTACGCCATTTTACAGTGTGAAACCAGCCTTGGAAGAGGCTTGCCTGTGGGACAACAGCAGACCAGTTTTTTACATTGTATCAAAGAGTCATGAAAATATATAATAAAATACAGTAGAGTCCCAGTTATCCAGAACTCAACTAACCAGCAGTCTCAACCAACCAGAACAAATCACCGGCAGTACACACAGTGGTGAAGGCCAACTTCATAGGCTGTTTGTGGGCTCTGCTGTACTTAAAGACTGACTTCCATTGCTCCCCCAAGGTTAATAAACTTTAACATAGAGTTACTATATTTTAACATTTAGGGCCTGAGCCCACTAACGCAATTGTGTCCACTTTCTGTCTGCTTTTCAGCATCTGTAAGGGTTTGTTTCCATATGCACAATTTTAGCTGTGCTTTTGGAAACGTGATCGCAGGGATATCAGAGAGTGCATAGACTGCACTGTCTATGTTTCCATTCATCACTGAATCGCAGCGCATGGTTGCATGCATTTTGCCATGATTGTTCAGCAATCCCATTCATTATAAATCAATAGGATCTTCCGCTCCTCTGGTGGAATGACACAACATAACGCAGCAAAACTGCACTGACGCATGGCCACTTGCGGTGCAAGTGGAAACGAGCCCTAACATTGATTTGTTGCTGCAAAGTGGACACAACTACATTAGTGGGTTCAGGCCCTTAAAGAGTACCCGAGGTGGGTTTGAAGAATATTATCTGCATACAGAGGCTGGATTTGCCTATACAGCCCAGCCTCTGTTGCTATCCCAAACCCTGCTAAGGTCCCCCTGCACTCTGCAATCCCTCATAAATCACAGCCACGCTGCTGACAAACAGCTTGTCAGAGCTGGCTGTGTTTATCTCTATAGTGTCAGTCTGCTGCTCTCCCCGCCTCCTGCAGAACTCCAGTCCCCGCCTGCATCCCTTCCCTCCCTGCTGATTGGAGGGAAGGGACGGGGGCAGGGACCGGAGCTATGCAGGAGGAGGGGGAGCAGCTGAGACTGACACTACAGATGTAAACACAGCCGCACAGCGCGGCTGTGATCTATTTCTGATTGCAGAGTGCAGGGGGACCTTAGTGGGGTTTGGGATAGCAACTGAGGCTGGGCTGTATAGGCAGATCCAGCCTCTGTATGCAGATAACATTCTTTAAACACACCTCGGGTTCTCTTTAATACAGAGTTCATGATATGCATATAGAGTGGGGTATAGTATTGTATTAGCTAGGACTTTTTAATATTGAGTCTTAAGCAACCAGGAAGCACACGTATCTGGTATCAGCTGATCCCCATCAGTGCCAGATAACTGAGACTCTATTGTACTGTATTTACAAAATTGTGAGAGGTATACTCACTTTTGTAAGATACTGTATATCCTATAAACAATATACAGGAACAGAGTTGGGGAACAGAGAAGAAGGGAAGGGTTCTGCTGGACTCCTACTGGACCCCTACTTCTTTAAACCCCAGAGCTCTACTCCTTTTCTTCTTTGGGCATATCCACCTTTTCTTGCCCTGGAGTCCACATTTTTTCCTGACTTAGAGAAAAGAATTCTATTACGAAACTCAACTATTCTCAATAAAACTAAAACACAAATGGGCATGGGAGTTCGACCTGGAAAGGTCACTGCATCAAGAGCAATGGAGTTAGATGTGGTCAAACACGTTTGACCAAAAAATGTTCCCCCAATATAAGCTTGACAGAAACTTCCATCAAGGTATTACATCACACGCATCTCACACCAGATAAAGTATCCAAATATTCTTCCTTAATGAAATCTAATTTCTTCAGTGGACATCAAGATACAGATACAAGATACTTTTTGGCATACCTGGTGGGAATATCCCAGAGTCAAAAAATTATGGTCAAGAATGTATAGGTATGTAAGTGTCCTACTCAAGTGTCCCACACCTTCTGACCCTGAAAATGCTCTACTGAATGCAAAAGTCGACTGTATTTCATCTGCAGAGAATAAATTATTAATGCAAATTGACATCAGAATTTCCATTGGGGCTAAATGGCTTTCCGAGGACATAGAATGGAATCAAGTAATTAATAAAATCAACTATATCCGCCTAAATAAATACCTCACTAGTTGTATTCAGGAAAAGTCACCATCCTTTTTTAATAATTGGAAAGTTTGGCTTGAGTCTCCCTTTGGATCTCATTTGTTGAAGCAGTTTTCACACTGTTTTTATAGAGATACCTCTTCCTACACATTATATTTGGAGGTATAACAATATAAGGATACACCATCAACCAGTTTCTATGTTTAGTCTAATGAGTTACAGGTGATATGGTTGGTTATAATACCATGATTCCCATGATCTATCCAAGAATAGGTTGTGATTGCTTTATCGTTGCATTGTAGCCAGGGGAGTAACAATAGACCTTGTAAGAGATGCAGGCGGGGGGGAGGGGTTTGAAGAAGCCGCAGGTGGCCTCTTGGGGGGAGAAGTTTATTTTCCCCTGTCATGAGAGACGGACAACTAAAGACGCAGAGAGAAAAAACTTTCTGCTCTCTGCACAATTGTTCCAATGACTGCATCTGCTCAGTCTATGATACAGAATCATACAAGGTTTTGTAGACAAAGATTTGTAGATAGTCCCTACCCTAGTCAGTGTGCATCAGGCTCGTGTGTACAGAGACCAGTCCCCAACCTCTCTACTCCTCCCCAAGTGCTCAATACTGTAGTGATGCTGGAGAAGTCTGTAGAACCAGTTCTGATCCTTCGGAAATGGACAGAGTGAGTGTAGTAAGCTAAGGCTGCCTGGAAGCACACTTGTTTATCGGTTTTCTGTATGCGTTTTCTGCACACGATGTGTGTCTGCACACCATGGACTTGATTCACTAAACCGTGATAACTCGAATATCACACCTTATCAAAGATGTCACACCTTATCAACATTAACATGCCTTATCAGAGTAGCATAACCAACACTACGAACCCGCAGGGGCTCAGGGCAGGACGAGTGCCATTGCCAATTAGCAGGCATAAGTTCATAGTGCTTGCTATGCTACTCTGATAAGGCGTGTTAACTTTGATAAAGTGTGATATCTTTGATAAAGTGTGATATTTGATTTATCACGGTTTAGTGAATCAAGCCCCATGTGTGAAAACATGCATGCTTTATCACAGATGCTAATGATAGAGAAAATGCCTGTAATGTTTCACTGCTGTCAGATTTTAACTGCATGAGGAAAACACATTCAAGTGTGCATTAGCCAATTGAATAACATTGGTTCTCAGTTTACCTGTGCAGAAAGCGAAGTGGTGGGGGGTGGGGGGTTCTGCAATGATTTCTAGTTATGCCCCTGATTGTAGCCTTATTTCTTAGTATGTGTTATTTCTCTTTCATTGTTTGAATACTCATCATTGATTACTTTAATTCTGTTTTATTCTTGTTAACAAATAAACAGGAATTTGAAAGTAAAAGAATAGTCAGGTCGCAGTGAAAATTGGCTTGCTAAAAAAAAAAAAAGAGAACAAAAACCCTGATCTCTTCCTCATGAAACATCCTACCTAGAGAGTTTGGCATAAATGAATAGTCTTTGCACCACCCAGTGGTCATAAGGAGACTTGCATAATGTGAATAAAATTGTGCATGTAATTGATTTTTTTTTCAGCAATAAGGTTTTATTTAAATTTATGGCACAAACAGGGTTAGCATTGAGTGAGAAGTTGAATTACAATGTTATATTCATATGATAATAGAGTGCATCTTAAAGTAAACCAGAGTTGTGAATAAAGTAAGATCCGATACTTACCCGGGGCTTCCTCCAGCCCCATAATCATGTGTGAGTCCTTCGCCATCCTCCCGCGGTCTGACGTTCAGCCGCAATCAAGCCCCGGTAACAGGCTCAGTCGCGTCAGTCGGTGCCTTTTACATATGCGCGGGATCTCCCTGACTGTATGCGCAGATCACTCTGACTGATGTGACTGAGCCTGTTATCGGGCTGATTGCAGCTGAACGACAGACCACGGCAGGACAGCGAGGGACTCACGCGTGCTTATGAGGCTGGAGGAAGCCCTGGGTAAGTATCGAATCTTGCTATATTCACAGCTCTGGTACACTTTAACCACTTAACGACCGCCCCCAGCCGATGGGCGGCGGCAAAGTCCGGGCCCAAACGACCGCAATACGCCCATCGGCGGGGGCGGCTGCGGGAGTGGCTATGCGGCGATCGCGTCATTTGTGACGCGATCAGCCGCCGGGGACTGGCTCCGCCCACCGCTCGCTGTAACCCGCCGGCCGTTCGGAAGCGCCGGCGGGTTACTAGCTGCCCGATCGCCGCACGGAAAGTGTATAATAGGCTTTGTAATGTATACAAAGCCTATTATACTGGCTGCCTCCTGCCCTGGTGGTCCCAGTGTCCGAGGGACCACCAGGGCAGGCTGCAGCCACCCTAGTCTGCACCCAAGCACACTGATTCCCCCCCCCCTGCCCCCTGATCGCCCACAGCACCCCTCAGACCCCCCCCCCTGCCCACCCCCCAGACCACTGTTTGCACCCAATCACCCCCCTAATCACCCATCAATCACTCCCTGTCACTATCTGTCAACGCTATTTTTTTTTTTAGTCCCTAATCTGCCCCCTACTCCCTCCTGATCACCCCCCCACCCCTCAGATTCTCCCCAGACCCCCCCCCCCCCGTGTACTGTATGCATCTATCCCCCCTGATCACCTGTCAATCACCTGTCAATCACCTGTCAATCACCCGTCAATCACCCGTCAATCACCCCCTGTCACTGCCACCCATCAATCAGCCCCTAACCTGCCCCTTGCGGGCAATCTGATCAGCCACCCACACCAATAGATCGCCCGCAGATCCGACATCAGATCACCTCCCAAATTGTTAGGCTTGGTGGTGTATTCTCCACAGTCAGCATGCAACGCATGAGCTGGCGTGGAGGAGGTACACACACTAGCACCAGGAAACAGGCTATCCCTAGTATAGTGGAGGGGAGGACTGACTCCAATAGGAGATTGTGGCGCACAAAGCCGGTGCAGATCTGACAGCCACAAACAATGCTTACGTTATAACGTCTCAGCGCAAAGTAGCGCTGAGCGCACAAACCAGAACTGAGGAGATCAGGACAGGCAGACAGAATGAACGCTTGCTAGCTAGCGGCTACTTAGCGACAGCAAGCGTCCAAAACCAGACAGACTGGAATGAGGCAGCCAATGCGATGCGGCGATGGCGTGCCTCACAAAGACAGGACAGGATAGTCAGAAAATAGCAGGATTAAGATAGATGAACGTAACACAGATAAATATACAATAAGTATGTTTTCCTAGCGCATTACAATTACAGCTATCAATGAAACTATTTGTAACGTCTGACTAACATATGTATATATCGGCAATGAACCGATATATGACATAAGCAGGAACGCTGACTAGGAATGGAGTAATACAGGGAACAGGACTCAGAAGGATTCGCTATCTCTTCGCAGAGATGAACGCAATCCACAAACGGTAACAGAACAGGATTCAGAAGGATTCGTTATCTCTTCGCAGAGATGAACGCAATCCACAAACAGTAACAGAACAGGATTCAGAAGGATTCGTTATCTCTTCGCAGAGATGAACGCAATCCACAAACAGAACCAGGAGCAGGGTAACTACCTCAGCACGGGTGGTCACGGTACGCGCAACCTACCAAAACGTGCTGGAAAGCTGACTAACTGCACACAGGATATAAACAGTTTGTGTACGTATACATCAGCGACACTGATGTATCACGTAACACAAATACAAGGAAAATAATAAACGTGCTGGTATGCATATATATTGGCAATGAACCAATATATGATGCAAAGACCAGCAAAGTATCTTTATAACAAGAAACACGATCGGGGGCTAAAGCGACAGCAAGACTGGCTTAAGCTGAAGCTATGAAAAACCCAAGGAAACCCTGCAGGAAGCAGATCTTTATACTGAGGTCATCCAATGGGAGCAGACATGCAGATTCCCACACAGGTGAATGATAATCAGTCACAAGCCGACAGCAGGGAAAGACAGACAAAGCTATGCAGCTTGCATGGAAATAGATCAGAACTGCCTGAGCTGCAGCACTACTTCCAGCAATAGCTGCTGCAGCAGCGATCATTACACAAATGCAGTGTTTACATCTCTTCTCTCCTCTAAACACCCACTAATTACCCATCAATCACCCATCAATCACCCCCTATCACCACCTGTCACTGTTACCCATCAGATTAGACCCTAATCTGCCCCTTGCCGGCACCCAATCACCCGCCCACACGCTCAGATTGCCCTCAGACCCCCCCTTATCAATTCGCCAGTGCAATATTTACATCTGTTATTCCCTGTAATAACCCACTGATCACCTGTCAATCACCCATCAATCACCCCCTGTCACTGCCACCCATCAATCACCCCCTGTCACTGCCGCCCATCAATCAGCCCCTAACCTGCCCCTTGCGGGCAATCTGATCACCCACCCACACCAATAGATCGCCCGCAGATCCGACATCAGATCACCTCCCAAATGCAGTGTTTACATCTCTTCTCTCCTCTAAACACCCACTAATTACCCATCAATCACCCCCTATCACCACCTGTCACTGTTACCCATCAGATTAGACCCTAATCTGCCCCTTGCGGGCACCCAATCACCCGCCCACACGCTCAGATTGCCCTCAGACCCCCCCTTATCAATTCGCCAGTGCAATATTTACATCTGTTATTCCCTGTAATAACCCACTGATCACCTGTCAATCACCCATCAATCACCCCCTGTCACTGCCACCCATCAATCACCCCCTGGCACTGCCACCCATCAATCAGCCCCTAACCTGCCCCTTGCGGGCAATCTGATCACCCACCCACACCAATAGATCGCCCGCAGGTCCGACATCAGATCACCTCCCAAGTGCAGTGTTTACATCTCTTCTCTCCTCTAAACACCCACTAATCACCCATCAATCACCCCCTATCACCACCTGTCACTGTTACCCATCAGATTAGACCCTAATCTGCCCCTAGGGCACCCAATCACCCGCCCACACCTCAGAACGCCCTCAGACCCCAGCCCTGATCACCTCGCCAGTGCATTGCTTGCATCTATTTCCCCCCTCTAATCACACCTTGAGACACCCATCAATCACCTCCTGTCACCCCCTAGCACACCTACCCATCAGATCAGGCCCTAATTTGCCCCGTGTGGGCTCCTGATCACTCGGCCAAACCCTCAGATCCCCCTCAGACCCCCTTCCGATCACCTCCCCAGTGCATTGATTGCATCTATTTTCCCCTCTAACCGCCCCCTGAGACACCCATCAATCACCTCCTGTCACCCCCCTAGCACTCCTATCCATCAGAACAGGCCCAATACATCCTGTCATCTAAGAGGCCACCCTGCTTATGACCGGTTCCACAAAATTTGCCCCCTCATAGACCACCTGTCATCAAAATTTGCAGATGCTTATACCCCTGAACAGTCATATTGAGGCATTTGTTTTCTAGACTACTCCTCGCGGTTTAGGGCCCCTAAAATGCCAGGGCAGTATAGGAACCCCACAAGTGACCCCATTTTAGAAAGAAGACACCCCAAGGTATTCTGTTAGGTGTATGATGAGTTCATAGAAGATTTTATTTTTTGTCAAAAGTTAGCGGAAATTGGATTTTTATTGTTTTTTTCACAAAGTGTCATTTTTCACTAACTTTTGACAAAAAATAAAATCTTCTACGAACTCACCATACCCCTAACGGAATACCTTGGGGTGTCTTCTTTCTAAAATGGGGTCACTTGTGGGGTTCCTATACTGCCCTGGCATTTTAGGGGCCCTAAACCGTGAGAAGTAGTCTAGAAAACAAATGCCTCAAAATGACCTGTGAATAGGACGTTGGGCCCCTTAGCGCACCTAGGCTGCAAAAAAGTGTCACACATGTGGTATCGCCGTACTCAGAAGAAGTAGTATAATGTGTTTTGGGGTGTATTTTTATACATACCCATGCTGGGTGGGAGAAATCTCTCTGTAAATGGACAATTGTGTGTAAAAAAAATCAAATAATTGTCATTTACAGAGATATTTCTCCCACCCAGCATGGGTATGTGTAAAAATACACCCCAAAACACATTATAATACTTCTCCCGAGTACGGCGATACCACATGTGTGGCACTTTTTTGCACCCTAACTGCGCTAAGGGGCCCAAAGTCCAATGAGTACCTTTAGGATTTCACAGGTCATTTTGCGACATTTGGTTTCAAGACTACTCCTCACGGTTTAGGGCCCCTAAAATGCCAGGGCAGTATAGGAATCCCACAAATGACCCCATTTTAGAAAGAAGACACCCCAAGGTATTCCGTTAGGAGTACGGTGAGTTCATAGAAGATTTTATTTTTTGTCACAAGTTAGCGGAAAATGACACTTTGTGAAAAAAAAAAATTAAAATCAATTTCTGCTAACTTGTGACAAAAAAAAAAAAAAAATCTTCTATGAACTCACCATACTCCTAACGGAATACCTTGGGGTGTCTTCTTTCTAAAATGGGGTAATTTGTGGGGTTCCTATACTGTCCTGGCATTTTAGGGGCCCTAAACCGTGAGGAGTAGTCTTGAAACCAAATTTCTCAAAATGACCTGTGAAATCCTAAAGGTACTCATTGGACTTTGGGCCCCTTAGCGCAGTTAGGGTGCAAAAAAGTGCCACACATGTGGTATCGCCGTACTCAGGAGAAGTATTATAATGTGTTTTGGGGTGTATTTTTCCACATACCCATGCTGAGTGGGAGAAATATCTCTATAAATAGACAATTGTGTGTAAAAAAAAATAAAAAATTGTCATTTACGGAGATATTTCTCCCACCCAGCATGGGTATGTGTAAAAATACACCCCAAAACACATTATACTACTTCTCCTGAGTACGGCAATACCACATGTGTGGCACTTTTTTGAAGCCTAACTGCGCTAAGGGGCCCAAAGTCCAATGAGCATCTTTAGGCTTTACAGGGGTGCTTACAATTAGGCACCCCCCAAAATGCCAGGACAGTGAACACACCCCACAAATTACCCCATTTTGGAAAGTAGACACTTCAAGGTATTCAGAGAGGAGCATAGTGAGTCCGTGGCAGATTTAATTTTTTTTTGTCGCAAGTTAGAAGAAATGGAAACTTTTTTTTTTTTCTTTTTTGTCAGAAAGTGTCATTTTCCGCTAACTTGTGACAAAAAATAAAATCTTCTATGAACGCACCATGCCTCTCACTGAATACTTTGGGATGTCTTCTTTCCAAAATGGGGTCATTTGGGGGGTATTTGTACTTTCCTGGAATTTTAGCCCCTCATGAAACCTGACAGGTGCGCAGAAAAGTCAGAGATGCTTGAAAATGGGAAAATTCACTTTTGGCACCATAGTTTGTAAACGCTATAACTTTTACCCAATCCAATAAATATACACTGAATGGTTTTTTTTTTATCAAAGACATGTAGCAGAATAACTTTCGTGCTCAAATGTATAGGAAATTTTACTTTATTTGAAAAATGTCAGCACAGAAAGTTAAAAAAAATCATTTTTTTGCCAAAATTCATGTCTTTTTTGCTGAATATAATAAAAAGTAAAAATCGCAGGAGCAATCAAATAGCACCAAAAGAAAGCTGTATTAGTGACAAGAAAAGGAGGTAAAATTCATTTAGGTGGCAGGTTGTATGAGCGAGCAATAAACCGTGAAAGCTGCAGTGGTCTGAATGGAGAAAAAGGCTCTGGTCCTTAAGGGGCGAAAAGACTGTGGTCCTGAAGTGGTTAAAGAAATCCAGATATACAATGTTCTTAGAAACTTGATGTTCGTAGGGAACAACCCTGGTAAGGCATTTAACAGAATAATGATAGTTCTCTCAAAGTTAAGGTGGGCTAGGTGTGAAAGGGGTGAGTAAGGACAAGGGATGGGGAAAAAATAGGGGAGTGGGAGGGGCATAGGGTAAGAGTAGAATTGAACAAAAAACATAACTATGACCACACATCATTTTGAAAATTACCGGTATAAAGATAAAAAGTGGCATCTCCTCTCCCGTATTTAGGCCAATGGAGGTTAATTGCTATCTGTGAACATCTGGCTTTTGTGCCACCTTGTGGTACTGCTATTGTGGTTGATGGTTGGATACAAAGTTTGTGGCAGCATCCGAGTCTCTGAAGTCCACCCATACTGCCCACCTGAGCACAAATTTCTCCTGCTTGCCCTGTGCTGATAACATCAGGTAATCCATTCTCATAAATTAATTAATTCTACATTTAAATGGCTGGAAGTAGTTTTCAGTTTCATCGCTATTCAGTTTCATCGTTATTAAGGCTCTTGCCACTATGAGAATGTACTGGAAGATAGATTTCTTTCTTTGCTGAGAGCAGGGTGACTTCAGGGGTTGGAGTGATCTACTTGATGTTGAGTGCTTTGTGCAATTTAAAGACTGTGTCCCAAAAGGGGTAGATCGATGAGCAGGCAGCCCTACCAGACATGCAAGCAGTCCCCTATTCCCGAATTGCATCTCCAGCAGGTGGAGGTTACCTCAGGGTAGAAGTAGTGTACATTGTGGAAGAAGTTGAACACCGCTCACCACCCCACCACAGCAACCAGGAGCAGGACCACGGGCAGCCAAGCCCTACAGAAATCGTAGAATAATTCTAATTCTAGAAGTAGTGTAGTCTTGCTGGGTCCCTGTACCAGCATGAGAAGATTTTATAATTGCTTTCTTGACATCCAACTGACGAGGTTAGTTTGTGTAAAAGTGTAAAGGACCCAGATCAATAGACCGTCTTATAGTAGAAATGGTTTTGGTATCCCCCTCCCCCTTTTTTTCTTTTTTCTCTTTCTTTCTTGCTGGGGTGTTTTTCTAGCTGCTTGTGTGATGGTATGTTGTTTGATTTGAGTGAGTGTGATGGTGTACTGTTTGATGTGCCTGTTGTGTGAAATGAATTGTTTGTATGCAGATATATAAGGAGTATGGAGCTCATCGTGTAACTAAAGGATAAAAGGCGATGGAGTAGGCTCCTAAACGTTAACGCACTAGGAGGTGGGAAGTGTTCCCCTCTTCTCCTCTGGGAACCTGGCTCTCCGCTAGGTACAATAAATGGAACTTTATACCCATGAGAGGAGGGGGGGGGGGGGGGGGATTGGATATAAAGAGAGGTAGGCCCAGGATGAGAAGGTGACAAAGAAGAAATAATATGAAAAGATGAATATCTTAAGTAGATTTGGAGTAAGAATGGGGGATATGCTGCATACTTTCTTTGGCTTCTCCTGGGGTGAAGAGGGTAAAGGGTGATGGGAGGGGGGATGGAAGGGTGGAGACTGTGATATAAGCCGTAATTTGTATGTAGACATGTCAACTTCCTCTTTTTGTATGGGAAATTTTTGTAATGGAAATTGTTGTGATAAAAAAAAGAATATATACAGTGGGATGCGAAAGTTTGGGCAACCTTGTTAATCATCATGATTTTCCTGTATAAATCGTTGATTGTTATGATAAAAAATGTCATTTAGGGCCCTTTTCCACTAGCGGCGTTTGCGATGCTGAATCGCAAAATCGCAAACCACTAGTGATTTTGAAATCGCTACGGTTTGCTTTTTAACATAGGAATCACGGTAGGTAATTTCCACTACCGCCATTCGTTTTTGACTCAAACGCAATCGCACCGCGGAGCGATCTTTGCCACGATTTTGCTATGCAGTGCATTGCATAGCAAAATCGTGAACGCAATCGCCGGGAAGTTTCCTGCACTTGCGATTCAGCAATCGCTAGCGTTTAGCGTGAACGCTAGCGATTGCTAGTGGAAAAGGGCCCTAAAATATATCATATAGGAGACACACGCAGTGATATTTGAGAAGTGAAATGAAGTTTATTAGATTTACAGAAGCTGTGCAATAATTGTTTAAACAAAATTAGGCAGGTGCATAAATGTGGGCACTGTTGTCATTTTATTGATTCCAAAACCTTTAGATTAATTATTGGAACTCAAATTGGCTTGGTAAGCTCAGTGACCCCTGACCTACATACACAGGTGAATGCAATTATGAGTAAGAGTCTTTAAGGGAGGATAATTGGAAGTTTCCCTTCTCTTAATTTTCTCTAAAGACTAGAGTAGCAACATGAGGGTCTCAAAACAACTCTCAAATGTCCTGAAGACAAAGATTGTTCACCACCATGAATTAGGAGAAGGACGCAGAAAGCTGTCTCAGAGATTTAAGCTGTCTGTTTCCACAGTTAGGAACATATTGAGGAAATGGAAGACTACAGGCTCAGTTCAAGTTAATATGTAAACGGAGAGAAAATGAAGCGCCGGCACTGCTGCACGTTGCATACAGGCATACAGGTTAAAAGTTGTAAGACACATACCGGATTCACTGCGGGGAGGTGCGGTGGGTGCAGGGGATGAAGAGCCTTACAGCCGTTTCGCGCTGGTGCGCTTCTATGGAGGCCTCCGCAGTGAATCCGGTATGTGTCTTACAACTTTTAACCTGTATGCCTGTATGCAACGTTATTAAGATTTCCT